>NW_028249373.1:0-735000 GCF_964263255.1 Lissotriton vulgaris
TAATCGGAAAGGTCAACATGATCGTAGTTCTATGTTCTCCTGTGGTACCGAATCCATCTGCAATCCTGTTTCAGATCCTCTGTGAAGCAGAGTGGTTTACGGTGATAAATTTGTGCCAAGCATTCTTTTCGATATCCTTACACGAGGAAAGCCAATTTTAATAAGTATGATTATTATAAAGAAGAGGAGAGAATGCGGAAGTACTTCATACCTACTGTCACATTAGATATGGCTTACGCACATCGGCACAACTTAACATACATGTTGACTGACATAGAAAAGAAGTTTGTAGACGAGGTAAAAGATCGCCATGGGCATTTAACTGTTAAGCTTAACAATAAGGATGGAAAACTTGAGTAGTCCAAGGAAGATTTAGCACACAAGGCTAGACAATGCCCTATCTTGTGACAATAATGATAAGCTGTCGTCTATTTTAGAATACTGGCATCGATTTCTGTCTTGGGATCTATTCCTCTCCCTCTTTATCTGTCCTGGATGGGTTGACACATCCTGGGTTCCTCCATGACCATTTCCCTGCTTTCGACCCAATGTTCCTCCACTCGTCTGTGCTTGTTCCACCCTATCTGCATTCCTCATCTAGACGAGCCTCAGTTTATCCTTTATTTTCCTGTGGTTAGAATCTACCTCATCACTACAGTATCTGGCATAATGCAAGATTTCCTCTGCAGATTTGTTTTGCCAGCAGATCAAAAGCTGTTGGATCATGAAGCTAATCTCTGGTCTCATTCCCGATACAAACTTGGAAACAAACTGTCCCATATCCTTAGGATCTAGAGTATCCAACCCACTGTATTGCATAAAGGCTTGCAATGGCTTTTCATATTAAGCATGTACTGATTATTTGGGCTCTTGGGTGGTTCGATCCATCTTAACCCAATCAATATCCTGTGGGGCATCCTAAGACTGTAACCATGTAATTACCTGCTCAAAATTTTCATGACTAAGGGTGAAGGACCATGCATTAGTCGGTTACAGGGTCTCTATCTGGTTCGGCAGATGGCCAATCAACAGCAATTTTGCAAGCGGACCACATATCACTAGGAACCACAATATCAAACAGTATGTTCAAATTGATCCACGACACTTTTGAGATCTTTGCAAAGCAATAAACTTGTTTGTACCATTCAGCAGGTCTCTCCCTCAGCCAAGAAAATTCATTTGTAAATGCTGCCAAATCTCCCCTGCTCCAAGGCACATGCACATACCCTTTGCTTGGTACCTCTCAAAATGGTTAGGCTTCTACTCCTGTTGTCCCTCTCTCGGGAGGCAGTGTATCGCCTATTCTCTTCTTGATACTCTTTTTCTTTGACCATATTTCTTCCCACTTGTCAAGCATGCTCCAAATGCATATCCCCACAACCAATTCTCGAATATGCTTCTTTAACCTTGTGACCCTTTTCTCTTCCAATTCTTGATCAGTGTAATTTAGCTTTTGAGTTTCCTGCAACATTTTCATCTTACACAGATCCACATCATACTTCTGGGCCAACTCAGTTAGTTTCTCATGTGCCCGCCTTGCCTTACGAGTCAGGTCCTTCGCCACGAACAGCAACTCATCCTACTCATAAAGTTCTATCTTTTCCAAACTCCTACTAATTTCCTTGTCTGCCTCTGCCTTCAGCCTCACTACATCTAACAATTTACTGCAGCCTTGATCGTTCCCTGTCTCGACACGCTACTCTGTCCTTCTCTTTAGCTACTTTGAATCCTCTGACGATTTCCTGGTGCAGTAGTCTGCGAGACGTTCTGATCTCTGGAATCTCCCTGATCTGTACCTACTTCTGCTATTTTCCCCATGGGTCCTCTAACTAGAGCTTCCCACATTCTTAAATCTGAATTTGAATTTTCCAACGACCCTGATCGTACTGCACTAGACCCAACGCGCACCCTCAAAGGGTCTGCGGTTGCTGGTAATGGAGTGCTAGCTTCGAAAGGCGCAAAGAATGGACCATTTGTGTTCACGATCACATTTCCACCGGGGTTGACCTTTTCTTCCAAACCTCTTGGTAGCTAACCACTGCTTTCCCCGAAACTTGTGCCATACACTGAAACTACATGTCCAATAGTGACCGGTACCAAAAGGGATTCTGGTAACCGCATGGGAAACATCCTTTACAACGGAACAGTTACAACGAGGTACCGTTACAACGCAGGATTTAAAACAAAAGTCATTACAACGACTTTCGCTGGAGGGCGCTCTAGGATAGGGGATAGTTTAATTTACTATCCAACACCTTCCCTGCTATCCATGGGGACTGGAGTTGGAATAGTAAATTAAACTATTCACTATCCAGCGCCCCCCAACACTAGTCGTTGTAACGACTTGCGATGTTAAACCTGCGTCATAAAGGTACACGTTGTAACGGTACGCGTTGTACCGTCATACATCCAACTGCATAGCAGCGTTAACTCACTTGGTTCTGTACTTCTGGTGCTGGCATCCCTATCCCTTCTGTCCTTGTTGAAATCTTTCCCACTACTCTCCCACTAGGGTTAGTCTATGGCACTTCCATTCTCTCCCTGCTCGATGCGTTTGCCAATTCTCGTCTCAGTTCTTGTGAATTTGAATTGTATGGTGGAGGATGCTCTGGTAATATTCTGTCTGACCAGCTGTTATCAGTGTCACTCTAATCATCTCCATTCCTATTCAGAGCAGCTGCTTCCTTCCCTAACAATGGGTACAACCTCTGTCCCTCAATTGTGTCCACTCTCCACCTCTTTAGTTGTGCATCCCATCGCACATCTTGATTTGCCTTTATCGCTTTCTTCACTCTTCCCTGACATTTTTCCCTGCTCTTGGCCTGAGCTGCATGCTTCCAAGCATCTAGTGCCTCAAACTGTGTTGGTCTAGGTGGGGGCCGTAATGACATCACACCCCACATTTGATATAATACCTCCAATCGAAATGAACTATAACATGGAAAAGCCAAATCTCCCTCTATTTCAGTGATTTTATGTAAATTTTAAAGCCAGACTATGGAATGGAGACCTACATTCGTGACACGAAGAGGTTCTTCTTCCTGCACTCCTACCCAGCTTTGCTTTTGAGCGCCTGCGGACACGGCGCCGGTGGTTGCAGCACTCTGTGAGATTAGTAATTTTGTGTAAATACTAGAAATACGTGTGCACGTTGGCAACAACTATTTCATTTTGTGACCTACATTCGCTGCTATATAATGTGCTGGGGTATCCTCGGGCGCTGCTTTCCCCTTGGTATCGCTTTCCTCACCCACTCGAGTAACTACTCCTCTATCTCTCCTACAAAGATCTCGTAATACTCTAAAGCATAGCATGATTAAACAAAATACTTTTACTGTTGTGTGGCGTTTTAAGCTCTGAGTGAATTTTCCCGATTCATGTCCTTATATAGGTACAATACACATTTCCCTTATATAGGCATAGAAATCAAACTCTTATTTAGGCATAGCCCATGCTACCCAAATACAGGCATGGCTACTTCCACCCGTACCAAACGTCACGACTACTTGGAAAACCACCTTAAGCAGTCAGTGACTTCCCCATACTTGAATATTGATTTGTCCAAGAACTCAGTTACTTTACAAAGAACAACTATTCCCTAGGGGTTCTTTCCTGACGTTCATATGCCCGACTTTACGTCAAACTATGGCATTCCTAAACACCTTCAAGGTATAAATATACCTTCACTTGCTGTAGCAAGAGACAGTGGTTCGGAACAGTTCAAAGAGCGACCTGCCCGACACAGCACCCTACAGCAAGTGCAGAAGGAAGCCGACTCTCCAGCCGACGCACTCATCAGGAATTTGCCCTTCTCCTGCCGAGAATCCAGCTCCAGTGATTCCAGCTTCCCTTTTGGGGTGTTGGGAAATCGAGTCCTGAGACAAACATACCAGACCTCCTTCATTCTAACAAGGTATGGAGCTGATTAGAACCTAGAGAAACCTTTGGTAGATTCTTGGCAAAACTAAACCTATGCTACACAATACTTACTTCTTCCCTCGTACTAAACTTAGGCTAGGTACATTAGGGTAGGCGTATTTTAGAAGCACCAATTGAGTATTTTAGTCAATGTTATTTATGTATGTATTTTTATATTGCTTAGAAACCATACAATGCTCTTACAGTATTATTTCATATTACTGTTCATGCTGTACGCATTATACTTTGCAGTCTGCATAACGATTGTAGCAGTTCACCTCTCTTGCATGGGAAAGAAGACTGTTCATTAAACCCTTTTTATTGAAAATGCCAGTCTCATTATTTGTCTGCAACTCTGTAGAAACGAAGCATGCACGATTGACTGAGTGAAATACTTATCTATTGTTTCCGCGACTCAGAGATACATTCTTATTCTAGGGAAACAAAGTTGTCATGTTTATGCAGTTGTCAGAAACTAATCCCTTCTTGTGTATTCGAGAAAGTTTCTAGTGGCCTCTGAGTTAGCTGGCACACACACAATTAAGTTTAGTATATTTGATAGAGACCTAGTTGACCTCAGTCCTACGTCAAATCTATAGGATACATTATTCCAATGCGCAGAGCCTATTGGGAATATAGGAACTACACTACCTTACCAACAATATTTCCTCATTTAACTTCCTGATGACAACCAGCCAATCCCAGTAAAAGTATGACATCACATAAGCGTACAACCAGTAATCACTGGTAACCACTGTACTCAGCATCATCCTGTAACACAATTAGTCGTGAATTACATTCTGCACCAACCTCACCAGCATAAACACATTATGCAATCATCTCATAAGTCAAAACGCATTAGACCCTAACCTCCAAAGCATAACTCACATTTGGAGAAAAACTCACAGTAGGAAATAATCTCACTAGCATAAACACATTATGCAAATAATCTGATCCCCCAAAGCATTTAGAAGCATTAATCACAGTAGAGAATCACATTTCATAACATCCCATAAATCACTGACACCCCTGGCCAACTGGCCTTCTCCAGGGCTCAAATGCCCTCTGTCCAGAATGTCAGGGTGCTAAGCTACCACTTGCAGCTAAAGCAAAAAGTGCGCAATGCATGGGCACCAATGTGTCTGCGCTCTCACAGGATAGCTGGGATCAGCCATCAGCCCACTGGCACTACTGCGTCTCTGGACGCCCCACTGGGGCCCTACAAATAAATGCGGCCCTGTTGCAGCTGCCCGCTTCGGCGGCGCAGCTGTGACACTAGTCATGGAGAGGGCTGGCACCTCTGTGCCCTCTGGACCTCCAGGTGGCACTGAAAACATGCCCCTGTCGTTGGAGTGGCCCGCTCTCCTGCGGGACTACTCAGGCACCGACAATGTGCCTCGACATGTAGGGGGACACAGGCCCCTCTGGGCCCTCAATGACCATGTGCCCCCACGTTGGAGTGACCAACTGCCAGACGGGTCTCTCAGATGGCGGAGATAGCCCTGTGCCTCGAACAGGCACCAACCTTACTCACCGGGCTTTGCAGGCTGCTCTTCTCTTGGGTCACGACAGTGATTGCTCGCCAGCAATGGCGGGTGGGCTCCCGCTAATTAAATACTCAGCAAGCGGGATAGGCACCCACCATCAAAACCCAAAAAGGGGGGTAGGCTCCCACTCGCAAGAGGCACAAACCTGGGATTGGCAGATGCTGATTACCAAGGCAATAAGGGGGAATGCCTACGTAGGGATTCCCTTTGAAAGGGTGGCAGCTCCGCGCTGCACAGCCCACGCTCCTTTTCCTGTTGGGCCAATTAAAAATAATAGCACTCCCAGGCACTAGATGTAAGAGTCCTGCTGGAAAAAGAGTAAGTCCTTAGAGGTGAAGGGGCAGTACAGGACGCAGGGAGACAAGCCCTCATGGCAGACCCCCCTGGGTCTCAGCAGCAGCACGCCCCGGCAGGATTCAGGAACCAGAACTGAACAACATCATGGGGCCACAGCCCCTATATTTATATTAACATTTCCTTTGTATTTAGAGCAGGGCATAGGGGAACCAGATGCAACTGGTCCAGGGGGGAATTGGAGCACTTTGTTTTGCAAGCTCCTCTTCCCCTTTGTCAGGTGGGGGCTAGGTGATCAGACACACCACAGGGGGCGGAGCTAGCATTCACTAGGGCAGGCACCATCCTATTCAGAGTCAGGGGATTACCCCTCCCACTACTCCTAGCCTAGATGTCCTATTCAGCCCAGTGCTGACTCATCCTACCCCTTCTGGAGCCACACACACCTCCCAGCCCCTGTCACTCACAATCCAGACATGCAATTCACATGAGGCAGGCAGACACATAGCACAAAGAAATGCCAACTTCTAAAAGTGGCATTTCTTCAACAGTCATCATAAATCTGCGCACACCATTGTGCAGCATTTATTCTCACAAATTCATACATACTAAACTCGACCCAGCTGCTCCTCTCATACCAGGAATTAACATGGGCACACTTATCCCCAATTCATTCCCATGGGAGGGCAGGCCAACTTCACCAAATGTGCTGAGAGCGCACGCACTTTACACTGGACCACAGTGCTAAGGTGCCCAGAGGCCTAAAACCACTAACACCAGGTCACAACTTAAGGCAAAATGTTTAAGGGTGAACCTGTAAAAAGAGCCAAGTCCAACAAGGTCCATGATTTTTCAGAGCATCCTGAGGATTCCGAAACAGGTGGCTGCTAGTTTCCTGGCTTGGGACTCCATTGTGAGGTTGCTGTCTAACCACTTTCCTAAGTTTTTCATGGGGTTCTTATGTTCTGGGGGAAGTCCTAGTTCTTTTCGCCTATTCATTGTGATTTGTAGTGTTAACTTGTAGCCTAGTGACATTAGTTCTGTTTTGTTCCTATTAAGTTTTAGCCTACTATATGTCATCCATCTGGTTATGTTTTCCATCCAGGAGGGCAATAAGTTATTCAAAGTCTTTAGGGGCTAAGTGAGGCTTATTGATCGGAGGGCGAACTACGGCATGTTTCCAAGATTTCAGCACTATCCCCTGTCTGAGAGAGAGATTAAGTAACTCTGTGGCTGTTGTTGAGATAGAATCTCCTCCCTATAATAAGATGTGGGGGTAATGGGGTCCAACTGCGACCCAGATGTAATACTTTGTAGGATCTTGGTTGTATCATCTATACTCATTTTTGGAAATACCTTTAATGTTGGTCTCACTGGGGGCTCAGTGGCTGGTTTATTTCCTTAAGTGTCCGAGGTATACTTATTCTCTAACATGTAATCATAAATGGTTTCAATCTTGTTTTAAAAGAAATCTGCAAGTTAATTACATCTTCCCTTACAGGAGGAGTTTAGGGGGCCTCAGGTGCTGTAAGTGTAAGGGATTTCACCTCCTTAAAAAGTTCTCGTCAGAAGGTTGAGGCTGTCTCAATTTCTTCCTGGAAGTATCTCACCTGAGCTATCTTGATCTCATCATGATAGTGTCTGATCTCTTTTTTTATTGATCTTTTAAGGTGATATTGTAAGATTTCCTCCAGATTCTTTCATTTTTTTACATGATCTTTTTAAGGAGGCAAGATGGCCATTACACCACGTTGGTTTCATTTGTGACTGGTTTGTTCCTATTCTCCCTTTGTTGTCATAGTCATCTAATGCTTTTGTGAGCCACTTGTCCCAGCATGAGTCTGCGCTTTCTACCTCCCCAGATATCTCAGCAATATCTTTTTTTAGGGATTTTTTCAGTTTTCCTGGGATGGATTTAGTCAAATTCCTGAATCGGTTGTACTTAATGTGTCCTACTTTCTGCAGGTGTATATTGGTCAGTGTGAATGGGATGTAGCAATGGTCTGACCAAGGCACTGGAGTGGGAGTAACTTGTTAAATTAGGATCATTAGTGAATATAGCATCTAAGATGTGGCCTTTTTCATGAGTTGCTACTTGCACCTTTTGACTCAACTGCGTAGTGTCCATATCTTAGCTAAATCTGAGAGTAGCAGGGCGGTCCTTTTTATCTAAATGGATATTAATGAAATGGTTGTTGCTCTTTTGGAAAGAATGCTCTCTGCAATGAAATTAGGGAGACTTTCCAGAAAGGTATTACAGGGCCGTAGGGGTAGATAGAGGAGAGCATAGTGTCACAGTTCAAGAGGGGTGTCGGTGTGTGATAGTACATCTATGAGTTTCTTTGTATATGATGGCTATTCTGCCTTCTATTTTTCCCATTCTGTCCTGCCTGTCTACGTATTTTGTATCCAGCTGGCAAGGCCAAAAGAAGGTCGGGGTAGACCATTCCTTGAGCCATGTCTCAGTTATAAAAAGGGCGTCCAGCTGCTCTTCCTCGATTAGGCCTCAATTTTATGTGCTGGAATGGACCTACAATTTATTAATCCCATTTTCCACCTATCCTTTACCTTTAGGTTCATCGTGGGTCCCTGTGCTGAGACATTTTCCTCTCTTGTTGTCCATCTACAGTGAGCACAAGAGGCCTTATAGCCTGTCAAGTTATGTGGTGAGAATGAGTGCCTGCATAGAGGGCTAGGAGTTGGTCTTCACTCTATCAGGTCTTGCGCTGTATATCTTGATGTTCCCTGGGGTTCTTATTTGAAACAAGCAGGGTTTGTCGCACATGGCACCGGACTGGCACAGACAGGCTTGCTTAGGCATGCCTGCGGTGCGAGAGCGGTGTGCCCCCTGCACGCGTCTGCACCTACACCAGGCTAAGTAGGTAGCCGGAACCCCAAACACTAGAGCGCTGCCTGTGCTCCATCCACCGCCGGAAGAGCCCAACCGGAAGTAAAAGCGTGGGACGTGCTCTCTACCCTCCGCACGAACGGCACGTCAGCCGTGGTGGACCGGGGTAGGAGCACACACAATACTGCACAATAGGTAAGTGTATGCCCAGGGGCCTATTAGATAACACTTTAAATTACAATAAATGACTGTTAAAATGCCTGTTTAAAACCTTAAGGAACGCTAAGAACGTAAAAAACTTTATAAAAGCACTTATTAGGATTACTTAAAATCACTTAGATCAGCTCTGTGTCGACTTTACGGGTGACAGCAGTGCTGAGGCGCCAGCAGACTCTGCTCCTGTCCTGTGCAGTTACATAAACAAGTAATTGTCGGCCTTACTAAAAAGGTCGATAGAATTCAATCACCCGAGAACATTCATGCACCGTGACCCTCGACCTGCGCAGTCCACATGAATCGCTGTAGTCCACCCCTGCGCACGAGGTTTCCATACACGATTATAACAATTGCACTCACACAAAGTTACCTGTCTCAAGCGGGTCGTTGATAGCGCTTCGCGACTTCCCAGCAAACCAATGGTCAGACAATTACAACAAATCTGTGTTTTCTACATCACAAATATATCCCGGGATGTTAGGCTACTCTTGAGCCTGATAATCAAAACTAAACGAAACTCATGGACCGCGCCCATTTGTACCGAAATCATATTCACTCGGCTATCATCCCAACTGCGCAAGGCATTACACAATCAAATCATCACCACAATCTAACACACAACACATCCCTATTCATACTCCCTCCACTGCTCGCTGCTGTTCTCGCGACACTGTCAAGCTCTGTCGGTCTCCGGTTAAGTCCGCTGTTCTCTGCTCTCGATCATTGGGGCTCTCTTTCTTTGGAGCTCTATGGCTCTAGACTTTTCTAGATCCTCCCCTAACTTTACTTCAAGAAGAAACTATCCTACTCTGCTACCAACTGAAGGAGCTGTGTTCCACATTCTAGACTCACTCTGGAACCCCTGGTCGATGGCACTTTGTTTCCTGCTTAAAAGTGTTATGGGGAGAAAAACATTTGCCAATCACACATTGTAATTCCAATGAACCATGGTCCTGAATAAGCACAGACTCCAGATTCAAAGTTTAGTTAGTTTATTACAAAGCCAAGAATAGCTGGACATACAGACACCTCAAGATGAGGGTGCAGAAATATATTGGAACTAATACAAAGCCAAATCTACGGGTAAAGTTGAGTCGATGTAGCATACATAGAAATGCCCAGTTCCAGAATCAGGACTCCAAATGTAACTGTGCCAACATCAAGAGTCTTCTTCATTGTAGGTTGTAAGTGAAACGCATTAGTCTGTCCCTACACTACCACTATCATGACATCCCTATTTAGCATTGCCCAGGAAAGTTCAGAAAAGGTGTCAGCATGTGAAGCTTCCTAAGAAATGCACTCACGTTGAATGGGTCAAGTAGCACAAAGCTACAGAGCTCGTTCTAAGATGCTCTCTCCTCCCCAGGCACACCAGAAGTCCAACGGACTCTGTCCCTAACCCCAACACAAAATCATAGGAGACACCCATCATTGCATCAGTGATCATCCCTTCCAGTCGGACATCTCCTTGTAGGTAGTTTTCCACCAAGCACTGGTGTTCCCAGTTTCTTGCTCGATGACCTGGATTCCCAAGCCTTCTCCAGTGAGAAAGAACACCGTCCCACATTATCAGCATCGCTCGCTCAAATGCATCTTCCCCTCCATCAGCCTAGCTCCTTAAACAGAAGCATTATTCTAACTAACAAAGATGAATTTCTCCACCTGCAACCAAAACGTGAGAAAGAGCAGATTCTGCACACACATGAAATTCTACTAGCAAACTCATTTAGAGAACCAGGGAGAAATATATATGAGGCCTAGAAAGCTCAGCTAACATACATAAGTAAAGAAATGGCTGCTTCACAAAGTAAAATACAAATGTTTCCATATATATGTATCAACTGCATAGAAAGAACATTCAAGGCACTTAAGCGATGGTGAAGGCAAAGACCCCTGACCCTCCTAAAAATTCTTCCAGCACAACCAGGGGCGTAACACAGGCCCCTGCAGGCCCCACAGTGCGGGGGGGCCTCACGCTCCAGGGGGCCCCTCACTCCCAGCAGAGGAAGACAGCTGCAAGCAAGGCAGCACGCCTAAATTAAACAGTGCACACAACCCACGGAACGGCGACAGCCTCTATTTAAACGTTAAATTACAGTGAAGTAATAAGACAGGCCCCCGCCGGGGCCCCCACGCTCCAGCCATGGGCCCCCTCACGGGGCCCCATGCTCCAGAGGCCCCATTACTAGTCTCAGCAGAGGCAGAGGCAAGCAAGCCTATAAACGGTGCGCACACACCACGGCCGGTGACGTGCCTCGGCTCGGCCTCTATTTTAAAAATTAATTATGGGGCCGTGCGCTCGTTTGCCTGAGCCTTTTTTAATTAATTAATATCTGGTGTGCACTGCGAAGTACAGCTCTCTTGTTTTCATAAATTAAACGGTCCGTGGGCGTGGCGGCGCGCAGTTGTTGTCTATGAGTCTGCGCGCCACGGTCTTCAGGGTGGGGGGTTGGTGAAAAATGCATGCAATTTTGTCATGCGCATTGTAAAGTGTGCGTGACTTTAGTACAGACAGACTTCGAAGAAGGGTGCAGACGCCGTTGACCGTACTAGAAGTGAGTATTAGCCCGGGCCCTGCCTGGCCCTGGTGTGGCTAGCCTCGTCCAGGCCCCAGTTGCCCTGTTTTCTGCTGCCCGCAGCCCGCCCCGCTCTCCTTCAAAGCTGCAGGCTAGCCAGGCCTAAGGAGGTGAGCTATCGCATCACTATAGGGAGCTCCAACCTGTGTGAAATAGGTCTGTGATTGCCGTATTTCTTTGAAGTCTGTCTGCACTCTGCCTGAGTCTGACTTACCAGGTCACATTCAAAGTGGCACCACCGACAAATCATGATATTAAGCTGAGACATTTTCTTAAAATCAGCACAGTAAACACAGATTGCTCTAAAACTTTACAGTTCCTCAGTTTCCCCTTGTGATTCTGGGAAGTCTCGAACAGGAGCGTAATGCCACATGTGCAGTGGCACAGGGGGGGGGAGGGGGGGTGGGGAGGCGCGCAAGGGCTGCGAATGGAATGGGATGCGTGCATGCATTATCATGGGCTGGGCAGTGGGCGGGCAGATGGGCCGGGATTTAATGCCGAAAGTAATATAGGCCAGGCCCGGTTCTGCGCAGAGGACGGAGTCCGTGAAGATACACTTGCCGCAATTTAGGAGTATATTACAGGCCCCGGGCCTGGTTCTGCTAGGCCCTGCGCAGTGGAGACCGTGACGAGGATTGCCAGCCCCAGTTTCAGTTTGTGAGTGAGAGCGAGGTCGGTCGGTCACTGTGGTTACTGACATTATAAAAACATGAGATTACATAATGAGCTGCAGTAATCTCACTTAAATGTTTTCATCTGCCCATATGCATGTGTATATAACCTTATAAATCAAGCCTTTCTCATCCTTACAAGCACATAACTGTCTTGCCGACTCAGGGAGCTTTGCCTGTTGTAACTACATGTGCTGATTTCAGAACTACCAGAAAACTGTAGGGTTTTGTTGACGTTTTTCGGCATTATAAACACGGTTGCCGGTGCACGAGTATTAAGTACTTAAGTCTGTATTTTAAACACATGATCAGACATTATGTTGTTACATTGCTAAACGTGCATGTTGTACAGTGCTTTGCTCCTCTCTTGGGCCAGCACTCTAGATCCCTCTGTGTGTTCCTTGTTCTGGAGTTCTCCTTCGCCCTGTTGGCAGTTGGAGCTCTGGTCGGATGAGGGGTTGACCTACCTGTATCTGTGCTGCATTAAAGCTTTTACACAGCTTACCTGTTCCTGAGATCTTCATTTAATTTACAACATTTGGCGACTTGGGCTGGCGAGGTGTCCGACCACTGCTTCCCCGTTTGGTGCTGCAGCCTAAGAAGATTATACAGTGCGGTAGTCTTCAACTCCCTCGAGAACCCCGTGTGGTAAACAGCGTGGACGCAGACTACTTCTTCCGTGTTGGCGGTGACTTTCATACCCCATAGAAAGTCTTTGGTGGATTTTTTCGTCGGATTTCCTGCTCGTAGCGGTGAGTGACGTCATCCATACCAACGTCTAAACCTTGGTGAGTCACATAGCAACGCAAGCTTTCGACCGCATAGCAACGCAAGCAACGCAAGCAGCAGCGTCACCGAAGCGAATCCCACCCCGCCTGGTGAGTTGCGTAGCAACGCGAGCAGCGTCACTGAAGCGCTCCTTCCATGCGCGTCCATTCACGCTGTGCCTGGAACGTCTGACGTGTAACGTAGTACACGCACGACGTATTCGGCCATTTTGGAAATATTTCTCTTCGTTTTGTTGACAATCACCTAGGTTACACTCCGAGAAACCGAGAAGCGCCACGGATCTTCTCTACTTTATTGTAGTAAGCGCCAATTTTAAAACTTTATCATTGCTTTACTGACAAGTTTATAAATAACTACAATTTTGTCCTTTGCCCATATCTGTGGTGTATAAAAGAGGATTCCTGACTCATGGCTCAATCAATTAACGTTGCTCTTCCACCGCAGTTCTTGTCTGAGCCAGGCAATCCTTCAATAGCGTGGGAAGACTGGATAGTCATGTTCAACAATTACATTGAAGCTCTAGATGGAGAGGATTATTCACCTAAACGTAAAAAGGCTCTTTTAATGACCACTTTGGGTAAAGAAGGACAACGTCTTTTCAAATACCTACCGCAAGTACTACCTTCAGGGTCACAGGTTGACTTAGATGAGTATAAAGAAGCGGTAGCAAGACTAGAAACACGGTTTGGCAAAGAAGAAAACCTTATTCTCCAAAGATATAAATTTTATAAAAATAAACAATTGGCTGACGAAAGCATTGATGAGTTTGTGGCTAGACTACGCGAACTTTCAGTTAAATGTAACTTTGGACAGATGGCGGACGAACTGATCAGAGACCAACTAGTTGTCCAAGCCAACAACAGGAAAGTCCAAGAACGACTGTGGGCAGCGAAGAATCCAACTTTGAAAGTTGCTATAGAACTAGCTAAAGTGGTGGAAGAGAGCGAAAAATGCATGAGAGAGTTACAGAAGAGTGGCCTAGAAACAAAAGTTGCAGAAATTTCCAATAAGAGTACTGTTAGTGATAATAGTGAGGATGAAGCTACAGCTATTGCAATTGTTAGGAAAAAGGGTTATGTTCTTCAGAAAAAGAATGTGCAGCAATCATCTTATAGTAAGAACAATCAAAAGATGTGTTCTAGGTGTGGAAGTTTTTCTCATACCTCAGATGGGAAATTTTGTTTTGCAAATAACAAAGAGTGTCTGCGTTGTGGCAAAGCAGGACACTTCGCAAAAATGTGCAGAAATAGAAATAATTCAAGAGTAACTGTTATTAATGAATGTGACGATCTGAAACGTGATGTGAACAAAATATCAATCAATCAATCAATCAGTGACACTTATAAAGCGCGCTACATACCCGTGGGGTCTCAAGGCGCTGTATATTGGTTCTATCTGATACTGTTTGCTCTTGTAGTGACCGGAGAGGTAGTCCGTTTAAGGATGACTTTGTGATTGATGGGAAAATTATTTCTCTCATGGTGGACACTGGTTCCAAATGGACCATAATTCCTTCTTCATTAATGAAGAGTGTGTGGGGTGAAAGAGCACTGAAGTCATGTGACATTTTTCCGTCTGGTTACCAAGGCGAGAAAATTGACATGCTAGGTTTCTTTGAAGCCAAGATTGACTTCAAAGGCAGATCAGCACATGGTAAGATATACGTTTCAATTGATGGGCCGGCTATTCTGGGTCGTCACCATCAATATGACCTGCACATTGTAGTTGACCCTAGGTCTGACAATCCAGTCTCTATTGTTGAAACCTCATCTTTAGAAGACATATTGGGCAAATTTAAGAATGTTTTTAGAGATCAGTTGGGAGAACTTATAGGCTATTCACATCGCATTGTTCTCAAGGAGGGCAGTTCCCCCGTCCAACACAAAGTGAGGAGAGTGCCTTTTGCTTTGCGGAACGAAGTTAAGGCTACTCTAGAGGAAATGCTCCAGGGAGGAATCATTGAACCCATAGAAGCATCCCCTTGGGTTTCGCCCGTAGTGATCTCACAGAAACCTGACAATAAAATTAGGTTCTGTGTAGACCTTCGTTCCCTAAACAAGTGTGTTGTAGCTGATGTGTTCCCTTTACCAAACATTGGCGAATTGGTCTCGACTCTCAAGGGAGCAAAGTTTTTCAGTAAGTTGGACCTTAAACATGCGTACCATCAAATTTGTCTAGATGACAGCTCCAAACACTTAACTGCATTCATCACCAGCGAGGGAACATTCCAATTCACTAGGCTACCCTTTGGGCTAGTCTCTGCCGCTAGTGTATTCCAGAGACTTGTCACTGAGGTTTTTAAGGGCCTTGACAAGGTGTTGTACTTTCAAGACGATATCTTGATCTACGGTGATTCTTTACAGGAACACAATAGGATTTTACAGGATGTATTACAAAGGGTAGATGAGGCTGGTTTAACCTTGAGAAAGGAAAAGTGTGCTTTTCTGTTGAAAGACATAGAGTATTTAGGTTTTTGCTTGTCGGAGGAAGGCATTAAACCAAAGAAAAATCTACTGGAGGCCATTGAGCTAGCACCTTCCCCGGTGGACAAGGATCAACTTCGGTCCTTCATGGGTTTGATCGAGTTTTACTCGAAATTTGTGAGGGATTTTTCTTCAAAGACTGCTTCCCTGAGATCCTTGCTAAAGAAAGGTGTCAAGTTTAGTTGGACTACTGAGCATGAATCTTGCTTTAGGATGATCAAAGGGGAACTTAAATCTGCAAATGTGCTTACCCCTTTTGACACTGCTCGGTCCTCTATTCTAATGGTTGACGCCAGTGCCATAGGTCTTGGTGCAGTTCTTTTACAAAAACATGGAAGTGTAGAAAAAACCATCGCATTTGCGTCTAGGCCTCTATCTACCTCAGAGTCTAATTACTCTGTTATAGAGCGCAAAGCTCTTGCTGCTGTCTGGGGCACAAGTTACTTTAGAACCTACTTGTGGGGATACAAATTTGTTCTACGTACGGACCATAAACCTCTCTTAAATGTTTTAGCTCCAGGTGGGGCTGGGAAAGGGTCTCCAAGGTTGGCAAGACTGGCCTCTCGCTTACAAGACTATCAATGTGAGATCGAGTTTGTTCATGGATGGAAGAACATCCAAGCAGACTGCTTGTCAAGGCTTCCTGTTCATTCCTCTAGTTGTGATCCTGAAGTTATGTTAGATGATCTTGCTGTTGCTGTGATAGAAGATGTTTTATTTGTGGGAGAAGGTTCGTTTTCCCACATTGAGTGGTCAAAGGGCATGGAGGAGGATCTAGCTTTAAAGGCTGTTATCAATCTTGTCTCAAAAGGGGCTAGAAGAGAAAGTACAGTTGATCCCCTAGTCAGACCATTCTTGAAGGTCCTGGATGAACTTTCTCTGGAAGGGAAAGATGTTTTAATGCCAGGCGACCGCTTTGTTCCTCCTAGTTCTTTAAGAGGTAGGATTCTTGATTTGGCCCACGAGGGACACTTGGGTCAAAGTCTCACTCAACGTCGTATCAAACAAAACTTTTGGTGGCCCTCTATTGACAGTGATGTAGTAGATTGTGTGTTAAAGTGTAGCTTCTGCAAAGAAGGGGAGAAGCGTTTGAAAGTTTTGGGCTCTCAGTCTCCACAAAAAATAGGGTTTGAAAATGCTCCCTGGCATAGTGTATGCATAGATTTCATAGGCCCCATGAGCGAGTTACCCTCTGATCAGCGTTTTGCCATTGTCATAATCGATTGCTTTTCTAAATGGCTTTGTGTGCAATTTGTAAAGGAAATTAACACTGACACCACCATTAACTTTTTGAAGGGTGTTTTTCTTAACGAAGGTTATCCTTCTGTCCTTATTTCAGATAACGGGACTCAACTCACATCCTCAAAAATGACTTCTTTTGTACATGAATGTGGCATCAGAAGACAAGTCTTTACAACCCACAGGGCAATGGCCTTTGTGAAAGGGTGAATCGTCTCATAAAGGGTGTGATTCAGATGTTTGTGGAGTCTGGTTGTTTTTCACATGAACGTGTCCAAGAACTTGTCTGGGCTTACCGCTCTACACCACATAGGAATGGTGAAAAATCTCCTTTTGAACTAATGCGTGGGCGCGCACCAGTGTCTAAATTGACTCCTGCTTGGTTGAAGAGTTCGGATAGTGAGGTGCCTCTATCCCAAAACAACACTCCCTTACCCATCTCAGTGGGTGACCTTGTTAAAGTTAAGCCGGGTAGGCACACAAAGGGACTTAGTAAATTTAGAGGCCCCTACAGAGTTAAGAAAGTTTTTCCTCATTTCATTGTCCTAGCTAATGGGGAAAGTTGGAACTATAGGAGAGTAGCACTCTACCAAAAGCGGAAAGATTCTTCTTCTGATGACCTGCTTGCTACTGGGCATGGTGGTTGTAATGGTTATCTATTGTCCTCTGGTAGTAGTCCTTCTCCCATCCTTTTGCCAACTGGACGGGGGGAGGTGGGTAGTGGAGATGCTTCTACATCTTTATGTGCACATAGTGGTTCTTCAGTTGTTTCTGCTCCTGTCTCTCTTGTTCCCACTTCTTCTTCCTCTTCCTCGTTTGATGTCAGGTTGAGAAGCCCTCGCTCTCGCCGTCCACCCACTTATCTGAATGACTATGTACATTAATCTTTTCCTTTTCTTTCTTTCCTTTTTCCTTTCTTGTGTTTTCTTTTCTTGCAAAGAGGGAAGATATGTTGTACAGTGCTTTGCTCCTCTCTTGGGCCAGCACTCTAGATCCCTCTGTGTGTTCCTTGTTCTGGAGTTCTCCTTCGCCCTGTTGGCAGTTGGAGCTCTGGTCGGATGAGGGGTTGACCTACCTGTATCTGTGCTGCATTAAAGCTTTTACACAGCTTACCTGTTCCTGAGATCTTCATTTAATTTACAACAGTGCACTCCCCCTGCAGCTTTACAACTGGGGGCGACTGGCTGTCAGGATTATGCACTTTAGGACCCAGGGGTGTGGACCTTCACCTAAGCTTTTGTGAGGAGACAGGACTTGACTGCTACCGGGCTCAGGTTTACTGTTCACAGCGTTCGTAATGGACTGCAATGGTGACCTTTAACACAGCACAGGAAGATGAGTACTGGCGCTTGTGCACTGTCATCACATTACATCTTGTACATATGTACTACGCAGCCTTAAGTGCTCAGCTTCCTGGGGAACTTTCTCCTGCTTTTACCCCACCCTTCCTAAATTCATCACATAGTGCGGTGGATGCGGTTTGCATACTGTCGAGAGGCAGGCTGCAATAATTAAAAAAGTTAATCACAACAGTTGGTTGTCACGTGACAATTATCATGATTCAAATGTTTGATTATTGCAGCCACGCGACAGTGCGCAAGCTGCAACCACCATCGTTGCTCTCACAAACTGCGCCCCCACCGCCGCAAATTGGAATTGCAGAGGAAGTAAAATATAGCTGCAGGCCAGAACTGGAATGGCAGGCAGCCGGCCCGGTCAGCCCACCCCGCGGTAATTGTAAGAACATTCACTGAGTGACTCACACAGTAGGTCATGACTTGTGTGTGAACCTTTCATGCTCCTAGGAGAGGACCCGCCGCTCAGCTCTTGCAATGAAAGGCCTGGTGTCTCTGCCATGACTTAGGCCTGAATAGAAGTGAAAGGCTATGCATCCCAGAGACAACTGAGACCTAGTGATAAAAGGTCATGAATGAATGAACACCTCTTCTAATCTAGCTCTACATTTAAAAGGCATCACAACTAGGTAGTAATCCAGCATTACTAGTTAAAGGTTCTTCCTCACTAATAACCCACCCTTGAAGGTGATTTACCATCTATCCGCATGATGAGTTAGCCGTATAAGTAAAAGGTCCAGTATTCATGTGAATGTAATTGTAATTAAAAACGTTATTTATTCATCCAATGGCTCCATATTGCCACATTATTCCATTAAGAGGATCAAAAGTTAATATTCTCAACTATTTTCGGAGTTGTTAGTGACACACAAGGGCAGCCTCATCACCAGGACACACTATTACTGGGTAATAGTGCACTTTAGAAATATATAAATCGCGCAAATTATCCAGTCATGAATGCTACCAATATGCTTGGCTGGATTCACGAGATAGCCACCATTGGAAGTAAAAGTATATGCATTTTCGGCTGATAAAATGGTCATACGGGCTAATACATTCACTGTCAGTGTAGGACCTTCAACTCAAAACTTTGAATCCCGGCGAGTCTGCTGAGTCGCCTATATTCTGATGGCAATAAAAGTATTAATCGCGGAGCTCGGCAATAGTAATCCACCATGTTGTAAGAGCTTAGAGATTGTTTAATTCATTGTGTGTGCCATAGGTGAAAGCTACTGCATCCCTGTGTCAGCCCACTACTAGATGTGAAAGTTACTGTATCCCCTGGATAACCCATCCCTTTGATGGTTCAGTAACAGAAGCAAACGGGTCCTTATCCCCACTGTTTTTTGCTTTAGTAGTGAACAGTTCTTAATCCTATGAACTACCCATGGGCGTCAGAGACTCTGAATCTCTAGCGATAATCCAGACCTAGGCGTGAAAGGCCTGTATCCTTGTTCTAATTCAGTCACAACTGCAAAGATCATAGATGAAAATATGTAAAGGATGTTCACCCAAGGGAATCCATACCGTCATGGTGCAAGGCTCTGTGTCCTTACGGTAAACTAGCCTCAGATGAAAGACCTTGTATGGTGGTCATAACTGAGCCTTAGGAGGTGAAGTCTCTGTAGTTCTATGAAAATGAAAAATGTACATTACAGGGTGTAGCACATTATATCCTGGATGCAACACACGTCCTATGAGAGAAATAATGCATCCTGGTTTGGTTTTCATGGGCTATGCAGAGCTAGAGGTGAAGGGCTCTATCTCACTGGCTGGGGAAAGGGTTACACTCCTGGAATGCCTGCACATTCGCTCATTCTTCTGACGCACATACAATGAACAACAACCTCTTGGGTAACAGCCTGCATCCAGTCCTTAGAGGTAAACCAGAAGGAAGGCTGTGCTGTAGGTGAAGATATGTGCAACTGAACCAATCCAGCCATGTAACAAAAAGCACAACAACCCTAAATCGGTGTAGAGCTAGGGGTCAAGAGACTCTTGGCACCAGCCATATGGTGATTCCCAGGAGGAACTCTGCCCTAGTGGTGGGTACACTGGTGATTACACAATACTTTACATGCGTAGAGCTTTTAAGACTGTGTGTTTAAAGTTTAGTAACTGTTTCCTAATGAGGCCTCATAGGCTGGGGTCTAGATTAGCTTTTTATGGTGGGCCCGAGGGACACTTATATTTAATAAATGGTTGTATCCATATAGTCTGCTTTGGCTAAGACAGACTCAGCTCTTTATTTATCTTGTAAAAGTGACAAGCAGTAAAACAGTAGTAAGGCTGGTCTTGATATGACTTTCTCAGGCTAAGTTACACTGATGTAGGCCACTCAGTGGGTTTCCTTACTTTAATTTATTTCAATTTTAATTATACAGCCCCCTCGACCTAATAAAAACTTTAGTTTGAATAATTTGTGCCTTGACTTATTTCTTCCTTACTGAAGTGAGCAACTCAAGATGAATACATTCAGACTGAATATTGTCAGACTGAAAAGGAAAGACCGTATTTAGAATTCGCAATCAATGTTACAATAGCTTAAATACTCCTATCACACGTGCAAGCACAGTAACTCCACTGAGCCATAAGCCAGATGGAATAAGTTGATCCCACCCTGAGCCAATGCCCAAGTAACGTCAGTACTGTAATGAGCCTCAAGCTAATAATACCTTTAAGCCACAGCAAGACTAGACCTAGTAACTTCATGCTTCCCTGAGCATGGGTGCAGCAGTCTCAGGCTCTGAGAAGAGGCCACACATTGCAGAATAATGAAAGCCCATAAACAATGCCCAGAATGGGTCCAAGTCTGTAATATATATTTTTTAAAGAACACTGAAATTGACTATCTCTTTCTTAAAAAGATGATACTGCATACAATGTGTGTTTGGAAGGCAGTATTCATGTTCTTCTTAAAATACTGTACAATACTGTAGCTGTTTTGGTTAAGTCTGCAACACAAGACAGTTAATGACACTGGATCATATTGACTACTGGTACCAGTATTAAAGAAGGGCTTATCCACTGGAAATGTGGCAATGGGGTCTACAAATGAGCTCAAAGGTGAAAAGGTTGAGGTACGGTCGAGTCTGAGTAGTATACTCAGTCTTTGGAATGTCACTCATAATTACACTGAAATTATGAAAATGTCACACATGACAATCAAACCTTGGCAGCTATGCCCGCAGCAGCCCCCGCGTTCCAGCCTCCAGGGGCCCCATCAGCGCTGTAGCGCACACAGTCAGCACTACACTCTCTTGCCGGCGTTGGCTGCACCAGTGAGTTGCCTCATAACAGTCCTGCCTCATAAATTAAACGGTGCTTGCGGTGGGTGCAGGTGGCCAGCTTCCAGGCCCAGCAGCAAGGGGGTTGAAGGCAACTAGGCAGGAGCACATTTGCATATTTACATACTTTGGTAAACTGGTTACTGAGGCTTAGTTCTCTTCTTAGTTCCAGTACCCCCTGGGCCCCCACTCCGCCTATGCCTTACATTTGAAATTTACATTTACTGCTGAAGTGTGAGAATGCATTTCATGAAAAGGAATATATAGTAAGGTTGCCAAAAGGAAAATGCCAGCAATGTGTTTAAAGAGGCTGGAAAGACCTCTTGACACTAAATAGGGTTATTAATAAAGTATGTGTTTATTTGTAATGTGACATTTCTGTCTGTGTCCTTATTCTCGCCCATCCCTTTCATGCTAACCATGCACTCACAAGGTCGTAGGACTTATACAACCGGGTCAACCGGCATCAACTCAAACACACCGCTTCACTGAACGGAGCCACGGAGGAGACTTGACTAGAGAGCACCGGTAAGAATTCCCTAGCACCGACCAATCAGCAAACTTCGACTTTGTGCTAAATTCCGGTCTTAGGAAAACGAGCTTAGACTTGCTAATTCTTTTAAAAACACGAGCTTAGACTGTTATTTCATTTTAGAAACTCGGCTACACCCAAGGCATCCTGCGCCGCAAGATTAAACGGAGCCGCGCATGAAGGATATTTAACAAAAGGCCACCGGTAAGAACGCCAACCCCAGCGGTACACGTTATATTAACATTTGATAAATCCGCGTCCCGAAACTGTGTTTAGACTTGTTATTTCCTCCTATGGTTTACGTTGGTCCCAAGCCCATGAACTCCTTCCAATTGAATGTTAAGTAACTCAAAGAAGCCAGGCACCCCAAACAGCGCGAGAGGCTGTTTAGAGAACCCGTTTTTTACGCAATGAGCACAACTGCGATGTGCCCAGACCCAAGCTTATGATTTCTAAAGTCTACAGGTCACCGTTTTTTTCTCTCTTTTTTTTCTCTCGTTTCACCACAGGAGTACGCGACATAATTGAAATAATTCTGACCACGCGGTCACACCGCCCATGCATGTAAGTACCCTGAATGATGACCGACAGTATTATGCCAGCAGACTGGCCAACTGATACTAAAATTGCCTATTGAATCCTTAATATTACAGTGACCGGATTAGCCACCCTGTTGAGAGACCGACCCCTGATTCTTGAATACAGGTATGATCTAAGAGAGAGTGTGTGTGACTGATAGAGGTTGAGGGTCCTGAGTATGACTGACAGAGTGTTTTTTATTTACTCCTTTAGATTGATTCTTCACGGTCCTGATGAGAATCCCTGTCACAAAAGGGATTCGAAACGCGTCGACCCCTGTTCTCTTCACCATTGTGTTCTTAAATAGACCAATCTCCAGGATTATAATTTGAAAACTGAATTATTAGATGGTCTATCATGTGTAAATAAGTAAAACCAATTCGTTACTAATCACTAGTACCCGCACCCGTTCCCTAAAAAATCTTCATTCAATACAGGGCGTGTACACTTGTTGCTAAACAGGTTTATTGGTCAATTTGTTGTCTATTTGTCCAGTTTTTTTATGTTTGTGTCTCTAAGTTCACTTAATGTTGTCCTTTGAATGTTTACTGAGTCCACTTCTTTTGTAATGTGATATACATATTGTGGAGTAGTGAGAATTTTTGACATATTGTGTGCATTTTGTAATCTACTTTCCAAGTCTCCATTTTTGTGATATCATTCTTGTTGTGAAACAAGGTTTAACAAAAATAGATAAAAACAAAAGGAATAATGTTCTAGCAATAAAAAGAAAAATTCAAAAAACCAGACTAAAAGATTGGTCTTTTATAATTGAGGATTGTTACTCAATTAGAAAAAACTTTGAACTGAAGTGCAGTACTGGCATTCTCTTGTTGACTATTATATTGGCGCAGCCTTACTGCGTTGTAGCCAGAACCCCCATTGTTACCACTTATTATAGCGGGTGTCCACCCGCGAGGTTCTTATTACCGCTGCTCAAGCATTGAACATTTAGACAGGTGTTTTTTGGTTCACTGACGGATTCCTCCTCCAGGCAGAACCATTCCCTTTCCCCTCCCACTCTTAGTCTTGTATGTTCCTTCATTTTTTGAGTGATTGTTCCATGAGTGTATGAGTGACTGTGCACGTGTGAATGATTGCCGTTGGGGCCCCATTAAATGACGGTTGACTGTCTCCACCCTCAGACCACTGACTCAACATGTCCGAAGAACAAACTTTTGCATACAGCGAAGACCACATAAAGAATCTCTTAAAGAACCCTCCTTCCTTCGGTTCCGCTACTCTTAGTAGTACCGCACAAACTAATAATGAATCAGATAAACTCATTCGGTTAAAGAAAAAACAAATCCGCACAGATTTGCACGGCCACTACCTTCTCCAACACCTCAGGTCAGGCACAATACCTACAGGCTTGATTGTCAAAAATATACCCGTGATTTTTACGGAGGATAACATCTATAAAAAAGGCTTTAGTTACATTGAAACTAAATGTAGCAGAGACCTCATGGTCTTAACCATCGAAACTGCACAAAGGTTATCCGTAGCCCAATTGGAAGAAATCGAAAAATTAGAAGCAGAAATTAAAGTCAATCCTTTGATTCAGGACTCTAAGACTCTTCTTGAAAAGGTTGATAAGGAAATCTTGGAATTTAAAGACTACACGGTGCAACAAAAAGAAAACAACTTTGATAGAGACAAACGGAATTTTACTTTTGAAAAAGCCTATCCCTACCTGCAACAAGAATTCTACTCTCGACCAGAAGCAAGACGCTTCCTATCGGAAAACCAAGGTCGATCAAGAACTAAATATCTAACCTTCTCGGATACATCATCAGGAGGGAGCGACTCTGATCCAGGCACATATAGACCCCAGTTTAACCGATGTGGAGGATACCAACAACAACAGTACCAACAAAATTTTCAACAAAATAAACAACAACAACAACAACAGCCTTTTTTAGACCAAGGCCAACAGAAAACTCGTGGCAAAACGAGATACAACCAGCCATGGGAAATGTCCACGAGGAGACAAAATTACAAAAACTAGGTATCTCATCAGTCATCAATCTTTCTAACAGAGTTCTTTCCTCGTCTGAAACAAGTGTACTAGAAAAGGGACTCTCATTTGTCCCTGCAAGACCTCCAGACTTTGTTAGGCTAAAACTGGAATTCATTGAGTTCTGCAGGAAGATCCGTCTGATTGCATTCTTTTCAGGCAAAGAACTAATGTCGCAAACAGAAACCACGGGTCTTAAGAAAAAATCAACCTTTTGTCCACCAGCCTTTAAAATACCCAAAGAGGTTACATACTTTGAAAAAACCGTGTTGTCAGCTATTTCCTCAGAAGAAAAAAAGAACAAAACCTTCACTAAACATAACCTGACAAAAAATGAGAAAGACGCACTACATTCTCTCAGAAATGATGAGAATATTATAGTCAAACAAGCCGACAAAGGCGGATCTATTGTGATTTGGGGCACCAACGAATATATAGCAGAAACCAATCGACAGCTACTAGACATCGAATGCTATCGGAAATTACGATCTGATCCAACGACTGAATTTCAGAGCGAACTTGAAAAAATTCTACAAAATGGATTTGAACAAGGCTTTTTGGGCAAACATGAATTTGGTTATTTATCTAACAAACATCCACGAACACCATTATTCTATGTACTTCCAAAGGTACACAAGGATGCCAAATCACCACCAGGCCGCCCCATAATATCTGGGTGCGAATCACTGTTTGAACCCATTTCCAAGTTCATTGACTTCTTCCTCAAACCCTTTACACTAACAGTACAATCTTTTTTGAGAGACACCTCCGATTTCCTGTGCAAATTACAACAATTACCATTTGCCGAGGGACATGACTTATTAGTAAGTATGGATATAGTTTCACTATACACCCAAATTCCCCAAGACCAGGCCTTGGAAGTTGTTGAATTCTTCTTGGACAAAAGAGACCGTCCAATGAGAGTCCCCACGGACTTCATTTTGGAATTGGCGAGATTGGCTTTAACCAAAAACTACTTTAAATTCCATGATGACTTCTTTCTCCAAATCAAGGGAGTAGCTATGGGCTGTCCCTTCGCCCCGGAGCTGGCTATACTCTTCATGAGTGTATATGAAGACAGACACGTACATAATAACAACCCCTTTTTACAATGGCTAGGGGGCTGGGTTCGTTTCATAGACGACATTTTTTTCACATGGTCCGGAACAGTGGAACAATTAACTGACTTTCATGGATGGCTTAATAGCCGCACAAGGGACATCAAATTCAGCATCCAGTCATCACCAACAAGACTTTCCTTTTTGGATGTGGAAGTGTATTGTACAGATGGACAGTTGGTTACCACCCTCTTTAGAAAAGAGACTGACCGCAACAAATCCTTGCATTTCTCCAGCAACCACCCACGCAGTCTAAAAGAGAATCTACCGATAGGCCAATTTCTCCGTATACGTCGAAATTGTTCATTCAAAGACGAATATATGTACCATGCAAACTTGCTTATGGAAAGACTTTTAGACCGGGGATATCCATCTAAACTGGTTCAACAAGCAATCAAACGCGCGTGGTGGACACCACGAGAAGACCTGTTGAGAAAGAAAGAAAAGAAAAAACTTGAACGGACAGTTTGCGTCACCACCTTTGGGTCATCATCCAACTTTCTCAAGAAGGTTATCAATCAGAACTGGCATCTAATAAAGGACGTGGATACCCAATTGAATGCCAAACCACTCTTTGCCTTCAAAAAAGATAAGAGCATTGCGAACCAAGTCGTCAGGGCCGCGGTTCCCAGCAAAAAGACCTCGACAATACGTGAATTTGTTAATTTACCTCCTGTCACAGGCCATAAAAAGTGTGGAACATGCATGTCTTGCAACTCCACGATTGAGGGGAATGTATTCCAACACGAAGGAATCTCATGGAAACACAATACCTTCACGAACTGTAAATCAAAAAATTTGATCTATGCCATTTTATGTCCATGCCCAAAATTGTACATAGGGAAAACCAATCAGGAAATCAGACAGAGAATCTCTCAACATAAATCCAGAATCAAGAAAAAAATCACCTCAGCACCTCTTGTACAACACTGGATTGATGAGTCACATGGAGACCTGGACTTCAGATGGACCGTCATTTCAAAATTAGAGCGTGACCAGAGGGGCGGAGACTTAGAGGCCAAACTAAAACAAAGAGAAGCAATGCTGATCCTAAAATTCAATTCGGCCACCCAAGGCTTGAACGAGATGTCGGAACTTTATAACTTATAAAGTGGCAGGTCTCTCCAACTTTCATATACTGCGTTAAGTAATCATGGATCCAGTAGGTAACAGTAACCATACCTCTCTTTTAGTGGTTGCCAGGCATCAGCGAATAACTATCTCAATAAATGAGAAATTGGCACATCGAGTAACAAACGGACTACAACATACCTTTACGCACAAACAATCAATGCTACATAGCCAAAAAACTACGCCTCCCAGAATCCTTAGCATCAAGGTCGTAGGACTTATACAACCGGGTCAACCGGCATCAACTCAAACACACCGCTTCACTGAACGGAGCCACGGAGGAGACTTGACTAGAGAGCACCGGTAAGAATTCCCTAGCACCGACCAATCAGCAAACTTCGACTTTGTGCTAAATTCCGGTCTTAGGAAAACGAGCTTAGACTTGCTAATTCTTTTAAAAACACGAGCTTAGACTGTTATTTCATTTTAGAAACTCGGCTACACCCAAGGCATCCTGCGCCGCAAGATTAAACGGAGCCGCGCATGAAGGATATTTAACAAAAGGCCACCGGTAAGAACGCCAACCCCAGCGGTACACGTTATATTAACATTTGATAAATCTGCGTCCCGAAACTGTGTTTAGACTTGTTATTTCCTCCTATGGTTTACGTTGGTCCCAAGCCCATGAACTCCTTCCAATTGAATGTTAAGTAACTCAAAGAAGCCAGGCACCCCAAACAGCGCGAGAGGCTGTTTAGAGAACCCGTTTTTTACGCAATGAGCACAACTGCGATGTGCCCAGACCCAAGCTTATGATTTCTAAAGTCTACAGGTCACCGTTTTTTTCTCTCGTTTCACCACAGGAGTACGCGACATAATTGAAATCATTCTGACCACGCGGTCACACCGCCCATGCATGTAAGTACCCTGAATGATGACCGACAGTATTATGCCAGCAGACTGGCCAACTGATACTAAAATTGCCTATTGAATCCTTAATATTACAGTGACCGGATTAGCCACCCTGTTGAGAGACCGACCCCTGATTCTTGAATACAGGTATGATCTAAGAGAGAGTGTGTGTGACTGATAGAGGTTGAGGGTCCTGAGTATGACTGACAGAGTGTTTTTTATTTACTCCTTTAGATTGATTCTTCACGGTCCTGATGAGAATCCCTGTCACAAAAGGGATTCGAAACGCGTCGACCCCTGTTCTCTTCACCATTGTGTTCTTAAATAGACCAATCTCCAGGATTATAATTTGAAAACTGAATTATTAGATGGTCTATCATGTGTAAATAAGTAAAACCAATTCGTTACTAATCACTAGTACCCGCACCCGTTCCCTAAAAAATCTTCATTCAATACAGGGCGTGTACACTTGTTGCTAAACAGGTTTATTGGTCAATTTGTTGTCTATTTGTCCAGTTTTTTATGTTTGTGTCTCTAAGTTCACTTAATGTTGTCCTTTGAATGTTTACTGTGTCCACTTCTTTTGTAATGTGATATACATATTGTGGAGTAGTGAGAATTTTTGACATATTGTGTGCATTTTGTAATCTACTTTCCAAGTCTCCATTTTTGTGATATCATTCTTGTTGTGAAACAAGGTTTAACAAAAATAGATAAAAACAAAAGGAATAATGTTCTAGCAATAAAAAGAAAAATTCAAAAAACCAGACTAAAAGATTGGTCTTTTATAATTGAGGATTGTTACTCAATTAGAAAAAACTTTGAACTGAAGTGCAGTACTGGCATTCTCTTGTTGACAACCATGCACTCACAGCATTCACAATGCACTCGCACTGATCACCATGTCCGGCTGGTAGGGGGGCCTCCTCCATGTGCTTTGCAGGGGGGCCCCCTCAAGTTTCGTTACGCCACTGAGCACAACTGGCTGGCTGCATAAACAAACAGACCGGTCTATCTGCATCTCTTTGGTCGTCTGCATTTGTACCACTGCGCTAAATAGCACATGATTATTAATAGACACGTATTTGTGAAAGAAAAGTCAGCAGCATATTTTCCAGAGTTTAATGCTGCCTTTTTATCAGATTCTGTGGAAAATCGCAGTTAAGAAATCCGCGCATACAATAGTATCTACTGATTATGTATGGTTTAGGCTGGTTGTCCATTTTGTGACTTTAGAAAAGTTTAAAATAAAATTAAGAGAAGTAGAAGTTCAGAAGTAAAAACAACACGAATAAGAATGGAAAGGCGAAATAAATTGTGATATTTATGAACATAGATTTATTATTTTTTTCCTATGTACATTCAATTCAAATCTGCTTTTATGTCAGCCTCATCCGCTGAGAAGTGGATGGGGCAATGAAAGGGAGACCTTTATTTAAAGAAATACAAGTAAAAAAGAAAACGCTTAAGTGTTGCACATTCTCTGCGCCTGCCCATCATAGATGTATGTATATTCTTGGCTTCATTCTGCCATCTAGTGGGTATTTTCGTCCAGAGCAAGCTAAACTGTACCATCTAGATTTGATGAATCTAACTTTTGGGTAGATTTCACTATCTGTGCAACGGTAATCACCAAGCTGGAGAGAACAGGACACACTTGTTTTTCATTTTGTAATTTTCTTCTTGGTCACTTGGGTATTTTTTGATACAGAAATAAAATAAATAGTAAATCAAAAGCAAATAAACATACTGCTTTAAATCACACATCGAAGGTGTGCAATATCCGCTAACATGTGAGAGCACCGTTTTATATAGTTCGAATGGGAACGGTTACATTAAAACATTTCGATGGAAGGGCTACATTTGATTTAAAACAAAGTTTATTTTTCAGGTATGAAAAGCAACAAAAAAACCAACACAAAAACGTTTGTCAAACACTGTTTTATGTTTTTAACTTAGCATATTTCTCATGCCACCCTCCAAAGACACGTGCCCTTCTTCGGTAAAGCGCTGGTTCAGCTGCGTGAACGCACAACAACGTTCCCTGAGCTCTAAGGGCTGCAACTCCATCAACTGGGCTGGTTTTGTATCCAACATGCCATTCATTCACTAAGGACTAGTAAAGCAACGAGAAATCCGCCTGTTCCACTTACACGTAATTAAAATTTAATGTAACAAGAAAAAAGCTGCCTTATTTACACCATTTTCAAAACTGTATATTTAGAACATGTTCAACCACTCGAGACTTGTGCAAAGCCCCCTGGGTCCTGGTACGCGAGGAACAGTTCAGGCTGAACTTCCCTGCATATACCCTCTGAACAGGAAAATAAAGCAATCCCAGAACAGGTTTAGCATCAGGCCATCTGTACAGTGAGTGCGAGCCCAACATCTGGGCACATCTGCCACACTCTGGACGTCTCAGTGAGAAGAAATAAGCAATCATTGTCAAAGCCAAAATCTGATATGTTTTTAATCAAGTATTGCCAAAGCTAATTGCTTTCTATTGTCCCTGAACGTGCAAGCCAGTACTATCCGCTGTGGCAATGATTAATCCTATTGCACTCTCGTCTCAGTTATTACTGCTTGTAATCTGCACGTGCCGAAGACATAGGATTGAAATGTGCTGATGTCACGCAATGGGATGCAGCCTGAGGTGTTCTTTGTGCAGAGACAGAGTAATAGACGACATTGCTCTACAGAAATATAAGTAACAAATAATTATCCTTGCTTTATGAAGCCACTGATTGTTCAGCAAGCCAGGATATAGTTAATTTCAGCAGTAGGTGAAGGGCTGTTGCAGAGGGGGTGAATGAAGTTAGGCTTCGATTTTCCCCCATCCTGCCTGTCCCCCAAAGGCAGAGTCCAGTATCTGAGTGACTACAGAGCTGGCCAGCAGTAAAGAATAAAAGGGCTGGCCTTGGGTTTTATGCCACCTGGTCTCCATCCGGTTTAATCCAAGCCTACTGCAGCCTTCTCCCAAGCCATGATGGGAATGACCAGCTGCCGAAGGACAGTGACGCATGGGGATAAAAATTGTAGTTAGACTACCCCTGTTTCTGGACCAGTCGGTGTCCCCAAATCAGCTCTTTCCTGGATTTAACCTCACTGTAACAAAGGAAGGCATGCTGTAAACTGTAGGGCTTAGTTAGTGGGGACCGTTAAAATATTATACAAAACCTCTTCTCAGAGAAACTGGATTTCTTCTCAACACCAAGATGTGGCTCCAACGCAGCAGAGCCCTTCAATTTCTTGTCAGTGTCAAAACAGCCTGAGCATAACATTCTAAACTGTGGGCAGAACCAAGGAGAACCTGGAAGGAGATGGAAAAGCTGCAAGGAAAGAAGGAGAAGGGAAAAATATAACACATCTCTATTCCCAGCAACAGAACAGTAATTACAGAGAAGAAAAATAAAAAACGCGAAAAAAGGAGAAGGTGATGGAGAGATGGAGCACCGGGTCATTTCAGTGACAAAATTGCAGAAACCGTAATCAGTAAGTTACACTCCTAAAACACATTGCCAGTGGCCAAAGGTTGGGTCTGGATAATGTGAAAAAATACAACTCTAATCAGTGCGAGTGATCAGATATAACTCATGCAGATAAAATAACAATGAAGGACACAATGTGAAAGCCCTGCCCAATAACAACCATGTAAAGTCTTCAATTATTTTCAGCAAAAATGTAATTCTCGTGGATCTGCAAGAGGCAGATTCATTGTAGTGCTCCGTGAATATTTTGCTCACATAGTTATCAAGAGTTCTAGGAGCTGTTAGAAATGGGGGGCTCTAGTTGGCAATGATTTGCACCCTGTCCATGTAGGGACCCTTAATTTAAGCAGGGTAAGGGATTATACAACTAAAATAACCCAGCTCACCCCCTATGGTAGCTTGGCACGAGCAGTCAGGCCTATCTCAGAGGCAATGTGTGAAGCAATTGTATATACACATACAGTAACAGTCAAAACAAAAAACCAGACACCATACCAATTTAGAAAAATAGCCAATATTTATCTGAATGAAACAAGCCCAAAAAGATTAAAATCCAACATACACAAGTAAAGATATCACTTTTAAAAGGTTCAGAACAGTTCAGTCCCTAGAAAACTATGGATGTGTCACTTAATCACAAAGTACCTTGGATGCATCAAAATGAAAGACTAAAACAGGCACAGAGAAGGTGAGGCACTGGAAAAGCAAAGCAAGGGTTCAGTTCTTACTCCCAGGGGAGGTGATGAATCGGTTCCCTGATGCAGTGTAGGGGAGGTGATGCGTTGGTTCCATACTGTAAGAGGAGGTGATGCGTCAATTTCAGAGCATGCAGCCTCGGTTCCTTACTGCTGGGCCACGTCGATGAAGAAATTCATGCACAGGGACAATGCATTGAAAATACGGACGTGCTGGGTCGATGCGAAACAGGTGCTGCGTCATTTTTCCAGCTGCAAAGCAGGTGATGAGTCCATTTCTTCAACCGTATAGCAATGCCGTGTTGAAGTTGGAGCATGAGCCACGGATGTCGGTGGCATGGTGCTCGGGCTGCAGAGATCTTTCAGCCGCGGGGCAGGGATTGCGTCAATTCTTTGGCCACACCACGGCAATGCTTTGCTTTTTCAACCACACGACGGTGCTGCGTTGGAAAAAACGGTTCTGAGAGTCGATGCATTGATTTTCTCGGTTCTCAACAGCCAAAAAAACTCCAATGTCCCAGAACTGGAATTGACACCACTGAGCTGGTCATAACTCCCAGCAGAGGAGTTCATGTACTACAGATAAAACCTTTGATGTCCCTGAGACTTCTAATAAGAAGGCAAGTACACACAACTCCTTGGAGAACATTGGAAGCAGGATGTAGAAAGCAGTCCAGTCCTTTCACTTCTAAAACAGAAGCCCTAAGCTAAAGGCCAGCACAACAAAGCAACAAGCAGAGTGGCATTTCCCTTCCCACAGCATGTCCTCTCAGTCTAGAAGTGTTCTTAAGATATGGTATCACAGCTCCAGTCCTTATACCAGTTTCTGCATTTGAAGTAGGCAAACTGCGCCTTTCTCCGACCTGGCTCAAGACACACTACAGGAGGGGGAAGACTGCTTTTTGTGATTTATTTTTATTAAGCAAATAAATAACACACTTTTACAAAATTCAGTCTTTGAGTTCAGAAAAAATCCATTAAAAAAATCTGGATTGTGTGCCATCACTACTACATAAAAAACTATGTATCATACAATTCATGCGATCAACCTAAGCATGACAAAGTACATACGGATGGGGGAAGACTGCTTTGTGTGAGGACAGGCACAGCCCTATTCAGGTGTCAGTGTGCCATCAGGATATGCTGCACACACATCAGCTCCCTTAGTGTGACTGTCTAGAGTGAATGCGTAAACAGCCAAACTGTCACCCTCCCTCAGACGTGGATTCCACAGGCAGGCGGAAGCACAGAAAGGTAAAGCAAGAAAATGCCCACTTTTTAAAGTGGCATTTTCAAACACGCAATTTAAAAACTAGCTTCAATGAAATATGTAGTTTTAAAATGTGTTCAGGTCATTTTCAAACACGCAATTTAAAATCAGCTCCACTAAAATATGTATTTTTAAGTTGTGAGTTCAGGGACCGCAAACTCCAAATCTCTATCTGTTCCTAATTGGAAGTTACTCTAAGAGGTTACAAGGCAGCTCCAATGATAATCTTTGGCATGTTTTTCCCCTGTCTTTTTGCTTCTGACCTTCTGTTTTTGACTGTAAACTGCATTCTGTTTTTGCTGGTTTTAGAACTCTGGGCACCACAGGCCAATGCTAAAGTGCAAGTGCGCCCTGTGTAAATTGTATCTGTAATTGATTATCCATGATTGGCATATTTGATTTACTAGTTATGGCCCTATTATGATGTTGGTCGGAAAGCCTCTGACCTCAGGTGGGAGACTTTCCAACCGACATCTGAGATTTACAGTCCGACCGGCTCATTAAAATGAAGGCAGTTGGAGTGTAAAACAGCCGGTCTGACTGACTGGCTTCCGAAGGGCTCAAGGAGCCCATCAGCCAGTCGGAACCGCAACGTAATCCCTTTAGGATGGCATTTCCGCTGTCAGGATTATGATGTTAGTCTCAGACAGCCTTTCCATGCCAGCCTTCCCGACATGAAAAGGCTGTTGGAATGCGATTTTGGGCCTACGTTGTGGTGCCCCCCTGTAAATCCCTGCACCCTGTGGCAGGCACCTCTCGGATGTGCCTGCCAGAGGGTGCAGGAATTTACACAAACTCCCATTTCTCTACAGGAGCTTGAGCTGCGGCCTGTTTCCGACCACAGCACAAGCTCCCATAAAGAAATGGGAGTGTGCAACCACACCATGGGCAGTCGCATCGTAATAATGTGGTCGGGATCGCTGACCGGAGGTCGGTCGGTCCCAATTGCCACTGCGATGATGGTCGGAGGCAACTCCAACCGACATCTTAATCAGGCCCCCAGTCCCTAGTACAGTGCACCAGGTGTGCCCAGGGCCTGTAAATCAAATGTTATTAGTGGGCCAGCGGCACTGATTGTCCAACCCACAGAAATAAACTGCAATTTCGACCTGGCAAGTGCACCTATTTACATAAACAAAAAAGAATCCTACTCGCAGTGGACGGCAAGAGTGTAGACCACAGATGTGGGGGACACTCAGTGTTTTGTAAAATACCCCTCACACACCAACAGGCCCCTTGGTGTCATGCTTCATCATCGGGGTCTTCGCACCCCTCTAACGGGATGCGGCGTGCTGCGACCTGCGACTACGCGGGAGCACTGACAGTATAGACTATGTGTGGTGCGTGTGATGGAAGTGGTTGGGTATTTTAAATGTGAGTGGTGGGGTATAGTGAAGGTTAAAAATTACCTGGCTCGTAGGTATCAGGAAAAAACGTTATTCACAACCTCGGGCTGGTACTAATAAAAGAAGTGCAGTTTGAGGTAGTTAATTGTCGTAACTATGGACATTACCTCTGGTGTGCGTCGACATGTTTCGGAGCTTGTGCTCCTTCTTCAGGACGGGGGCACAACTTCCCCACCTTACTCACGTTTCTCTATTAAATGTGTAAATAGCTAAAAAGTGAAAGACTATTTACAGTGATAAACTAAGGCTACAAGGTGCCTACAGCGGTATAGGTCCATGCAGTTGCATGACCTGAAAGAACAAAAAACAAAATAATAATACATTTGGTTGCCCTGATTGGGCTGGCTCAAAACAGGTGCAGTCACCTGGAGCACCAATGATGCGTTGATCCTGCAAAGGAAAAAGACATACAAGACACACAACAGAAATGACACACATTGAGTTAAAAGAAGCACTTTCGTCATACTCATTATGCAAGGTTTTCTGGCTTCATGAGCATTTCAAGAACGTCGGGGTTAGTTGCTAGATTCGTAATCTATATGGACAAAAAAATCGGTTTCAGTATTCTGTACTCACTGTTTGGGTAGAGAATGGTGTTTTTTTGTTCACTCAATACTCACAGAATCGGGACGAAATTATCTCCGTGCTACCCCTTACGCTGCTCTGCTGGTAATGGCTATGGGAGTGCGCCCTATCTTATATATGCTTGAATTCCTTAATTGATTGGCTGGTGATAGGTTAATTGTCGGATGCGCACTAAGCCCATACATGGGTAATCCGTTTGTTGGCCAGTTAAATGCCTCTCCTTATCGGATGTGCACTAAGCCCATACATGGGTAATCCGTTTGTTGGCCAGTTAAATGCCCCTCCTTATTAGGTATACGTGGGATTTGGCCGCGTTGTAGTAAGGACGGCTCGTGGGGCGCATGCGCGGAAAGTGGATTGATATGCGCATGTGTATGCCTGATCGTTACTCTGACCGTGTAGTGGTCCGCGAGGCGCATACATGTTCGAGACGCCTCTGTGCTTAACGCTAGGGATCTCTAATGCGCATGCGTTAGATCTCAATGCGGTTACGCTACTCATAATACAGTGCAGATGTACCTTCGGTGGGAAAAAAGATTTCAATGAGCTTATCACACTACTCCTAATACAGAGCAAATGTGCCTTTCGGTGGGAGTATTGTATTTGTTATATTGAAGGGAAAACGATTTCAATGAGCCTGTAAAGAGTTTTCGGCCATTATAAGGGGGATGACAAATAGTTTTAATGTACAACACAGGTGTGTTTTGGTTTATGACACTGCAGAGGTGGAATGTCACTACAGTGTGTTTTCATATATAAGTGGAGAAGGCCAGTCAGGTCATTTCAATAACACGTTGGTGGTGAGTCAGCAGAGGATATAGGGTTCATGGCCCGGATTAAAGTAAATTCGACAGCTGGCCCCAGGGAACATCATCATTAAGACCATGGGTGTGAGTACCCAGACGGAACACCCATCGTTGTTCTTTTGGGAACAAACCTGTTTCTGATGGCATGTGTTTGATTACGGTCCATCGCAAATCGTTCACACAATGTTGTTTTTTTAAATAATGGGACGCCATTTTGGTGGTTGACTTTTTGCAGCGTATGTTGCTTTTATGTTCACCCACTCTTGTTTTTACAGGCCTTGTGGTCATGCCTATATACTCCAAACCACATGGGCATGTGATCATGTATATGAAATTTTTCGTATTGCAATTTGTGAATTGCCGTTGTTCCCAAGTTGTGCCATTACCGAATGTTAAGGTGTTGCTTTTCTGTGTAAGATGGCAACTGCTGCAATTACCACAAGGAAAATGTCCTTGGAGTCCAATTGTGGTCTGCCTAGTCAAGGGATTCTGTTTGGGTCTCGTGTGGACCAGTATATCCTTGAGGTTTCTACCTCTGCGATGTGCATGCATCGGTTTCTCTAGGTCCAGACTGCCACAGTTCAGTGCTTTAGGTAAATATCACGCAGGGAATCATAAACTCACTAGCATCACTGTACTAGGGCAAACAACCTCCTAGGCATAAAAATACATTTAGGGGTATTGGCATAAAAGCATTGCATATGACATTACAATCACATTAGGCAGGAAATCACATCTGCTCCATACATCACATTAAGCAAAAACAGGTACCCCACGCCAGGGCACAACACCAGAACTGTCCCCCAGGCCAGCTGGCCTCTCAGGGGCTCAAACACCCTATGTCCAAAAAAGTCAGGGCAGGCTGCGCAGGCAGCCACAGGAAGATTGCGCAAAAGGACCAAGCCTAAACGTAGCAGCTGCCCACTAAGTGCTGGGCAGCTGTAGAATCAATGGGGCCAAACACACATGGGGGCCTCGTGGGCTCGAGGCCTGAACAACTGGGCCCTCAGGAGCCTCGTGGGCTCTCAGCAAAATGCCACCACACTGGGGGAGCGGCCCGCTGTCAGCCCGGGCCGCTCTACCTCCAGAAATGCCCCAAATCACGTTGGAGTCCCGCTCGGGCGACTCAGGAAAAACAATGGCCCCATTGAGCCTAGGGGCCCTGAATAATACTGTGTCCCGGTCGTAGTTGGAGTCCCTCTCTGGGGTACTCTAAATCGCAAATGCCCCTGAGCCTCTCGGGGGCTCGACAGACATCGCTGGGGTCTCAGGAGAGCCTCGCAGGCTCTAAGTAAACAAATGCCCCCGGTTCGTTAGAGTCCCTCGCTGGGGACTCGAAATTACAAAATGCCCCCGTGTGTGTCCCGCTTTGGGACTTTTACAAACAAGGTGGTTCCAACGTCGGGAGAGCCTTGACAGGCTCTAAATCCCCAATGCCCTCACATGGAGAGAGCACACTGGGGGGGGGGGGGGCACCGGCAATGTGCCCCGATGCCCCCCTCTGCCACAACCAACACCGGGACCCACTCACCGGCTCCGGTATGCTGACGGTCAGCTTCTGGTGCCGCCTCTGGCCTCCATGCGCGTGGTGGAGCCCCCTTCACAGGGGCTCCTCTTCCAGTGCTGCTGGGCTAGCTTCTGTTGGCGTATGCGGGGCTCTCTACCTCGGGAGAGCCTAGCTGGGAAGAGACGCCGGCTTCCTCTGGTGACCTCGGGTGGAGGAGGAGTGGGCTCCCGTCCTCACCCAGCACTTCTTCTACTTCCAGGTCATTGGGTTACAGGCAGCCAATGGCAGCGCGGCCCCTCGGATGATAATTTCTTTGAAGTACGGGGTAGCCTCCCTTTTAAAAGGAATTAAAATATAGCGCTGCAATTTCTGCAGGGTGGGCACCTGCTTGGAAAATACAAAAAGGGGCATATCAAGCGCTCCCATGCGCTGAAGAGAAAATAAAGCGCTCCCAGGCGCTGGAGGGAAAATAAGGTACTCCCCCAGGGCATAAAGCGCTGGAAATAATTAAAAGCAAAAGTGCTCCCAGGCGCTTTAGGGAAAAAGCCCAAAAAAGTCTCAAGTCCAGGCCAAAGTTCCTTTTAGCAGGTAGGGGGGCAAGGGCTGGGCCCAGGGCCAGCTCACGGGGCCCTCCAAGCAGGGAGGCAGCACCCAGTGGCGGTTCCTCCTGTCGTCCAGCAGCAGGCCCCCCCTAAAGCTAGGATCAGGAACAAGAGCCTATTCAGGTCCCAGGTGCACCCCTCCCTCACATCAGCATGCTAATCTCTCCACTCACCACCGGGGCAGACCCATCCTGACTCCTGGAGCCAGGCTCACCAGCCAGCTCCAGCCAATCACACACCAGACACAAATTATACTAACATGCCAACTTCTAGAAGTGGCACTTCCACACTAGACACAATCATGCCGCATACATCATTGCGCAGCATTTAATCACACAAGTCTGTACATACCAAACTCGCACCTGCACGCCCCACGCATCAGGAACTAACATGGACACATACATTCCCCATGCATTCCTATTGGAGGGCAGGCCAACCTCACTACATGCACGCACTTTACCCTGGGACACAGTGGTAAAGTGCGCAGAAACCAAAAATCACTATTACCAGTTCACCATTAAAAAGCAAAAAGTTCAGGGGTGAACCTGCCAGAAGGGCCAAGTCCAACAGTCACCATTAGAGCTCCCTTGGAATCTCCAATGTTGAGCCCGCCCAGAAATGTCTAGTAGATCTGTGGAGAGGACTCAGTGATGAAACATGCCACAGGAGTGAAAAAGCGGTAGGTGAGAGTCCTTAGCATAGCCCAATAGGTTTACCAGGGAGGGCCATATTTGGATGAGAGTCTCCATTAGGTTGCGGACACTACCTTGTGATTTTGATGAAGTAAGTGTGGAAGCAGGGTGTACACAGGTATTAGCTTCTGCCTTCCTTCATTTCATTTGAAAAGTAATAGGAAATACACCTATTCATCACCATTGTTGATGAGACCACAATGGAGGTCCATTACACATTTAAGGCTTAGCCTCACACGAAACATGGCTTTTCCGCATGACTATTTATAATAAGTATCTATATAGTATGTAGATACATTCTCTGCCCGATCTCTCTACATATATATGTTAATACCAGCAAAATATTTTGGCTTGTATTACAACAGGTAATTTATTTGCCATGACCTCCTATAAACTTTTTTGACCATAAGGCACTGGGGCCAAAATTATTTATTTATCTGCTAAAGCTTAAAAGTCACTACCTCTACCTGCAGAACCACTGTTCTCTATATAATAATACCCAGGTTCTATGGGTTACTTGGTTAGCCCCTCACTGTTCTATAGCATCAGAAATATTGCCTGCCACTCTGAAGGTCTGGAACTCTGCTGTGCCAACTCATACAGGCAAAAGTGTGGCAGCTCCAGATCCCCAGAATGGCAGCTGAAACCCCATCACACAAACATTGGGTATGTTTTTCAGTAATAAGTGGCGTGTTACAGAGCTCTGGTCAAACCAACCACATCCCTCAGGTCTCCAGGAGAAAGATGTAGTCAGGACTTAAGCCAAGCCAGCAATAACCACATACTTACACACATAATGGGAGTAACAATGCAGTACCTGCAACAAGGCTTATCACCAAGTTGAACTGCAACATGGTGATTGATATGTTGGAGACCCAACTGTTATCCAAAAATTGTGTGTGAGTACATGACACACCAGAAAAGACTAAAGGAGATAAACACCATTGCGAATAGTATAATTGTGGTTATTCTTGGAAGATTTTGTGTATATTTTGTTTGATGGGGCTCATTCATTTCACAATTGGCATTTATGCACGGCAGACTGGAAGCACCCTAGGTACAAAGGTATCCAACAATAAAATGATGGCTGATGTGCCAAATGATGGTTATAATTCTCATATTGTGGTCAACATAGCTCTCTCACAAGGTCATGCCTGGCAATAAAATGCCCATGGCAAATGCACCTGCTCATAGTATGGCAATCCTTAGCAAGATGATTTCTTTGCCATAATAGTATTTATCTTTAGCATACTGTGGGCATTATTGGTTTCAGGAAGCCCATCCATGGCATGATAGTTGTTTAAGCAAAATGGTGGCTATTCTGGTTAAATTGTGTGTATCACTGGCATGGTGGTGCACACTACTGTGATAATGCTAGAAATCCTTGGCATTCTGTGTGCATCTTTGGCTTCACAGAGCCTATTCCTGGAAGAATAGTGCCCATTCTAGAATGAATTTAGTATTTTTGGCACAATTGTGTCAATCCCTGGTATACATTTTTGAAACCTCACACATATGATTGGTATTCCTGGCATGTGAAATGATGAACGAGCAAATAAAGCCATGTTTGTCCATATATGTGAGTAGAACTCGTGTGCACTTGAAGAAATGACACATATGTTTGAACAAAAAGTTCTGTAGCAACTTAACCCTTTCGATGCTGATGACGAGCTCAGCTCGTCATCACCCATGGGTGGAGTGTGCTGATGACGAGCTGAGCTCGTCATGTAACGCGGCTTTTAAAAAAAAGCCGCACAGCGCGAAAATCGCCGCAGCATCGATGCGGTTAAAACAAAAAGCTAGTAATTTCTATTTTCATATAAAAGACGGTTTGGGACAATTGAGTTAATTTACCCCAAACGTAGACAAAATATTTGTTAGCAAAATGTGTCGCCGATAGGCTTATCCTTATGTAAAAAATTATAGCATTTGTACAATATTGTTAATGCTGGCACTTGAGACATTAATGTTCAGCTTGGGAGACTTAATGTGGTGTTGCTTCCATGGTTTCAGAGGACGCATGCTGCTATGGCACTTGCTTTCTAATGTATGTGGGTGTATTTCACAAGCTAAACGATTAACGATGATGCACCCGGAGGTCTCTGACTGAAAGGTTGGTGTAAGCGGTCCAATGCCATATCCTGAATGTATATATAACCGAAGTATAAACTCTGCTGCTTGTTCTTGTAATTTACATATCTCTGCAGTTTATGACCTTAGATTGTAACTTACTTTTCCCATCTTGCTTCCACAAAGTGTATGCTCAGTCATTTTTATTTATACCATTTTTAAAGCGCACTGTTACCGGGCAGTGTCCTGGCGCTGAAATGATCTGATTTCTCCCCTGTGTGGGTCGCTGGTTTCTACAGGTCAAAGAGCCATGTTTTGATGTTTTTCCTGAAACTCATCAGGTTAGTGCTTTGTTTCAGGGGCAATTTATTCCATATAGTGGAGGCTCCAGAAATAAAGCTACGTCCTCCCCATCGAGTTTTCCTGATCCGATCTGTCTTAACTAGCCATTTGTTTGCTGATCTTAGCTGTCTGCCTGGCGTGTACAGTTGAAAATGTTGTTGAAGGAAGGATGGACCAAGTCCATTCACTGCCTTGAACACCGTACACCATACATCATGATGTATGAATTGGAATCTACTTGTAAAGGATACAATGGAGAAATAATTCCAGTAGAGTGTCAATGTTGCGAAGTCATCCTGTGCCCTGGGCACCCCCAACTTTTTGCTGACTGAAACTGGTGGTAACTGATTCTGACTGACCCTGGGCTCTGTTTAACCAGGCCCAGGGCCAAGCTAAAAGGACCACATTAGAACACAGTTAAGACACCCAACATACACTAGGGTACACTATAGTATGGTGGGGTACCCCTGTAGTTGGCATAACCTACCACCTAAGCCCCTAGTATGTAATAGGGCAGGGGATTGAAACTACCTAGAAGTATCCTGGGGCATGGCAGTTTAGAGGCCAGCAGATTCTCTGCACCAGCATGTGTGCAGTGCTGAAGCCTGAGGTCAGTTTAAAAGCTGCACTGGTGGCCAGGACAGCTTTTTTAAACCTTAAATTGTGCCCAAACAAAAGGGTGAACTGGCCCTTAAACATTAAAAACCTACCATGTTTTTGCATATTAGGGACCCCCAGGGTCACCCCTAGGGTGGGGGATCAGTTATCTATAAGGAGCGCCCTTATAAAATGAGTTTTTAGAAGCCTGGGTAAGGTGAAATTTTACATTTCACTCCCCACATTGTCTTAAAGAGGTGCTCAAATTCGACTTTGATGCTGGAAGAATTGGGTATGGGTGATCTGCAATATTTCTGCAGATTCAGAACCCCTGAAGTCTTCCCTAGTTGCACAGGGGGTGGGGGTCCGGTAGAAATTAGGGAAATACTTATAAAATATGGTTTTATAAGCCCTGGTGCTACAAAAGTGGCGCAAGTCATTTTCCCCATTGCAAACCCCATGGCCCATAGGTTAACATGGTAGGTAGTGATTGATTAATAAATATTGATAGGAGAGGACTAGCCGGACCATTCAAAGACTTCCCAGAATGGCCGTAGTAAATCCAACGATATTATATTGTTGAATTTCTCCTAAAGTGTACATACAATAAGTAATGAGACTTTCTTGTTTGTAAGTCCAAATTCAGCCTTTCAGTGGTCTGCCCTGATTGGTCAGAGTTAAGTGGATTAGCCAGGCTGCTGGGAGGGCAGTGATCTGTTCTATAGGAGTGCCAGGCCAGGAGGTGGTGTCGTAAACTACGCTCTTCAAAGGCAAGAGGGGAGGCCTGGGTTTTAGTTCACTATGACAGTAGTGACCCAGAGTCAGGAATAGGCTTAAAGGTATTTGCAGATGGTACGGGGATGGTCCATGGAAATGAGATATCCCAGGGGGTGTGTTTAGCCAGTTCTTACCTCCTTGCTGGAAAATCAGCCATTATGGATTTGGAAGGATGATGCACTCTGGGACAAACTAATGCCACACTCCACAGGATGTGGTCATAACTATGAGGAGTTGCCCTGCTCTCATTGGTCAGCAGTGACCTGGTGCTTGACCCAGAGAAGTTTGAATAAGTATCTGAGAGGGGCAGAACCCTCCAGATCTGCTGCTTGAAACTAAATGAAGCAAGAAGTGCCCTGCTGTGATGTTTTCTGTGCAAAGATTTCTAAGGCCTGACCTCTGAAGACTGCACCAAGTAAAACTGCAGACCTGTGGATTTCCTTGCTGCCAAAGGACTAAGAGTGGACTCCCTGCAAGCTACAGGTTAACAGAGCTCACCTGGACAGCCCCACATAGAATTCCAAGCCTGGAGTACAGTGGATTTGTAAGGGTTTTGTTCAAGTGGATTGCAGCATTGAAGTTTCACACTTTCAAGGACCCTCTTGGAGATTCCAGAACCTTGGATTGTGTGTTGGATACTTTGGTACCTGCAAGCAGAACGCCAGGAAGGTGTTTTAACTGGACCCCGCTTGCTGAAGAAGGCGGCCCACTACAAAGGTGAGAATTTTTCAGAACAATTTATAAAGGTGTGTCCCTGACAGAGAAAACGAAATGACTTAAGGGGCACTGGTGGTTTCTAGGCACTAGAAAGTGACTAATCTTTAAAAATTCATATCTCTGGTTCCCTACTGTGGATTATTTTCGTTTTGGTGTCATTTAAAAGATAAAAATAATACCTAGTTTTATAAATTGGTGTTGGATTTTTATTTTGTGTTGTGTCTTAATTATTTACTGAAATGGTGTTTTTTAAATGCTTTACATACCTGTCTTTGAAGTTAAGCCTGTCTGCTCGCAGCCACGTTACCAATGGTTGAGCAAAGGTATACTTTTCTAAGACCTATGCTGAGTCCTTTCATGTGTTAGTGGCCTTATTGCCAGTGGCAGATCTACAATTGCCCCTACCAATAACCCACATTCCAACACACAAGGTGTAAAATGATGCTATGTAGAGGCTTTACTAATGATAGACTGTGTGGCAGTGCACAGATCGTTATTTCACTTGCGTGGAATATATATAGCTGTTAGTCAATTTTCTAAAAAGAAATGTGCATATCCTTACTAGTTTCGGGCACGTTGTTTTTCCAGGTGTGATGGAGCCTCACTTAGACGAGGCAGGGGAATCGTGATTATAAGACTCACCACACTTCATGTCATAATCAAATGCAGTGACTTAACTTAATATCCAACACTAGACTGATGTAGTGAAGGGGGGGGGGAGGGGGGGGGGGGGGGGGAAGAGGCGAAAGGCTGCACACAACCCTCCAGACACATGCAACTATGTCCTGGAGTGTTACTGTGTCTGTACATTGTCATCTCTGAGGGCAGGGGCTCGTGGACGGTCTGGATCGTGGCGCTTCCATCTGCTTTGTGCTCGAGCATTCAATTGATGCAGGAGTGCGATGGCAATTGGTATGCCCTGAAAACTGGAGGTGTTTAGGAGCTGTTCGCGGCTGCCCGGTTTGCCTTATATTTAAACAGTAGCGGCACGGGGTGGGAGTGTTGCCGGGCGCTGAGGTGGGGTAGGGGAGGTGCAGGGCAGGGGGGTAGTAAACTCCAGAATACAGCCCCACAGAGGCAAGTACACAAACAAATAAATAAAATTAATTTAGTTGCGAGCGTTGCATCGCATTTGGCGATGCAGCGTGCACAGTATAATTTGTATAATTACCTCTGTGCAGCTGTAATCCGGAGTTTATTATGCCCCCACCCTGTTCTCCCACCCTGCCCCTCCCCCGCCCCACGTCAGCGCCCGACAGAAGTCCCACCTCGGGCCGCTACTGTATTTATATCCAAATAAACTCGACATACAAGAAGAAGCCGCCTTGTTGTCAGCCTTCAATCTTCATGTAATATTGGCAATGACTGAAAAACCTACGCTGTGGCACACTATGCGGGAGTTTGACGAGTAGATGTAGCTTGAGTGAACATTCCTGTTCATACACTAAGTGCCAGGCAGTGTCACGGTCAGCTGCTGGGATTCCTGGAAGGCTTTTCCTTCTGCTGTGGGTTTCTGATAGTCCCTCACTGCTGAACTAGTTGGCTACATGCATGCACGGCGGCCATCTTTCTGTGATTGATCTTATGTCAAAGTCACTCATTTGGAACAAGCTCTATCTCCTGTAGAAATTAGACATTTTGCTCAGGTGGTCGTTTTTTGTTGTAATTGGCCTTGTTCCGGTATACCTCCATAGAGTCCAAATTGGTATCCACATATTGGAGTTTTCATGATTGCAAATGTACAGTGAGAGGGGCACCCCTATTATTCAGCACTCTACCAGTATAAGGAAGTATTACACCACAAAAGGGTTCTAGTCCAAGTGGGTGTACAAATGTAGGCTTCTTTACATGGACAGGCGCACCTACATCAGTTTATCCTGTTGGAATTGTAACGGTGACTAGCACACCACTAGTATTTAGCCTGGCATCTACCAGTGTAAGAATCTTCAATACTTTACGGAGACCGGCACACCTACATCAGCTTATCCTAGCAAGTTCCCAAGCCGGTTATGAATTCTTCAATTTATTGTGCATTATTTACAGTAATTTCCATTAGAGTAATCAAGCTCATCATGCGGTCTTTAAACCATCCTCCACCATTTTTACAGTCGCCTGGAGTACCCACTGTTTCTTTGAAGGAGTGGTATTGAGCATTTAAAGCATTTCCGGGGGCAATTGATGGTTTCAAGTTAAAACCTGAAAGGAGAAGGTTAGAACATTCACTGGGTATGGAAGGTCAGGGGATCTTTACACGTTTACCAGTTTACACACCTCAGGATGGTGAAGAACTGGATGATCACTAAGAAGCTGTTGAGAGATTGGAGAAGCAATTTTCCAAACCACCAAATGTACTTGTAAGGTGGCACAAATTGTTTTCCAGGGAGCAGACGGCCACTGAGTCTGTTGATACGCATGTTGCCTCTTTACATGTACTGGCAGCTAAATGTGAATTTGGCAATTTTACAGACCAATTGATTAGAGACCAGCTAGTCACCAGGTGCATCAATAAAAAGATACAAGAGAGATTTCTCACATGCAGGAAACCACCTTTTGATGATTCTGTAGAAACTGCCAATGTCATTCAAGATTCAAAGCACCCCGTTAAAAAACTTAAGAACACTGATGATACTGTGTTGATAGTGAAGGGTATCAAATCCTCTGAACAAGACTGTTAACAAAGCTAAAGCGTTGGAATGGAGAAGACCACCAACTGCTGGTAATGTTTGTTACAGCTGTGGATCCAAATTTCATTTAGCTTCCTACAAGCAATGTCCAGCTATTTGCAGGGAGTGCAATAAATGCGGTGTTAGGGGCCATTTTGAAAAAAAGAGCAGAATTAAAAGAGAAGGTGAATGTTATCACAGAAGATGTTGATTTGAATACTTATAAAGAGCGCAATTGCCCAGAGGCGTCTTGGCGCTAGATTATGACCCAAGCCTAACCAATGACATGGATAATTTGTAACTGTGTGTTAATGCATGAGAAAGTTGGAGCTGATAATACCAGCACAGACCCAGAAGGAGAAGCTGGGAGCAGTGACAATATTACTCTGATTCATTGTGTTAGAATTCATGAAAATGATTTGCCTATGTCCAAAGACCATATGGAGATGTTTAAAGTTGGGAAGTTGATGATACCTTTACTGATAGATTCTGTTTCTAAAATCACTATCATATCCAAGGATACTGTTCTTAAGTATAATGTGGAGGAAACATTAGTGCCACCAGATGTTTCTCCTCAAGGGTATGACGGCACCTGAATTGACCTTGTTGGGTTTTTTAAAATCGTCATTCGTTTCAAAGGTCGGGAGGTCCAAGGGAATGTATATGTGTCACATACTGGACCAAATAATATTGGGTGGCATCACCAAGCCTGTTTGGGTATTGTTCTGAGTGCAGGTGGGGTACATCAAGTTTTGTTGATTGGTGACAGTCGATTAAATGGACGTTTGGATAATATACACACCTTACTTGAGTCATAACAACATATTTGGCCAACAGTTGGGTATGTTGAAGGGGTTTGAGCATGTTATCAAGGTAAAGGATGGGTGTATCCCAGTTAAGCACACACTTAGAGGGGTGCCTTTGAGTATGGGGGACAAGTTGAACAGTGTGCTGGACAATTTACACAAGGACTGTATTATTGAATCTTCCTTATGGCTTTCACTTATTGTGGTGGCAAGAAAGAAGAATAACAAAATCAGAATGTGCATTGATCTTAGGAGCCTTAATCAAGCAATCTGGGTAGATGGGTATCCCCTGCCCAAAATAGAAGAAATGATGTGTACATCAAAACTTGACCTGTGTTCAGCCTTCCCTCAGGTTGTAAAGGCGCAGCAATCAAGACACCTTACATCACCTTATGGTATGTACCAATTCTGCAGGATGCCTCTTGGTCTTGTCTCCGGGGCTGCCCTTTTTCAGTAAGTAATAAGTGAAGTTGTGAAGGGTTTGGATGAGGTGCTGGTGTTTCAGGATGATGAGTTGTTTTTTGGTAAGGATGGTCCTGAACACCTCAAAAGGTTGAATGTTGTATTGAATGCCACAAATGAAAGAGGTATTAAACTGATGAAGGATAAATGTGTGTTTGGTGTGAGTGAGGTGGAATACTTGGTTTATGAGATATATGGTACAGGTATTGGTCCGAGCCCAGGATTGTTGGAATCTATTGAAAAAGTACCTGTTCCTGTGGATAAAGAACAGTCAAGAGAGTTTCTGGGAACGTGTGAGTATTATTAGAAGTTTGTGAAAAAAAAAATTCAACCCTTGCCGAACCCCTGTCATGTTTGTATGGTGAGGGTCGCAAATGCTTCCTTTTGACAAAATCAAAAGTAGTTTAGCAAATGCCCCCTTGTTGAGTCCATTTAGCCCTGGTGAAGTTCTATCTATAACTATGGATGCGAGTGCAGTTGGCCTTGGAGCTGTGCTATCTCAGGGTGGTGGCAGTCTTGTCCGTACTGTGGCTTTTGCATCTTGCACACTCAAACCCACTGAAAGGCAGTACTCTGTTATTGAGCGTAAGATGCTGGCTTGTGCCTCGTCGATTGGATGGTTTGAAATGCATGTGTGGGGCACTAGATTTAGATTGAGGTCGGACCACAAACCACCTGATACCCATTTTGAGTGATACGAATGTTCACTCTGCAAGGCTGCAGCTAAGTTGGTGAGGTTAAATGTCAAACCACTGGAGTATGATTTGGTGGTGGATTACATTCTGGGAGGTAAGAACAAGAAAGTGAACTGTTTATCTAGATTGCCTATTGGAAGAGAGGACGATGTTCTGGAAGATAAAGATGATGTTGAATATTTAGTAGACAAAGTGTTCTCTTTACAAGTCAAGTGCGTCAGTGAAAGGAAGTCGAGATCTGCTTTAAGCAAGGACTTGGTGTTGGGGAGAGTTTTGGAGTCCACCAAAAATGGTTGGCAAAGAGAATGTTGCCTTACTGTTGTCCTTCAATGTTTTAGTAAAGTTCAGTCTGAACTTTCCTTGGAAGATGGAATGCTGTTCAGAATGGACAAGTTGATACCCCTATGTGTCCTCAAAGAAAAGATTATTGATATAAGTCATGAAGGTCATTTGGGTATGACAATGACCAGAAAAGAGATTAAGAGATATTCTTGTTGCCCAGAATGGGCAAGGATGTGGAAGAAAGGATAGGGAAGTGGTGTAATTGTATGGAGAATGAGAAAGGCCTGAAGTGTGCCACTCCACCCATGAGCATTTCTGAGGTTCCGCTGAAAGTGTGGGATAGGGTGAGTATTGATTTTCTTGGACCTTTCCAAATTCTTCCACCGGCTCAGAGGTTTGCCATTGTGTTGATTGATCATTTGACTAAATGGCTTGAAGTGAAATGTATTTGTGTACCCAATACAAAGAATGTCATCAGTTTCCATGCTTTGGTCTTATCGAAATACTCCCCATAGTGTGATTGGGATTTCACCTTTTACCGCCTTGTGGGACAGGGATTCTCGGGATTTGTCGAGGCCTGCCTGGTTAAAAAAAACCTGCCTAGAGTAAAATCTGGAAAACTCAGGGCACACAACATTGGATTGGCAAGGAGCAGGATCAAGAATAGTCAAGTTAAGAGTAAAGATTGAGGTTTGGTCCTGCATTATGTGCGGGTGAAGCTACCAAAAGCAAGGAGGGTTAACAGAAGATTGAGGTTTGGTACTGCACTTTGTGTGGAAGATGTGAGCAAAGATGGGTGTGCGGTGAAGTTGCAACATCGCCAACGGTAGAATTGTGCCAGAGTTGTCAAAGTAAAGAGGTATGAGACCGCGTGCAGGGAACCAGTACAAAATAAGGTGTCTGGTCACTCTACATTATCTATGTTAATGAAACAGGTGTGCAAAGTTTCTGGAAGTTTGAAGAATTATGCAATGTCTTAAGATGCTTGCTTTTTGTCATTCATGTGTTAGCATTCTAACGTTGGTTTTTATCTCTCTTTCCTTTTCTGCTGGGGGTAGTTATTGTTCCATTTTATTGTATTGTAAAAGGTGGGTGTTGTGTCTGTACATTGTCATCTCTGAGGGCAGGGGCTAGTGGATGGTATGGCTCGCGGCGGTTCAGTCTGCTTTGCACTCGACCATTTGACCGATGCGAGAGTGTGGTTGGTGTGCCCTGCGAGCCAGAGGTGTTTAGGAGCAGTCAGCGGTTGCCTAAATCCAAATAAATTCGACTTACAAGAAGAAGTCGCCTTGTTGTCAGCCTTCAGTCTCCATGTAATAAAGATGTCGGCATCTCTTTTTAGCAGTCTACCGCTCAAATCCTCAGCCACCTTTACATTAGCTCTTGCTCTCATCATATATAAGATTACCACGGTTATCCATTTTCCCAAATTACAGCGAGAAATGTTGACTGTCCAGTAAAGGAATCTGCAGAGTACTGCTGACAGACTCAAAAGGTATATACTTGTAAAGGGAATGGTTGGTCATTTTTGAAAGATGATACATAACCCTGGATGTCCTCTTCACGACTGACTATGTAACATGCAATCTTTCCAGCATAATTGCTTGCAGGCAGTGACATTTTTGGTGTTCGGTGGGAGCTTGTTAGTGACTTTGTGTTTCCCTATATATAAAAACAATCCACAGAATGTGGCATTTTAAACTGTAAAATGGGACAACTCTACAAGTTCAATAAATAAAACTAGTCCGGATCCAACTTAATATGGACAAATAGGCGAAGGGGAGTTTGACTAAAGCTGGGTCAGAGATTAAATCCCTAAACTTAGTCCTCGAGTCTCAACCATGTAGAAGACATAGTTCTGAACCATAACATGGCAGTGTACTAAGTCAAATGTAGTTAATGATCTCCAGGGAAATCCTTTTCTTCAGATGTCATCTCACATAACAGTATAATCCATGTCATGTTGAAATATTCTTTCTGTGTTGATATGTTAAACACACCTCCTGCTTCTCCTCAAAGTCTGTGAAGGAGGAAGGAGACATTGAGTCTCTTCCATAGTAAAAGGGGCAGACCTTGTGATTTAAAAGCAATGAGTAGTACTTAGAATACTGTTGGCCTTTGGGGCTTTTCAGAATGGAAAAGCTTTCTTGGCTTAAATATGTGTTAGGTCGGAAGTCTTTTTCAAGCATTACATTTTGTTTAAATGTATGCCTCTGAGCTAAATCCTATTTCAATTTCAGCGTTTCTCGGCATGGTTTATTGCAGCTTTTGAGGCCCTTCTATCTGGCTTTGAAACTAACTGTGTTAACATGTTTCAATAATTTTAAGTGATTCTATTTTTCAGAGGTTTCCTCATATATCTAGTCTATCTTGTTAGATCGGCCAGTAGCAGCACTGGCCTTTAATATAGCAGTTTGAACTGACCCTACCTTTCAATATGGCCTGCTCTCAAATGAATGATTCACTGTAGCTGTCATCTACCACAATCGTGGTGCCTTTAGAGATGACGATTTTCTACAACAAATGTGTATGTGGGAAACAAAAGTGAAGCTGGCACAAAGTCTAGTAGCTATGTGAAGTTCTGTTTTCCACTATTGAAGGAGGTTGATTACTGATAAGATATCAAGTCAAACCTCAGCTAACCAGTTTCAGTTTTAGGAAAAATAAGATTGATGACAATTCTGGATCCATTTATTAGATAGCATAAAAATGGGTTATGCATTTAATGCATGAAATTTATTAATACACTAATCTGTGTCAATGTTGTGTGCGCACTCTTGCAGATGCCTGTGTTTTAGTGATAAGTTATTGTACATTTTGTAATATGGTACTGTATCAGAAAACATTTTTGATATTGTCAAGAGGAAATGGAGGTGGTGCGAGTTAAGCTTAGATGGCTATGTCAGGCAGGGACCTAGGTTTAAGGTAGTACTGTAACTTGTGAATTTCAAGTCCTGAATTCTTGTGACATTGCAAATGTTACACGCCATTAACATTTACTCCCCTTTAACTTTAAAGTTTTCAAGGAATTTATCGCTTGAATTTAAAACACACAATACCTTTGTAGATTGGTACGGTGTCACAACATGCTTCTTCATAATGAAGATGTTCCGCTTTATGTCACAGGCCCAGTCACCCCCTTACATTTATCATCATCATCATTGTATCTTTATTTCGACAGTTTGTCATAAAAGAGTTCACAAATATTAACATTCTAAAAGTTTAAAACATATTACACAAATTGTCCAGGTAATAAAAACAATAAAATATAAGCAGCCAAAGGGTGTTATAATGACACACAATCCATAATCAATGTAAAAAAGAACCGATGATTTCATCCAATGCCTATCTGATGTATAAATTCATTCATGTATATATTATTGCAACAATTTTTGTAATAAATAGATCTGTATTCAAATGGTATTAGTTAGGAGCCTTCTCTTATTCCACATAGCTGCCAGATATTTTGCTACCCCAAAAACAATCACAGCGGAAAGATCTGTTTTAAAAATTCTGTATGCTTGCATACAATGTATAAGACCCAGATTTTTACATAAGGGAATAATCCAAAACCTTCTATGCTTCTTATAGGCTGGACAAAAAAACAAAATATGCAGATCATTTTCTTGATCGGAATTACAGCCGGGACAATTTTTTGGAGAAGACGAACACCACTTGCTCGTAAAAGCTCTGATTGGCAGGGTGCTGTACCTCCACTGTAGATACAATTTTCTAGTTGAAACAGGATGAATGTCGTTTAGAACCCCTTCAAAACAATAAACATCTTTAATAAGTAAAATTGAGCTGATAAAGTGCCAGTTCGTGCTTTCTGTGTGTGGGCGTATAGTTTATTTTCATGGTACAGCTTTGCCAATTGTTTACGTGGGATTTGGATACAAGCTATCTCTGGATCAGACCACAGTAGAGGCAGTACTAGCCTACCTAACTCCTCTCTCAGATACTTGAACCATGGGAGTTTCCCCATGGTAGGGAGTCTTAGGATTTCCATTAGCTCCAACCTTTAATTCATCAACTCTGGAGGAACCCAGAGCCTCCGCCAAAACATTAGTGGTTTCAGACCCAATTCCTCGTCTATTGGTGTGAGCCCTAAATCGAGCCTGATTGGTATCAGGGGTGTACTAGGCGGCAATGCCAAGAGACGCCTTAAGATTTTTTTTTCAGTGGCCACAATCTCAGGTCTACACTGATGGCCCCAAAGTTCACCGCCATGGATTACTGTCCCTCTTGCCTGTAGTTTATAGATCTCTAGAGGAGGGCCTATCGGTTTGACAGAGGATTTATTCGAAAGGTTGAAAATTGCCACCGCTCGCTGCGCCAGTTTGAGTTGGGACTTAATTTGGAGGGGGGCCCAAGTCATAGTTTCATTTAGGGTTACGCCCAAATATTCAAAGTTCTGCACCCTTTCCAACCTTGCTGCACCTTTTCTCGGAGTTGAGCGTGTGGTCACTGGGGAATTAAAAATCATGAACTTGGTTTTGAGAGCATTTATCTCTATACACCGCGTTCATGGCAAAACGACACCCGTCCAAGACACGTTGGATGCCCATGGGGGATTTAGACAATAACAGGGTATCGTCTGCGTACATAATTGCAGGCACCCGGCAACCAGCAACCTTAGGGGCATCGCTGTTCGGTACCGCATTCAGTTGTGCGATTACCCCGTTGACATAGAGGCAAAACAGGGTTGGTGCAAGCACACAACCCTGTCTCACCCCCCTGTAAACGGGGAACCTGGCCGACAACGCACCATTTTTCCCGCACCTGACCAGTGCGAAGTTTTCATTATGGAGCCGTAATATTAGGTTCAATAGTTGAAGGGGAATCCCCAGCTCTAAAAGCACAGACCAAAGCTTCCCCCGCGGGATCAGATCAAAGGCAGCACGGAGGTCCACAAACACTGTATAGAGGGTACCACCCTCAATATTAACAATTTTTCAAAATAGGAGGGTCAGGCGGAATATTTGATCCGTAGTGGATACATTCTTCCTGAACCCAGCCTGATAAGGACTCAGGATTGAGTGTTCCTCCATCCAGTCTAGGAGGCGGTCTATCAGCCTCGCAAAGATCTTTTGCTGCACATCATCTTACATTTATCACTCATCTCTAAAAACAGCTGAGAAATGAAAAACAGTGTCTGCAATCATTTACAATACCATAAGGAGCAGCTGCTGAGCTTGAGAGAAGGTACAGGGCATTGTGGGAATATTCTCTATGTTAGTGCAGATGATTAGGGAGATCATGTACTCCTTTCCCACCTTCTACACATAAATTATTAGCTAACTACGTGAACATCAATAAATATAGATCCTTTATAATTACCATCAAAAACTGTCGCATCACAAAGACACTTTTTACTATTAAGCTTGTCTTTGAACAACTCGACATTATTGTGCAAGTAAGGGACAAATCAAACATTAGATCTTTCCTAGACAAATGTAATTTCCATGGGATTACACAATAACAAAAGGAACTGCTAAATTCCCTATTGAGTGATAATGAAATATTCAAAGCCACACATTTTCTCCGAAGGGCTAAGAACCTGGACCAGATAGCTTTTACACAATTATAAAATAAAGTTCAAAATAACCTTGATCACTCACCTTAAAGAGTGGTTTTGCAATCACAGGGACAGCCAAGGGGACAACTTTTGACGTTTCTTTTGTATTAATCCCAATGGAATTAAGATACTGCCCAATTTCACTTTTAAACTCAGGATGTAAAATGTACACAACAATATTTACAAACAGGCTTATTGCAGCTTTACCAGACAGGACTAATTAAGGGTAGAATGCCTAACACCACCACCAGTCCGGAATGTTATAAGCCAGAGAAACATTCTGCCATAACAACTACTTCAATCAACTAAGAAGAAAAGGCTTTTGATAAGGTGTTATAGTATTTTGTGTTCAGAAGACTAAAGCAAAGTTTAGGTATAATAGTCTAGCCTTAGGCTACTTTATCATAAATTAAGAAAACAGACAAAGATTTCCACTATCCTCACTTTTATTTCTAATCGGTTTTAAGCATATCTTCGAAACCCTATCAATTGGAAAGGAGTTAGCAGAATGGTTGGATATGTGCCTTATAAATCAGTTCTTGATGTGGACTACTTAATTGTATTTGTGTCCACCTCTGCAATTACATGTTTAGGTGTTATGTAAACCTACTATGTCTGCCAGGGAACTGTCTGAATGGAAATAAATCCGAAATAATGTTGCTGAACATGCACTACACTCTGTGTACTGCGGTTTAAAGACTAAAATGGTAACACTTCACACTTAAATACGTAGGAGTCACCTTATTCAATGACATGGAGGAAAATATAGGCATTACTGCTCAAAATAAAAATTAATAACAGACATAAATGGAACAAGATAAACATTTTTAATATGGGAGGTCGTATGGCTGAGATACCCGCCACCCCCTCTCAACACAATCCCCAAGAATGGGAATACGGAAACGGTTCTGAACTTTTAGAAGGCGGGAGGGAGTTACCCTCCCGGCCGTATTTATTAAAATATGAAACAAAATTAAAACATTAAAATAACAGTTTCATATCATGTACAATTTCATTTCCACAGTACGATGTTCTTGGCTAACCTTAACACATCTCTAATACAAAGGTTCTCCTAGCCGATACTAAACATCCTGCAAATGCATTTCTAAAATTGAAATTGTACATCCTAACATTACGGGCCAACGGCAAGGTCGTAACCGGTGTCAGATCCCTAACCCAGACTCCCCCCTCACTTGTGAGGGTCGGTCGCACAGAGGACAACACCTTTGTGCCTATTTCCAATTTCCCTTGTCTTGACGGGGGCCCCATGTTAACTCGATGCCATCTTAGTGGTCGTCCGAGGACTCGTGTGAGGTGTCTAGAAGGTAGCGTAGACCCCCCTCCCACCCCACACAACTTACCACATCTGCCGTCGCAGATGTCCTGGCCCCGGGAAATTCCCAGGAGAGGCCCTGCAGCCCCTCCTCCCCAGGGAGGGGCCTATGGCCGCCTTCCCTTTCAGCGTCCCCATCCATAGAGGGGACCGCCTCCCCGTTGAGGGGCCAATGGCCGCCTCCCCCCGGGCGCTCCCATCCATAATGGGTGACGCCCCCACCTCTAGGGATCTTCCAATTACTGCTCACCGATCATGACCTTACCGCCCGACCAAAAAATAAATACGACAATCTAAGGCTAAAGAGGAGAAAAACAATTATACTTAAGCATTCAAAGTATAAACTCTACAGAACATCACTGCTCAACTCTGGTGCAACTACTTTTTAATAAACATGTTGAAAATGACGATTATCATCTTTATTGCATATCAAATCACCAACTTTATTCAGAACAACCTGTAAGAAAAACAATACCACGTCACACGACTTTATTCAAACAACTCGCTGTCCTCAGGGGCTGGTGGGTGGGTCAAAATTGGCTCTTCGTTCCGTCTCGAGCTCACGGGCAACGGGGAGGTGCAGCTTCAGAGCACTGGAACAAGAGGATGCTCTCTTGGCTTGTCGCTCCTTTTATCCTACTTCGGGCGGGCGTGGACCCACCTCCAATCCGCCTCCGGGGCGTGGCTAGCGGCTTCGGTGTCTAGGACAACCCACTCTTGGGCGGGAAAAGGCGCGCCCCGGCTACGCCGCTTCGGGCATACCAGCCGAGACCCGCCTCCCGCCCAAAATGGCTTCCCGGGGGGGATCGGGGTACTCCACCATACGTTCGGGGGGACCGAGTGGTCGCCCCTTTCCATATGGCTGAGATACCCGCCACCCCCTCTCAACACAATCCCCAAGAATGGGAATACGGAAACGGTTCTGAACTTTTGGAAGGCGGGAGGGAGTTACCCTCCCGGCCGTATTTATTAAAATATGAAACAAAATTAAAACATTAAAATAACAGTTTCATATCATGTACAATTTCATTTCCACAGTACGATGTTCTTGGCTAACCTTAACACATCTCTAATACAAAGGTTCTCCTAGCCGATACTAAACATCCTGCAAATGCATTTCTAAAATTGAAATTGTACATCCTAACATTACGGGCCAACGGCAAGGTCGTAACCGGTGTCAGATCCCTAACCCAGACTCCCCCCTCACTTGTGAGGGTCGGTCGCACAGAGGACTACACCTTTGTGCCTATTTCCAATTTCCCTTGTCTTGACGGGGGCCCCATGTTAACTCGACGCCATCTTAGTGGTCGTCCGAGGACTCGTGTGAGGTGTCTAGAAGGTAGCGTAGACCCCCCCTCCCACCCCACACAACTTACCACATCTGCCGTCGCAGATGTCCTGGCCCCGGGAAATTCCCAGGAGAGGCCCTGCAGCCCCTCCTCCCCAGGGAGGGGCCTATGGCCGCCTTCCCTTTCGGCGTCCCCATCCTTAGAGGGGACCGCCTCCCCGTTGAGGGGCCAATGGCCGCCTCCCCCCGGGCGCTCCCATCCGTAATGGGTGACGCCCCCACCTCTAGGGATCTTCCAATTACTGCTCACCGATCATGACCTTACCGCCACAGGCCGGATAGTTGATCGGCTATCCGGACCCCCCACAAAAACTCCTACTTAAAGGTCATGGCTGTAAACTCTTTAACCAGGCTACGAGGTCTCCTATGAGTAAAGAATTCCCCACCCTGGAAAAATGGACCCCATCCTCCAGATACATATGGTCCCCCCTGATACATCCATGCGGAATCGAATGCAATGTACTTGTACGAAACAGTCTACCAAGCTTGTTATTCACTTTCTTTACCGAATGATTTATAGCAGACACAGAATTAGCCCCTCGCCATACCTTCCGAGGAATCATATGGGACCAAGCAATCGTGCACCCCGGAACCCTTCTCGCCAACCAACTTACAGTGGATAGCATCAACTCGAGAAGTACCCGTCGACCAGTGGTCACCAAATCATTGCCCCCAAGATGCACTATGACTATAGATGGCGGTGACCTTGTACGCCCTAACAAGCCCTCCATAAAAGTTTGAAACTGGTCAATACAGAGCCCGCCCCTTCCGTAGAAGGTCACCCTGTACCCGTATTCCCCAGCCATGTGAATCATGTCACCTGCTTTGAATACGTCCGCGGCACGCCTCACGTATGAGTGGCCCACGACCCACACCACTCTCTCCTCAGCCGGTGGTCTTTGACCGCTGGTTCCCATGTGTCGGGTCGACTGCACAGTCCGCCCCGCCTCGTAAGCTTGCGAAACTGTAAACTAAACAAAAACAAGAAGCGTGAGTGCATGATATCAGCTTCACAACATGTGCAACCGCACATACCTTTTTTAACAATTCGAGGACCAACGCCCCAACTGTTTTACTTTTTCCACACTCAGACCCCTGGCTGTAGCTTCTGTAGCAGCCCCTATCCGGAAGGAATGGGTCCCAAACTCGCACGGGTTCAAGCCCGCGGCTGTAATCGCCATCGCAAGCACCCGCTTGAACTGAAATCTAGTCAGTGGGGTGGCGTCTGTGTGCCTCAGCAAGGTTCCCCCCCATGATGCCGCCCTGAGCGCTAAATACTCCTCAACGCATGCAACCGGGCACATGGGAGATCCGGGAATCCGCTGGACTACTACACTGTCCCCGATCGCACCCTGATCGGTCTTGGACCTGGCAAACGAGACCATCATCGTCTCCCCCTTAATTTGTATGTGCTCTCGGCACAGACCTCCCCCCGTATCCTGCTTGTTCTTTGCTACCAGTTCGCTAACCCGCATAGCCCCATGAAATGCCAATGCAAAAGCGGCCCGGAATAGCACTGTCTCAGACTGAGATGAACATGTTGCAGGGAGTACGGACAGTAACAGGGCCAACCTCTCCAGACCTATCGGGTGCCTTTCGTCCATTCTGCGACCCTCAAGGCGTTGCCACCCACGCAGCGCCTTCTGTACCACAAAAGACGCTGTGGGGTCCTGGATACCATGAGCCCGAGCCATAAAAGAAATGGCGGCCCGGTGCCTCTGAGCCGTAGCTACTGATTTGCCTGCCTGATGTAATGACAACAAAAATTTCAGGACATACTCTTCTTGGCCCCAAAGCTCCCCCCTAGCAGCCCCCAAAAAGGACCAATAGGAACGGAACGCCCCGTCGTATGCCTTCCTTGTCCTGGGTGCTAAACTCTCTCCCACGAGGTTTTGTAGTTCGGGGCACCGAGAGACCAGAGAGCTTCGGGAAATGGTGCCGCCAACGGGTCCGCTGTGGGCAGCAAATCCCAGAAGGCCTGCATACGGGAACGAGAAAGCGCGTCAGCTGCTTGATTCAGCACCCCTGGCACATGTCTTGCCCTAAAAAGGACGTTCAGTTGCATACATAGCAAGACAATTTCTTTAAGCAATCTCAAAATCCATTTGCATCGTGCTGCCTGACTATTGATACACTCAACCACGGTCATGTTATCAGACCAGAACACCACCGAGTGGTCCCGAAACCCCTCAGGCCATGTTTTCAAGGCCACCAGAATAGGGAATAATTCGAGAAACCCTATGTTACCTGTAAGCCCACTCTCATGCCACCACGACGGCCATGTCTGGGCTGACCAGTGATTACCCAATATGGCGCCAAAGCCCATACTCCCTGCCGAGTCTGTCCACAACCCCAGCTCCTCGGAGGACACCGCCGGTTTGTTCCAGACCACACGACCATTGAAATCCGCCAGGAATGCCAACCAAATGCGCATGTCCTGGCGAACCTCTGCCGAGAGCCTTGTGCGGTGGTGCCCCTCTTTAAGGCCGACCATGGCTTGTGCAATCGAGCGGGAAAAAGGGCGAGCCATTGGTATCACTCTAAGGGCAAAATTCAGCTGACCCACAGTCTGTTGTAATTGATGCAAATTCACCTTTGTCTCGCTAATACATGTTTCCAGCGAGGCCCTGAATTTTGTTACCTTTTCTTTGGGCAACCGGAAGCAACCCTCTTCGGAATCGAGCTCTATTCCAAGAAACTCGAGTGAAGTGTACGGTCCCACAGTCTTACCTGGCGCCAATGGCACCCCGAAATGTCTCATGAGATCACAAAATTCATTCAAAGCCTGTGCACATTCGGAGTCCCCGGCTGCCCCCAGGAACAGAAAATCATCAAGATAATGCATCACATGCGTAAACCCCGTTATTCTTGTGAACGCCCATTGAAGAAAACTACTGAATTTCTCAAAATACGCACAAGATATGGAGCAACCCATTGGCATACATTTATCCATGTAATAGCGTCCCTGAAACATGAAACCAAGGAGACGCTGGTCGTCTGGGTGTACCGGGAGCAACCGGAATGCTGACTCGATGTCCGCATACCGCACCGAACAAACTCCCGGGTCAATCGCGTCGTTCACCGAAAGACCCCTCGGAGCTGACAAGTTATGTATCAACCTAAATTCACCTGGGTCCTTTTTGGGGACTACTCCCAGGGGTGAACAAACAAAATCAGGAACTGGCGGTCTGTCATATGGTCCGGCGACCCGACCCCGGGTCACCTCTTTCCCAATCTTTGCTTGAACCACAGTTGTATTCTGCAGAACCGACAGTTTGTTCCTACATTGTTCTTTACCCTGAAAATTCCCCGCCGGGATGCGGAAACCATACAAGAACCCGTCTCGCAACACCCCAGCGGAGCTATGATCCGGGTATTCATTGAGCCAAGGAATCATTGCCATGGTATCAACCGGGGTAGATAGAGGCGCCCCTCGGACTATTTCAGACCTGTTTGGCGCCCCCTCTACTTCCCGTGTCACCCGTTTTGGCTCTGCACATGGTCTCGGGATGCGAGGACTGCCCACACCCTGTACATTCATGTCTAAACTTGCATGACCCCTGGGGCCTTGTACACTTGCCTCTGTTAAAACTCCAGCATGCCCCTTTTTTACCTGAGTTGCCATTGGTCCTTGAGTGCTGATCATTGCCTTATCCCGCCCGAAAGGGCGCCCCAGACGAGTGGCGGGAAAACTCGCCCCCGTTCCCCCCCAACAATGGCGACTTTGCCATGCCTGATTTCTCCATTTTTTGCCAGGAAATGGAGTCGAAACAATCCCACGTCAGAGATGTGTCGAACTCCTTGGACTTGCGGAATATGCTATCGTACTAGAACCATTGATTACCCTCATATGTCTGAGAAAACTCCATGATACGTGTCTGATACACGGGTAGTTCCGCCAACAGTTCGGGCCTTCGTTCCCCCATAATTGCGGTGAACATCCCAAACGCTCTGCCCCAATTACCTATCGTTTCGTCAACTCTGAAGGCGGCCATTTTCGCTCGCCAAACACTAGGGTGCAGAAATTCCTTTTGAATTTTTACATGCTCAATCTCATAATGATCAGTTAGTAAAGAAAACATGTTTACATATTTATCAGCCCATATCCTCTCTCTGACTTCCATCGGGATATGCTGAGCCACTTTTTCCCTCCTTGAGGGTACCGACCCCTCCCCCGCCATCGGCAATAGCTGCTTACCTGAACCGGTAGCTGTGACCGTAGTTGCTGCCGAACTCACGCCCGCTACTGGTTGTTCCACGGGAGCCTGCGGGGGAACAAGAGGACATGGTGCCTTCGCAGCATCTTTCGATTGCCGCAACTGCTTCATCACTGCTCTGGCCTCATCAGCCGTGGCCCCCTCGCTATCTTTCCCCAACCATGCTGCCAACTGTGCAGCTAGTTCGGGAGGCATATTGTCCCCATTCACGGGGGTGACTACAACCGGAATTGGTTGCCCCTCGTTCGGGACTGGGATCGGGGCCTCAGTTGGTGTATCTGGGTGCGCCGGCGGCGCCTCGGGAACTGGGGCCTCCCCCCCTGACGCTCCCTTCTTGGCCCTTCTACCTCTCCCGTTAGGGACTACTCCCGGCAATGCTGGTCCAACGACTCGCTTGGGTCCCCCCACACCATTCATTGCCGCCATCTGCTTCTTCATCTCGGCCATGTCTTTCACCAGCATGCGGAGCATCTGATCAGTACCGACCCGTTTTCCGACTTTCTTGCCCGGCATCGTCCAACGCTGACTTTCTGAAAGAATAAAGACAAAATTAAATTCTTCAAAATTGGCTCTTTGTTCCGTCTCGAGCTCACGGGCAACGGGGAGGTGCAGCTTCAGAGCACAGGAACAAGAGGATGCTCTCTTGACTTGTCACTCCTTTTATCCTACTTCGGGCGGGCGTGGACCCACCTCCAATCCGCCTCCGGGGCGTGGCTAGCGGCTTCGGTGTCTAGGACAACCCACTCTTGGGCGGGAAAAGGCGCGCCCCGGCTACGCCGCTTCGGGCATACCAGCCGAGACCCGCCTCCCACCCAAAATGGCTTCCCGGGGGGATCGGGGTACTCCACCATACGTTCGGGGGGACCGAGTGGTCGCCCCTTTCCATATTGATGCCAACAAGATGGCACCTCACTCTAATGGTTGCTATGTAAGCGAATCGAAAATCTGCAAACTCAAAGACCATTCAGAGCATTAATAATAAGTTAATTTGAGCCAATGAAACATTTATTGCACTATCCAAACCAAGGAAGAAAATGAGGCAGGAGATTTGCAAATGGATACCAAACCTCAACCTTAGCTATCAATAGCATCTGGTGGCAAAAAAAAAAAAGGAGCCACTATCTGCCCGCTTTGGCTAACCATTGTGAGAGAATCAAACTGCTCACATAACTGATCTTCCTCATATTTAGACATAAACATTTAATTCCTTACTAAAACATCAAACAAGAACATGCAGAAACCCTTATGACAGTAAGTGATAAATCCATTACCACAATTAAACACAACATGAATCCCTCTATGGAGAAAAAGAAGATAAAGATATAAGACTCTCCCAAAGTATAAAAATCTTGAATGGTAGCAGATATAGTATAATTCAAGGACCGCTTTGAATAGACCAGACACTAGTTTCTATTTCTATTTACTTCATTTTTAGAGCGCATGGTGACCCGCAGGCATCCCATCTCTGAGTAGGAGGCAGTATCCCAATCGAGCGGACCAAGCCCATCAAGGATAAAGCTGTTTAAGGAGCCAGGTTTTGATTGTTTTCAGAAAGCATAGATCGTCTTCTATCATACAAATAGCTGGTGGTAAAGAGTTCTGATGCTTTGCTACATTAAAGCTGAAGGAGCAACCACCTCATCTCATTTTTTTTAATAGTTGGGACAGATGCAAGGTGTAAATTTGCGGATCGAATTGGTCTGTTCAGTGTGAAGGGAGTGATCAGTTGTTGAGGGATCAGTGGACCATTTTCATGTCAATCCCGGTGCAGAATGCACAGTGATTCAAATTCCTCTCTTTGGGCAATGGGAAGCCAATGTAGATCCCTCAGGCCCTGCAAGCTGACGGATATCTCGGGATTCCAAGCAGTGTGTGTGCAGCCACATTTTGCACCACTTGTAATTTCCAGAAAACTCCTTTTGGGGCCCCCAAGTATAATGAGTTATTATGGCCAAACAAGACAGTACCAAGTCTTGAATCACTACTGGTCTCGAAGTCTGGAGGCGCAAGGGTAGGATCTTGCATAGCATTCTACCCATTCCACAAAAGATAGCCGTTGTTTCTGTGGCTTGTGCTTCCATGGTGAAGGGCTTAGGAAAGGGAAGTTGTCACATAAATCCTCTCATTTTGAAGTCAGAGAAAAAAAAGTAAACACCAAGCTCTACTCGGAAGACAGAGCCTGACATTTGACTTCTGTCTTAGAACACACTGCAAATGTGACTCGTGGAAGAATACAAGGAACGCTGGTGAACAAGCTTTGCTCCACAGGAGGGACGAAAATATGATGGATAGCCTAAAACAAATAAAGTCAGCAAATAGAAAGATAGAAAATATGAGTTACAAACCACAGGGCCAGTCTTAAGAAATGGGTGGAATGCCTCCCCTGGGAAGCTTTGAGAATGTGGACAAGATGTCCTTCCCCAACCGGACAGCTGTGCTGCCTGGTAGGCTTCGACATAAAAAGGATGTCACAAAGAACTGCATCTGAAAAAAGTTATCAAGGATAAATCTTGTAACTGTGTAAAGAAATCCTCTTGGATTCATAAGAAATTGTTTCAATTGCCCAATGTAGATGAAAGCTAATTTAGTATGCCACTTGCACCGCTTAAAATAATTAGATTGGACCACTCCAATTTCAATAAGTTGGCACTGTCAATTCACCAAAGGCATCCAACAGAAAAGAGGGCCCCTGGAACCAGAATCATGAGGCAGGAACATGGGTGATGCACAACACAATAAAAGGATAACACTTGCCTACTCTGATAAACAACAAAGGTGTCACTCCTAATAAGTTGCAACAGAGCTTTGTGATTCAAAAATACTCATACAACTCTGACGATTTTTTACTTGAAATAACATCCATTTATTCAAAAATATCTTCACATTCACCAATGTAATAGATGCGTGTACATGAACAATTGAAGTCATATACATATAAATAAATAAAACAGTTATTTGAAGTACATACATCTCAATATTCATCGCAATATGCACTGTCTGGAGACCTCCTAATCACACCTCACACAGCTTCATTCATACTCGCACATCTCATTCATACTACCAATGTCACCAACCCCATTTCATACAGAGAAAACAAATGTAAATCAAAGCAACTTTAAAAATCCAAGACCAGCAGCAAAGTTACCAGTACCAGAGCTAGATTCGTACAGACATAAGCTTCTCAAAAACAACAATAGTCAGATGTACATGAATGATGTATGAACAGGTACAAATTACCTACAGAAACAAACAATCAAATGTGTATTGTTCCATATTAGAAAAATAGTGTTATATATAACAATTATATTGTTTAGCTGGTCATTAGCTTTGTTAACCAACTTCTGGGGTTTTGGGGTTCAATTCTAGGTAAGAGCCAAATCCACCAAAGGTATCCTGATACACATGATGTCCAACTGTGAAAAATGAATGCTTTTGGATTATCGGTTGCAATGGAACTGAAAGACATCTTTGCTTTTGAGATAAAAAAATACATCCTGCCAGGTCTTGTCTAGGTGCCTATACTGAACGTTCAACAGCACGAAAAAATAGGATTGACATGTTTCTAATTGACTTATTACTAGCCCTGCCTCCAAATCCATCCCCTGTAATTAGAAAAATGCTCACAGATTATCTCACTACTAATATTGAGAGTGGGTATGCTATGCAGGTAGGCGTGATTCTAACATAATTAATTTTTCTCACTTTTAAAAAGGCCAGAAAAAATAAGACATTGGGACAAAATAGAACTGTACCTCCAGTAATCAAAAACACCTTTAATCTAATACCACCAACAGATCTGATCCAGAGCCTAGCCTCCTACTCTCTCATACATGGATTCCAGGTGGGTCCTAGACATTAGACCAAATCACCACTCGGTTAGATGTTATGTGTCTCACTTGTGATACAAAAGGGGATGATGGACGCAGCGTTTGAGCAAATCAAACATTCACCCCCAGTCAACTGATTTGGGTTTAATCCATCACCATTCTTTAGCTCACTCCACCACCCCAGTTCAGACATGGCCATATGCAAATCAGTTTGACCCTGTGCCTCAGGGGAACAGTCCAGCCCGAACTGCCAAGCCATGTCTTCCCTGGACCGGAAACAAGCATCCTGGGACCGGTTTCAGGTTCATAACCCTAATAAGCCAGGCTATCTTGAATCCAGTGGCAAAGTGAGCAAGGGACTCGCGTATGAGCATACCCTGCCAACATAGGGCGAACAAAGCGATGCAAAAGGGGATGATGGGCGGAGCATTTGAGCAAATCAAACACTCACCCCCAGTCAACTGATCTGGGTTTAATCCATCACCATTCTTTAGCTCACTCCACCACCCCAGTTCAGACATGGCCATATGCAGGACGGGTATTCTCAGACGTGAGGGTCAAGTCTGATTTGCATATTGCCATGTCTGAACTGGGTTGGCGTGGTGAGCAAAAAAACGATGGATTTAGGCCCAGATCTCTGTACTGGGGTGAGCTGTATCAGTCAGTGCCTTGCATGACTTTGGACTGTCTCAGTGAGAGAGAGAACCGGCACGATGCATAAACCGTCTACATTACCTCAAATGATAAGTCTCAGAGCAAGAGAAGGCCTCGCCGAACTGTATTAGTAAGAAAGGGTAGAAAAATCAGTCAGATGGTGCACAGATCGAGTGTATAGAATAAGCCCGGGAACCCCACTTGTTGAAAGTAACTGAACTGATGTGATGCAGTTGCAGGTCCATAACTTTGCTCCCAGTACAAAGGTGCTGAGTTGGGGGAGGGGGTGGAGGTCTAGGCATGTTCTGTCAACGTGATCTATCCATCCTTGGTGGCACTGGTCAGATGTTGGAGAAATGGTAGTCATCTTACAGCTCCAAAACATGTTGTGGAGAGAGAGACATGATCCACATCAGTGCGGGGGGGGAACGAAAAATAAAACGGTACTAACTAGGCCATAACTGAAGCCCACTAGAATACCAACCGCAGAAGATAGTTGGACTCCAAACCCCAGAGGGGAAGAACTGTTAAAGCGAAAAACAGATAATCACACCCATAACTCACATAGTATTCTGAGAACAGGGACTGACTAAATCATAGGTAGAACATCCGTACAAACGCCCCATTAACTAGAGGTCAAATAGAGGAGCTAGAAAAAACATAGCAGAAGGGGAAATAAGGCCTTTCCCGACTGCTAATACTTTATTTCAGTGGATGCATCCGTTCACCGCCGCTTAATGTAGAAGTACCATCACTTACATGGTTGTCGCATTTTTATGGATTGCTTGCATGATAATAGAGTTTACGGCGGTTATTTGCTATACTGACATTTCTGGCCACGCAGTAGAACAGAATAAGACAACATTTTCCCTCTCCTCTACCTTTAGAAATCTGCTTGATTTGTGTATGAATTGAACTACTCCAGAGGTATTTTCCCGTATCGTGTCCGCTGGGAATAGTATTAATTCACTCAAATAACCAGAGCATTTATAATGTATAACGTTTCAGCATGGGTGTGGAAGGGCTCCATTCGCCTCTGCGGGAAACACCGCTAAGTAACCTCTAATGAATCATTAGCCTCGGAAAGAAACGATCTGCGTGTACAAGTTTAACATGTAGTGTTCTGATTTGTTACCTTTGCCTCAAATTGTAAAGCGCTCTGATATCCTTCGGGATCAAGTTCGCGCTATATAAAACTTTATAAATAAAAAATAAAATAAAAATGTGTGACATTGTTCTGCATTCTGTCCATCAACTGTTCTTTTTTATTTATTTTTATTTATAGTTTTATATAGCGCGAACTTGATCCAGAAGGATATCAGAGCGCTTTACAATTTGAGGCAAAGGTAACAAATCAGAACATTATATGTTTTAAACTAGTACAGATGCAGGGCAGGGACGGTCTATGGGGCATCTTCCCACTGCCGTAGTAGGTGCTGGAGGTCTCCCCCAGAAACACGCAGCTGGACCTCCTGCGGGGCCGGATCACGGGTACCTTTTCTTCAGCCACCCCTCGTGGGACCCTGTTGTTTTTGCATTTGTCACCCGAGTGGGAAAGGTATGCTCAGACGTGAGTCCCGTGCTCTCCACACTACTGGAGTCAAGCTATCCTGGCTGATAGCCAGAAACCGGTCCTAGGATGCTTGATTCCGGTCCCGGAAAGACATGGCTTGGCAGTTCGTGCTGGACTGTTCCCATGAGGCACAAAGTCAAGGCTGATTTGCATATGGCCATGTCTGAACTGGGTTGGTGTGGTGAGCAAATACACGATGGATTGAGGCCCAGATCTCTGTACTGGGGTGAATGTATGACATTGTTCTGTATTCTGTCCATCAACTGTTGTTTTTGCATGTGGCTCACTTGTAGCACCTTCTGTCAAGACGTGTATTACATTATTACCCCACCCACAGGATGAACCCTGGTAAGATACCTGTGCACAGTCTTTTTCTTGCTCTGCAACAGACTCAGCTCCTTCTTTCACCACAAGATCGACGCTCTACGACAACTTCGTCGACCAAGAACACTGTCCCGCCTCAACCCCCAATGATGCCACCCAACAGACCCTTCTCACCTGGACCATTCTCACAACAGAAGACAGCCTAAAGACCATGAAGAGCATCCTCTGCGGAGCACCCTCTGACCCCTGCCTGCTGCAAATCTTCCACAGGGCCAAAATGCCATCGCACCCGAGCTACGTCAAACTATCAACTGCTCCCTCGAGACAGCCACATTCCCCGAACAGTGCACAGAAGTCAACCCCTTCCTAAAGAAACCCTCCGCAGACACGACGAACCTCAAGAATTTCAGGCCCATCTCACCTCTTCCATTTGCAGCCAAAGTCATCGAGAAGACCGTCAACACCCAGCTAACAAGCTTCATGTAAACCAACAACATCCTAGACACCTCCGGATTCTGCAGCAACCACAGCACTTAGACTGCCCTCTTTGCCACCACCGCAGACATCCATGCCCTCCTCGACCAAGGCCATACGGCAGCCCTCAGTCTCCTGGACCTATCAGCAGCCTTCAACACCATCTTCCACCACACACTAGCCACCAGGCTCCACGACGCCAGCATCAAAGGAAAGATCTTAGACTGGCTATGATCATTCCTCTCAAGCAGAACACAGAGAATAAGACTCCCTCCCTTCCTCTCAGAACCGACAGAGATCAGATATAGAGAACCCCAAAGATACTCCCTTAGCCCCACACTCTTCAACGTCTACATGGTCCCCCTCACAACCATTGTCAGAAACTGTGGGCTAAACATCGTCTCGTACGCCGATGACACCCAGCTCATCCTCTCCCTCACCTAGGAACCCGACATCACCAGGCACAATTTCCAAGAAGGGATGAAAGCTGTTGTGACCTGGATGAGGAACAGCTGCCTGAAACGCAACTCTGAGAAAACAGAAGTCCTAATCCTCGGCTCCACCCCCTCTGCATGGGACAACACCTGGTGGCCCTCACCCACCCCTACGAACCATGCACACAACCATGGCATCATTCTGGACTCATCACTTACTTTGAATGACCAGATCCGCTGTGCCTCCTCCGCCTGCTTCAACAGCCTCGCATTCTACACAACACGTTCAAGTGGATCACCTGGACTGTAGGAAAACCGTCACTCATGCACTCATCACCAGCAGACTGGACAACACAAAAGCCCTCAATGCTTGGATCAACAAAAAATTCCTCTGCAAACATCAGACCGTCCATAACGCCACAGCCAGATTGATCCTCGATATCACATGGCACAACCACTCTCATCCAACACCTCTGCAACCTCCACTGGCTCCACGAAGGAAGAATAACAACTTTCAAGCTGCTCACACATGCTTTAAAGGCCCTCCACAACACCGGACCCCAATAGCTCAACAACCGAATCTCCTTCCATGCCCCCAAGAGAAACTTCCGCTCAGCCGGCCTCTCCCTAGTCACTGTCCCACGCTTCTACAAGCCCAGAGCAGGAGGGAGATCCTTCTCCTACCTCGCGGCCAAGACCTGAAAGAACTCCCCCTTCACCTCCAACGGAGCCCAACAGTGCACCAATTCAGGAAGGACCTCAACACCTTACTCTTTGAATGACTCCAACAGAGCTGCTCACACCCACCCCCAGCGCCTTGAGACCCTCACGGGTGAGTACTGCGCTGTACAAAACCCTGATTGTTTGATTTATGCTTCTCCATCAATCTATCTCGAATTAAATGCACCATTCCCCCTTAGTCCATGACTATACCCTTCTCTCTTCCATGTCGCCCTCATTTCCAGGATGTCAAGGATAGTATTTTATCTCATTCCAGTTTACGGACATTTGTACACATGAAAGATATATCATATCTTGCCATATTCTATCTCAAACACGCAAATGTTATGATGTTTCTAACAGTGTATGGTGATACTTCTTTATTAGTGTTGTAAGTTGTTTTTGACATCCTGGAAGCACACACTCACTGACACCAAACTTGTATCTTTGGTTTTAAAGTTATCTTCCTAAAATATGTTTAACTAAAAAAAGTTAGAAGGGAATTCAAATGTAACAGAAATAGGAATATTATAGTGTTAAGGCTTTCAGAGTATATGTGAGAAAAGTGAGTATATGTGAGAAAAAAAAGATTTTACTTGAAAGACAATACGTTGCATATAAAGAGCAATAACCATTGGCTACATAGGAAAGGGAATTGGTTGGAGGTGATGACTCAAACAGAGAGAGGGTGAAATAGAACAAGCATTTACAATGCAATGGTCTCGGCATCATTAAAGGTAGAGCTATTGCCATTGCTCATGACATTTCTTTTTTTTTTTAAATCATCAATAAATGGCATTGTCATTTACATTGCCAATAGCTTAATCGTTAAATAAATGCCATTGTCATTTACAATGCCAATAGCTACACCCTACACAGAGGCACCCTCACACAGACAGAGCTACCTACACATAGAGCCACCTACAAAACAAATAAATGGCATTGTCATATACATTGCTAATAGCACAATCAGGGGGGCAGAGGCAAGAAAAATGGCACAATTAGGGGAGCAGAGGCAAGAAAAACGAGTGCAATCAGGGGGCAGAAGGCAAGAAAAACGAGTGCAATTAGGGGGCAGAAGGCAAGAAAAACTTCACAAACAGGGTGCCAGAGGCAAGAAAAACAGTGGCAGAGGCAAGAAAAACGGCACAAACAGGGTGGCAGAGGCAAGAAAAACGGCACAGAGTGGCAGAGGCAAGAAAAATGGCACAATCAGGGTGGCAGAGGCAAGAAAAACGGCACAAACAAGGGTACAAACAGGGTGGCAGAGGCCACAAGAAAGCAATAGAAACGGGGTTGCTTACAGGTGTTCTGTGGCACGGGATGGCCTGGCACCAGTGGCCATAACTCTTTCTGCTGGTAGAAGCTCGCTGCCAGCGGCAGCCAACAGTGACAAGCAACAGACAGTTACTATGCAAGACATCTGAGGGATTCGCTTATCATTGGTGTGGGCAGGCACAAATGGTCTACAAGGTTGTGAAACCATGTGGCATTCGATCCATTTGAGCTACGTACATTTTGTTGTGTTGAAGTCTGCAGTTAATGTAGCAGATGGAGGATTATGTGGCAAGTGTAGTAAGTGAATAATTATGCAGAAAACGCAGCGGCCAAAGAATAGCATATTTCAAATGCCCTTTAAATTACACCCCACGTAATCCCTATATTTAGAGTTGGGGGTGGTGCAACGCATGCCTTGAGGAGACGCCACAAGGGACAGGGGGGCAAATGAGGTGGGGTAAAAAAAAAAAAACACACCCCGGGGAGAAGCAGGGGCAGCAATGGGGTGGGGTTGTGGTAGGAGTTTGCGATGGAAACCATGAAATGAGATGCTATGCCAGCAGGACTACGATAAATGCGTGAGAATTGGAAATGTATTGTGAGTATGGAGAGGGGAGGGAAGGACAACGAGTGGGTTCGGGGAGAGGGTTAAATGAGGCAACCATGGACTAGGATTCCCAGAATGCATTGGGTTGTTTAATAAAGGCCCAAAAACTAAAAAATACTTGCACCTTCATCATAAAATAGGAAGCTATTTCAGGGTGAAGGGTGAGTGGGACAAGGTTGATCAACCCTGTAAAGTCATCAGTGATCAAGGCGTGCGATATGTCACTTTTGCAAACTGTGATATTTCAGTGCATAGACTCGTCAACTCTTCCAGGAAAGGAAAGGGAAGTTGACGAAAAACAGTCCTTTTGGCATCAACTCATTTGGAAATCCTTGCTACTTTTATATAGACCTATTATAAAGTTCGGGTCTGCAAATGAACAAAATTTAAAAAGACCTGTGAAGCACAAAAGGCAGTCCAAGAACTGGGAATAGCCAAGAAAAAACGTAGTGCATGACTTCTATAGGCACCTTGCAGAAGCTGGTTGTCTTTGGCAGTGCGAAAGCAGCTCTTGGGACACAAGGCTCAACTTCAGAGTCAGACAGACTGTCTCTTTTAACCATCCATCCTCCGACTCCTTCTTTGCTCTTCCATCACGCTCTCATTTCTCTCCGTCCTTTATCTCCCCCTTAACTTCCACTCTCTTACCATCACTTCTCTCTTTTACCCCTACCTCAGAATCCCGGGCACCCACACTTCCCCTCTGGGGCTACTAGAATAATTCCCAAGGTGCCCTTGATAGTGTCAGCGCATCGCCCCTTCTAAAACCGGCCTCCACTGGCTCGGGCCCCAACTCCACCAAAGCCCCTCAGACACCCAAAACCCCTATGAGAGTAATGCAGATCTATTCCTAATTCCGGGTGTTTTGGTTTTTGTTTAAATCGCAGTTATAACCTTATCCTAGCCAGTCTGTGTTGTAATAAAAATATTTCTTTAAAATAAAAACGTGTGTTCGCATGTGTGAGAAAACACAATGAAACTTTAATTTCTATTTTTTTTTTGGCAGACTTTTCATCTAATGTTGGAACTCTCTGTAAAATATGAAGTGCAGGTGCTCAATTTTTTTTTTTTTTAGGAGGCCACATCCACTTTCTCAGCTCCACCTACTTCCACCAAAATATGAAGTCCAGTCTCCAAGGCCTACCCTGAGCAATCATGCCTCTGCAGTCGGCACTGTCCGTGTGCAAGTACAATTCCATGGTAGGGGTAACCCAGTAGGTCTCGGAGCCATGTTTTTCGGTAACGCTGCAAGCCTAGGGGGAGTGGCCCCAGCCTTGCAGCCATGACCCAATGCTGCCTGGGAGGCCTACTTGCCCAGGTGAGGGAAAACATGCAAACGTCTTCTCTACTGACTGCCAGCACCAGGAAAAGGCTGGTCTGCTGGATGACAGGTATCAGTGGCTGGTGCAGCCTAGCCTCAGGAAATAAGACATTCGAGCCAAATGTCTTAATTTTCAAATACATGCAGACTGCGGAGTAAGATTCCACCAATAAATTGATTGGCTAATCCTGTAGGGTTTGGGGTTTTTGCTGGAGAATTTTCATTATCTTTAAGTGGTAGAAAGGCAACACTTGCTGATACCGTAATTAATAGAAGTGCATTGCTAACATGGGGATGTTTTTTCTGCAGAATAAGGAGAGGTTTAACATTATGACGGCCTGCTCTAGAGTTCCTATCAAAAGCACTTTTGGTGTCGATGTGTCAAACAATTGTGCTCAGGACCCCCTTTGGATAAGCAGCACCTGTTCCACAAATACTTGAACCCCTTGGAGAATAGGGCTGGCACGGAATGAAATCATGAGAGCAGGGTCTGAAAGACAACTCGGCTTTACGTTTCTTGGATGGTAATTGATTTAGCATGTTGTGGTGCTCATTATAGGACTTTGCTCACACTACCCATAGAGATAAAAGCTTTGCTGAACTTTCACCCAAGAGTCCATCAGGAGGACCCACTGGCTTTCCCAGGAATACATCTGACAAGTGAAATTCGATCAAAGAAAAGTATGGTGGTGCAACTTAAAAAATGCAATCTGTTGCGTATAGTTCAAAATGAAAAAGCATTGACCAAATCGACAGGGCTGGCTTTTGTATAGCCTATGTACAATATACATAGTAAACAGGGGTACAGAACATATATGCACACCTTTACGAACAGATCACATAAAAGAATAAACGTGTTTCCTGCCGAACAAAAAGCAAACTGTATACCTACAGGGCCTTTAAAGTTAACCTCAGGGAGCCCGACTTCATCACCCAGCGGGAGCTGGAGCTAGCGGACGCCTACCACACCCTTGACTTTCATTTGAAGTTGCAGACACTGTAACGCCACTCACCACGCTCCAGTCCAAAATAACAAAAAAGCAGCGTTGCTACTTACGATTACTTTGGGTGGTGGTGGGCGGCCAGGCACCGGCCTGCCTGCCTTTCTGCAATCGGCAGCCCAGGCCTGCTGCTGTCTGCACTCCACGGTGGGCTAACCAACTGCCTGTGAATCCCTAATGAGTTAGCGAGGACGTGCGTGCATGTGTGCCGGGGCGTGGCATACTGAAAAATATACACTCACACACTGCCTGCACGCTGCACATAACCAAACCCAGCCCCCTGCCCAATCAGTGTCCTGTGCCTACGGCCCACCAATTAACAGCAACACGGAATGGCCGCAGGCCATCCGCCACGGCGCCTAAAGCAAATTATTACATATGTGATGCGCCCCGAGTCTGGTAATTTACTGTTATATACTGACTGACATTCACATTGCCTGCCAGTATGACCAATTGTATGTTGTGCAGATGCAGAGTTGCAGACGTGTGGTGGTATTATGTAGACCTGGCCCTTAGCACCGGCACAAATTAAGCACTGCAGTGACCGCAGGACACAGACTGAACGTTTTGTGACTTCAAACCGCCAACTTGTCTGACCGAAAGGTCCCCCCCCTGTCGAGCCAAAAACACTTGGGTGGATTCATGAGGTGCACGGGAGACGCCCCCGCGCGCGAGAGCATCACCTCACGGGATTGGAAGGTCCGGCTGCGGGTGTGCCCTGGCTGCTGGGCTTTCAGGCTCGCTGGTATCCGACCGGCGGGTGGGAGTGCGGGCGAAGTCAGCAGGAAGGAATGTGCACCCGGGTTCGTCTTCCGCACTGGGATCTGCTCATAACATAAACCACAGGTCCAAGCCCTGAGAGGACCACGCGCACCTGCACAAAGGTGTTCACAGACCTTGAAGTCCTGCCCTGTCTGTCTTCGGTATCAGTCGGACTGCATTGGTTGCATTCCGTCCTTACACCATGTTGTACCACATGACTACCGGGGAGGCGGGCACTACCACTGTACGCGGCACGGGTACGCTGGAGGCTTCTAAACGCCTGTCTGCCCACAGAAACGAGACGGCGCGATGTGTACTCTTGGGCACACAGAGACTGCTAGGTGGAGGAGGCTGCGACTTCTTGGGGCGGCGGTTGTTGTGAAATGGCCTAAAGAAAAGCGCCGCCATTTTCAGATTTGTGGGTGTGTTTTTTGCGCCCTGAGAGACAGATGACGTCACAGGGCTAAAGAACGCAAAAAATCACGCCCCCGAATCCGAAAAAGACGGAGCTTCTTTGGAGGGACGGCTCTCTACTCCAATGGCTGGCCTCCGTTTAGGAAGCCAGCCAATGGTGGAGAGACAGGGCAGGGAGGCGGGTTCTGAAGCCGTACTAAATAACATTAAATCTCCGGACCGGAAGCTGCTTCGCAACTTATAGGTCCCTCGTCCTAAAAAGGAATAAAGGGGGTTTGTGGATTGATAACATGTACTAAATAAATTTAATGTGCAAAATATAAAACTGTAGGTTCTTTACCAACTCAGCTAAGTCATTTGAAGCTATATCTTGCACACAAACTGAAAATGACTGCTCAGACAAGGTGAGCAAAATGACAGTTTGAAGACAGAGGGGCTACGATATAAGGAAAACAAAAAAAGGCAGAAAAAAAAGAAAAAAAATTGTTTGGGGCACTGGAGGCAGGTGGCAAAAATGTGAATGAAGATAGAGAGGGGTAGTAACGAGGGACCAAAAAAATGGTGTCGTAAATTGTAAACAATCATTGGTAAGGCCAATAGGTCTCTTCAAGGAGACAAGAGCTACTGGTTCTTTGTCAATGTTTAGCAATGTGATGCAGGAGCATGGCTACAAGTCTTTAAAAAACAAGGCTATGATGCAGTCGGTACTGTCTGCAACATGCACTTTTTCTTTTTATTGCTGGTAGGAAGGAGGTTAGTCGGTGGGCATGAAGTGCTAAGACATTGCCAGCAGTTTCCCCGCCATAGTGACTTTTTGGTGGGCAACACAGAATGGAAGGAGGGCAGGTGGGGTCCAGCAACAACATGGAGAGCGGGTAGGGGTAAGCAACAACACGGACAGTGGCAGGGGGCAAGCAACAACAGAGAAAGGGAAGGGAGAGCAACAACACGGAGCAGGTGGGGTCAAGTAACAATACGGACCGTGGGTTGGGGCAGGCAACAACCTGGAGAGCAGGAGGAGTCAGCAACAACATGAATAGGGGGTCAAAGAAGAATATGAGGAAGCCATCTCCTATACACATGCACTCTCAGAGTGCTTCAACAAAAAGAAAAAAGTACCTCCTAACACGCAGGCAGTGGAAGGACACAAGTACTTTGCCGTGCTCCAGGCACGGGTCAAACACAAAAGAGGATGTGATGGCTCCACACGTTAACAAATGAGAAGCAAGCAAATAACTCGCATTCTCTCAGTCAAGACCTAAAAAGGGACATCTTGAATGTAATATGAATCAACATAATGTATAAACTGTGGATAGAAAGCAGTCACTGATCTGGATACAAGATGCTGAGCCAAACAAAACCTTCAAGGATTAGTGGTCAAGGTAATCTTAATCGTGTGGTAAAGAACATATGTTGCCAAATACGAAGGCACACACTGGAGGCTGCAGATAGTCAATGATGAACCACAAAACGTAAAGAGGGTTTGAGAGACTATCTCTGTGACCTGAATAAAAAAAAAATGGTTAATAACTCGGATAACGACAAAACCATTGACTATAAACTCTTAAGTCCGATACAAAGAATATATAATTTGAATCTTCTACAAGGCACACAAGACAATAAAAGGGGACTCATATTGTTTATTTATAATGGGTAGGTCATCTTTAATTCTAGCACCTGAAGCTATACATGGGTATGCTTTTTAATCAAAACGTCATTAACTTGTTGTGCACACGCAACAGGGTGACAACTGTGCAATACCGCTCAGTATTTTGAATCAGGGAACATAATTTGAATTGTTTAAACACAATCCACACACTTCATATTCAAAACCCATCCACAATCAAACTAAATATGTATCTGTTAACAATTTTACAATTTTCTAATACTTCACATAATAGTCAAATCGTTAACAATTGATACTGACAGTGACTTAAGTATGACATCATTTTTACTCCATGAAGCTACATTTAGCAGGTACATGTATGTCCTGAAGAAGCACAATCATAAATGATTTAGTAGGGGGTACAATTTTACTGTTGCTCTGATAGGCTGACCTATAATCTTGTCAATTAAAACTGATCAGTGAGAATTAAATACTTATCTTTACATATACACAAGTTATGCTTTGAAGGCATATCGGCTTACAAACATATAAAAATACTTGTTAACTAGTTTGATAAGAAAATAATGTATAAAAGTATATAGCAAAAACATTTAATCATCTCTTAAAATGGAAAGAGCAATTCCATATTTTTATATTACATTAAAAGAAAACAACAATTTTTTTTCTTACATCCCTCACCCAGAAAGACTTGCATTAAAGGAAGACAAAGAAACTCAAAAGTCCACCTTCTTTTCTCCCAAAATCACCCAAACACTGATGTGACATGTCTCATTTAACTGAAGCGCAGTCCAGTCAGATCTCGTGTATGAAAGGAGCTGAATAACTTATGGGCTCTCTTTTGCTCAATATAATAAATACAGCAGGCACCCATTTTGGCACTGAAAGAAAGCTTCAGCACCCGCTCGAGCTAAGATCATTTTTATTTGGCAATTAAATTCAGTGTTGGTTTCTTAAGGCAAACTAATTTGTAATTTGTTTTAAATGAAAAGTACAATGCCAACAAGCCCTTACTACATTTTTACCCCCTACAGATTTCCCTTGATGAGAGGTATAAAGAGTAACTGATGAAAAATAAAAAGGACAGTGACTCAAAATATCACAATCTTAATTCCTCAAAGTTTTTGTTTGGAGCCTGCGTTTCGATAGCTTTGTTTTACAATTAAATATTACACAGTACCAACCATTCCAAAGATGTGACCTTTGTGTTTTAATGAAGGAGCCATAGTGTTTTGAACTTAGTAACCCTGAGTAAGGTATTTCTCAAGGACTGCATGTAGCCAGCTTATTGGCAAAGGCTGTCGGTGGAACGAAAATGGGGCATGCACATTGAAGTTGAGATGGCTAGGAAATGTGGTGGAAAACGATGAGATGAAGGACATTGGTGATGGCAGTAGATAGTGACCAATGAGATTCTCAGAATATGACACAATGGCAGCCTTTCTTGTCTTTCTCTTTCCGTGTTGGCTCTGGGGATGGAGGGCATTCCTGCTCTTGAAATTTTCTGCAGAGATAAAAATAAGCAATGTGAATAAATATTTAAATTTAGGACATTCTATTTACTAAACCAGATCTGCGCAGTAATATCATATGTATGTTCAGCAATGCAGTAACTCCCAAAACACAAGGAAGTAAAAGGTATTGGCATCCAAGTTTATTGGTTTGCAATTCTACTGCAGTTTAGAATACCAGTCCCAAATGTTTACCTTTAAAAACATGTTGCAATTGACACACATCTAAAGCTCAGTCACTACATGACCGAAACCAATTTTCTCATCAATACAAAGACAGTAAGTCTACCCAACAAGTACACTGAACCATAATTTTAGGAACACAATCACCAAACATATGATTAACATACATTACAATATTGTTTTGTGGTAGATATTTTAATTAAAGTCAATGCCAGATTAAGTTTTTTAGAAAACGTTTTTAAGTCTAATATTCTAGCAATTTAACATGCCAGTAGAAATGGTGGTCTGTAAGAAAGACTCTCAGAACATGGTCTTCTACGAGTTGAGATTTTTTTTAATAATCCCCTTCACAGCAGTTGTGGTTAATGCCACACCCCTTCCAGGCTATAAAAATAAATGCAGCCAGGCAGCGTGTGAGTGTTAAAATGCTAGGCCAGATAACATGACAGTTGATACACAAAAGGGATACAAGTATAATGAGGAACAAAAGTGAATTAAAAACCCTCTAGAGTGCAGAACATGCTGCAACAACAAAAAAGCATACACGACAAGGGCTTTATTGTGCATCCTTTTACTTGTAGTAATTCTGAATGGGCGATTCACTTATACCTGTGACACCTGTATCTAAGTAAGAGAGTTTACAGAAAGCATACACTGACTTGCAGACGGCTGCCATGCTGCTTTCAGTGAAGGCTGGGGTTCCCTTGGACCTTTCAGACTTACCTCATGCCGAACAATCCTTGTGACACCCTGGTGAACCCGGTTATATTGTAGTCTGCCCTCTTGCCGAGTAATCAATGGGAAAACCTGGTAGAGGGGGATCAATTCCTACTAAACAGGATCTAATTCAAGAATACTAACTTGGAACAGAGGACCTAAAAGAGAGCTTCTAAATCAGCAGGGCCAGAAGTGACATAAGATGAACTGTGCGCTTGAAATTCGCAGTCACAGGAAGAGAGCACTACGTCAGCATTAAGGATAGGCAAACACTTTCCACGAGTTGCTGAGGCGTAAGAAAATAGCTACAGAAGCATCAGCTGATTAAGCTAAAAGTCAGAATCAATTTGAAGCATATGCAAGTCATTGTATCTAAACGTTAATCTCTCGCTGCCTTCATAATATTGTCCCATGGGAGGGGTGTACTATGAGAAAAATAAGAATGTGTTCTATAATAAACATGTTCTATGCAGGCTGGGTTGTGGCTGGAAAGCAGGAAAAGCACTTATGAATGCATTCGAAGAAGTAATTTCGTTTCTTCAAAAAAGAAAATAAAGAGAACCGGAAATGGAAATTCACTAGGCACTCTAACCTATGTTGTAGCCAAAACATTAATTAAATGCATTTTTAAATGGGTGTATTGTGAATGATGTCACAATAGCCCAACCTGGAGCTTCTATCATTAAACACTCTAGTACGCCTATTGTTTGTGGATGATTGCCAGAGGTACAGAAAAGGGCAAAGTGGGTTTCTTTCTTTACGTTTGACGACCTTTTAAAACACATTTGACTATAACTTACAGCCTTTGTCCATCTAACTGCAGAGACTCCCCTTAACTACTCCAATGAGCTATGTCACAAGCATGAACTTTAAAAATAAAAAGCACAGTTATCACCACATCATATCACAAACTACGTCACTGTATTTAGGACATCATGCCTAGTATTTTTGAGACACTTCACAAATATCCTACATTATTTTGCCCGGAATACCAACTGTCTCAAGTATTTAGGTCTGTAGCTTTACAAATGTTGTACACATTATACTGTATAGTTAAAAACACACACACACACATTCAAATGTATCTTCAAGGACACTGCAACTTCTATTCAGGCACACAAACTGCCAAATGAGATTCCACTTAATAAATCCTTCTGTGTAGTCCATCGAGAGCGCTTTTAACGTTTTCCTGACCCTCCTCACTAGGTTGTTAGTGTTAACTGTTACAAACCATGGAGTTATATAATTGAGCTCAAATATTACACTGGTGTTCAACAACAGAGCGAATTTTGTCTAATATGCTCATGATACCTTTATCAAAGTATCATGAGCGTACTTTGCTGCACTACCGAAAGAGTGTAGGCTCAAACACAGATCCTAAACCGTGAAAGAATAAACTCAAATGTCAAAAGACTACAACCTTAAAGTATAAAAACCTAGTACCCAAATATGGCCAGTTTACCGCACCATATTGTGGTGCTATGTTGCCCTAAATAGCAACAATTTATCATGACAAATTTGCTACCAATAACTCGTTGTACTTATAAGATATTGCCCACTACCTCAGTAAGGTAGTATTACTCTGTGTGCAAAACAAAATTCTGCCACTCGTTTTATCAAGTATCACCGCATCTATAAATTAGGTAATACAAATATGTCAGGAGGATAAATTACAGGTATATCGCTAGAGAACGCAATACCAAACTCGCTTGAATTGGAAGGCTCATGAATCTGTTGCTATAATGCGAACTCATCAAGCCAAGGATGCAGGACAATGTTAATAATTCCGCAGTCAATCCAAGATCAGCCGGGGCAGTTCCTTCGCTAAGATGCAGAAGCATTGCCCCACTAGTTAACATGCCCCCAGTGAAAAATGAAATGGTAATAAACATTATTAACATTTTATTTTTCATTGGCTCTGCAAACCCACGGCCAGAGCTGAATCTCAGGACGGGGGCGGGCCGCTGCTGACTGAAAGCAGCAGAGGGGAGTGATGGTCTGGCCACTTTAAAGTGCGCGCGTCTCTTTGGACACCATCTTGCGACGGCCAGCCAGACATGTGCACTTTAAACTTTTCAACCCAGTTGACTTGGACAGCTGGGTTGAGACCGAGCATAGGCCTCCAGTCCTCTTTGGTGAGCTCAGAGAGCCTGCTCCATCCAATCCTGGCACTGCGGTCATATGTTATTTGAGTGTCCCGGCGCAAACCTTGAGAGTGAAGAGGAGCCAAGATTAGGGAAATAGATAAGTTTTCAGCTTCTTCTCGAATAGCTTTGGGTCCTGAATGCACCAAAGCTCAAAGGGCACATCGTTCCCGGCCAAAACGGCCTTAACAGCTAAAGAGCTACCGCCTGTCCTTTGCAAGCGGAAACGCGGGATTTGGGCCATGAGTTGAGTAGAGGAACGCAGTTCTCTTGCAGGGGTGTAAAATGAAAACCGCTTCTGAAGATAGCCAGGCCCGTGGCATAAAGAGCGCGGTGGGCGATAACAAGGATCTTAAATCTAACCCTCTCTGCCATGGGCAGCCAGTGTAAGGCGCGTACAGCCCGAGAGCAGTGCCAGGATTGGTATGGGGACTTGTTTGGGGTTCGCTGGAGACAAGAACACTAGAGCGAGGACGAATGTAAGTGACTTATTTCCTTTTCTGTTTTTTTTTAATGTATTTTATGTCTGTATGTATCCCTAAATCGCTCACATGCGTTGCATCCCTGTTTTATAGTAAAAATGTAAACTTTAATATGATAATGTAATGTATGTCAGCATAAAATAAATCTATGGTACTGGTTTTCCTGCCTCAGCACTCTCCATCGCAGGCAGCCATCACTGGAGTTCAGCACAATCAAGTTCTATTTTACCAAAAAACAAAACCTATCTTAACGTGGACAAAAATATAAAAATGGAAATAAAACTTTTACTCTTGCATACAGAGAAAATGGCACATCTAGCAGAACGTAGTGCTAGTCCTAGATCAAATTGAAAAAAAAATAGCAATTTACAAACACCAAATTATTGTGCTTAAGGCCAGGGAGGAAAACACATTTTAGGCATGGTAGTAAAAGATGAAGCACTTCGCACTTTAATGTTTCAACTCTTTGTGGAAAAACTTTGAATGCTGACACAGTTTGCTTACAGGGTGCATTAGCCGCGTGAATAAACACAATTTGTATTACGAATCTCTTGCTTTAATTGGTTTCAAAAAATAAGAAAATATTAGGATTCTAGTCCAAATATCTGTAAAGTTTTGACAAAAACATCTATAAATAACAGCTTATTTTACATATAGACTTCATACCGCACATCTGCCATTTCTAAGTGCTATACCTAAAACGTGTGATTATTGCCCAATTGATTTATACTTCATTAACCAACCTTATAAGGATGGAATGCAGAGTCAGTGTTGCCAGGATTTAAACTTGTGCCTTGCAGATAAATAAATGTTGGAGAAGCAAGTGTTCCACACACCGAGTCACCTACTTAGTAGTTCCTCAAATAAGAGTTTTTCCACCACCTTAATTTTTTGGGCCGATAAGGATTCTACAGTCACTCCTATTTCTTCATTCTAGAGATATTTTAGAACACAGGATGCTCCTGTATGTGGGCACTGCCAAAATGTAGAAATCTTTTACATGTGGACACCCAATGTTTTTGACCGTTCAGACCTCTGGGCATTGAGAGGCTGGTAGATAATTCTCAAGGCAAGTACCCTACACATAGACCTGACACCAAATTAGGCCTAATTGAATTTTAGTATCGTCCATCGTACAAAACGCATATAGATGGTGCAAGACTGCCTGGTTAACAGCGCGGTCCGTGCCGGTAACATCGAGGGACGATGCAAAGGGAAAATTACATAAATAATTAATTTTCCTAATGCATCATCCCTCGACATCCCCCCTCACGCGGCTCCTTCACCCCACCATTGTTACCTGCATGGACCGCGGCTGCTGGTTAATCACAACATTTCTGCAAGGTTTGGGGCTCATGCAGGACTGCAGATCCAGGTATCTGGCCTTGTGGAGCTCTGAATTGCCATGGTTACTTAGCTTTACCTGCAGAAGTATTTCAAGTACGAAACAAGCATTGACAAAGCCAATAGGTCTCGCCTATTCGAGATCCATGGGTTTTGACAATGTTTTATTGAGCCCTGTTGTATAATCTGGTCTGTCATGTCATTGTATAGTATGTTCTGTCATTATACAGATGTCTAGTCCGTATTTGTATAGCTTGTTATAGCATGTCATTTGATAGTATGCTGGCCTAACGTGTCATTGTATTGCATTGTATGGTATAGTATGGTGTGGCTTGGTCTGTTATTGTATAGTACTATATGGTCTGTCATTCTATAACAAGAATCTCCAACCTTTTCTGTAGTGAGAGATACTTCTGATCAGTGAAAATCATCATGAACAACTGAAAGCTAACCAACTCATGCATTGTTACAAGAGGTCCCTACGCCCATCTTGATTGACTTTAAGCCTAATGTCCATAGAGCCAGATACTATGGTTTGAACAAAATACTTGGACTAGGGGCACTTTGGCAGAACTGCCATGTGTGTCAGTGAGAATGTGGTCTTCGGGATGTAAGAACATGTATGCATATGAATGGGAGAGATGTGAATTGGTGCCTGAGAGCCTATGTTGTATGTACTTGTGGCACTGGAATATCTTTAATCAAATGTGGCACCATTACATGTATAATACACACTCAGAACCATTTTTTATTTTTTTTTTAATTGGAGAAATTTAATGTCTAAAAAACCTTATGCAAAAATGCTCATGATGTTGAACATTTCTCCACTCTTTAAATTACTCCCGCTTAAATTAATCGCTGTATTTTTCAGTTAGAAATATGGCACCACGTCAACCAGTCACTGGGAGCAAGATACCTACTTGGAAATTGGATTACATTTAAATGGAGTTTTATGGAATCCATATAAACATAATGTTAACTCTTCAGTTTAATTTACTCCCATTTCAATGAGTCACATTTACAAACACCAGGCATCTTGCTCCCAGTGGCCTGTCGACAAGTTGCCCTATTTATAACAAAAAAATACAGCTATTTGTTTAAATGGGAGGAATTTAAAGTGATGAAACATGCTTCATAAAACATTAAAATTAAATTGGCTTAATTGAAAGTGGAGAAAAACATTAAAATTTAATGTTTCATAGAAATATTTTTCTTCACTTTCAATTTCTCCCATTTAAAAAAGAGGACTGCCGTTTTTAGGTATAAATATGGCAAAGTGTCTACTGGGAGAAAGGAGCTTTTTGTAAATGCGACACTTTGAAATGGGAGAAAATGAAAAATTAACTTAATCATTAGGGTAACTTTTCATTTTCATCCATTTAAAAATATTCAGAAATATAATTTTTTTCACACAATCGCATATTGAGTTGACAAGTACTTATTTAAAAGTTAAATACCTCAGTGCCTCAGTTCTTTACCTCTGTGCCCTGCGTCATATATCTGACTCCAGAACTGATCACTTTCAGGCCCTGCTATCTGCAGCCTGAGGATAACAATGTGAAGTAAACACAGCCTTCTCTTAACTTTAAAAAAAAAAAATGTGACCCTGTGCTTTTTAGGTCTCGCTAGAGCCAGCGCATGCGCTGATCTGGCGAGACATTTAGTAAGCTGGTTTTTAAAGTGCTACCAAATGCAGCCACCAACTTGCTATTACGCGCACAAGCGCGCGCGCCTCGCTCCGCTTCTCCAATGTTCTGTTTCACTTTCGCGTCCTCACAACTTTACTTTTGGTATAATCGTGGCACCCGTGCTTAACTTTTATTGTTAAAAGTAAAGCGCGGGTGCCGCGACTATAGCAAAAGTAAAGAAATAGAAAAAAACATCAATTTCTTTACTTTTGCTATAATCGCGGCACCCACGCTTTAATTTTAATGTTAAAAGTAAAGCGTGGGTGCCGCGACTATAGCAAAAGTAAAGAAATAGATGTTTTTTCTACTCCTATACTTTTGGTATACTCGCAGCACCCGCGCTATACTTTTAACATTAAAAGAAAAGCGCAGGTGCCGCGATGCTTGTTTTTATATGGTACCCGGCTCAAGGCAACTGTGGGAAGTCCTCGAGGCTCTAGGGGTAAACCCTGCCTGCAGCAAATGGAACAAAAATAACCATTAGGCAGCGACTGCTCACCTCCTCCTATGGCTTAGTAGTGACACACTAACTAATACTGATCTCTCCTCACCGCAACTAAATTGTACAATGGCGCCGTTGTTTGAGCAGTGTTACGCTTAGTAGTGCCGGTTCTTCTTTTATTGCCTACAGACACACACCGCCTGTTTTCACAGGTGTGAGGTGCTCGGCGCCGGCGTGTCGGTGCTGCGTGCCCGTGGCTTCCGCCACCATGTTGTTTTGGTTCTCAGTGAAAGGCAATCCTGGAGTCGCAGGCAACTAGACAGCTGGTCTGGAACGCAGCGTGTTAAGACTTCAGGTGCTAGCGGACCAGTGCGCGAGGTACTTTGAAAGCTTTAGGGCTGAGGGAGTAGCTACAAAGCCTTGTTTTTTTAGGTGTACAGGCTAGGACCAGTGACAGTATGTAGATTTGCACTGATCACGCCTTATTGTATTAATCACCTCCACACCCTATACCATCGCAAGCAGCTTCCATGTGGTATGCATTGGATATAAAAGTTTACAGGAAAAAATGAGCTTATCTGTTAGGTATATCTTTGACCTATAGAGGGCCTCTGGGATTCCGAGATTATATAGATGCTGTGGATTTTATGCGTTGGCAACACAATACACTATCTGCTGTGTAAATTGGAATGCAACAAGTACTATTAATCTCACTCACCCCATCACTGCGTAATGACAGTGGTCTTATTGGGCAGTGACTTTTCGAGTTCCTGTGAGTTGGAACTGCATGGATTGTTAGAAGGGCGAACGTTCCGTAATGGTGATTTATGTCCTATGAAAGCCCATGTACCGATAAGTAAATTCGTGTTTTTTAGTTCCAACTACTGCGTCAGAAGCGGTTTCGAGCATACACCCAATATATAGTGTATTGATGTCAGGGTGTTTGGGCAATCCAATTTTTAGCCTTACAGATTACATACATTTTGACTGGTATCGACGGAAATGTGACCAAGGGAAAGGAGTCCTGGGCAAGCAAAGCCTTTACTTTACGGTCTCGGAAATGGAAGCGCTGAAACTCGTTTGCTGCTTTTCCTGAAGCCCACACTGCAACTTATCAAGTTTGATCCGATCAGAAACTCAGTTTGAAAGATACAGTTTGTGATGATACTTTTCACTCCACTAAGGTAGCTCATGTTTCTTTAATGGGCATATGAAGTATTACTGGGGAGGGAAGAAGATGGATCCTTTAACTTGCTCTGAATTAATTAGCATTTTTCATACATTTTGTTTATAATCTGCTGGCTAGAATTCTTCCATAAAGGTTTTTTTTTATGTAGCTTATTCTTGGAAGAATGTATGTAGTTTTGGGGAGGGTGGGGTTTATTAAAAATGTTTTACACTTCACATATTTGAAGAAAAAGGGCTTTGAGTTCATCAGCTTTATTGTTGTCTGTGAAGAAGAAATCTTAATGTAAGCCTCTGTAACATGTACTAAGCAGTCCATTTCTGCGGCTATGATTTGTGCATTTCTTACATAGTATTTTAGGAACTTAAGGTTGCAGAAGTAGACTTCTCACTAAAAGAAAAAAGTGTTGGTTTCTGTTGAAACCTTGCTTAATTTTGTGTTAATGATATTTCCTCCTTGACACTTGAAATAAGCAGGTTATCAGAGATGCATCCTAGGTAGAACTTTGGACTTGATCCTGTAGTACTTAGCAAGGTCTAGGTAATTGAGGTTGGTTGAGAAAAAGGGGCGTTAATGTTTCCATTTGACCCATTGATTTCCCGTTTTATAGACAATCATACTTGCTGAGATGAAGAACACCTGGGTTCATATAAAACCAGGTTAAGGTGCGTATGTGTTCAGTATTCATTCAGCAGATTTACTTAAAACACTGGTTTGGACTGGTGTTTCACGGTGTTTTTTTTTAATTATCCAGTTAGGTACATGTATTATACGCTATAGACTGCTCAACAACTTGAAGCTATCTTGCGTCCACCTACTGTAAAGCTAATGTTGTCCCTGGGAGATACACTGTTAAATACTAACGTTTAGGAGCCTGTGGAGTAGTTGCTGGCTCTTGCAGTATTCTGATTTAGGTTGTTCGCCATAACTGTTGAGGTAGCTGAGCTAGTAGATAAGATCTTTCTAGTTGTCATTTTATATTGGTCTGTTGTCAAATTTTGAAACTGGAGGTTTTACTGAAGGGAACAAGCACGTGCCTTCCCAGACTGGTCTCTGCCACATTTTTTGCGAGGCCCTCCGAGCCTTGCCGCTCAATGGAGTTTCTGGGCGTGAAGGCTTTTGTGGGCTCTGATTGACTTGACTCTGTCCCGCACAACTTGCGTGTTTTTTTTTTTTACTTGAGGCTCACGCGAGATCTCATTTCCGCTCCTGACTCCCTTCCTTTTCCTCTCCTCCCCAGACCAGTGTCCGCCACATCTTTTGCGAGGTCCTCCGAGCCTTGCCGCTTAATGGAGTTTACGAGCGTGAAAGCTTTTCTGGGCTCTGATTGTCTTGAGTCTGTCCCTCACCGCACACAAACTACTTACACACACACACATCCATACCGGACTTCTGTGCACTGACTGTCCCTACAAACTGCTTACACACACACACACATCCATACCCGACTTCTGTACATTGACTGTGCCTACAAACTACTTACACACACACATCCATACTGGACTTCTGTACATTGACTGTGCCTACCAACTATTTACACACACATCCATACCTGCACACACATCTATGCGGTACCAACACCGCTATACTAAAACAAGAGGAAATCACAGCAAAAGTGCCTTGAATAGACAGATCACCACGCTACTAACTGCACCCGGTCTACTGACCTCGCCCTGTCACACCCACACTACAAACACCGGAGCTCCACGCGCACTCTTCACGCCAGTACAATTCAAGCTACAGTGAAACTTCCCACAACGCCGCCCCTGGGTGTGGAAAGGAATCCGTGTTGCATAAAGATGAGCATAAGAGGCACTTGATTCGCACTAGCAGCCCCAGAGCTTCACACTATATAGCAGCAACAGTCACAAGTCCTAAAAATGCACAGTTGCACACCACAATTATCAGTCTGTATTCATTTACATGCAGGACCCACCTCACACAAAAGCATTGGCTCAAAATGTAAATGTAAATGTAGTATACTTGTAAAGCGCACAGCTGCCCCAGCAACGGGGCGTCCCGGCGCTGTATAACGCTGTGCAACCCTTCCTGGCTCTCCCTGTGAGATGCCCCTCCTGGGCACCCCCCAAGGTGAAGCCAGGCATCCCAGTGTTGTTGGGGCCGTTGTGGAGATTAAGCAAGGTGTTGCCCAGAGTTGCAGTGCGGGACCCATGATTAGAGTAGGCGCCGAGGCGAGAATTATCGAGTCCGCGGACATTGAGCACAAGACCCTGCCGCGTCGGGAATTGAACCCTGGTCCCGGGCCTGATCTCTGCTTCAGAGTCTGCCGCTTCTAACCAGTGATCCACACTCCTCCACATACCACCACAATTCAAGATGGTCTCACGTGTTTGGTCAGAAGCATATGTGTTCCAAACACTCACATATGTGCAAGGCGAGCAGGACATTAGTGTCCTACTTCCTAAACACAAAATGGCACAGAAGTATTTTAATATGGGCAAGCCATTGACTGCTCGAGACTGAAGCGTGACTCTGGCTCAGCTCGAAGACCTGTTGGGGCCTCGAGCCAAGCTTTTATATGGCTTCTGCCTGCCTTCCTCACTCTATCCCTGATGTGGCCTTGGGGCTAGGACTGGGGTCACAGGTTCGAGTCTCTCTACCCCCCCCTCTCTGTACCCACCTCTCTCACACACCTCATACACTCTCTCTCTCTCTACACATCTCTCTCTCTCTCTCTCTCTCTGCAAACCTATCTCTCTCTACCTCTACGTGGCAGCCGGAGCCTGATAGCACTGCTTGCGCTTTTTAAAAAACACAAAAAAAGACTTGGCATAGCCAATAGGTCTCGCCTTTGGGGCCTTATAAGTGTTTAACTATGCAACAGTTAATGCTGTTGCACCAAGGATATTGTGCTGCATAACTAAATAATTATAAGGTTCCAAAAGCGAGACCTATTGGCTATACCAATGAACTTAAAGCTATGAGCTACTCTGAAGGTGTGAACAGTAGCTCATGATGGGCTGGTTGGAGACACCTGTTCTATAATGTGGTATGGTGTCACGACCTACAGGATGTATGCCTATCCCGCGCCGACGTGTCCCTCTACTGCCTGCGTGATTGCACAGATGATGATCTTGCCTGCAACTTGTGCAGTAAATATTGCTACTATTGTGTCCTCATGCCTCTAGCCCATTTAAAGACGCCAGCAGTCCATGGAACTTAAGACCACTACAGGATGGTCACCACTCCGGAGTCCTTCGTGAAGATTGGGTAGTCTTACAAGCATGCGCGAGAACACTAGGTGACAATCTTGAGTAGGCCACTTTATAAAGGCCACTTGACCGGAGTCCTGTGCCTGTTATTCAGAGCATTCCAGGACATCGGTGGAAGCGGTGCAGGAAGGGCCCGTTCTAGTTAAGGAACATGTGGAAACTCCTTGGTGCCATTCCAGCGATCAATGTAAGAAGCGGGATACGGGTAGGTGAGTCATTTATTTGGACTTTTTCTTAACAGAACTGCTTATTCATTTTAATTCTACCGAGTGCAGACCTCGGGGCTGGTTTGATACAGAACTAGGCTTCTTATTTAAACAGCAACTGTTTTCTGCTCCTCTGGGAGTAACCAAGGGACTACTCATGGGCAAGAAACCCTGGAGGAAACCGTGGAGTAAGTTGTGTACTATGTGTGAGGATTAATACTGATGAATGCTAGGTGAAAGTTAACCAAAGGGCGTTTTGTTGAGAACCAATCTACCATTTATGTGTTCCGCTAATGTTCTGACTGACAAATAGAACACAGCAATCTCAAGCCTATTATTTTTAGATTTTCTCATTGTGTATTAGAGGTTCAGAAAATTCCCAAGATACCTAAGAAAACCGAAATGGATACTTAAGGGTTGAGAATCAAGTAGCAGAAAAATACCTGTTGTAATCCTCAGGCATTGTTCATTGTATTGTGTATAGTGTCAGGAGCTACTAGAACAGAATGTCAGAGTCAGTGAAACCTTAACTCTGTATATTTGTGTTTACTTTCCTTTACAAGTCTCCTTACCCACAGTACCTTCCCTAATCTCCGTCCCCCTGTTGCTTGAGTTTGAATTCCTTTAAAAAACAGAAGATAAGAGGTGTTTGGAAAAACAGGAACAGTTTGTTTAATAAAACATTACGGACGGGAGAACAGTTGCAGGTACAAGATCTGAGGGATGTCTCAATTTCCAATTGGTATATGTCCTTTTTTTATACAAAACACGACAAATTATAAATGTTTCTGGGGTACCATAAATGGTGAGGAATTTTAGTTGCTGCTTTTTGGAGTTTTAAATTACTGGTTGAATGGTTACTGCAGATGGGTCTCAACCTCGTTAGGACACAATGTGGCCAGTGGATAATGTGTCCAGATGTCCGGCATGGGGATCACATGATCACTGTGTGTGCTAGGTCCTGATTGGTTATGTGTTCCTAACTCATGTGGCATCTGACTTTTTATGGTGTTTTAAGGAACGCGTCTAGCTCCTCCGGACAGGTGTGCTTTACTGGGGCAATCTCCCCAGACCATTGTAATGCTGCTGCACATATCCATGGGATTGATTAAGAGTTTCCTCCCAAAGTGTTTGCCTGCCATCTATGCACCCTCCCACCTGTGACCCAACAATCACTGGTCCCGGGTCTAGGTCTGAAGGCCTGCTTGACTACATATTTGCAAGTCGAGGTTGATTTGGAGCTCAGAATAGGTGATTCTATTAATAAGGACATGATTTCATTTTTATCAAAGAATGCATGAATTTCCATATTAACACACCTCGTCTGGCCACTCTGATCCTCTGTGCTGTCAAAGTCAGAGTCGGAGCTAGAGGAAGGTGGGTTTCTGGGGGTACTCTTCCCAAAGATCCAAGCCCCTGACATATGGTGTGTTGTGACCTGTCATAGTGTGGTATGGCCTTTCAATATATTGTATGGTATGTTATTGCATAGTAATGTATGGCCTATTATTGTATCTTCTGGTCTATTATATAGTATGGTTTGTCATTGTACTGTATGGTATGGATGGTCATTGCATAGATTGTATGGTATGGCCAGTCATTGTATAGTTGTATATGGCCTGCCATTGTATAGTATGGTAGAGACTGTCATTGCATCGTATGTAAATGTAAATGTCAAGGTATTTGTAGAGCGCACTGCCACCAAGCGGTTTCCTGGCGCTATTACTCATACCGCTGTGGAACCCTTCCTGGCTTTCCCTGTGAAGTGTCCACTCCTGGGCACCCCCAGGGTGAAGCCAGGCATCCTAGCGCTGTTGGGGCTGGTGTGGAGGTTAAGCAAGCTATTGCCCAGAGTTGCAGCGTGGGGCCCATGATTAGAATAGGCACTGAGGCGATAATTAACAGGTCCGAGGAAATTGAGCCCGAGACCCCGCCGAGGCGGGAATCGAACCCTGGTCCCTGGCCAGAACTCTGCATCAGGGTCTGCCGCTCTAACCATTGAGCCACACTCCTCTATGGCATGGTATGGTCTGATGTGGCCTGTCATTGTATGGTATGATCGGTTATTATATAGTATGGTTGGCCGGAAAAGTCACTGTTTGGTATAGCATTGGTATGTTATTTTATGGTTTTATGGTAAGGCCTGTCAATGTATGGTATGCAGCAGCGGCCGGCATCACTCCTGGGGTGGGTGGGGGGTCGCGGGGTCGTGATTACGGGAGAGAACATTTAAAAAAAAAATACTTACCTTGTTGCCGCCTGGTCCCGCATAGCTACTCCTGCTCTAATGCTTCCAATTTCAGGAACAGGAAGCAGGCAGCCTGGCTCCCTCCCCTAAGCCAATAACAATGCTGCAATTGCAGCGTTGTGACTGGTCTGAGCGCCGTAATATGGTGCTCAGCCAGGGGCTGTAAAGGTGGCCCTGTTCTCCATGCAGGCTATAATGCAGCCTGCATGGAGAAGTGGGGAAAGTGCGCATAACTGGTTTGGGCGGCCAGAGAGGGCCGACCAAACAGTCACTGCGAACTTTTAGGAGTGGACAAACCACTCCTCCACTGCCCTGCTCGCAGAGCATAGCAGCCCCACCCACCCGCAAAGCAGCCCAACATAAAATGATAACTGTAAGAATTAATCATTTTATGTTTTTGCTTCTGCACTGCTTGAAAGCAGTGGGGCGACGCTCCTCCACCATAGCAGAGGAGCCCCCCCTCCGATGGTATGATATGTCAATGTATAGTATAGTATAGTATAGTACGGTAGCCTGTTTTTGTATGGTATGGTGTAGTATAGTATGGTCAAGCATTGTATAGCATAGTACAGTATGGCCTATCATTGGAATGATACGCGGAAGGGTCAAGTTCACGCTATATACATCTTTATAAATAAATAAAATAAATTGTATGGCCAGTCATTGTATAAGAGTGTAAGAGAGTCCTCTAAGGAGCCCGAGCCCGTTGTTACTATATCTTGGTAACAGGCAGGCTTCACATTTTGAGCCCTGGTGCAAAGGCAGATGTTAGCCTCCATCTCTCTGGCAATCGAAGGCACACCTAGGGGGCACAATCAGCACCTTCCCCCACAGCATCTCTGGGAGGGGATCTGTAAATCCTGCAGCAGGAGATGAAACAGTTGCCAATCAAAGGCATTGTTGTATTAAAGCCCCTTTAGGCTCAGCTACATGAAAGGGGCCTTCTCGCGGATATGCTGAAGCCCGGCCTTTCACCAAATGTCACAAGAAAAACTCTTATTTGATATGTTTCAATCAGAGTGCTTCCGTAAAGGAACAATTGTGAAAGCAGTCCCATCTATGAAGTCAGCAGGGCACCCTCATCCTGGAAAACAGCCTTCTTTCACTGGATGTTAGAAAAGCACCCAACTCACTGCAATCACTCGATGAATATTGTACTTTTATGCATTACACCAAGAGTGTCCAACGTAAGCCCTGAAGGCTGTATCAAGGTCAGCATTCCACGAGAAACGACGACTATGTAAATGAGTGCTGCTTGAAATCTCATGTGCATTTATCTCATGTGGACTTTCCCAATAGGATCTCAAAGTACCATCCCCAAACCCTCATCCTTAAATGCTGATGATTCGGCTGCGTCTGTGGGAGGAGAAGGGGTGGGATGCCTCGCAGTTCAAGCTCAGCAGACTGCAGATCTGTTCACTTTACGGTGCATCGGTCATGTCTGAAAAAAAGACCTTTTCCATGGGATACTTCGCCGTCAGATACTTTGAGATGTTCTACAGTATAACAAGCCAAAGGTACATTGCCCAGTTACTTCAAAAGGGGCTTGTGTTTTTAGGCCGTTTCAAACACTGCATGTTGCTTCTTTTCCTTCCGCCCTTCTGTTGCTCCTTTTCCCTACCACCTACAATAATAATCTTGCTTCTTTCCCTTCCAACATCCTACTCCATCTGTTTCATCTCCCCACCTGCCTTTGTCCCTGTGTTATCTACCCCCAGCCACCATCATCCCTGTTTCATCTACCCCCTAACAGCCCTTGGCCCAGTTCCATCTATCCCCTAGCTGCCCTTGTCCCTGTTTTATCCCCATATCCCGCACTTGTCCCTCTATCATCTACCCCCATTTGCTCGTCAGGGTTTCCTAATTTCCTGGTTACGTCAACCCCATCCACCAGTCTGTTTCTTCTACCCCACACCCACCCTGTCTCTTCTCTCCCATTCAACTTTTCCCTGTTTTTTGCTCACAAATGTCCCCCTCCACCCATATCCCGGTTTAAGGTAATGGCAATGTAGCAGTTTCTTCTCCTCCCTCCACCCCCTTGTTTATTCTTCGTCCTCCCAACCGACAAAAGGGCAAAACCAGATATGACCAGTCAGCACCAGCTACCTTATAGCACTTTTGTAATGTCCTCCTCACCACAATCCGCCCTCCCTCCCGTTCATCACCCCTATTCGCCCTCTCATTCCCTATCAATGGTCGACTGACAAAGCCAATAGCTCCCCCATAGACGAGACCTATTGGCTTTGCCAATGATTGTTCTGAGGCAAGCACCTGGGAAAGAGCGCTTGGTCTGGTGGCCAGAAGGCAGTGTTGACATTTTTTCAGAGTGAGTATTCTGATCGGAGCTGGACCGTGGAGGGGCTTTGGAAGGAAGGTCGGAGCGCTACTTGGGGTGAATGTGCATAAGAGGTTAAGCACTTTAGACATGAATGTTTAGATAAACGGCTGGTGTGTGTATTGTTTACATTATGGAGACTGACCGGGACTGAGCAGGTCCATGTATGTGGATGCTGGCTGACAGAACAAAGGTTGGTTGTAGGCCTAGGAAACTTGTGCATAAGTGATTTATGGCTAAACCAGGCACCACTTAATCACTGCACGTCACATAGATGTTTAAAAGTAACACTGAACACAATCCCTATTGTGGGAGGTGGTTAATGGGGAAGGGGGCTCTTAGGTTGTTCAAGAATAGGGATCTCCACTGAAAGAAGCCCAGTTACTCCTGGTGGCACGAGATGTGCATTTACTAATTTGCAGGATATTCTCCGGCGGGCGAATGCGTCAGCTGAAGAGAAGTTCGTCCCCAGCAGGGGGGGGTCTGTGGGCGCAGCTCCTACTCCCTTACAAGCAGCAAGACCGGGAGCAGTCTGGGGCATAGCGGGGCAGGGGCAATATCGTGGGATGACATTTTAAAAAAAAGTGGCGAGTTTGGAGGATGGCAAGGGAGTTACATTTCAGTACACAAAGTGCTGAAACAAAATAAATTCTGGTGACCTGAAGGCTTACTTGAAGCAGCAAACATTCCTGCCAACTGCGTTAGGGATCATTCTTGGACCAACGAGACAGTTTGGAGTCCCAAGCTTCTGGGATGGATGAAGTGAACAGCTGTGTCTCCAAGAGCGAGCGATGACTGTATTCTTTTTTTTTATGCATGTTCAGGTGCTATAAAAACAAGCAACGGGACGGGAAGGACGGCAGCAACAATGCGAGAGGAAGGTGGCGGGGGCAATGAGGCAACAACCGAGAAGCAAAAACAAGTTCCTCTAGCTGTTCACAAGGAGCGGAAGGACACAAATAAAAACATGAATAAGTACTTTTGTGATGCTTCTTCGAACAAAGACAAGAAAAGGAAGTGACGTCTGCAGCCAGGGTCGGATTGGCAAGGCGGGCATTCGGGAATGGGCCGAAGGGCCGGTGCCTCAGTGCCCTCTGTGGGCCGTTTTTTTCTCCCCTGTCCCAGTCCACAGAGAGTGGACTACTAGGAAAGGGGTGGAAAAAAAACGGCCCACGGAGGGCACGAGACAGAGACTGAGAAAATGAAAGCAGCCTCGCTGTGCGGCCGGACAGCGATTGTCAGCTGTGGGCTCTCCTTCACCCCTGCCCTGCCAAGCAATCAAGCTGAGGCTGGGCTGGGGAGGGGTGATTGTTTGTAAGAATCGGCCTCCCTGGGGGCCAGGTGTTGCTCAGGCCTATGAGCCATTTTCACCTCGGCCCCCCTGGGGCCCACGCAGCCCAGAAACGGTGTTAGTCTCAACACCTCGCCCACAGCCTTTCACATTCAGGGCATGGTGGGCGAGGAATAATGGGTCTTGCTGTGGGGGCCAGGTGATGTTTGACATTTTTTTATTTTATTTATTTATTTATGCGATTTTATAAAGCGCGGACTTTACCCGAAGGTGTCAGAGCGCTTCACACAAGGAACAGCAATAATACATGAGGAGAAAAATTACAAGTGGACAAATTACAAAAGCAAACGTTAAGTTACATGAATCAAAAGTGACAATAGTGAGCAACCAAAATACATGAGGTAGCAATCGGGACATTACAGGAGGAAAAAGTGATGTGTGCTGGTTACAAAAGCGTACAAAGTACCAGTAGAGGTATAATACTGCAATAAATGGCAGAAACTCCAGCACAAGAACAAACGTTACATAGGCAATGGTGGCACTTGTGCAAGTATCTAAAGCAAACAAAAGTGAGAGGTAGCAAACAGTGTGTTACAAGAGAAAAGTGACGTGTGCAAGTTACAAAAGGGTACCATACACAGGTACAAGGGTAATACTACAGTAAATGGTAAATACTCAAACTGCCAGAACACACTGGGAAGGCACTTCCCATGCACCAACTTCACCTCAGCCTCCCCCCTGGCTACCTGGCTACCTGGCTACCTTGGATGACCCAGAAAGCTGTGTTTTGTGCTCCCCTGCCAGGACATTTTCCCGAGGCCTAAAGGGCTGATTAATTTACTAATTGCAGGGGCCTTACCTCTGTTCATACGCTCCTGAGCTGAAGGTCTGGGGAGGGCTAAGTAGGTTAGTAATAGCAGGGGTTTTGCTGCTTTTCAGGTACTCCTGTGCTGGAGGGCTGGAATAATTTTGTGACAGAAAGGGGCCTTGCTATTTTTTTTAGTTGCTCAGCATGTAGGCCATTGGCACCTTTGCCCTGTGTCCTGTGCAAGAACAGTATCCTCCCACTTTCAATCCTTGTCTGTGCAAATAGTGTTTCATGAAAGGGCACGCCCCTTGAATGTGGGCCACGCCCCTTAAATATGGGCCACGCCTCTTGAATGTGGGCCTCTTTTTTCGTCACTGCCCGGGCCGAATTGTGATCCCAATCCGACCCTGTCTGCAGCTGCTGAGCAATAAAAAGAAAGAACATGAGTGACAATGAAACTAACCAATTGTAATTTATAGGCAGACTAAAAGGCCCTTTTTAGAGTTTGCATAGTTATTTTTATTTTTAGAAACAATAGATCATCGCTTAGCAACATCACATGCATGTTGTCTACAGGAAAGGTCTAAACATTGTACCGTGTGGGAGTCAAAAAAGGCTGCAAAATAACCCAAGTGGTTAAGCATAACTGGTGGCTACACATTTCAAGTACATCCAAATGTGAACCTTAGGTGCTAAACTCAAGGATTCAATGAGTCCCCAATTTCAATGCTTCCATCCATTCGTAATTGATTTTGGCCACTATAGCCTGCCATGCTTCCATGGAGGATTTTGGCTACTATTTTAGACATTCAGATTGCCATTTAGGTTTTAGTGGAGCTAGATTCCCACTGCAAATTTGCAGAGCTCCTACTCCACCTAGGTCAATGTTCCGCGGCCTCGTTTAGAGGTGGAAGAACTGCGAGATTTCTGAAAGGGAAGCATTAGCTAGTTTTCCCATCAGAAACCTCGGTCATAAGAACCCATCCACCACACGGGCTCTAAGTCTATGGATCAGAAGGCCGACCCTATATAAGAGAGGCCTTCTTGCACATTTCATAGCAGAGATGACCATGTGAGGCATAACAGTTCCAGGCAGGAAAAACGATCGATGTTCTGCCTACACGCTAGAGCCACTGTTATCTTACTTTGCATTATTTAGCCCCAGGTTGAGGGATTGTGTCTGCAAAATAAAATGTCTTCTGGGTACCGTATCACAGCGGTCAGCTGGTATTCTGCGATTGACAAAAGTACTTCTGCTGCAGTGGTGGAGGCTCTTCTGGTACAATGATATCTGCAGACATGGTGGCGATCTCCAAGCATAGCTGACAATTCAGGGTTGTCAGGAAGGTCTTCCACTGATACAGCGGGATGACCCCAAAGTCCCTTGGTGAAACTGTTGATTACAGTGGACTGCTGTGACCCTTGCATTATAGTGGATGACGTACAACTCGGTCACCTAATCCACATAGTCCAACACTGACAGATGAGCTAGTCATTGCTTTTTTATGGGCACGTTTTGCATGCTCTTAAAAAAAAAACATACATCTTGATCCATTTCCAAATTTTCACCAGTTTCTATTGATATCCTCCTATGCCTTTCGCTGCATAGCTCAGATGTTAGACAACAAAAGCATGCCCAGTATACATTGCAAAACACACCAAAGTGTACACATATAAAGATCAGGCAGCTGCAAAGTGTGGTTTTAAGTACAAGTGCTTCAATCCACCTAAAGTCTTCCATTGGGATTGGTGGGGAATACAGATAAAACTTGCATAGCTATCAATGAATGTACCTTTTCAGTTGTAGGTCAACCCTGTGACCTTCAGCTGACTATATGTCATCATGTAGAGTTGTATGTTCTGAACTGTACAGATGAAATGTCGAATATACCGTCAATGATTGATGAAAACCCTTTTCTTTTGACATATGTCACTCTACATAGGCCGGAGTCCAACTACATCTTATAGGAGGGTCTCTGAACCTTTTTTCCCCGGATCTCTCGGACGGAGATCCACTGCATAGTGCACATCTAGAAGAGAATGTTTTTCTATTGAACGGAGTAGTAGTCAGGTTTTCCTATTGGATGACTAAAAAGAATACCATGAAACGTGTTTTAGATGGTACTAGTTGGGACATTAATGCAACGTAAACATCTAGATAAATCAAATACCTTCACCTTATAACTCTCACGAGTTCATGAAAAGATTGGTCTACATTCATTCGGATTTTTGCAGATGCTTCCATATAAGTAACTTTAAGTTGTCGTGCTAGCTGCTGTCCTTCTTCTAGCGTAACCTGAAATAGAGAATTTCGTAAAAGGTTACACACTGCATTCCAGTTTCATGAAAAAACGATTTGATGAAGATGTAAGATACAGGTTAATGGGCCAGATATTATTTCAGAAACTACGTTCCAATCAACAGTTCCGTGACTGATAAAGTAACATGATGCACTCCGTTCTCAAGTATTCAAAATCTCCTTGCGATTCCTGGCTGCTCTCCAAACATATTTGCATTTGTTCCAGTTAAAATCTACTACTGCCAAAGCAAGTGCTTATTCGCCATCATAAAAGATAACCTCTGCATGTTAGTGCTGAATACAGTACTGCTGTCTGGCCATTTACGCCTCATTCTAATAATGCAGTAATTTTGGAATGCAAAAGGAGTGTGGAATATCTTTTGAATCAATTTTCCTTCACGCATTTCCACATGCCATTCACCACTTTTTTAGATAGTTTTCCAGCAACTACTTGCTCCGGGTCTCATCTGAGACCATAGACACTTTGCATGTGGTAATTACGGAATTACATGTAATACCGGTTTAGGATGAAAGAAAAAGCCCTAGTCCGAAAATGTGAGCAGATATCTTTGCATTTGCTCAGGGAGATAAAATGTTACTGCACAAACCCTCCTGTCAGAATGTAACACACATTGGTATAGTCAACAGGTCTCGCCTGTGCGAGAGCTTTTGACTTTGACACGGTTTATAAGGCATGTTGTCCAATAACACAGCTGCTGTGAAGCAGGGCTAAAAGTTAGAAAGTAAGTTCTATGACATGGTCTTAGTGGGCAACGCAGACAATGGGAGGGTGAAAGGAAAGAAGAACCATGGGCAACGGTACTAAAGAAAAAGCATCATGGGCAATGGTATGGATGAAGCAACACGGGCAACGAAGGGAAGAAGCAGCATGGGCAACGGTATGGAAGAAGCAACACGGGCAACAAAAGAAGAAGCAACATGGGCAATAGGAAGGAAGAAGCAGCACAAGCAACGGGTTGTTGGGAGGGAAGGAGCAGCACAGGCAACGGGAGGGTGGGAGGGAAGGAGCAGCACAGGCAACGGGAGGGTGGGAGGGAAGGAGCAGCAAGGGGAAGGAGCAGCAAGGGCAACGGAAGGGTGGGAGACAAGAAACAGCATGGGCAACATGAGAGGGAAGAAGCAACACGGGCAACCGGAGGCTGGGAGGAAAGAAGCAGCACGGGCAACGGGAGGGTGGGATGGAAGAAGCAGCACAGGCAACGGGAGGGTGAGAGGGAAGAAGCAGCAAAGGGCAGCAGGAGGGAAGAAGCAGCAAAGGGCAGCAGGAGGGAAGAAGCAGCAAAGGGCAAAAATTAGAATCAACGCGGGCAACAGGAAGGAAGAGGCAACACGGGCACTGGGAGGGAAGTGGCAACACAGGTAAAAGGAGGGAAGAAGCAACACTGGCATGGGAAGGTGAGAGGGAAAAAGCAACACTGGCAACTGGGGGGTGGGAGGGAAGAAGCAACACGGGTAACAGGAGGGTGGGAGGGAAGAAGCAACACGGGGAACCGGAGGGTGGGAGGGAAGAAGCAGCAAGGGGAGGGAAGAAGCAACACTGGCAAGGGGAGGGTGGGAGGGAAGAAGCAACACTGGCAAGGGGAGGGTGGGAGGGAAGAAGCAAGCAACATGGGCAAGGGGATGGTGGGAGGGAAGAAGCAACACAGGCTACAGGAGGGTGGGTGGAAAAAAGCCAGTAGGAGTGTGGGAGGGAAAAAGCAACACGGGCAACGGGAGGGTGGGCTGGAAAAAGCAACACGGGCAACGGGAGGATGGGCGGGAAAAAGCAACATGGACAACAGGAGCGTGGGAGGGAAAAAGCAACACTGATAACGGGAGTGTGGGAGGGAAGAAGCAGCACGGGCAACAGGAGGGTGAGAGGGAAGAAGCAGCACGGGCAACGGGAGGGTGGGAGGGAAGAAGCAGCATGGGCAACGGGAGGGTGGGAGGGAAGAAGCAGCACGAGGGAAGAAGCAGCATGGGCAAAAATTAGAATCAACGCGGGCAACAGGAAGGAAGAGGCAACACGGGCACTGGGAGGGAAGAGGCAACACAGGTGAAAGGAGGGTGGGAAGGAAGAAGCAACACTGGCAATGGGAGGATGAGAGGGAAAAAGCAACACTGGAAACTGGAGGGTGGGAGGGAAGAAGCAACATGGGCAAATTAAGAAGCAACACGAGTAACAGGAGGGTGGGAGGGAAGGAGCAACACGGGGAACCGGAGGGTGGGAGCGAAGAAGCAACATGGGCAAGGGATGTTGGGAGGGAAAAAGCAACACGGGCAACGGGAGGGTAGGCTGGAAAAAGCAACACGGGCAATGGGAGGATTGGTGGGAAAAAGCAACATGGGCAACCCGAGGATGGGCAGGAAAAAGCAATACGGGCAACGGGAGCGTGGGAGGGGAAAAAGCCACACGGGCAACGGGAGGGTGGGAGGGGAAAAAGCAACACGGGCAATGGGAGGGTGGGAGGGGAAAAAGCAACACGGGCAGCGGGAGGGTGGGAGGGGAAAAAGCAACACGGGCAACGGGAAGGTGGGAGGGGAAAAAGCAACATGGGCAACGGTAGGGTGGGAGGGGAAAAGCAACACGGGCAACGGGAGGGTGGGAGGGAAAAAGCAACACGGGCAACGGGAGGGTGGGAGGGAAAAAGCAACACGGGCAACGGGAGGGTGGGAGGGAAAAAGCAACACGGGTAACAGGAGGGTGAGAGGGAAAAAGCAACACGGGCAACGGGATGGTGGGAGGGAAAAAGCAACACGGGCAACGGGAGGGAAAAAGCAACACTGGCAATGGGAGGGTGGGAGGGAAAAAGCAACACAGGCAACGGGAGGGTGGGAGGGAAAAAGCAACACGGGCAACGGGAGGGTGGGAGGGGAAAAGCAACACGGGCAACGGGAGGGTGGGAGGGGAAAAGCAAAACGGGCAACAGGAGGGTAGGAGGGGAAAAATCTACACAGTCAACGAGAGGGTGGGTGGGAAAAAACACGGGCAAAAGGAGAGTGGGAGGGAAGAAGCAACACAGGCAACGGGAGGGTGGGAGGGAAGAAGCAACACAGGCAACGGGAGGGAAGAAGCAACACAGGCAATGGGAGGGAAGAAGCAACACGGGCAATGGGTGGGTGGGAGTGAAGGAGCAACACAGGCAACAGGAGGGTGGGAGGGAAGAAGCAACACAGGCAACAGGAGGGTGGAAGGGAAGAAGCAACACAGGCAACAGGAGGGTGGGAGGTAAAAAGCCAGTAAGAGGGAGAAAGCAACAGGAGGGTGGAAGGGAAAAGGCAACACGGGCAACGGGAGGGTGGAAGGGAAAAGAAACACGGGCAACGGGAGGGAAAAATCAACACAGGCAATGGGAGGGAAAAATCAACACAGGCACTGGGAGGGAAAAATCAACACAGGCAATGGGAGGGTGGGCGAGAAAAAGTAATACGGGCAATGGGAGGGTGGGCAGGAAAAAGCAACACAGGCAATAGGATGGGCAGGAAAAAGCAACATGCTAATGGGTGAGTGGGCATGGAAAACCAACACAGGCAATGGAAGGGTGGGAGGGGAAAAGCAACACGGGTAATGGGAGGGTGGGCGGGAAAAGCAACACGGGTAATGGGAGGGTGGGCGGGAAAAGCAACACGGGTAATGGGAGGGTGGGCGGGAAAAGAAAACGGGTAATGGGAGGGTGGGCGGGAAAAGCAACACTGGTAATGGGAGGGTGGGCGGGAAAAGCAACACGGGTAATGGGAGGGTGGGCGGGAAAAGCAACACAGGCAATGGGAAAAGCAACAGAGGCAATGGGAGGGTGGGCAGGAAAAAGCAACACAGGCAACGGGAGGGTGGGAGGCTAGAAGCAATATGGGCAGTGAGAGGGGAAAAAGCAACTCAGGCATCGGGAGGGTGGGAGGGAAAAAGCAACACAGGCATCGGGAGGGTGGGAGGGAAAAAGCAACACAGGCATCGGGAGGGTGGGAGGGAAAAAGCAACACAGGCATCGGGAGGGTGGGAGGGAAAAAGCAACACAGGCATCGGGAGGGTGGGAGGGAAAAAGCAACACAGCCATCGGGAGGGTGGGAGGGAAAAAGCAACACAGCCATCGGGAGGGTGGGTGGGAAAAAGCTACACAGGAATCGGGAGGGTGGGGGGGAAAAAGCAACACGGGCATCGGGAGGGTGGGTGGGAAAAAGCAACACAGGCATCGGGAGGGTGGGTGGGAAAAAGCAACACAGGCATCGGGAGGGTGGGTGGGAAAAATCAACACAGGCATCGGGAGGGTGGGTGGGAAAAATCAACACAGGCATCGGGAGGGTGGGTGGGAAAAAGCAACACAGGCATCGGGAGGGTGGGTGGGAAAAAGCAACACAGGCATCGGGAGGGTGGGTGGGAAAAAGCAACACAGGCATCGGGAGGGTGGGTGGGAAAAAGCAACACAGGCATCGGGAGGGTGGGTGGGAAAAAGCAACACCGGCATCGGGAGGGTGGGTGGGAAAAAGCAACACGGGCAACGGGAGGGTGGACGGGCTAAACGCAACACGGGCAACGGGAGGATTGGCAGGAAAAAGCAACACGGGCAACGGGAGGATTGGCGAGAAAAAGCAACACGGGCATCGGGAGGGTGGGTGGGAAAAAGCAACACGGGCATCGGGAGGGTGGGTGGGAAAAAGCAACACGGGCATCGGGAGGGTGGGTGGGAAAAAGCAACACGGGCATCGGGAGGGTGGGTGGGAAAAAGCAACACGGGCAACGGGAGGGTGGATGGGCTATACGCAACACGGGCAACGGGAGGATTGGCAGGAAAAAGCAACACGGGCAACGGGAGGATTGGCGAGAAAAAGCAACACGGGCAACGGGAGGATGGGCGGGAAAAAGCAACATGTGCATCAGGAGTGTGGGCGGGGAAAAAGCAACACGGGCAACGGGAGGGTGGGCAGGAAAAAGCAACACGAGAAACAAAAAGCAACACGAGCAATGGGGGCGGGCATTAAAAAAGCAACACAGGCAATGGGAGGGTGGGTGGAAAAAAGCAACAGGGGCAACGGGAGGGTGGGCGTGAAAAAACAACAGGGGCAACTTGAGGGTGTGAAATAGCAACACGGGCAACGGGAGGGTGGGAGTGAAGAAGCAACACGGGCAACGGGAGGGTGGGAGGCTAGAAGCAATATGGGCAGTGGGAGGGAAAAAGCAACACAGGCATCGGGAGGGGTGGGAGGGAAAAAGCAACACAGGTATCGGGAGGGAGGGAGGGAAAAAGCAACACAGGCATCGGGAGGGTGGGAGGGAAAAAGCAACACAGGCATCGGGAGGGTGGGAGGGAAAAAGCAACACAGGCATCGGGAGGGTGGGAGGGAAAAAGCAACACAGGCATCGGGAGGGTGGGAGGGAAAAAGCAACACAGGCATCGGGAGGGTGGGAGGGAAAAAGCAACACAGGCATCGGGAGGGTGGGAGGAAAAAAGCAACACAGGCATCGGGAGGGTGGGAGGGAAAAAGCAACACAGGCATCGGGAGGGTGGGAGGGAAAAAGCAACACAGGCATCGGGAGGGTGGGAGGGAAAAAGCAACACAGGCATCGGGAGGGTGGGAGGGAAAAAGCAACACAGGCATCGGGAGGGTGGGAGGGATAAGCAACACAGGCATCGGGAGGGTGGGAGGGGATAAGCAACACAGGCATCGGGAGGGGGGGAGGGGAAAAGCGACACAGGCATAGGGAGGGGGGAGGGGAAAAGCAACACAGGCATCGGGAGGGTGGGAGGGAAAAAGCAACACAGGCATCGGGAGGGTGGGAGGGAAAAAGCAACACGGGCATCGGGAGGGTGGGAGGGAAAAAGCAACACGGGCATCGGGAGGGTGGGAGGGAAAAAGCAACACGGGCATCGGGAGGGTGGGAGGGAAAAAGCAACACGGGCATCGGGAGGGTGGGAGGGAAAAAGCAACACGGGCATCGGGAGGGTGGGAGGGAAAAAGCAATTCGGGCAACGGGAGGGTGGGAGGGAGAAAGCAACATGGGCAACGAGAGGGTGGGAGGGGAAAAAACTACACAGGCAAGGAGAGGGTGGGTGGGAAAAAGCAACACAGGCAACAAGAGGGTAAGCAGGAAGAAACACGGGCAACAAAAAGCAACACGAGCAACAGGGGAAGGCAGGAAAAAGCAACACGGCCAATGAGAGGGTGGGTGGAAAAAAGCAACAAGGGCAACAGGAGGGTGGGTGTGAAAAGCAACACGGGCAATGGAAGGGTGGGCGTGAAAAAGCAACAGACAACAAGAGGGTGGGTGTGAAAAAGCAACAGGCAATGAGGGGGTGGGAGTGAAAAAACAACACGGGCAGCGGGAGGGTGTGAAATAGCAACACGGGCAACAGGAGGGTGGGAGTGAAGAAGCAACACGGGCAACGGGAGGGTGGGAGGCTAGAAGCAATATTCGCAGTGGGAGGGAAAAAGCAACACAGGCATCGGGAGGGTGGGAGGGAAAAAGCAACATGGGCAAGGGGAGGATTGGCGAGAAAAAGCAACACGGGCAACGGGAGGATGGGAGGGAAAAAGCAACATGTGAATCAGGAGTGTGGGCGGGGAAAAAGTAACACGGGCAACGGGAGGATGGGCGGGAAAAAGCAACATGTGAATCAGGAGTGTGGGCGGGGAAAAAGTAACACGGGCAACGGGAGGGTGGGCAGGAAAAAGCAACACGAGAAACAAAAAGCAACACGAGCAATGGGGGCGGGCATTAAAAAAGCAACACAGGCAATGGGAGGGTGGGTGGAAAAAAGCAACAGGGGCAACAGGAGGGTGGGCGTGAAAAAGCAACACGGCCAATGGGAGGGTGGGCGTGAAAAAGCAACACGGGCAATGGGAGGGTGGGCGTGAAAAAGCAACACAGGCAACGAGAGGCTGGGCATGAAAAAACAACAGGGGCAACTTGAGGGTGTGAAATAGCAACACGGGCAACAGGAGGGTGGGAGTGAAGAAGCAACACGGGCAACGGGAGGGTGGGAGGCTAGAAGCAATATGGGCAGTGGGAGGGAAAAAGCAACACAGGCATCGGGAGGGTGGGAGGGAAAAAGCAACACAGGCATCGGGAGGGTGGGAGGGAAAAAGCAACACAGGCATCGGGAGGGTGGGAGGGAAAAAGCAAGACAGGCATCGGGAGGGTGGGAGGGAAAAAGCAACACAGGCATCGGGTGGGTGGGAGGGAAAAAGCAACACAGGCATCGGGAGGGTGGGAGGAAAAAGCAACACAGGCATCGGGAGGGTGGGAGGGAAAAGCAACACAGGCATCGGGAGGGTGGGAGGGAAAAAGCAACACTGGCATTGGGAGGGAAAAAGCAACACTGGCATCGGGAGGGTGGGAGGGAAAAAGCAACACGGGCATTGGGAGGGAAAAAGTAACACGGGCATCGGGAGGGTGGGAGGGAAAAAGCAACACGGGCATCAGGAGGGTGGGAGGTTAAAAAGCAACACGGGCATTGGGAGGGTGGGAGGGAAAAAGCAACACGGGCATTGGGAGGGTGGGAGGGAAAAAGCAACACGGGCATTGGGAGGGTGGGAGGGAAAAAGCAACACGGGCATCGGGAGGGTGGGAGGGAAAAAGCAACACGGGCATCGGGAGGGTGGGAGGGAAAAAGCAACACGGGCATCGGGGGGTGTTAGGGAAAAAGCAACACGGGCATCGGGAGGGTGGGAGGGAAAAAGCAACACGGGCATCGGGAGGGTGGGAGGGAAAAAGCAACACGGGCATCGGGAGGGTGGGAGGGAAAAAGCAACACGGGCATCGGGAGGGTGGAAGGGAAAAAGCAACACGGGCATCGGAGGGTGGGAGGGAAAAAGCAATACGGGCAACGGGAGGGTGGGAGGGAAAAAGCAACATGGGCAACGAGAGGGTGGGAGGGGAAAAAACTACACAGGCAAGGAGAGGGTGGGTGGGAAAAAGCAACACGGGCAACGGGAGGGAAAGCAGGAAGAAACACGGGCAACAAAAAGCAACACGAGCAACAGGGGAAGGCAGGAAAAAGCAACACGGCCAATGAGAGGGTAGGTGGAAAAAAGCAACAAGGGCAATAGGAGGGTGGGTGTGAAAAAGCAACACGGGCAATGGGAGGGTGGGCGTGAAAAAGCAACAGACAAGAAGGGGGTGGGTGTGAAAAAACAACAGGCAACGAGGAGGTGGGCGTGAAAAAACAACACGGGCAACAGGAGAGTGTGAAATAGCAACACGGGCAACAGGAGGGTGGGAGTGAAGAAGCAACACGGGCAACGGGAGGGTGGGAGGCTAGAAGCAATATTCGCAGTGGGAGGGAAAAAGCAACACAGGCATCGGGAGGGTGGGAGGGGAAAAAGCAACATGGGCATCTGGAGGGTGGGAGGGAAAAAGCAACACTAGCACCGGGAGGGTGGGAGGGAAAAAGAATCACGGGCATTCGGGAGGGTGGGAAAGAAAAAGCAACACGGGCAATGGGAGGGAGGGAGGGAAAAAGCAACATGGGCGACGGGAGGGTGGGAGGGAAAAAGCAACATGGGCGACGGGAGGGTGGGAGGGAAAAAGCAACACGGGCATCGGGAGGGTGGGAAAGAAAAAGCAACACAGGCAACGGGAGGGTGGGAGGGAAAAAGCAACACGGGCGACGGGAGGGAAAAAGCAACACGAGCGACGGGAGGGTGGGAGGGAAAAAGCGACACGGGCAACGGCAAGGTGGGAGGGAAAAAGCAACACAGGCAACGGGAGGGAAAAAGCAACACGGGCATCGGGAGGGTGGGAAAGAAAAAGCAACACGAGCAACGGGAGGGAAAAAGCAACACGGGCATCGGGAGGATGGGAGGGAAAAAGCAACAGGCAATGAGGGGGTGGGAGTGAAAAAACAACACGGGCAGCGGGAGGGTGTGAAATAGCAACACGGGCAACAGGAGGGTGGGAGTGAAGAAGCAACACGGGCAACGGGAGGGTGGGAGGCTAGAAGCAATATTCGCAGTGGGAGGGAAAAAGCAACACAGGCATCGGGAGGGTGGGAGGGAAAAAGCAACATGGGCAAGGGGAGGATTGGCGAGAAAAAGCAACACGGGCAACGGGAGGATGGGAGGGAAAAAGCAACATGTGAATCAGGAGTGTGGGCGGGGAAAAAGTAACACGGGCAACGGGAGGATGGGCGGGAAAAAGCAACATGTGAATCAGGAGTGTGGGCGGGGAAAAAGTAACACGGGCAACGGGAGGGTGGGCAGGAAAAAGCAACACGAGAAACAAAAAGCAACACGAGCAATGGGGGCGGGCATTAAAAAAGCAACACAGGCAATGGGAGGGTGGGTGGAAAAAAGCAACAGGGGCAACAGGAGGGTGGGCGTGAAAAAGCAACACAGGCAACGAGAGGGTGGGCATGAAAAAACAACAGGGGCAACTTGAGGGTGTGAAATAGCAACACGGGCAACAGGAGGGTGGGAGTGAAGAAGCAACACGGGCAACGGGAGGGTGGGAGGCTAGAAGCAATATGGGCAGTGGGAGGGAAAAAGCAACACAGGCATCGGGAGGGTGGGAGGGAAAAAGCAACACAGGCATCGGGAGGGTGGGAGGGAAAAAGCAACACAGGCATCGGGAGGGTGGGAGGGAAAAAGCAAGACAGGCATCGGGAGGGTGGGAGGGAAAAAGCAACACAGGCATCGGGTGGGTGGGAGGGAAAAAGCAACACAGGCATCGGGAGGGTGGGAGGAAAAAGCAACACAGGCATCGGGAGGGTGGGAGGGAAAAGCAACACAGGCATCGGGAGGGTGGGAGGGAAAAAGCAACACTGGCATTGGGAGGGAAAAAGCAACACTGGCATCGGGAGGGTGGGAGGGAAAAAGCAACACGGGCATTGGGAGGGAAAAAGTAACACGGGCATCGGGAGGGTGGGAGGGAAAAAGCAACACGGGCATCAGGAGGGTGGGAGGTTAAAAAGCAACACGGGCATTGGGAGGGTGGGAGGGAAAAAGCAACACGGGCATTGGGAGGGTGGGAGGGAAAAAGCAACACGGGCATTGGGAGGGTGGGAGGGAAAAAGCAACACGGGCATCGGGAGGGTGGGAGGGAAAAAGCAACACGGGCATCGGGAGGGTGGGAGGGAAAAAGCAACACGGGCATCGGGAGGGTGGGAGGGAAAAAGCAACACGGGCATCGGGGGGTGTTAGGGAAAAAGCAACACGGGCATCGGGAGGGTGGGAGGGAAAAAGCAACACGGGCATCGGGAGGGTGGGAGGGAAAAAGCAACACGGGCATCGGGAGGGTGGGAGGGAAAAAGCAACACGGGCATCGGGAGGGTGGAAGGGAAAAAGCAACACGGGCATCGGAGGGTGGGAGGGAAAAAGCAATACGGGCAACGGGAGGGTGGGAGGGAAAAAGCAACATGGGCAACGAGAGGGTGGGAGGGGAAAAAACTACACAGGCAAGGAGAGGGTGGGTGGGAAAAAGCAACACGGGCAACGGGAGGGAAAGCAGGAAGAAACACGGGCAACAAAAAGCAACACGAGCAACAGGGGAAGGCAGGAAAAAGCAACACGGCCAATGAGAGGGTAGGTGGAAAAAAGCAACAAGGGCAATAGGAGGGTGGGTGTGAAAAAGCAACACGGGCAATGGGAGGGTGGGCGTGAAAAAGCAACAGACAAGAAGGGGGTGGGTGTGAAAAAACAACAGGCAACGAGGAGGTGGGCGTGAAAAAACAACACGGGCAACAGGAGAGTGTGAAATAGCAACACGGGCAACAGGAGGGTGGGAGTGAAGAAGCAACACGGGCAACGGGAGGGTGGGAGGCTAGAAGCAATATTCGCAGTGGGAGGGAAAAAGCAACACAGGCATCGGGAGGGTGGGAGGGGAAAAAGCAACATGGGCATCTGGAGGGTGGGAGGGAAAAAGCAACACTAGCACCGGGAGGGTGGGAGGGAAAAAGAATCACGGGCATTCGGGAGGGTGGGAAAGAAAAAGCAACACGGGCAATGGGAGGGAGGGAGGGAAAAAGCAACATGGGCGACGGGAGGGTGGGAGGGAAAAAGCAACATGGGCGACGGGAGGGTGGGAGGGAAAAAGCAACACGGGCATCGGGAGGGTGGGAAAGAAAAAGCAACACAGGCAACGGGAGGGTGGGAGGGAAAAAGCAACACGGGCGACGGGAGGGAAAAAGCAACACGAGCGACGGGAGGGTGGGAGGGAAAAAGCGACACGGGCAACGGCAAGGTGGGAGGGAAAAAGCAACACAGGCAACGGGAGGGAAAAAGCAACACGGGCATCGGGAGGGTGGGAAAGAAAAAGCAACACGAGCAACGGGAGGGAAAAAGCAACACGGGCATCGGGAGGATGGGAGGGAAAAAGCAACACGGTCATCGGGAGGGTGGGAGGGAAAAAGCAACACGGGCATCGGGAGGGTGGGAGGGAAAAAGCAATACGGGCAACGGGAGGGTGGGAGGGAAAAAGCAACATGGGCAACGAGAGGGTGGGAGGGGAAAAAACTACACAGGCAAGGAGAGGGTGGGTGGGAAAAAGCAACACGGGCAACGGGAGGGTAAGCAGGAAGAAACACGGGCAACAAAAAGCAACACGAGCAACGGGGGAAGGCAGGAAAAAGCAAAACGGCCAATGGGAGGGTGGGTGGAAAAAAGCAACAAGGGCAACAGGAGGGTGGGTGTGAAAAAGCAACACAGGCAATGGGAGGGTGGGCGTGAAAAAGCAACACAGACAACAAGAGGGTGGGTGTGAAAAAGCAACAGGCAACGAGGGGGTGGGCGTGAAAAAACAACACGGGCAACGGGAGGGTGTGAAATAGCAACACGGGCAACAGGAGGGTGGGAGTGAAGAAGCAACACGGGCAACGGGAGGGTGGGAGGCTAGAAGCAATATTTGCAGTGGGAGGGAAAAAGCAACACAGGCATCAGGAGGGTGGGAGGGAAAAAGCAACACTAGCACCGGGAGGGTGGGAGGGAAAAAGCATCACGGGCATCGGGAGGGTGGGAAAGAAAAAGCAACACGGGCAATGGGAGGGAGGGAGGGAAAAAGCAACATGGGTGACGGGAGGGTGGGAGGGAAAAAGCAACACGGGCATCGGGAGGGTGGGAAAGAAAAAGCAACACAGGCAACAGGAGGGTGGGAGGGAAAAAGCAACACGGGCGACGGGAGTGTGGGAGGGAAAAAGCAACACGGGCAACGGCAAGGTGGGAGGGAAAAAGCAACACAGGCAACGGGAGGGAAAAAGCAACACGGGCATCTGGAGGGTGGGAAAGAAAAAGCAACACGAGCAACGGGAGGGGAAAAAGCAACATGGGCGACGGGAGGGTGGAAGGGAAAAAGCAACACGGGCAACGGCAGGGTGGGAGGGAAAGAGCAACAGGCAACGGGAGGGGAAAGCAACACGGGCAACGGGAGGTTGGGAGGGGAAAAAACTACACGGGCAACGAGAGGGTGGGTGGGAAAAAGCAACATGGGCAACGGGAGGGCAAGCAGGAAGCAACACGGGCAAAAGGAGGGTGGGAGGGAAGATGTAACAAGGGCAAATTAAGAAGCACCACAGGCAACAGGAGGGTGGGAGGGACAGAAGCAGCACACACAACGGGAGGGTGAGGGACAGAAGCAGCACAGATAACGGGAGGGTGAGAGGGACAGAAGCAGCACAGACAACGGGAGGGTGGGAGGGACAGAAGCAGCACAGATAACGGGAGAGTGGAAGGGACAGAAGCAGCACAGACAACGGGAGGGTGGGAGGGATAGAAGCAGCACAGACAACGGGAGGGTGGGGGATCGAAGCAGCACAGACATTGGGAGGGTGGGGGGATAGAAGCAGTATAGACAATGGGAGGGTGGGGGGATAGAAGCAGCACAGCCAACGGGAGGGTGAGAGGGATAGAAGCAGCACAGACAACTGGAGGATGGGAGGGATAAAAGTAGCAAAGAAAACGGGAAGTGGGAAGATGCAACACAGACATTCATGAAGAAGCACAGACAATCAAGATGCAACAGACAATCAAGAAGCAACAGAGACAATCAAGAAGCAACAGAGACAATCAAGAAAGAACACATACAATTAAGAAGGAACAAAGAATTAAGAAGCAACACAGACAATAAAAGGTTAGGAGGGAAGAAGCAACAGACAATGGGGGTTGGGAGGTAAGAAGCAACAGACAACAGGGGTTTGGGGGAAGAGGCAACAGGCTACGGGAGGGTGGGAGGGAAGAAGCAACACAGACTACGGGAGGGTGGGAGGGAAGAAGCAACACGGGCAACGGGAGGGTGGGAGGCTAGAAGCAATATTCGCAGTGGGAGGGAAAAAGCAACACAGGCATCGGGAGGGTGGGAGGGAAAAAGCAACACTAGCACCGGGAGGGTGGGAGGGAAAAAGCATCACGGGCATCGGGAGGGTGGGAGGGAAAAAGCAACACTAGCACCGGGAGGGTGGGAGGGAAAAAGCATCACGGGCATCGGGAGGGTGGGAAAGAAAAAGCAACACGGGCAATGGGAGGGAGGGAGGGAAAAAGCAACATGGGTGACGGGAGGGTGGGAGGGAAAAAGCAACATGGGTGACGGGAGGGTGGGAGGGAAAAAGCAACACGGGCATCGGGAGGGTGGGAAAGAAAAAGCAACACAGGCAACAGGAGGGTGGGAGGGAAAAAGCAACACGGGCGACGGGAGTGTGGGAGGGAAAAAGCAACACGGGCAACGGCAAGGTGGGAGGGAAAAAGCAACACAGGCAACGGGAGGGAAAAAGCAACACGGGCATCTGGAGGGTGGGAAAGAAAAAGCAACACGAGCAACGGGAGGGAAAAAGCAACATGATCCGAAATTTTTAGCCAATGGAGGTCGCGTAGAGCTTGCCTTGCAGACGTTCTCCGTGGGACATTGCGCAGCAGGCGAGCAGCTGAGTTCTGTACAACCTGGAGTTTATTGATTGTGGCTTTATCTGCTCCTAGGTAAAGCACATTGCCGTAGTCGATATGAGATATCACAAGGGCCTGTACGACAGTTCTACGAGTGGACTCAGGCAACATCCATATGATCTTCTGCAACCAGCGAAGAGTGTTAACAGATTGCAGCGACCTTAGTTGCCTGCTGCCTCATCGAGAGTTTGTCGTCGATCAGGACACCGAGGTTACGAGCAACAGGCACGGGGGTAGGCAGAGGACCCATATCACTGGGCCAGTGTCTTGGACCCCATAGATCTTTTTGTTTGCCTAGTATGATCACCTCGGTCTTATCTCTGTTGAGCTTTAACAGATGCGTTTGCATCCAAGCTGCAACACGAGAAAGGCCGGTTTTAAGGGCAGAAGTGTTCTGAACCCTGCTGCTAGACAAAGAGAATACAATCTGCGTGTCGTCTGCATATGAGTATATAGACAAACCGGCGTCCTCTACGATGGAAGCAAGTGGTCTGATGTAAATATTGAACAACAGAGGGCTCAATATAGACCCTTGAGGGACGCCGTAGGCAGAAGAATGAGTCGCAGATTCAGCTTTGTTTGAGAAAACCTGAAAGGTGCGCTCATTAAGAAATGAGGCCACCCAGGCAAGCGCTGATCCAACAACACCAAGGGAACAGAGAGACTCCAGTAAGATGGAGTGGGACACGGTATCGAAAGCAGCGCTTAAATCAAGAAGAATAAGCGCAAAGGTCTCACCGCCATCGATACCGTGTCGGAGTCGCCCAGTTACCCCAAGGAGTGTGGATTCGGTGGAGTAATTAGCGCGAAAGCCTGATTGGGATGGATGGAGATATCCTGCGTTTTCAACAAACTCATTAAGCTGGGTGTTAACATAACGCTCTGATTTTAGAACAGGCTGGCAGCAGGGATATAGGCTTGAAGTTAGCAAGATTGGTGATGTCAACACCAGATTTTTTAAGCAGGGGAACGACCATGGCGTGTTTCCAGTCCTGTTCCACCCGAGATTCAGTGAGAGAGACATTTAGCAACCTCATTAGGAATCTCCGTGGTTCAAGGTCAAGTTGTTTGAGTATCTTCATAGGGACTGGGTCCCGCGGAGAACCTGACCTGATGCTTTTTAAGCAGGATAGGAAGGAAGAGTCATCAAATGGTATCCAGTTGTAAATGAACTCAGTAGGGGAGATGGAGATGTTACAGGAAGGGCCGTGTTGAGAGGGATCAATTGGTGGTGGAAGGGAGGCCAAAGATTGATGGATGCCCTCAACCTTGGATATAAAAAAGTCTGCAATGGCATTACATTGTGTGCCATCTAAAGCCGGCAGCGCGGGGACGGTATCAGCTCCTGTGAGTTTCTTAACTGTGGCAAAAAGAATCCGAGGACAATTTTGCACTGAAGTGATTGTGGAGGCAATGTAAGAGGCCTTAGCACGTTTGCAGTTTGCATGGTAGAGTTTTAATTCTTCTTTATAAATCACTTTAGAGGAAGCGGAGTAAGACGTCCTCCACTTCCTCTCCAGGGCTTTACATTTGGAACGTTGGGTTTTCAACTCCTCCGAATACCAAGGTGCTGGTGGGCGCAAGGATCTACATTTGCTGCTGGACCGAGGGACAAGAGCCGACACTGCATCTGTCAACCAATCAGAGATGGAAACATTCAGATTCTGCTCAGTGTTGATGGAGGATGGAATAGACTCAGTTAAACGCAGATTAAAAGCAGCTATATCAAGCCCGTCCCAGCGATAAGATGCTTTAATTTCTTCCACATAAACCCTGGCCGAGTATAGGCCAGGTGGTAGTACGAAGTGTATCGCATAGTGATCAGACCAGACAAGCGGGCGTGCAGAGTGGGTGCAGTCAAATGAAAGGGTAGAAATGATTAGATCCAAAAGATGGCCAGCAAGATGAGTAGCTCCGGAGTTACAAAGTTTGAAGTTAAAAACCTCAAGGTCAGAGAGAAAAGCTTTATTAAGGGGGTTGTTAACATCATCGAAATGGATGTTTAGATCACCAAGAATGGTGAAATTATTTGATTTTAGTAGTGTTGCTGATAGGCAATCAATAAGTGAGGGAATCCAAGCTATGTAGGCAAATGACCTCTTTCTCTATCAGAATTTATCCTACTTTTCAAAAATGTACCGTTTACTGTATTTAATTATGGGAACATACCTCTTTCCCTACATAGCTTGTAAGTAGGGCTCCCGGTTTTCAGTTTTTACGGATAAATACAGGCAGAAAACTATTTATTTTCCCGTCTGCATTTATTTTTAAATACAGAAAAATACGGAAAATGGGGCTTCTTTGGATGTTTTGTACTACTGTCAATCAGGAGTTCCAGGTCAATAGGTGTACAGATTGAGAGATAGGGGAGATGAAAAATGACAATAGATTTCCTAACTAAGCTTAGTTAAGTGCAGATCTACAGTTTTTTATGCTATTCTTCAAAGCAATTGTTGTCAGATAACGCTATTACACTGTAAACTGCTGAAACCTTTTGAACACTCAAATGCGAGCATACACTTCTCAGTCAAATATATGTGGAAAAATACCCATTGCAGCTTCATTTATACAGAAAACACAAAATAAAAATGGATAAATACAGAAAAAATTATCAAAAAATAAATATGGATAAATACAGACGGAAATGTCGAAAAAATAAATAACATAAAACCGTGAGCCCTACTTGTAAGCAATTGTTTCCTGCTCTTTGTTATTTCAATGTCCAGCAAGTGCAACACTGTTTCTCTTTGCCTCTTTTACAAAGCTGAAAAAGATACATCTTTACACAGTAAACAAAATGCCGATTACACTTTTAGAAAAGAAACCACATTAATAGTTGAAACAGCATTTTTCTGATTTTTTTTAACAAAACAAAAATTTTGAAACTTTTAGTTAATACCTTTGTCCCTATCATGCCGTAAATCATCAATACGTAGAAAGAAAGAGTTTACATTTGGCTTCGATATCAGTTGAGAAAATAAGTTAAAAAATGTAAATTCAAATTGTCCCTAGTTGTCCACAAAATTGCTCAACAATAGATCTGAGAAGGAGACCCTTAGTATTCAAGAGGTTAGAAAAAATTTCAGCCTTGCTTGATGGCATTCTCTTCTTGAACACTGTAAACCTTCAACAAGTTACATTTAAAGCTATAACCCATAATCTGATTAGAAGCGGAGGTAATTTCGGAATTCTACTGCTTATAAATCACTAACAAAATCATGGGAACATTAGCACTGTTAAGATCTCTGGCTTCTGCTGTGCGCTTTGGTGCCTGACCGGTTAGACCATATGTGGAAAGAATGAAAAAAATTACAAAAACACATTCTTGGCATTCAGAGAAAGAATATCATTAATATGCCACCACGTGCTTACAGGCACTGAGCCAGTCGCTGCAGTCACAGGACACCATCCATTCATCCTTTTTATTCCACTCCTATTTTAAAAAAAATGTGTTTTTTTATTCGCAAACGGGTAATGATCTAAAATAAGGGCCTTTTGAATACTAATACATCTCTGCTGCTACTGTACAAGTAGGCACTGATTACAATTTCTTGACACAGGGGTCGAGAAGCATTAATCAGATTTCACATTTTGGACCAATTGGAACCAATAATGATCAGACCCCCCAGGATATAGCGGCATGGATTAGCAAATTTAGCGGCACAAAAATGGAAATTTAGCGGCACAAAAATGGAAATTTAGCGGCAATTTTGCGGCATTTTATGTGGCCATTTTTCCTACAACAAACAAAGATATCTTAGTTTTTTTAGTTATTTAGCATGAAACTATGTATATTTGGTTTATTTACAATGTAGACACTTTGTTTCCCTCGAGCGTGTGCTTCACAATTATTGGCTGCTGCAGTTTCACAGCAAATCTACAACTAAGATGGAATATTTCTTTCCTGTCCATATTTTATTGTATCTTGCTCCCTGTCCCATCCTTCCCCTGTTGTTGCAACAACACCTCCTCACTGTACAGGAGTTTTTTCCAGCTAGTACTGCAGCCTGGAGGGTCTGTGTAATGTACTAACCCTGGTATACGTTGTCGCTATTCTAACAGTTGAAGGTTTGAGTACTTTGCTAAACAGTACCAAAACATGAGTTTGTGTTTAATTACGCTGCCGTTGGCTCAGTGGGCTAAGCATCGTACCAGTGGTCTGTGTCCAACCCCATGCTCACAGTTTCGAAGTTAGAGGGTTTATTCAGCATTTCATCCTTCCGAGATCGATACAATTGTCGAGCGGCGGGAACATGACTGGCGGACGGCTGCCTTCCTTAGGATGTGGAGACGTCTTTGTCATTCCCAGGTACACGTTTGTGGTTATATTAAGTTACCGCCCACAGACCGTTTCCCGGACTGGTAGTTTGGTACGGTGGAATCGCCTCATCCCCTGCTCCCTGACTGCGTCACTTGTGTGTTGTTCTTTATTCTTACTGTGCACTTTGAGTTATGCAAAGGTGGAGATGACACTGCAGCCTAGCAGGGGGTGTACTGCTGCGCCCTGAAAAGGGGGGGTGGGGGGGGGGGCACTGGGTAGCGTGCACTAGCTGTTCCTGGGAGGTCTTTGAAGGTATTGAGGCCCTTCCCTACACAAGACCTGAAACAAGCCCCTTCACCACAAACTCGGGGGTGGGTGGGGGGCCCTCTCACCATTCTATCCCATCTATGCCGTGGTCCCACTGATTGGGATGCCGCCCCCCCCGCTATTGTGAAAGAGTTCAAGGCTAAAACTAGGCCCGGAATAGCAGGCCTCGCGCAGCCAGACCCCCTTCGAGCTGATTTAGCTGGATATAAAACTGCAAAGAATGCCCCATAAAGGACAGGTTTATGTCCTGCTGTCAATCAGCTCTGCCCATCACAGGAATAAGTGAGACGCAATTCTCCCTCCCCCCACGACCCCATGTCTACAGAGATGGTGACCGCTCCTTAGGCACTGAATGATGCACCATTTTGGCAGCAACCTGGAAATAGTGTTGCAATAGACACCGTTTGTGTTCTAAAAGGAAGCATAGCAGTGCAAGCAGATGGAGGGGAATATGCCTATTCCGGGGTTGTTTCAAAATAACGGCAATCATTTGTTTTTATAAATATAGCCGGACCACTGAAATTATTCAATAATCGGAAGTGGCATTTTGTGCTGGTTTTCTAATGCCCTGCTCCACTTCCGTGTGCACCCGTAGCGGGGTTGCTCAGTGTGCCCCTTCCCTGAGTTTGTACAGTTCCCCCCTCTGTCACCCTTTCCTTGAAATGGAGATTAAGAACTGTCACAGATCACCCTTGCCTTCCAAATACGCAGGCTTTTTATGGCCCTATTAGAAAATGAAGATCGTTATATGGGTTCTTGAGGAGACGGGGGCATGGCAGGGGGTCGAGAAGGGGCGCTGCCAGGCCAGGCAAAAGGGTCGGAAATGATGACGGGTCCTTTATGTACCTTAGAGACACCATGAGAGAGGCTTCAGAAGCAGGCACGAAAGGGCAGTGCCGGCGGCGCAGGTGTGACTCAATGTGTGAGAGTGAACATGCTGTTTGTAACCACTGCTCCGCCGTTATCTGCTGGGTACTGCGAGTATCTGTGTTAAATCCATGCTGTCTTTATAAAAGAATGTGTAAATATTTGTATAAATGCCGCGATTTCTACAAAAAGTGCCGATTTCGCTGGCACTTTTGTAAAAATCGCGGCATTTTTACACAAGTGCCGATTTCGCGACAAATCGCGAAATCGCGATATCCTGGCGGGTCTGAATGATAAACTAGGACGAAAAAATTCAGAAAGATTTAGTTAATGGAGTGTAAACTATATTTTTCATTTTTGGTGGCCTATGGCCGACTGGTGCACACTGTAACCCACGACTCACTGCCCTTGGAGTATCAAAGTTAGCGGGTAGTTTAATAAAATGCAATGGATAGCGAGAAAACGAAGCTCTACCTTGCTTGAGATTACCCGTCAGGCAGCTTAAAAAGGGGAAAGGATCCGGAGATATGGGTGAACCGAAATGCTATATATGGAAAAAGTGCACTTGTGCTGCCAAATGTAAGAAGTCATGAATAACTGTGCAATAAAATCTGTTTTTAAAAAACGAAAACTATATTTTCATTTTATCAAGCATGGACATAATTTTCTGACGGGTGACTTATAGAAGCATGAACTGCTCTGAAAGTCTAGATCTAGTGAGCTGGCTCCACAAAATGCACAAACTGCACCCTACAGTTCACACTGCTAACGTGAAGCGAGTGCAAGCCATGCAATCTGTGAGAGACACTAGTTTGTGCATCACATCAACTGAAATCATGTGCCAGCACGAAATCAATCTGTTGAATTGTAGGTAACAAAAATACAGGTGACCTGGTCTCTTAGGAACCCAAACTGACTTAGGAAAATGTGGTGTTCTATTTGGGCTACTCCACATGCCTCGCAAAACTGAGATTATTAATGATTGCGTAGCTTGTGAAAGAGGTACAAAAGGGGGTGGTAAAAAAGGGGATGGTGATGGACAGAGCATCTGAATCAATCAAACACTCACACCCAGTCAAAAGATCTGGGTTTAATCCATCACCGTTCTTTAGCCCACTCTGCCACCCCAGTTCAGACATGGCTATATGCAAATCAGCCTGACCCTGTGCCTCATGGGAACAGTCCAGCCCGAACTGCCAAGCCATGTCTTCCCTGGACCGGAAACAAGCTTCCGAGGACCGGTTTCTGGCATTCCAGCAGTCTTCAGCCCGGCTTGCTTGAATCCAGTGGCAAAGTGAGCAAGGGACTCATGTCTGAGCAATCCCTGCCACACTTATGGCAGCCAAAAGCGGTACAGAAGGGGGTGGGGATGGACGGAGCATCTGAATCAATCAAACACTCACACCCAGTCAAAAGATCTGGGTTTAATCCATCACCGTTCTTTAGCCCACTCTGCCACCAGGGCCGGATTTAGGCATGTGCAAGCTGTGCACCTGCACAGGGCCACCAAACCCCGGGGCCACCACACCAATATATATCCTTAATATATTAATCCTCTGAGGATGGATTCATATTTGCGTGGTGGCCCCTGGCAGGGATTTGGCGGCCTCCGGCTCTGTTCCACTTCTAAACAACCTGACCCCCTCCCCTCTTTACTGGCCTGCGCGCTCCGCCCCGCCTGGACCCCCTCTTCCGGGCCCCCTACCTACGCTCCTTTCCCAGGGCCACCATGAGCCTAGAGCCGGCCCTGCTGCCACCCCAGGTCAGACATGGCTATATGCAAATCAGTCTGACCCTGTGCCTCATGGGAACAGTCCAGCCCGAACTGCCAAGCCATGTCTTCCCTGGAACGGAAACGAGCTTCCGAGGACCGGTTTCTGGCATTCCAGCCGTCTTCAGCCCGGCTTGCTTGAATCCAGTGGCAAAGTGAGCAAGGGACTCACGTCTGAGCAATCCCTGCCACACTTATGGCGGCCAAAAGCGGTACAAAAGGGGGTGGTGATGGACGGAGCATCTGAATCAATCAAACACTCACACCCAGTCAAAAGATCTGGGTTTAATCCATCACCGTTCTTTAGCCCACTCTGCCACCCCAGTTCAGACATGGCTATATGCAAATCAGTCTGACCACCCCCTTTTGTATAGCTTGAGAAAGAGACATGAATATCCCCAGGTTTGATTAAACCAAAATAGAGCTAACGAAGTTGGGCAGGACGTCTCTTTTCATCAACTCTTCCCCCATGCATAAACAGATGCTTTTTGGGTTAAAACCGATTTTGTCAAGAGCTCTGAGGGAGGACCATGAATATAATAAATGGACCGTTATGCTTAGATTCACTTTTCCCTTTCCCTGCAGTCCTACCTTGAGTAGATTGATGGCTCTTGGGATAGGCTATTGCTCACTAGGTTCATGCTAGGTTTTTGTGAGGTGGCACCGTGGATTTCCTCTTGGCCAATCTGAGGCCTCCAAAGTCATGTTATGCCCATGTAATGACTGCGCCCCGCAAAGCCTCCAGCGTTTTACTTTCTTCTGCAACTTTTTTATTGACCTTACCAAAATGTTCTTAAATCAGATTATATGAAAGAGGGTGATTAGAACTTTTAGATCAGCCCTTATGTATCTGCAACAACTAGATTCCCGATTTAACTGCATCAATATTTGTTTCTTTCTAAAATGTGCAGCCAGCAGAAGGAAATCATTAATGTTTTGACTGTAAGGTCTCTGATGGAGGTCACATGCATTTTAATGAATTTACCTTGTGATTTCGGCACAATACTCGGCACTTTATACATATCCAGTCACTGTGTAATTTATTGTTTGTTATTTGACCAATCCATTAACTTGTGGAGCACAGTTGTCTGTTGCTGGTTTCTATCTAAATTGTATATTATTTCTTTTACTCCATATTTTTTAATGTGATGGATTGAGATGCTTATTATGTGAGCTTTTATGGTCATATTTGTGCCCAAAATAAAGTGAATTTGAATTAGGAAAATGACAACCAAAAATCTCTATTGTCATCATGTCGTGATGCTCGACTGCCTGAAATCTCTCAATAATTAACATTTGTCAGATTTTTCACCAAACCAGGCATTTGCAGAGACAAAGAAGCACTGTCAAAATCTGAGTGTTGGTGTGCTCCGACTACACAGAGCACTGAGTATGTGATCTGCTCAAGAGCATGGGTTGCCTAGACCATCTCGCCTCTCTGGCTGCACGTGGATGAGCAGTCAAGATCTAGCTCAAAGTCGATGACATATAATTCAATTTAGGCAAAGTGCAACACAATTATACCAGCTGAATGCCTAGCAAGGTTGTGATGCAAAACAAATTTTTTTAAATTCAAAACAAATGTAAAATAAAAACCATACAAATCAAAATACACACCTAAAAACGATAAAATACAATACAGCAAATAAACATCCATGGCCCTGTAAAAAGAAGGAAAATGAAGTGGGGGCTGGGCTATGCTTTCTTTTTTAGGTCGAGCCTATAGCGGCAGCTTGCATGCGCTGCTCGCCTTGCGAGGCATGCAGTATTCAGTATGGATTGGAATCTCTGTGGAAGCTTCGCCCACTCTCTGCCCATCGTTTTCATTAGCTTGTTGCTTTGTTGTTCCTAAATATTGCCTTCCGATTGGTTTTAGGCTTGTTAGTCCCTCCTTATGACGGCCATGTCGTCATTTGTATTCTTCCATGGCTACTGGCCCCTTTACCATGTCGTCATTTGTATTCTTGCATGGCTACTGGCCCCTTTACTTTGAGTGTTGCACAGTAGGTTTTATGTAGATTGTGAGCACTATTTTCTTCCCATGCCTCCGCCATCTCCGGCAGTCTGTGCCTTCTGACTCTCCCGCACTCCGTTGTTCATTTCTTCTCGCCTGCCTATAGTCTCGTTTTCAATGCTATAAGTCTTGCATAATGAGAATCCTATTGCATGTTCTTTAACCCTCTCCTCGCTGCTCACTGCTGTACAACTCTGCTTTCAGCTCTTTTAATCTCCCAGTCCCTTGCCCTCCACAACGCTTGCCACCCCTCGCAGCTTTCTCCAATCGAACCCAACAAATAAATCTCCCCGACGCTCCCGCTGCTTTTGCCTCTGCCGAGCTGCACACCTAACAAAAAACTGAGGTGTGTATACTCCATGAATGTATAGTGAGATCCCCAAACCAAAGTATCTTCAAAGAATGCAGCATAAACTTCCCAACAATATATTTAAAATTGCTTATCAATGGGCGACTTTCCACCTACTTATTGGCAAAAAAGCAGCTCATGTTTAAAATGGCCGCTGCTGAAGATGATCAGTCTGGGATCTCACCCATTACATTCATGATGCTCTCTTCCAAAGGCCTCTCCATCTGGTTGTGATCCTGGGTGTTTGTTTTAACTACATCACACAGAGTCTTCTCTACAGTGTTGCCGAGGACCAACTAGTCAGCTGCAGGGATATAGCACCCACGGTAGATATTCCTAGCGCTTTACACATTCCTGCAGCTCCTGTCACCGGCAGCGATATAATGAGAATCATAAGGAGGAACACCGGACTCCCTCCCATTGCCGTTTCCATGTCCACACGGGCTCGTATGCAAGCATCCACTTATAATACCTGCTTTATAAGCCCACTTAAGTGCATCTTTGAGGGTTAGGGACCCGCTGCTGAGCTAACTTCCATCTAAGCATTCATTCACACTTACACGTGGAGAGCGGGTCCAAGTCAGCCTCCTTCCTCAAACTACAATTAGTGACTTTGAACATGTCTGCGGCCCTGTCTCCCCGCCCACAGTACTGACTGTCAGGTGGGCCGAAGAGAAAGAGTTGTAATATGAACTCAAGGCTACAGTTGATAAAGAAGTGCAGGCACAGGAAAAGGTATGTGTTTGCAATTCCATTTATGTAATGTATCATATCCCTTTTATACAACTGTAGTGGTAGCAGTGTTGCAGTGTCTGTGATAAGCGTTATATATGTGCGCTCCACAAAGTCTCTTAAAATCCCAACACTGTAAACCTGCAACAGACATGCCGTGCTCCAGATTCGCAGGCTGGCAGGATATTTTATGTGGCTTCCGGCCTGGGGGTGACACTTCTGTTAATAGCAGTTCTTGGTCTGTCTGTGAGTCGAGGCTGGAAATATACAAAACGAGTGTCACTCAGTGAAAACCTAAAATAATGATAATATTTTCTTCTCTCGGAACCGCCGTTGTTTCTCTTTCATTCCACTGTCCATAAATTCGAAATGGCTCTCTCTAAAAAAATACAGTGTTTGTATGTTTTATCACTTTGTTCTAGGTGGTGCTAGCCAGTGAAGTCGACTTATGCCGTTCAGTAGTAAACAGCACTGCTATTGTTTTAATTTTTCCCTTCGTGTATTTTTTAGACTTCTCTAACTGGACGGCAATCTTTGCTATTTAAAGCACATGATTAACGCCTTCAGTGGCATAAAAGTGAAATGAATTAATGCATCTGCAGATTTGGTGCATGATAAACCTACTCCTTTGCCAGCAAGAACTTCTGTATTTATTTTTCTGAAGAAATTGCTCTGCTCTAATTCAAATGAAGGTTTGTGCTGCCACGGAACTAGTCATTTAGAATAACTATATCAATCAAAGAATGGAGGGTGCCCTCTTCGCCCACCAAGAGAATGAATTCTTTAAAACACTGATAGGTGGCAGAGTTGGCTATCTCTCTGAAGTCAATAGTATTGGCACTCTGCAGTTTAATGGTAAGAGCATCTTTTGCTAAAGCAGAAAAACTCAATTAATTTTTTGATCAGCATGATTTAATTGAATATTTCTATTGTTATTTATTGTATTTAGTCTACGCCTGCATGAATGAATACTTATAAAGTCCCAAAGGCGAGACTGATTGCATTGCAAATGCTTGTTCTTTCTGGCCAGTACCCATCCCCCATCTTGCAAAGCTGTTCTAATATTATATCTACAAGTTAAGTCTAACAGGTGTACTGTGCTACCAGCAACAAATTATATTCATTTGCACAAAATCCGCTGTTTGCATAATCTATTCACATAATGTTTTCAAACGTTCCCGTTCCTCAAATAAGAACAAGCATTGGCATAGCCAATAGTTCTCGCCTTTGCGACCTTATAAGTATTTAGTTATGCAGCACAATATCCTTGGTGCAACAACATCAACTGTTGCATGGCTGAACACTTATAAGGTCTCAAAGGCGAAACCTATTGGCTATGCCAATGCTTGTTACTTTGACAGTCAAACTTTCCAGTACGTCATATGTAAAAAATATAATGTGCAAGTCAGTCTTCGCAGCAGGTTATTGCGGAGGGGTACAATTCAAGTTTGTTAACAATGAGGCACATTAAGTAACATTCTATTGTGTGGGTGCGGTTGTTTGAGGGGGGAGCATACAGATGTAGACAAAGATGTCCCAGATACATTATGTTCAGATATATGGAGGTCTGTCTACTGTTTTTCTACTTTGCATACCGATAATGCCCGACTTCTACGGTAACACTCTCAGCCTGGGGTGGTTAGTTTATCTAGTACCAGATAAGAGGGTTGCCTTTCTTAAAACTAATGGAAATCGACGTTTGATGTCAATACATAAGACACTAGCTGGGCTTAAAACAGTTTCTCCCAAAATTATCAGAGTTTATATTTTATAAAGAAATATTTGAAAACATCAGTCTCTAACTTCTCTATGTAACACCATTAAAATAAAGTTCAAAGCTTCCAAAGCTGTTTGAGTTTTGACACCTCTCATCTCTCAGTGCCGCAACGGCGGGGGAAGGCTGGGGGAGTGCCATCACTACTAATAATCTGTAGCAGTTGGTGGCAAACGTGAGCTCTGTGGCTTACTTCTTTTCGCTTGTGGACAAACAAGGTTTCCCTTAAATTGCTTTCCTTCAAGAAATACTGCCGTCAGCAGCGACCCCTATTTCCAGGGTTGTTATTGATCACCTGCCTCCCGACATGGGTGCAGGACTGCAGGAAGAAATAAGCAATGTGTCGTGAGGAGAGGCTGGTGACTCACAAGCCGTGAGGTATCCCTTTACCTGCACTGCGTGATGTCATGTGGCAGGTGAGGGTAGGGTTCCGGCGCTGGCCCTGCCCCACCCTCTGGAACTGCCTCTCATTCTCTGGCGACTGAGGCTGAGTGAGGGCGACTCCATTTTACTCCTGTGCGGGATCTTTGAAGAGCCCTCATATCGCTGCTGTGAAAGCCGGAGTATAGAGACCAGAGAGGTTGCTCCTCCCTGAGCTGTCAGATTGCTGCCATGGCCGCGCCGCCCGCTCTGTTCCGGCTGTTGGTGAGTGTTTATGCCACCAGTTTTTAAAGACTGCCTCAATTCCAGTCTCTTCCCTGGTTAGAGTTTGGTGTCTTGTTTCCAGGGAGGAGTTTTCCGGTGTGGAGACAAAGAAAGGTACAGGAGATTCAGTAGAATTGGGAAAGAATCGCAGACAGCGCATTCCATCAGACAAAGGGAGCCGGGATAGCGGGGGCAGCCAGCGCCATGCACGTTGTGCCTACCTGCAGCCCTTCCTCCTTTTGGGATAGCCCATCCGGACTGGATCCTCTGCTTCACGGCTTGTTTAGATAACACGCCTAGTTTAGATAAGAAATTGCTTCAAGACAGCCGTGAAGCAGACGATCCAGTCCGGATGGGACGGATGAAAAGGAGAAAGGGCAAGAAGCATCATTTTCAATGGGAAGCCAGCGTTTAGCATAAACGCTGACAGGACCTAATGAAAATGATAGGCGGGGCTTCAAGTCCCCTTCTGAAATCTTCTCATCTACAATATATCTTGCCAGAACGAGCAGCGCATGCGTGCTGCAGCACTAGGTGAGACCTAAAAAGGGAGGTGGCCCAACTTGTGCCCCAGACCGCTGGTCTTACATTCGAGGGGAAGACTAATGAGCACAACCACTGGGTGCAACTAATACATTCCACGACCTATAATGCTATCATGCATTGGGAGTTATGGGGCTGCCCCCTTAAGAAGACAGGGTGGTGAAATGGAGAATCTCCTTATCTCAGGGCACACCAAGAGAGTCCTTGAGGCATAGTGGAGCACCAGATTTTCATGGAGATCATGGGCCCTACGGACTTTTGTCAAAAAGCAAAGAAAATACACTGGAACATTTAAAGAGTATGAAAATGACAGACTTCATTCACAGCAGCACAGATAGACAGATAAACTTCATCCCAAAAAATCGTGCAGTTGAATTCCTCAGATAACCACTTCATTATATCAAATGATGCTGCTGAGGTACAAAACAAAATGCAAGTGTATCTACCATGCCCAGAGAATCATTGGCGTGTAAATTCCTTTAGGTCAGGTATGGTGATTATTGTAAGAGAAATGTAAAACTGCAAAGACATTTATTTTTTATAATACAATCCACTTTGTAATTTTACGGCATCACCATAACAGTAATAACACCAGCGAACTAACCACAGAATAGACTACTTCATGCTTTACATTAGCCATTAATCATATTGTATATTTAGAGAGAATACGGACTGTCAAATACTCTCTTTTCAGAGGTTACCTGTCTTTGATGGTCTAGGTCTGCCTTATTACCAACGAGAATCATCGGAAATTCATCACGATCTTTCACTCGTAGTATTTGTCTTTGAAACTTGTACACTTCTTCAAAACTAATTAAAAAATGAATTGGTAGATCAGTTTGATGAGCAGGCAAATACATTACACTACCCACTCCCATTTCCAACATGTACAATTTAAAACAGACATTAATAACTGCAAAACTACTTTGTAATCCTACTATTTTACACATTGTGAGACCGGATCCTACACTAACTGGAAAAAGGCAAAATCAAAAACTTTATTCTAAAACATTTAACTTTTATAGAACATTTACATTTTTATAGCAGTGCCATCTTTTATTTGCCTTTTCAGGGATGCGAATCTCCAATCGTGGACAATTAAGAGTCACGCTCAGTTGAGAAACAGTTTTCAGTAGCAATGTGATTAAAATTTGTAAATTCTTCCATCCTCCAATAATTTTTAGTAGTTGCTCAGCTAACCTTTGCTTAATCCCCATGCTTATTAAAGTTCAAAACCACGTCCATTCTTTTTGACAAAGCAAATGATTACAAACAACATGTAGCGAGTGCTCCCAAACGGGTGCAAGGCTGCACGTCCTCTCCCACGCCTAAGAAAAAGGATCCCGAACCATCTGAGACAACGAAGGAAGGAAGGATTGCACAAAGAACTTTCAGTAATGTCAACCATACTAGGAGAACAATTCTATTATTACTACAGGAACTAAGTAACAATGTCTACACTTAATTAAAGGCAATTAAAAAAAGTTCCTGTAACACGTTAGCTGGTGTTAACAATTTCTCTTCCACCACCATAGCTAGAGTCATGTATGCCTGCTTGCCACACGGAAGACCTATGCAATATATGCAGGCATTTAAATCTCCACAGTGCAAATTTATCCTGTGCCATTTCTTTGTGCGTGTTAAGCACATGGGAAGGTTGGAGCCTCCTCTTGACTGAACAATACGAAGAGGTTCCTTGGAGAGCTTAGGAAGTGTTCTCTGTCTGACCATCACCCGAGAATATTTAATAGATGTGGAAATTAGCTCTGGTACACTGAAAAATATACAGTAGCGCAAATGTAAATACAAATTTTGTAAGGCTAGGGGAAGACCTCAAGATAAATGGTATAGAGTAAACATAAAGAGGCATCCAAAGTAGTCGCCCAATAGAAGATCACTAGAGTACCTTGGGTAACTTTCCAGTGTACGCCCTCTAAAGGGTTCCTTGGGAAAAGCCACGGTAAAAGACTCCAGGGTTCTTCGGACTTAACCATGATGAGAGGCTGGTAATGCTCCTTTGGTAAAAAGACTTTCCAAAATGGAAACATTCTAAAACCCAGGAGATTAGGATTCTGTTGCAACACAGAACAAATATGTCATGCTTTTTTATTTTCATGCAAGAAATGTCTAGGTTTAAGATAATGTGAAGGCGTCAATAACAACACAAGCACGTGTGAACCAGTGCCCATGCCCAGGAAGGCCAGGCAATGATCCATTGATTGGGCAAGGGGCTGTGCAGGTGGAAAGGAATGGAATTATAAAAGAGCATGAGGATACAGGTCGGCCACGAAATTCAATCAGGTACAGTGGTACTGATGACTGAAAACAAGGTAATTACAGTGACTGTGCAAAACCACCCTCATTCTAGCACATGGAGATCAGGGCTTAGGGCACAAGTCAGTATATGTGTAGTCTATATGCAGCATCTGTGTGGGGTTTTAGCTTCAAATGTCGATAGCTTGTGATAGCCAAAACCTGGTTATTAAGTATAGGTACCCTGCCCAATGATCCACTATGTGCTCCTTTCTTACAAAGCTGAATTCTTTACGGGACAAAAATAAATGCTGTTTGCCCTCACCATTGAACCTATGGTTGTCTGGGTGAGAATGGATGCCCAGGTGCGGGGTCTTGACTGGGCAGAAGAGCTGTCGGATAGAATAGCAATGTAGCTGATGATGTCCTTCTCTTCCTCACATCCCTGATGAATCGGGCCCCAGGGTCTGCCGATTAAGCACATTTCTGGAGAGACCTCGGGCCTCAACATTAATATGTATAAGTTTACAGTGTTCTTGGCTAGTGCTTGTCCTCAAGATTTCAGTTGTGAGTCAGGTTTGCAGGTTGAAATATCTAGGCGTGTTTGTGTATTGCCTTTGTACTGGACTAGCCAGTCCGCCTTTCTTAAATCGGAATCACTACCCCGGTTCCTTTAGCAGCTACAGAACTTCCCACATGAAGTCTCACAACAGTGGTTCCGTAGACTGAAATCCATCATTACTGCGTTGCTTTTGGAAGGGGCTACTCTCCTCTAGACACAAGTAAATGGTTTCAGATCACATTCTGTGGGAGCATCGCAGTGGCAGATATCGAATCATACCATTTTGAGTCTCATCTTCTAATAATTAACTATTGGTGGTATAGTGGCCAGGGCGACCCCGCTTACGCATCAGACAAATGGGCGTTGGGGGACACCACTATTATTTCTTACTTATATGGAGATGATGCCAGAGACTCTCTTCCCCTTGCGACAAGGGTAGTTTTTAACCTACGGTGTCCTTTCTTCTGGCAGATGGAGTTGATTGAATGAATGACTACCGCTTTGGAGGGGTTGAGTCCTCTCACAAATGGTGACCCTAGAAGGTTTCACTAAGTGGAACCTAATTGGAATCTCTACCATGGGAGATGTCATGAGCGGAACAGTACTATAGTCGTTTCAGACTCTACAAGTGGAATATCAGCTCCATTGTAGCCAATTTAATAGGCACATTCAGCTTCACCATGCACTGACCCCCTGGCTGACCTTCCTGAATTTAAGGGCAAGCTCGTTATGGGTGACCTAGATGATCATAAAGTTGGAAAGATACTTCTCTCAAATCACCCGGACAGATTTCAGCCATTAGGGCTGCATGGAAGGCGGCCGTGGGGAATCTCCAGAACGAGGATTTGACTGAGGCGCTGGCAGCACCTCGTAATGCTACTATTGCGGCCTGGCTTAGGCTAATCCAATTTAAATACATTCACAGTGTATATTTTACATGCCAAAGACTTTGGGGCATAGGTATAATCGCCTACCTGACCAGTCTCCGGTGTGGGTGAAGGCACCTTTTTCCTACAGTAAGGAGCTGTCCCGAGTTGCATAGATTCTGGTGCTGAGTGACAGCCTGTCTGGGTGGGGTTCACTCTTGGTTGATCCCAATGGACTCTAAACTTCCCCTTATACATCTCACCGATGACTTGGGTGGGAGCAGATATCGATTACCTCTACTGTATTTGGGCCTGACTTTAGCTAAGCAGGACATAGCACAGGACTGGAAGGCCGAGGCTCCCCCTCCTTGACAGTATGGAAGAAAGGAATGAGCCATTGTATGGGGTTGGAAATAGCAGTTTATAAGGCATGGGGCTGCCCCCAGAACCACACTAAGATATGGCAGAGATGGGCGGATTACTGGGGCATAGAGTTAGAACCTGTCTATACCGGGTTTCAAATGGTTCATGATTAAGTCCAGACCTTCGGGGAATGAGAACAGGCTGAGTGGGTGTGGGATACGGGATAGTGTGCTTTATTGCTGGATGTGGGGAAGGGGGTGAGAGGTATGTACATGGAGGTCTTTAATTTTTCCTTTGTATTATTATTACTCATTGTATGGTTATGTGTTGGCCTAATAGGACACATTGTTTGTATAAAATGCAAACTGAATAAAATGTGTTTTAGAAAAAATAATGTAATCTCCAAAGGGAACAAGCATTTGCAATGCAATAGGTCTCGCATTTTTAAGAATTCTCTCCCGACCTTTCCACGAGCTGAAATAAATACCATGTATAATTACCCTTGACATGATTGGGCGCAAGGTTACATAAAAACGTGACGGAATCTTGAAAGAACCATGTAGTACATTTCTGTTTTTTGTCTTTCGTGTTTTTCTTTGTGATATGTAGATCGATACTACGACTAAGGGATAGTCAGAAAGAAGGATTCACATAAGAAGTCTACCCTGACCGGAGTACCCACTAGTATGCTGGTATGAGAGACAATAGCTTAGCAAGGGTCATTATAAATTTTTAAGGGTAAATAGGGTCCTGCACATTGTTAGAGTTTGTGAGCAATGTGGGAGGAGGCAGTTGGTTTTTAACATAGTGTTGCACTTTTCTTTCTTTTCCATTGACAGTTTCTCTAGAATGATGTGTCCAACTCCGATGCTATGACGAGTTGCCTAGCCCTGAAGAATTCGCCATAATTTGGAGGCAATGAAACATGTTGGCATGTGAAACGGGTATGCATAGATAGCAACCTGCACACATTTTTAATTTGACAGTTCACCCCTAGTGAATAATAAAGTTATCGTGTGAAAGGTGTGCCTGTCAATTTTAATCATTAATTCATCACTACTTTAGAGTGAAATTTGTTATCACTCTACTACACTGATTCATTTTGGATTTGGTTGGACCCATGTTTAGAATACTATTTTTTGTTCTTTTTTGAGATAAGGTGATTGCCAATGATGAGAACAGTGGGCTTATCTGGTGAGTACCTGCCAGTCACCCCTTTGGTGGTTCGCCCGTGAGGGGTCACTTTATCTCCATCACATTTTTTCACTTAGATATAGTGTGTTGTGCTTATTAAAGAAGCTGGCCGGTGTGCTGAATAGTGTGTCAAAATCAGTCACCTTTCCTTCTGGAGGACTGTCTGTGGAAACAGAGGTTTTAAACATTAGGCAAGGGAGTGTTGGTAATGACCATAAGAAACAAAGAGGTTTTTGTTGCAGAAATAATAAAATATATGGTGATGTATACACCACGCTGAGGAGGAAACCATAGCGTTTGATACACTCCACATTGCTTGCCTTCGAGAACGGGTTTTGTAGTTGTTTGATATTTATGAGTAGTGGGCAACCCGTTTTCTCCTATACCCTATAGGCTTCTTGATTGAAGATATGTATGTGGAAGGCACCAAGAAGACCTGCAAAGGTGTTAACGAGGAGCTAGGCCTCACAGAGGTTTAATATGGATAGTTGTGGTCAGCTGTAACCAGTGGTTAACCAGGATTAAGAAGTGAGATCAGCATTGTCTTCAGACTGACAACCCGCGCTCTAACCTTCACCTCCTCGTATTATCCCAGCTAAGGGAAACCGCAGGAGTTTGCACTTACCTCTCTTGCAAGAAATAAATTAAGCTAAAAAAATTCGTACACACAGGAGATAACCAGTGCTGTGCGCGCAACACAGAGGAGTGGGGGCGAGGGAGCGCAGCAGTGAGGCGATCGCGCGCTGCTGCGCATAATAGACACCGATGGAAATGGACGGGGCAAAGGCGGGACATGCGCCCGCCTTTGCCCAATTGTGTGCGCGCACCACAGAGGAGTGGGGGCGAGGGAGCGCAGCAGTGAGGCGATCGCGCGCTGCTGCGCATAATAGACACCGTTGGGAATGGACGGGGCAAAGGCGGGACATGCGCCCGCCTTTGCCCAATTGTGTGCCTTATTTTTTTTTTAAAAGCACGCTAAAGCCAATTGCCGCCGGCGAAAGCAAAACCACACGCACAAGCGTGTGGTTAGCTTTCAGAACCTCCTACATGAGGTCTTGCGCTACTCATGCAGAGCTGCGCACTGCAACGCTAGGCGTGAGACCTAAAAATTAAAGCAAACGCTTACAAGAAGCATAAACAACTGAAAACAGTATATGAGCACATCACTGTTTTTTGCAAACTTGCACTGAGAATTATGACATTTGAATAGTTCCTAATTACAGCAACCCTCATTGGAGATTGATATGTGAACATGTGGCCATATTAATTGAAGGGTCCCAGAAAATAATCTTGAATCAGCTGGGAAGATTTGCGCATTAGAGAGTTTTAAATATGGTTTATGAGAAAACAATCAACAAACGACAGGACATTTATCAGGTAAAAATGTTTGGGGAGGTGTAGCCTGCAGCCACTCGCTGCTCCCCATTTATTCTAAGGCAAACCCATGCCTCCTCCCCCCAACATTCCCCTGGAATTGGAGAATCAGAATTCATTAGGCTTGCCTACCCAAACCCTTTCAACTCCCCCCAAAAAGACAAGAAAAAAAAATCTTAGCCCCAAGTCATACAGTCACCTCTCATAACAATATTGACCAAGCTTGAAGCAATGTAGTAAAGTATAGCACACTCCTACCTTTAAATTGTAAGCACTGCCGTAGGAGAATCCTTTAAAACATACAACACACTTATCTTAGGAATGCAAGCTATCAACACCCCTCTTATATTACTATAAAAAAAATCATATAAAGTTGCATCACCAAAAAATCACTATCAAGTTGGTAAAGCTCCTTTGCAATTGCCCATCTAGGCTTCAGATAGGATTAGGCATGGAAATGTCAGCCCTACAACCGATTAAAAACACATTCCACATCACAGACAAATAAAGAGAATTGATACTGGTAATACTAGTAGTTTTGGAGAATTTCCATAACAGATCACAAACGGATCATAAACATCACTAAGAAACATAGGAGGCTTGACTGATAGGTCAATAAAGGGTGTTCCTTCTTTCTCGATAACCAGACATGATTTTTTGTATATTAAGGGATCTGAAATGTTTAATGTAATCCCCTTGCTCATTCTATCTAAAAACATATCTGTATAGTTGCAACACTTAGTTACAACTCGAATTAACATTGATAAACATTATGCACCACTCTGAATGGCTTCACGCGGATATAAAACAAGCATTTGCAATGCAATAGGCCTCGCATTAGGAAAGTTTGAGCTACTGGTCTTGTAAATGACTTTTTTTTTATTTATGTGTTGATTTTGAAAATAGCTAAATTAATAGCTTTGTCATTTACAATGCCAATATAGTTATAACTTTCGCAAATGGGACACCTATAGCATTTGTAATGCAACATGTTTTGTATTTACGTGACTTAGATGTATTGATATTACAAATCACAATGGCTTTTAATTTTTTTAAAGAATTAATACTTATATAAAAGTGATTGTAATTTATAATGGCAATAGCTTAAACTTTTGTAATTAACTTGTGTGAAGATTATGTTCAGTGTATTTTATTGTGACGAAAATCCAAGAACAGAAGTGAAATATTAACATCTTTTTGTGACATTTGTAATAAAGCTTGAAATATTGAGAGAACATATTTGAACCAGTTGTTGTTGAATGGTTGCAGAGATCGATGCTGTGATGGCGCAGAGTGATGCAGGGGTTGCGCTGAGTGATGCAGGGGTTGCGCTGAGTGATGCAGGGGTTGCGCTGAGTGATGCAGGGGTTGCGCTGAGTGATGCAGGGGTTGCGCTGAGTGATGCAGGGGTTGCGCTGAGTGATGCAGGGGTTGCGCTGAGTGATGCAGGGGTTGCGCTGAGTGATGCAGGGGTTGCGCTGAGTGATGCAGGGGTTGCGCTGAGTGATGCAGGGGTTGCGCTGAGTGATGCAGGGGTTGCGCTGAGTGATGCAGGGGTTGCGCTGAGTGATGCAGGGGTTGCGCTGAGTGATGCAGGGGTTGCGCTGAGTGATGCAGGGGTTGCGCTGAGTGATGCAGGGGTTGCGCTGAGTGATGCTGTGGTGGCGCTGAGTGATGCTGTGGTGGTGCCGAGTTTGCTGTGGTGGTGCAGAGTGATGCTGTGGTGGTGCTGAGTGGTGCTGTGGTGGTGCTGAGTGGTGGTGTGGTGGTGCTGAGTGGTGGTGTGGTGGTGTGGTGGTGCTGAGTGATGCTGTGGTGGTGCTGAGTGATGCTGTGGTGGTGCTGAGTGATGCTGTGGTGGTGCTGAGTGATGCTGTGGTGGTGCTGAGTGATGCTGTGGTGGTGCTGACTGATGCTGGGGTCCAAGTGTCGGATCACAAACAGTGAGAGCAGCTTGATCCAACCAAAGAAGCGTAGTGCCATTCAAGCCTGGAATATGAAGCCCATACAGGGCCACCACAAATGTGGAGAATGCATTGTCTGCAACCAGACAATTGCATTGTCTGCAACCAGACAATTGAAGGACGAACGTCAACTGAAAAATGAACTGGAGCCACAATGAATTCTCAATTGCAAAACCAAAAATGTAGTGTACGCTGTTATTTGTCCATGTAAAAGACTGCATTGGAAAAATTAATCAAGAAGTCAGGCAATGATGCTAATCAATAAAAGCACTGCAAAATGACCCTCTTCCTGCGGCAGTGAGCTTTCTTCGCCGTTTTAGCAGCAGCCCTTCGAGCTCAGAAGTGTTTCTACCACCGAACTCATGTGCTCCTAGAGGGGAAAGGTTACCCACTCCCCGTAAAATATGGACAGGCCGGTTTAGCTGTGCATGAGGCACAGGTCAGGAAGAACAATGAACTGCTGAGCCCAGTGTTATGCGCCCTGAAATCCCTCGGCCCCGGACCCAGGAGTGGCATTGGGGTGTACAAGTTGTCCCGGAGCAGGCACTGATCTCAGGCCAAAAACGATGATCAGCGAAGTAAATACAGAGAAGGTTCAGGAGAAAAAAACATGAGGAAGAAATGGAAGCCATTCCCTCCCCCACCATGCCTGCTGCCTGGAGCAGCCCTATGTACACAAGGCCAGAAACCGCTTCTCTTCACAATTCAAACCAACCCTACATTCAAACACAACAAAAAACATTCACGACCGAGCTTGTAGCAATAAAGAGGGCCCATCCAATGAACCAGTCTTGCCAAATGGGCTTTTAGGAACGAGTATATAGCTCCGTACTTTAAAAAGAAAAATACATCGGATAGATGTTTAGGCAATGAAATAAACGTCTATTTTAAAGCATAGGCAAGAGTGGTCATGGACTTTCTTTTCAGTTAGCAATGGACGTAAAACAAAAGAATGCATGTTAAAAACATTGTGTTCCTGGTACAGGGGGAAACGGGTCAAAAAAGGGGCGCAGGTGCGCCGGCAGTAACCTTAAGTAATGGAATAAATTGATAGGTGGTCATAGTATCTGGAGCCTTGGGCCAACAACCCCCTGGCGACCATACTTGACATTTCAAAATCTTAAAGCACTGTGAGATACGATTGCACAATACAGGTTTAACAAAGAGTAACGGAAGGGTTGCCATTCAAAACCACGTGTCCACATAGAAAACGTATTTATTCTTTACAACACCCTATAGATGCGCCAGCATTGAGCCTGAAAAATAAAAATCATCAAAAATAAAACAGCTTAACTAAATTACAATTAAAACAAGCCACTGTACTACGGTATTTCAAATGCCCACGTTTTTTATGTAGCAGGCTGGAATACCATAACCAAAGTCCAAAGAAAAACACCTTGTGCAAGGGTGCCATGGGGCTAATGCAGGCAAGGAAATAGCTTCTCTGACAACGGCTTAGGTAGTAAAATATAACTGCACTGCAGTACAGTGGGCCCCGTGCACGCATGGAGCCAGGTTCAATTTCATTTGTTGCACTACTAATGATTTTTATGGGCGAGTGACTGAACTATGGAGGTCCGGAGCAAAGGGTGAAGAAACTCCACCTAGGGTAGCACCAATGGCGATCTCCACTGTGCACACGTTGCCACGACCAGTTTTATAACATAAACAACTGGTAAATTGTAATCTAATGTGCGGGTGCCGTGCTTGACACTAAAGTGGGGGGGGGGGGGGCGTCAGACGCTGCTCGGGCCCTTAGCCTCCTCTATGATACATGTTATGTTATGTTATTTATATTTTTATAGCGCGCAGCTGCCCCAGCAAAGGGGCGTCCTGGCGCTTTGACAGATGCTGTAACATAACACACAATAAAAGAAAAGAAATTAACTAGACACCGGAAACAGAAAAGTTTTAATCGCCTGCCTGAAGGCGAGCAGATCTTCAAGAGCTCGGACGTGTACCGGGAGCGAATTCCATAAACCTGCCGCTAGCACCCTAAAGGAGCGGCCACCCATTCTGCTCAGCTTGAAGCATGGACAGACAGCCAAATGAAGCCCCTCCGATCTCAAGGATCTCGAAGGCGTATAGGGCGTAAGGAGATTGGCAAGTGCCGGCGGCGAAGAAGATTTCAAAATTTTAAAGGCCAGACACAGCGCCTTGAACTTGATTCGCTGTCTGACCGGGAGCCAATGCAAGGCCGTGATGGTACCAGACACTGAACAATGTCTGGGGAGGCCCTCAATGGCTCGTGCCGCGGCATTTTGTACTCTTTGGAGCCTAGAGGCCTCCGCTTGATTCACCCCTAACAACAGTGAGCTGCCGTAGTCCAGCCGAGATAGTATTGAGGCCTGGACTACAAGCTGTCTGGTAGGGGGATCAAAGTACTTTAGGACCGGCCTAGTACCACGCAAAATTCCATAGCACGTGGCAGCCACCTTCTTGGTGTGGTCCCTGAAGGTGAGCGCAGAGTCTACCCAGACTCCTAGATTTCTCACTCCAGCAGATGGAATAGGAGTGACACCAAGCTCTGATGGCCACCACTGGTTACCCCATAGCTCCGCGTGCTTCCCTAGTACCAACACCTCCGTTTTGGTGGCATTCAGCTGAAGGCAGTTGGTGCGAAGCCAGCCGGCTACTGCCAAGAGACCCGCACAGAATCTGGGGGCCTCCACCTCAGGGTCTTCACTAAGTGTCACCGCTAGCTGTGTGTCGTCCGCATATGAGGCCATCGTGAGACCCCACTGTTTGACGACACCAGCCAACGGTTTCACATAGAGGTTGAACATTGTAGGGCTCAACGAAGATCCCTGTGGTACCCCCAGCTCCAGGGGATAGGTGGCGGATTGGCCAGGTGGTATAGCCACTTTAAAGGAGCGGTCTGCCAGAAAAGACCGAAACCACTGGAGAGCGACATCCGTCACTCCCGCCTCCTGTAAGCGTTGGATAAGTATATGGTGGGACACAGTATCGAAGGCAGCGCTTAGATCTAATAGTATAAGCGCTGCAGTATGACCTGAGTCAAGTACCTGGCGAAGATGTTCCGTGATGTAAAGTAATGCCGTCTCGGTACTGTGTCCTGACCGGAAGCCGTTCTGACTGGGATCCAAAATCTGGTTGCGAACCAGATGCTCGGACAGAACAGAGTTGACATGGGCTTCTGTTACTTTAGCGATCCAAGGCAACAGGGAGATAGGCCGATAATTTTCTGGCAATCGGGGGTCAGAGTTGGCTTTTTTTAATATAGGAGTGACCACTGCCTGTTTCCATGCCGCGGGTACCGTTCCGCAAGACAGTGACATATTGATGAGGTTCAATATGGGGTCACGGCACAGCGGGGAAAGTGTGTTAATGAAGGCTGGCTTTAACGGGTCCGCAGGAGAACCTGACTTGACCTTAAGGCTGAACCTGTCAAAGGCCTCAATCGTCAGTTCAGGTAAAATGGCCAGGGGCTCATGATCTGTCGTACCAGGGATGGTAGCCTCTCGATCCTGGTGGAGTGTGTCGAACCCATGATAGATTTTTTTCACTTTCTCCACAAAAAAGGAGGCCAATTTATCACAGTGAGAATCTGTGCAAATCACCTCTGATGAGGATCTGTTTTTCACAGAAACAATGGTGGACGATTCTCCCACGCAATACAAATCTGGAAAAGCTCTGCTTTGTAGATAAACATACAGCGTAGGTTTTCCTACATGGCCGGGTTTGATTGCAGTAAAAAACAAGGGACTGGTTTAACCGCAGTAGGGGGCGGCTGCCGGCTGGGTGTGTAGCCCTGACCTCAGGAAACATGGACGGCACGCAGATAACGCAAAGGAAACGCTAACCTGATTCTGAGAGGGGTGGAAAAGCCCAGCTGAACCTAGAGATCCAACCCCCAAGACTCAACTAGGAACAGAAGGAACTTCTCCATAAAAAAAATAAAACATTCTCCTGTCCTGTAAATGTCTTCTGATAGGAATTCAGAGATCTGGCAGCCGTGGGATGGCTTTTCTCAGGTGTGTGAGTCAACGGATTATTGCTCTGTGGAAGCTAGCCAGATCAGTCAAATGTCAAGTTTATTAGAAAATGTTAGGCTACCAGCGCATGCTTAGAACTCTCTGCTTACTTTTTTACAGTTTGACCACCGACCTCGATAGTGCGCACCAGGTAAAGAAGCAGGCCGCAGCTCCCCAGCAGCAGCAGCGGGAGGCCCGGTAAAGTCCGGTCGAATGGCCAGTCACCGCATCATCACCGGCAGCGAACAGCAGCAGGCCGCAGCTCCCCAGCAGCAGCAGCGGGAGGCCCGGTAAAGTCCGGTCGAATGGCCAGTCACCGCATCATCACCAGCAGCGGGAGGCCCGACTCCATGGCTGCCTCAGGCTTCCATCAGGCTCCGCCCCTCCCGCCCGGCGTCGAAGTCCCGCCCGGCGTCAACGTCACTTCCGTTGCCAGGCAACGGCCCCACCGGCACCAATCCCAGCGCGGCTCCTCGTCTGACGTCAGAGGAGCTGCGCTTGGGATTTGTAAGGCTACCGAAGTTCCCGGGCTGCGGCGGTGTTTACGGGAAGGCAAGTTTTAATTTCCATACAATGCCGCTGTGGGAGGCGGCAGTGATTTGAGACAGCGCACCTTCTAGCACAGTGCCTTCCCATGCGTAAGGGGAGAGGAGCCCGGTGAGTGGGGTTGAGGGTGGAGGTGTACGCGCGTGTGTATGTTGGAGTGTGTTTGTGCGTGCGTGCGTCTGTTTAAGGGGGGTGCGTGTGTGTATGCAGCGTGTGTCTGTTTAAGGGGGGGTGCGTGTGTGTGTATGCAGTGTGTGTATGTGCGCATGCGTGAGTGTGGCTTTGTTTGAGAATGGGAAAATGAGGCACGGCGACGTGCGCGCTCACGAGGTAGAATCTCCGGCAGGAGACGCTCGCTCGTGATAGTCTGCTGTCCACATTCCCCTGAAAGTGGCGACATAAGTTGTCGAGCCCTAGACAGCAAAGCTTCGCTTTGCTTTCGTCTAGGCTCGACCTAAAAATGAATATTGCAAAAATACTTAGAAATTTCAATGCATAAAAACTCATTTACTTTTATTTTAGCTCATCTTATTAGCAGTTTTATACAGTGCAAACAAAACCCGGGGGTGACGGAGTACTTTATACTTGCAGCCATTCTGTGAGGCTTAGGTGAGCGCCAATTGGCAGCTAGGTGTTGTGCAAATTGTAGCGACTACCTCCCAGCAAAAAATAAGTACATTTCGATGAGACAAGTAATTCCATTACTGATACAGAAGAGTATTTTAACTGGTTTCAGTTAGAAAGAATAGGTACAGGTCTTCCAAGTTTATCTTGTCTGCAATCCCAGGGCTATGTTTTACAACCAATCTACAGTTGCATAGGAGGCACCTGACGTAGGAATGGGTGGTGGTGTGCTTAAGAGTTGAAGTGTTCTCATTTTTATTAGGCCGCACGGATATGCTTTTTTCACAATGGTAAATCAAAACCTTTTTCCTGAGGCTCTCCATGACTAATGTTGGAGACATCCTGTGATTCTCTGGAAGCTTTCTCTGAATCGGACTCATATTCAAACCCCCACACCCACAACCAGATGTCAGTTCTAAAAGGAAATAGTATATCTTGCAATGCAAGCATGAAGTGCGAAATGCTTGTACTCTCTCGATAACATAACACTCCTCTAATGGGCCTTCTATAATGATAGATTATTCGCTTTAAGGAGGAACAACTCAAGCCAACAAGCCGAAAATCCAAAAATGTAATCATAGCACACAAAATAGGTCTTGCTGCACTGGCTTTCCAAAGATGACCAAAGTGTCTTTAGGCCACAATGCTTCGTGTGGAAATCCAGCTACCTCAATTCATAGTGTTACCTTTCTCAAAATCAGGATCTGGTGCAATGAGGAATTCTAAAGCTTTGGAAATCACAGATGTCATAACAACGCACCTACAGCAACTTGGAACTTCCTATCTGGCTTTTAAAACTATCACCCCTTCCCCCCATTCTCCACTTGGATGGAGTAAACAGTTCATTTTAAGAGATGTCACTGCCAAGAACAAAATAAGTTGGTCAACCCAAAAGATCTCTCATGTTTAGTTCGGGAACTGTAAGTTGGACCTCTATGCCGCATCTATCTCTGTGCCATATTACCTAGTCCTTCCCACTTTTTGTATACTTCAGTATGTCACTTCAAGTGGGACGTGCATGCCCAGAAGTGGGTCTCATGCACACCATGTCAGTGCAATAAAGCTATACCTGACTAATGAGCCCTAATCAGGGCAGAACCGGCTCCATGTTGCTTGTGTTCCGGTTCAGGGAGGACCTGGCCTGGTAGTTTTGGCTGGATTGTGACCCATGGACAGCAGGATCACAGCTGAATTGCACACAGCTGGGATTGAACGGAGGTGGCATGGTGAACAAAATGATGGACTGGGAAGCGGCCTGAATGATAATGATAGAGCGCACACGGCACTCTAAAATGTAGGGGTGCATTATACTCATGGTTTAAACACATTTATCTACATTTCTATCGTGTGTGGTGTATTAGGTTTAGCAAATGTATATATTCAACATCAAAAACATAGAATCATAATGTACATCTTTAAGTAGGATTTGTATGTATTAGAGACACTATCATTTCTGTATTCATAACGTGCAGAATGACATTATATTCAAAGCAAAGTAACTGTGTGTTGTTTAAGTTGCCTGCACAGTAGGCCCAGAGCTGCAGGTTGTTGACAGTTTCGCTACCCTTGGTAGCTAAAAGAAATAATTAAATGAATTGTTTTTGTGAACAAGAACAGTATGCTCTCATCCCATTGCAGGTATAAAGGATTCAACATAATTATTTTTAGTTTTACGGAGATAACTGGAATGTCTTTGAATAGTCTGAGAAGCGGGAAGGGATGATATCTTCTGTGCCTGGCCTATCTACACTCCAAGGTCACAAAAAGCCAAGAAGAATTAATTAAAAGAAGCCATGGAAATTCACCACAACCTTTAGAAGTGAACTAATTCGTCATGTGATACATTTAGGAGGGGGGCTGAGTTTGTCCTTTTTGTATTATACGCTGGGACAGAGAAATCAGACTTCTAGATTTTCGGAGGAGAAGGAGCATCTTAAGAGCGAGCTCCATAGCCTTAAGCTATTTTGACCCATTTAACGCGAGTACTGCTAAGGAAGTCTGCACGTGCTGACACCTTTGAGAAATAGGACAGGGGAATTAGCCAGAAACACCATCATTGAGAGTAGTGTAGGAAAGAAAATTCATGCTTTCCTTCCTAATGAAAAAGGACTTGGATTCTGCCTCCATCTTGGGTTGTGTACTAATCTTGGAGTCTTCTATGCCGAATCAATTATATGCGTAGATTTGGCTCTGTATTGATTTTCCTTTACCTATACTCACTAATACTCCGTTGTGTATATATTCAGGTATTTTTGGCCTTGTAATAAAATTCATGAATTTGAATTCGGAGTCTGTGGTCTTTAAAGCATGACTACATTGTAAGTATAATCTTGAAGTGTTTATTCCCCTCGACAACTTTCAGCAGGCAAATAAAAGACCATCAGTGCTAAATTTAGAAGGTAAGGTAAGGTCTAAATTTGGAGCAATCAATAACCAGTGGTTGAGATTCATTCAAGCATTCCATTCATCACTTTTTATATACTACATTGTATTTACTGGCCCAGAATCTATTTGGTCGCTTTCCTGGCATGATAAATTCAAATGGATAGGGCTAGCTTTCTATCATGTCATCTACCATCCTTTAACTATGCAGTGTCCAGATTATATCATTTTGTACCGTAATTATTATTGTGATAGCACGGTCATAGCCTGCTTTTAACATTGGAGGCTTTAACCGGTCTTTTATGAATTAGGCCTAGTCCCCTAATATTAGGAACCAAGACTATTTTTGTGTGTTTAACATGTATTTGTGCCCCAACTGTAAATTTTCACAGCATTTTGACCCCGGGGGGCAACTAGTTCTGTAATACTATAAACAGTATAGCATTTTAACAAATAAAATAAAGTCTCTCTTTACTCATAACTGCATTATATATATATCCCTGAAGCACAATTTACTACTTGTGTAATGATATATCTGTAAGAGACATTAGTTAGTGATAGATTCCTTACCTTAGAATTCCTTACCTTAGAATATCCCCAGGCGTCAGACTGGATCCGGAAATTTTTTGCGTAGCAGTACCCATGCGCATCGGTAGGCGACGTCCGCGGCTCCGCGTCCGTCGTCGGCGCAGTGATGACGTCGTCGGAGTACTTAGACGTCGCCTCCGCGCGCTGACGTCAGTTCTTATACACAGCTTTTCCGCGCCAGAAACGCAGAGCCATGATAAAAACCAACACTGGTGCCATGAAACTAGGGCCCTGAAAGGGGATGACCTTAACCCTAGATATCGGTTCGCAGAACGGGGAAGATGGGTTGATCGGTAAGGAATCACTAACTAATGTCTCTTACAGATATATCGTTACACAAGTAGTAACTTGTGCATCTGAAAGAGACACGTTAGTGATAGATTCCTTACCTTAGAATAGATACCTAAGCAATACCAACCCCGGTGGTGGGTCGGCGAACCAATAATCACACCAGAAAGTCCTGGAGGACGGAACGGCCAAAGAAGCCATCCCTCCGGACTTGGCTGTCCAGGCAGTAGTGTCTTGCGAACGTGTGCAGTGAGGCCCACATAGCTGCCTGACCAATGTCCTGCAAGGGTTCTCCACGGCCCAGGGCAGTAGTGGTCGCCGTGGCCCGAGTGGAATGGGCCTTTGCCCAACAGGAGGTTCTTTTTTAGCCCAAGAGTAGCATGCCTGGATGCACAACACGATCCACAGAGAGATGGTCCGCTTGTGCACCGCCCGTCCTTTCTTAGCGCCCACGTAACCAACAAAGAGTTGGTCATCGTATGCGATCCAGATAGTAAGAGAGCGCACGTTTTGGGTCCAGACGGTGGAGCCTCTCTTCCTCTTTTGAGGGATGCGGAGGCGGAAAGAAGGCGGGCAAGGTGATGGACTGCCGGATGTGGAAGGCTGTGACTTCCTTGGGCAGGAAAGAGGGTTTTGTCCGCAACACAACCTTGTCCGGATGGACAGAAAGGAAAGGAGGTTTAGAGGAAAGAGCCTGGAGCTCACTCACTATCCTGGCAGAGGTGATGGCAACCAGGAAAGCAGTCTTAAGTGTAAGAAGACGGAGAGGACAGTTATGAAGCGGCTCAAAGGGAGCGCACATCAAGTAAGTTAGAACTAGGTTTAAGTCCCACTGGGGCATCACGAAAGGAACAGGAGGGAACATATGAGTGATGCCCTTTCAGAATCGGTTTACAATGGGGGACTTGAACAAAGAAGGCTGATCAGGTAGCCTTAAGAATGTGGAAAGGGCAGAAAGGTAGCCCTTGATAGTGCCCGGAGCAGAGCCCTGCTGGGCAAGAGAAAGAAGGAAGAGGAGAACCTCAGAAAGAGGGGCATTGAGAGGATCCACAGCCTTTGCTGTGCACCATGCCACAAATCTGTTCCACCTGCAGGCGTATACCGACTTTGTGGAGGGACGCCTGGCTGCAGACATTACAGACTTCAGGAGGCAAGTCAAATGGCCTCAACGGTCGCCGCTCAATCTCCACGCATGGAGGTGGAGACTGGACAGGTTCGGGTGATGGACCGTCCCCTGCTGCTGCGACAGAAGGTCCTCCTGAAGAGGCAGACGAAGCGGGGATCGACAGACCTGCTGAGTAGCTCTGGATACCAATATCTTCGTGCCCAGTATGGACCCACAAGGATAACCTGGGCCCGGTTGCGCCTGATATTCTTCAGCACTCTGGCAGAAGTGGTATAGACGGAAAGGCGCACAACAGACCGCAACTCCACTGGCGACGAAAAGCGTCTCCGAGCGAGTGCTGCCTTGGAAATTCCAACGCGCAGAACTGATGACATTGAGCGTTCTCTTCTGTGGCAAATAGATCTAACCAAGGCTCTCCCCACTGCTGAAAGAGGCCTTGCGCCACGTCCTAGTTCAGACGCCATTCGTGATCCATCATGCACCGACGGCTGAGTTCGTCCGCCCTGGCGTTCAGGGAACCTGCCAGGTGTTGAACCACCAGGGTCACGCCCTGATGTTTCAGCCACTGCCAGAGGTGCAGAGCCTCCTGGCATAGGGTCCACGACCCCACCCCGCCCTGTTTTTTGCAGTACCACATGGCGGTGGTGTTGTCCGTGAACACCTGCACTACACTCCCCCGGACAGAGGGGAGGAATGCCTTCAATGCAATCCGGATCGCCCGCAGCTCCAGAAGGTTGATGTGGAGCTGGGACTCCACCGGAGACCTGAGGCCTCTGATCTCCGCCTCTCCCATGTGGCCCCCCCAGCCCTGGAGGGGCGCGTCCGTCACAACAACGTGCTCCGGTTGGGTTAGGGAGAGGGATCTACCGCTGACCCAATTGCGGTCCGTGAGCCACCACTGCAACTGTTTTGCAGCGCCCTCCGAGATCAAGACATGGTCGGACAAGTTGCCCTGATGCTAGGCCCACTGAAACTTCAGGTCCCACTGCAGAGCCCGCATACGCCACCGGGCGTGATGCACCAGAAGGATGCAGGAGGCCATCAGCCCCAGAAGCCACAGCGTCAACCTGACCGAGACCCGAGATAAAGGCTGAAAGATCGGAATCAGAGCCTGAATAGCCCGAACCCGCTGTTCGGGAGGATAAACCCAAAACTGCGCCGAGTCTAGGACCGCTCCGATGAAGAGGAGCGTCTGAGAGGGGCACAGGTGCGACTTCGGCACATTGATGGAGAACCCCAGCAGGTGCAGGAGGTCGGCCGTAGTCTGGAGGTGGCTGACGATTGTCTGGGGTGAGCCTGCCTTCAACAACCAGTCCTCGAGGTAGGGGAAGACTGAAACCCCTAACCTGCGCAGATGAGCTGCGACCACCGCCATCACTTTCGTGAACACCCGTGGGGCGCTGGTAAGGCCGAATGGGAGCACGGTAAACTGAAAGTGCTTGTGGCCTACCGTGAACCGCAGGTAACGCCTGTGGGCTGGCAGGACGGGGATGTGAAAATAAGCATCCTGCAAGTCCAATGCTACCATCCAGTCTCCAGGGTCTAGGGCAGGTAAGAACTGAGCCAATGTCAGCATCTTGAATTTCTGCTTCCGGAGGAAGCCGTTGACGTTCCATATGTCCAAGATAGGGCGTAGGCCCCCTTTGCCCTTCTTGGGTACCAGAAAATAGTGGGAGTAACAACCACACCCTACTTCTGGCCCAGGAGCGCGCTCGATGGCCCCCTTGGCCAAGAGGGCCGTAACTTCCTCCTGTAATAGTTTCAAGTGATCCCCCGACACGCGGTGCTACTGCGGTGGCATGGCTGGAGGGGACGTCTCGAAGGGGAGGGAGTAGCCCCTTCAGACGATTTGCAGCACCCACCTGTCCGATGTGACAGTGCACCAGTGGTGGTGGTGATGGCGAACCCTGCCCCCCACTGGCATCACATGGGCCTGAAAGCTCGGACTAGGAAGGTTTTGAGGCGGATGCTGCAGGGGTAGGTGTGGACTGGCCTCGCCCTTGTCCCCGACCGCCGCCACAGCGGTTCCCACGTCCGCCACCACGCTGGGCGGTAGTCTACGGCCCGTGGCTGGCTGGACGTGTGGGGGTGCCCCTTCCTTGGCCAGGAAAGGAGCGAAAGGCAGCAGTTTCCAGGCGCGGGCCGAGAGGCCCAAGGACTTGGCCGTAGCCCTGGAGTCCACAAAGCGCTCAAGATCATGGTCTGCCTTGTCGCCAAAGAGGCGACGGCCATCGAACGGCATATCCATAAGTGTGTTTTGGACATCAGCCGAGAAGTTGGCGGACCTCAACCAGGCTTGGCGACGAATCACCACCGTCGTTGCCATCGCTCTGCCTAGTGAGTCAGTAGTGTCCAGCCCACACCGGATGGAATAACGCGCTGCATCTCGACCCGCCACAAGGGCTTGGCCGAGTTTAGCCCGGACCTCCACCGGGCATTCTGGCCGCGACCGTATCCCACAGAGAGTGGGTGTAGCGGCCCAAGAGGCACGTGGTGTTGACTGACCGAAATCCTAAACTCAGGGAGGAGAATACCTTCTTCCCGTATTGTTCGTACCTCTTGGATTCCAGATCAGGGTCAGCCCTCTGGGAATTAGAGGCCTGGATAACCAGGCTCTCGGGGTGGGTGGGTAGACAGAAAGCAAGGGTCGCCCGGAGCTGGCGCCTGGCCACGTTCCTATCCACAGGCTGACCTGTAGCGGGCTTGGACGAAGTGCCCAGAAGAACGTCAGATAAGGCCTCATTAAAGGGCAGCAGAGGCTCGGCTGAGCTTGACTGCGGTTTAAGGACCTCAGTGAGGTGGTTAGTCCTCACGACCGCGACGGGGAGCTCAAGGCCCAAGGCCTTGGCCGCCCTCATAAGCACCACACTATAAGCCGCCCCCTCCTCCGTAGCCACGCTAGGAGGGGAGACAAAACCAGTGTCGGGCGAAGTGTCCAGACCACTAGCCTCCCCAAGCTCTTCTGTCCAGTCCGCAGAAGACTGACACTCACGTGCCAGAGGGTCCTCAGACCCCTTCAAATCCCGCTCGTCACCCATCGCCTGGTACTGAGGCTCAAAGGATGGGGTTGGGTCATAGAAATCGAAATCTCCACACGGCGTCTGATACGGTGCCGAGCGGCGCCGTTCCGACGCCGGACCCGAATTGAGGGTAGGACCAGAGACGGCGGCGTCCTAGGACGGCGCCGGGGGCGACACCCTTGGGGCCAGCGCTGGCGAGGTCGTGAGGTCGACCGGCGGTGACCCGGATCCAGTGGGGCCCTGCGGCGTCGGGACCGAAGTCGCCGACAGCGCCGGGGCCGAAGCACCTGGCGGTGCCGGGGCCGAAGCACCCAGCCTGCGTGGGAACCCAGTCAGGGCCGCTTGGCCCGAAGGCGCCGCGGAACCCGACGGAGGAGTGAGCGACCTCATGGCCGAGAGAAAGGCCTCGATCTCCTCCGGCGTCACGTGCTGCCCAGGGACCGGCGGGTATGGAGCAGGCCGCGATGCCCGCGGCTCCGGCGGAGCAGTGTGGGCGGTGTCGCTCGAACCTCCGGCCACGTCGTGCGAGCGTCGGGGGGAGTCAGAAGAGCAATGGTGCCTCTTCGACTTCTTGTGCCTCTTACCGGAGGACTTCGAGCCCGAAGACCGATGACGACTCCCGGAACTGTGGTGACTCTGGCCCCGCGACCGGCCCAGTGACCGGTCCCTCGACCTCCTTTCAGACCAGGACCTCGAGCGGCGCGGGGCGGACTGCCGAAGCTCGAGTCGCTTACGGTACCGCTCCCGTCTAGCTTTAGACGTCAGGGCCCAGCAGTCGGAGCAGGACTTGTCGTCGTGGTCCGGGCCTAGACAGTGCAGGCACCGGCGATGGGGGTCGGTAACCGACATCAGTCGGTTGCAGTCGGCGCAGGGCTTGAACCCGGGCATCCCTACCGGCACCTTCGGAGTCGAAAGATTACTAAAATAGATCAGAAAGGATCGTAAAAAGTTAGTAAAAAATTGTCTAGGGTACAACTTTTCCGGATCTGCTCTTGCTGGCACGGAAGAAAGAAGAACTGACGTCAGCGCGCAGAGGCCGCGTCTAAGTACTCAGACGATGTCATCATGGTGCCCACGACGGACGCGGAGCCGAGGACGATGCCTACCGACGCGCATGGGTACAGCTACGCAAAAAAATTCCGGATCCAGTCTGACGCCTGGGGATATACTAAGGTAAGGAATTCTAAGGTAAGGAACCTATCACTAACGTGTCTCTTTCAGATGATAATCGTAAAGCCCACCATTCATATCAAGTACAATAAGAGTGCAAAACACCGCACTCGGTTCATGTTAGCAACGCTTGAATAAGTTGATATTTGCCCTTTTATTGAAAACCTAACTGCATGTTAATGCCCCAAAACTTCCGGAACTCTGTCAAATTAGTTTACTTTCTCTTTAAGGCCTCTCGCTTTCTCGAGTTTACAGAGAAATTTACACCTTGATAAATTAAACATTTTGAAAATACTTCACCTTCCTCTATCCGTGACTGAAAAAACAAGCAGGAAACCCTCGCCTGTCCTCATGTATTGTTCTCGCATGGCTCCAAACTCTTCTTGGCCTGCTGTGTCCAAAACTGAAAAAGATAATCATAAAACTAAGCTTGTTACCATGGAAATGAAAAAGCGATATAGTTGTTCAGGTAGAGTAATACCAAAGTCAGGCAATCTGGGCTCACTTCATCAAGCTTTCTTCCATTAGTGGGTGCCACATACTCTGGAAATTTGGGTGTTACACCTACTCGGAATGATCTCCGTCAATCGAACCCTACGAAGGACAATGAACCTGTGTTTTTATCTTCAATTTTGTTTTTTTCTCATTTAAACTTTGGAAGAGGTAACACAACTGATCATTTAACAGGGAAACATGACAAATTACCCGCTTAGGTATATCTTAACTGCGTGTTTAGCATCTTTTCCATTTTTTCCTGATGGGAAACTATTTTTCCCTTCCCCCTACACCTCCATGGAATACTAGGGTCATGGAGGGTGGCGCTGTGGTGGAGGTTCCTTACTCACACAAAGTACATACTGACACTCAATTATTGTGGAAGAAAACATCTATTGGCACTTTGGTTGAGAAAGTTCATGCAGTTTTCTGTGGGCAATGTAAAATTGCTATGCCTTGCCAAATAGAAGGAAGAATCTAAAAAACAAATACTTTTTTTTTTTTTTTTTTTAAAGGCAGGCACTGGTGGGGTGCTTCTTTTATAACAAACATCAATATCTCACAGTGATCTTCTGTATTTACTTCACTCCAGTTTCTTTAAGCTTACCTCTCTAATACTTTACTTTCTCTCTTTCTATGCTGCTTGTTGCAGTTAACTCCATATTATTGGCAGTTCTTTCTGACAGACCCCTGCATTTATGGCTGTACCTTTCCTTTGGGACCCGTTATTGATTTGAATTCTTTGATAGACCCTTCTTCCACTCTGTTGGGCACCTAGCTGACAACTGGTTCAAGTAGGAGTCTGCGCTCTCGGGCATTGCATTTTGGCACATGGGAATTTATACCATTCTTGTTGTTCTAGCTTGACTTTAAAGATCCATCATTCGGTCCAGACTATTACCTACCACCAGTTCCAAATGGTGCTCCCCACTGATTCCATACTATACTGCTATGTTAGTCTTTGCCTTTTCAATGCTCTATCTCCTTCACTCGAAATTTAGCCCTCCCCCGCACCCATGGTGTTTGCATTGTATTACTACTAGGGTCCTTTTGAGGTTTCGTTGGGGGATGGGAGAGATGGGGTTGGAATTTCTTGTAGACCAGGGGCTTCTTCTGATGACTGGGCAAACGTGCAGGTTCTCCTACTATCAATAAATAGCTACTGGGTGTCAAAGGCGTGTTTCCGTATAGGACGCCTGATGATAAAAAGCTTCTCTGGGGCTCCCATCAAAAGGCACAATGGCTTATTCAGCATTTGATTCCTTCATGCTAAAATGTTTACCATATTTTGTTTAACAACCAGGGCAGGCTGGTGCCAGCCAAACATATTCTTGCATTAGCCCATGCAATCTTAACATCCTGTGTTTTGAGGACCTAATTGCCTTGACCTTTATAGCACCTTACTAGGGCCAAAGGTCAGAGTGCATTATCCCCTCTAGATATTTTAGATATAATTATGTTACTCCATTTCCTTTTTCTAGCCAAGCCCACTCGTGCCTCACGAACAGCACTGGGGCCTCAAAGCTATTTTTCCAAAATCCTCTTTATTGGTGGATTTTGCACTCTCAGCTGGCAAATCTCTCCAAGAAACATGGTTTGTAAGGTTAAATGTTCCGTTAGATATACTATTTAGTAAGTACATTACTTCCAGACATGGAGGCTCTACGAGGATGCAGACATTTTCTGATTCAAATTTGTGTACTGTGGCTAAAAGTTCACTACCTAGGAGACACAGATCAGATTGCACCTCAAAGTGAACCTTGAGAGTGCAAGATGCTACTAGACAATTTTCTTGATTTTGTTTTTTAACTGGAGTAACTGTCTGCCAGCGGCATACAGGTTGCTCTTCGTATCTTGACCGCTTTCATCACATAGAGAGTTCTGTTTGAGAGTATGTGCTCTGATCCTAGAAACAAAAGTCTGCTCATAAGAGATACCTTATTGCCAATTCACATCCCTTCTGGTATAATGATTCCCCGATAAATCAATTAATCAATCAAACAGGATTTCTAGAGCACGGCTAATCACCCGTGAGGGAATCCTGGTGCCAAGAGCCTGCTACATCGGGAGAGATACATTGAATAGTCAGGTCTTGAGTCCTTTCCTGAATATCAGAAGAGAGGATGAGGTCAGGAGATGAAGGGGGAGATTGTTTCAGGCCTTCGCAATGAGGTAGGAAAAGGAGCATCCTCCACTATTGCTTCAATGGATGCACAGGGTGTGTGTGAGGATGAGAGAGATGGGGCGCAGGTGTCTCGAGAGCTGGAGGAAGTTCATGCGGTGGTTGATGTATGCTGGTCCTTGATTGTGAAGGGCTGTGAAGGTGTGAATCAGCATCTTGAATAGGCATCTCTTTTGAATGGGGAGCCAGAGGAGCTTCTTGAGGTGGAGAGTGATGTGGGTCCGTTGGAGAGGTTGAGAATGTGTCTGGCCGCTGAGTTTAGTACTGTCTGTAGTCTCTTTAGGAGGTGCGTGGGGGTTCCTACATATAGTGCATATCTGAGTCCAGCCAGCTTGCGTGGCATTTCCTCTGGTGTTGACAGGGAGCTATATGAAGATTTTACAGAGCATGTGAAAAGTGAGGAAGTAGATGAAAAAGACTGGGTTTATCTGGCTTTTCATGGTGAGCTTGCTGTCCAGGATGATGGCATGGTTGCAGGCATGGTCTGTAGGTGTGTGTGTGTGTGTGTGTGTGTGAAGGTCCTAGTTTGGAAGGCCGCCAGTAGTTGTACCATATAAAGGTGTTCCCTAAGATCAGCACTTCTGTTTTGTCTGTGTTGGGCTTTAGGCTGTGCTCTCTAATCCATTCACCTACGAGTGTCATGCACCTTCGGAAGTTAGTCATCATGGTGAAGGGCTCTTCGGAGAGCAAGAGGATGAGCCGAGCATCATCTGCGTAGGATATCATGTTTAGTTTATGGGTTCTGACTATGTTAGTCAAATAGGTCATGTAGGTGTTCAACAGTGTAAGGCTGAAGGACGAGCCTTGAGGGACACCACAGATGATGTTCTAGGGTTTTGAGGTGAAAGGTGGCAGGCGGATTCTCTAGGTTCTTCCGGTGAGGAAGGAGGTGATCCATTTGAAGGAGTCTCCTTAGATTCTAATGAGATTAAGCCTCTTGATAAGGATGTGGTGGGAAACTGTGTTGAATTCTGCTGAGAGGTCGTGGAGGATCAAGGCCGCCGTTTCTCCCCAGTTAAGGAATGTAATGATGTCGTCGGTGGCAGCGATCAGAGTGGTTTTGGTGCGGTGGTGTGGTGTGGAATCCAGATTGGGAGGTGTCCAGAAGATTGTTGTTCTCCAAGTGCTCTGTGAGTTGGCGGTTGATGGCCTTTCCAAGGACTTTGGTGGGGAAAGGGAAGCAGAGGGATGAGACGGTCATTCTGAGTTCACTGGGGTCGGTGGACAGTTTCTTGAGAAGGGGTTTGACTTCTGCTTGTTTCTTTTATTCAAGGATGGTGGCTCTGGTGATGGATGAGTTGCAGATGGTGGTGAGCCCTCTGCTGATCATCTTGCTTTTAAAAGCAATACAAAACTATTGGTTTTGTTAATGACCGCTGATATACTTCAGTGTGTGTGCAAAAAGAAAGAAGAAAAGCTGAACAGCATCAGCAACATTCTATAAAAAAGGCTTGATGATATGAACATGCATGCGCCCTGATGCCATGTTTGCCCTTCATGCCTACATGTACGTGTTCATGCTTCACCATGTTTGCATGCAGATATGGCATGGTGCTGCCACAGTTTTTTTCAATGCATCTTTAGAAGATGGTGAACATCTACCTTGGAGTGTAAAAAAGGTATACAATATGCATTAAAGTGTGCATAAGAAAGGAGTAGCCAGCAACAAATTAACCCCTCCCATGCTGGTGACGAACCCCAGCCGTCACGCCCCGTGGGCGTGTGCTGATGACGGCTGGGGTTCGTCACGGCCCCGCCCTGTTCTTTTGTTTACCGCACAGCAGTAAAATCGCGGCCGCAGCGAAAGGGTTAAAGCTGCCGTGCGTCCAAATGTAAACAAAACAAAGGAAAAAATAGAGAAAAAAACATTATGGGGCCCTGTGGGGGAGCAACAAAGGGGTTGGTGGAGGGAGGAGTTCAATGTCACTTAAAAACATGAGTAGCTGGGTTGGTGGGGCTGGAGGGGTAATTGATAAATTAAGAGAATAACATTTTTAAAAAATAAACACTGGTAGGGGAGCATATAGAGAGTGTGGGGAGGGTATGTCGAGGGTGAATCAAGCTCACAAGGAAGTGAACAAAAATCTCTTTCACTACTTTTGGGTGCTGTAAGAAATATAACAAAAAAGTTCCCTGAATATAAACTGAGGAAGGACAAGTCATCCAATCAGAAAACAGTAAAGAAAAAAAGTTCCAGAGGTGGGACATAAGCTCCAAAGCTATTGAATAAGAAGCAGAGAAAAGAGACAGACTAGCTAGCAATTAAATCAAGAGAAAGGGGCTGAATCAAACCCACTAAATATATATATATTTAGTCTGTTAGTGACAAGAGGTTTTCGATAACTGACAGCTAAAGCTGTTTGTACGTGGGACCTAAAAATGAGAGAACATTCTTCACAAACAGCTTTTGAATTACCCTCCTTATTTGCCAAGAAACAAAGCCTTTACTAAGGGACCGGGCTGAGGGAAGCTAACACTTGTTGCTTTTCATCTCACTGGAGTGTATACAAGACAGTGCCGTCGAGGCACCCCTCCATGCCATCATGTACGAGGTCCGACAGGAATACTGGAGTTTTGCTCTTGACAACAATGTAACAGAGCACATTTAATCTTCTCTCAAAATAGGGGAGAAAAAGCTAGTGCTTGGGACACTGTCAAAGTTATTAGCTTTCTAGTCTCGGCTAATGGTAAAATGCATACTAATGTACTCCTGTCACCCCTTAATTTAATCTTACACTCGAATTTTGGCTGTGCTCTGTGATCTCGCTCATTTCTTTTCATAAAATCCATTTGTCATGAAGGATTATGGTACATAAACAGGAGTTCCAAGGATTGAGTAAAGTGCATCAGCCTTTCAAATGCTAATACTACAGGAGAGGACTGTAGTTGCACTGCGCCTGGGGTCTTACTTATAATTTCTACTTCCCCTACACGACTTACAGTTTTTTTGGAATGTGGTGATCATTATTATTCTTGCATCTTCAGTGACATAAAGAAGAGGGGGGGTAATGAGTTGGTTTGCTCAGCTGCCACGTGGTCATGTGAAACATTCAGCAAATTAGGGGTTTTAGCTAATGGTAAGTTGCATACTGGGACTTGTAGTTCCACACCCACTACGGTATTGATGGTCTTCCAGCACCATCAGACATACTAGAAGACATATAGAGGTGTATGCTACAAACTTTAGGCACAACGTAACCATTCATACACTACAGCTCCTGTCGCCACAACTCCAACCCATGAAATATACAAGCAGCAGAAAGGAGGTGGTACAAGAAGCTGGTGACGTAACAGTAGCAGTAGGCCCCAAAGCATTAAAACTTTCCATGTGTTTATGTGTGGGGGCTCAGGCGGAGGTTGAAAGTATGGACACAAACTGCCACTTTGTAGTTAAATTAAATTGACACAGTAAACCTACAAGACAAAGATGAACAACAAATTATATAACCAGCATTGGCATAGCCAATAGGTCTCGCCTTTGGGACCTTATAAGTGTTTAGCCATTCAACAGTTGATGTTGTTGCAACAAGGATATTGTGCTGCATAACGAAATACTTATAAGGTCCTAAAAGCGAGACCTATTGGCTATGCCAATGTGTGTTAAAACAGTTACTTGAGGTTTAGCTCCCTGATCGCACCTCTGCAACAGAGGTATTTCCTGCTGCCTTATAATTCACTACAAAATTCTAAGGATGTTTGGAAGGCCAGTGCTGTCCTGGCTACAGAATTTCTGCAACCTCCAGTCACTCTGGAACTCTTGACAGTGGAACCTGCTGACTGACTCTTCGAAGTAAACCGTTGCAGAGTTTGTACCGCAAGACTTGTAGTCTAAGAGCTGAGCAGGAATGATAGACCAGAGTAATTCGGACGCATTGTGTAGCTTGGCCCACAGATTAACAAAGTCCCCGTTCAATTAAAAGTTGGAAATGTCAATTTATTTTAATTATGCTAAGGAGACAGTGTTTTTGGTGATATTGGGAATCATAAGAGCTAGAACAGCGAGTATTGCACCATTGTAACTGGTGTATTATTCATTTGCATAGTAAAGATTGCAAGGCAATGCCCCCTGTGGTTCAATGTATTAAATGCCAACATTCAAATCCCATCACAGGAGTAATTCCTGAATCATTGACCATAGGGATAGTCACTTAAACTATGGGAGTCTTGGTTCACTATTACAGTCCAGAATCGTGGGCCATGAGCTGGAACAGTCAGTTTCACCGTTGACACTACTAAGCTCACTATACAACCCACAGGTTCCCATGGATAAGCCCTAAAGAAGAAGAAAAGTGTCAAGTGCGGGATTACAGGGGTAGAGGGGCACAACAAAAGGAGAAAAGGAGGATAGCTAAATTCATACAGATAGAACAAGTAAAGAGAGCTCAACAGTACACACCAGAAACAAATACGAGAAGTACAGCAATGAAGGGAAACGAAGAGGATAGATCAGAGAGGAAATCAGTCATTTAGGGAAACAGAGAGGAAGTACTCTGAAGAGTCCATGAAGGAGAGAGGCTGTGCAATTAGGAAGAATTATGAAGAGCATAGGATGGACACCAAATGAAAGGGAGAGGAGAGATGGGTATTATTGTTTAACCAAAAACTATAGTATATGTGAGGCGGACACGGCAAAAAAAAGCGGTGTGAAGATGGAATGGAGGGGAAGAAAGGTAAACCGAAACGTGCCGTAGGCTCAAAGGTAAACGGTTAGACCCTACCTATGGCTCTAGGCATCATTAGCGCTGCTTTGTGAAACGTTTCTGATCTAGATGTTGGTTCCAAGTAAAATGAATTAAAAAAAAAAACACTAGGGGTTGCACAGAGTGAGCATGTGTGCAAGGCAGCTGCGTGCAGCTGGTGTTAAGCTAGGTACAGCCTGCCGTACTTTGCCTTGTAGCACTGCCTTTATCGCGCGCTGGGTCGGAGGTTTCTGGGTGTGGTGTTCAGTCTGTTTCTAGGTCGGGTGGCGGGTCTTGTTCGTTGAACTAACGCTGTGCAGGGTCAGCGTTGGAGAGGCACGAACGTATGGATCGTTTAAGTATATCTAATGGCTGTGGTCAATCTGAAAAAGTGTAATCCTAGTATTCGAAGTTAGGTTGCTGGACTGCGCAGTGTGGGACGAGTCTCAACGTGAAGAAGCATGCTGTTGGGACCACCGTGTTTCCCACGTGTAAAGCAAATCAGAACGTATGGAACCAGTGCTTGATTTGTAAATAAATTAATAAACGCCAGGAACTCTTCAGGAGGCCACTGCAGCTTGCCAAACCCATTGCCGCTGCCAATGACAGTAACAAGACAACTACGACCAGTGGTTTATAAGATCACGATCACTAAACTAACTACCTCTTTAACCCCACAAGTAAGTTCTCTGTGTGTTTGTGGCTTAAGGACGACCTGGGCCAGTCTACTGAGGACCGTATTGTTGCGAATAGCGTTGCATCCATTGTTGTCACAACAGCAACTTTCGCACGACCACCAACATTTGCAGAGCTTGAAGACATTCGGGTTGAAGTGCAAAAGAAGCGCAAGAAACATGACTAAAAATGCATACAATCTAATCCAACAAGCAACCAACCGCGACTGTGTATTTTTGTAACAAGATGTGGAAAACTTACAGGCGCAGCAATTTTTTATAGACCTAAACCTACTGAAAAAACGCCGTCAAAATAAGAACACACCCGGGATGCCGCTTAAAGAATGGATAGCCCCTTTGCCTTTAAACATCCTAGAGGATCTTTAGAGTGCTGCAGTGGATGAAAACCCCTCAAACTCCCTGGATCTGCCTGCAGTCGGATGTGTTGGTAAAGAGCAAGTTACTTACCCTTGGTAATGCCTTATCTGGTAGAGACAGGATCTAGCCGCCGATTCCTTATCTTAGAGTCCTTCCCAGGAGGCAGTGACTCTGGAACGAACGATGATGTCTCCCTAATGTGAAGTTAACAGTGTCCATATAAGCCTTCCCCCAATTCACCGACCTCAGTTTCTTCTGTGACGATTTTTGCACAAACTATGCGGAAACAGTCTGGAAACAGTGTGCCAAAAAGAGAAATATCATGGATCAACAAGTACAGTTTGAAAGAACTGCATTAGCATGCAAAGAGGGGATCTTGGTGACAACCGTGCACTCAGTTCACAGAGCGGGGAGGAATTGGTGGGTGGATAAGGAATCTGAGGCTAGATCCTGACTCTACCAGATAAGGGGTTACTGAAGGTAAGTAACTAGCTCATCTGAGACATCTAGCCCGCAGATTCCTTATCTTAGAATTAGATACCCAACAATACGATCCTTGAACTGACCTCACAAAACGCGGTCCAAAAGATAGAAAGAGACCAGACTATACAAAAAAAATTATTGAGGAAGCAAAGATGCTTACCGAAAGGACTGATCTCCAAGAAGGGCTATGGGAAGCCCACAGGAAGTAGAAAGCTATGAGACCGTGAGAAACACAGTCTAAAACCAGTAAAAGAGGCAGCCCTAAAAAGGGATACAACCTAAGATAGGGGAATACAAAGGGACCAAGGACAATAGACCATAGAGTCCAGGCTCAAAACCAAATGAAACGTGCATACACAGCGTGCTCAGCTGCCGTAAACACATACAATGAATAAAGAGCACCCACTGGCCGTTGAGGAAACTACCCTGAGAAACAGGGTTTGAAAAAGGGGACCTCCGATCATCGTATGAAGGAGAAAAGAGAAGACAGAAGAGCATCGCTAGAAAAACAACATGAATGGTAAAATGAAACTGCTCTTCTACAGAGAACTTTGATCGATATAGAAGGCATCCTATGGAATAACATAACATAGAAGCTCATTGAAAAGAAGGAAGGAAACAGACAAGTACAACTAAGCAGGTTGAACTAGGTCAAATGTAGGTGTAGGTAAAATGCAGCAACATATATATATATATATATATATCTGGAGTACAAGACATCCACAAGAGATCCATATTTGCAGAGACATACAACCAAAGATAAATGTACATAAGGATAAACATGCATATAAAAACATTGGTATTACCATAGAGACACAAGCCATACAGGGTACAGCAAAGGTATATACACTCCTCCGAAGGGAACCCACGTCCTCCACTAGAGAGTGGGAGGCTGAGAATAGGAGGAACGAAGGATACGCCATGAACGGATGTTAAGAAAGGAAGGACAGAGATAATACATCCTACCATTGTAAAAGAAGAAGCTGTGACAGTAACTGAAGTGGAGACAGTAAGACAAGCTGGAAAACAGCAACACAAAGCTACATAAGAGTAAGAACTAGATGCATCGCCCACCACAGAAAAACAAGCAAGTCTGCCTGCCTGTGTTACCAATATAACCCATATGGGCATAAGAAGCAGAGAAAATATGAAGCAGAAGTCCATATAAGGGATACTGAGTGCAAGGTCGCTCAGAAAGTGCCCTGAAGGCATACAAAATAAAGTACCTGAAGAACGGAGAACAAGACTGTAAGGCATCTGAACAACATAAATAGAATACCCCCTGCAGAGAAAGTACTGAGACAGAAAAAATCAAGTGGCAAAAACGAAGCTGTAAGAATAGGCTTCCACGAGGTCACAAAGTAAGATATGTTCCAGATGGCTAGAAACTAAACCTGTCACTGACAGCAAAAATTAGAAGAAAAGCACCTGCAGCTGTAAGTAAGATCACACCGGGTGTAACCATGGAAGAGAAGTACTCTGCCTTATGAACGCAGATAAGAGCCTAAAACATAGATCAACTCTGTAGTTCAACAACAGAGTTAAGACTCAGTACTACCATGACTATCTCTGAACGAGCGTTAGGCCGAATCAGCATGTACACCAAAAAGGGAGGTGGTACCAAAAGATATGTCAATCAAAGTAGTTCGCACAGCCTCCGAAAACCTGGAAGTATGCAACCATGCGCGCCGATGTAATGCTACGGAAGAGGCCACAGCCCGACCAACAGAATCGGTGGTATGTATACCACATTGATTGCTAAGGTTGGCAGCTTGTTGCCCAACTCGTACCAATGGAACAAGAACACTCGGGGCTACTTCCAGAAGGAAGGGCAAAAGGCACTCCACTGAATCCCCGGAAGGCATGGGAGAAGCGGGCGAGGACACAAGAAGGGTTCAGAGATTTCAGGGCAGAGCTAAAAGAAGAGAAAATATGCCTACCACAAGCGTCAAGTTTCCTGGCCTCTCTTTCTGGAGGAACAAGAGGGATAAAATCAATATTTTGGGTGGCTAAAGCAGCATGTACCGCATAGCTCTGATTAGATGGATGTCTAAGGAGACAGGACGGATCCTCCGGGACCAGACGACGCCTGTGAGAAATGGAGTAATCCACCAGGAGCCCGGTTTCAGGCTTAGCCCAAGCACCCAACAGGAATCAAAAAGACATTTATTATAAGGAAGGACAGGCTCTACGTTGGACTAACCAGGATGTAAGATGCCAAGTAAAGGGTCTGTTGACAATTCACCAGAAGGAAGCAGTAAACCAGTAAGAGCGAAATTCGATTGAGCATGTCCGCCAGAGCGGAACTCTCCTCTGGAGACAAACTAGGAAGAGACAGGACGCTGGAGAAGATTCTAAGCCACTGGCATCACCCAAGTCAAGTAACCAGTTAGACTGCATAGGAGGGGGAACCATGTCCGAAATAGGAGAAGGACACACTGTATCTTCCGTACTACCTCCACAACTATGGTCCTCAGAAAGAGAAACCGGAGGAAGGGCTCCAGAGACCAGAGGAAGAGAGTCTGAGACAGTGAACTCCAACTGCACCACATCCAATGTCATAACCAAAGCTGCTAAATGCAGAGAATTCGAATTGAGCATGTATCGGCGTTAAAGGCGCCACCATTATGGCCAGCAGACAAGAGCCCGACGCCAACATCGAAGTCAGCAAACCATAAGCAGAAGCCGAAGGTAGTAGCCTCGACAGGCTGTGCACCGGTATAGCTATGGTGTCAGAATCAGGAAGCTGACCAGAAACCGAGGAAGAACCCACCAGCTTGGACACAGGCATGACCTCATGCACCTCCCTGGGGCCGAAGGGAGCTCCAGAGAAAGGTGACGACCCAAAAATAGAATGAAGCAACTGATAATATTTTTTCATCTGGGTCAAAGACACCCCATCCCAGGATAGGTGGGATGGCGCTGGGCAGACTCATGCCACAACACTTCAACAGAAAAGTGGGGACCGGCAGTAGGTGACAAAGGGGGGAGGCGCCGCGACTTCAACCGCCTACGTAAACACTTACCTTCGGACATGAAAGGAGAATGACGCCCGGAGGCCGGTCTGTAGAGAGCGTGGGGGACCAAGGACGACAAGAAGACTTTGATGACTGACATCCACGGAGCTTCATGCAACTTTCTCTGTGCGCCTTTGGTCGGAGCCGAAGACATGAGTCGGACTTATCGGAGTCATCCTGCTCACCCAGACATTACATGCAAACCAAGTGAGGGTCCGTGGCGGACATTTGTCGTCCACAGGACTCACAAGACATGAACCCCGAGGACATAGAAAAATAGAAGGGCGCTCCTGGGGAGGACGGTGGTCCTGCTCACAGGGTTGGCAGTGCGGGCGCAAATGGACCGAACTGCCACACAGGAGCCGCATCGTCTGAAGAACAGCACTCTGGGCCCGCTTCCTGCTGTGTCAAGTTACTGGTGGGTCCTTGCTGACGGAGGGGGCAGGTGAGCCAATATTGGAAGCGTCTGTCAGACTATGAGAGGGCCGCGTGGCGGCAGTACATGTACAGCAAAGGCCACTGGGAACCTGTGGAGCCCCCGCGGGTGAGTGAGCCCAACATCTTTGTTCCCTTTCTCTTCCTGCTCCTTTCAGGACACGATTGCCCTGTGCTGTGGGGGACAGGCTCCGGCCCACCTACACCCTGGGGTCTGTATCAGGGAGGGGGAGGCCTGGACTTGAGTGTGCTGACCTCCACCTTCTGTGCTACGCGAGGACTGGAGAGTGAGAACTATGGTTCTCCAACTAGAGTTGGGTTGTTGCGACCACAAGGTGATTAAAAGTGTGCCTTAATGAAAGGGGAAGGATCTTCAAGGACAAAAGAGGTGCATTAACTTCCCAGATAAAGGCTAAAAACAGTGGAAGGGAAGTATCTACACTGGGGAATATCACCTTCTCCTGCTCACACAGTCATTGGAAGGGAGCCTCTCAGTGTTTCTTCGGTGGGTCCCGGCCCACGCAGTGATTAAAATCCTTGCCCACTTCATTCCCTACTGTTTAAAGGATCTGGGACGATGGCTGATGTCTGAGGCCTGGTGCGGCCCACACATTGTGGGCCGGCCTGTCCCTGCGGCGCATTTCCCCTTGCGGTGTGCGGTGGCTGGTCGCATGGACACTGGGCTTCACGTCAGGGGCCCTGGACCGGCACTAGTTCTTGAGTGGGAACATTTACAGTGACATCATCGCAGCATTTAAAGTGGAGTGGTTGGATGCCAACGTATGCTAAGAACACCTGAAGATCCAGCCATCCCATACATCATGAGGTGAGGGTTGCTACCTATAGTCTTCTGCAGCCTAAAGTATCCGGGCCGGCCCACCTCACAAGAACTTTCTCGCTCCTGCCGCTCCTACAACCCCCCCCCGAGTTCCTGGCCTGCATCTTAAAAAGGGACAGTCGGCGGCCGCTCTCTGAGTGGGGGGGGGCCCGTAGCGTGGGCTGACTCGCTGTGGTACCCGATTGGCTCATGACTGTTGAGACCATTCAGCATACCAGGGGCCAGGCGCATCGGGAGAGTGTGACAGCCCTCCTCTCAGAGAACTACATGTTTGGGCCTGCAGGGTGACCCTCCCTCTGTTGTGAAGTCCTCCCATCGTGCTATGAAGAAAGACCCCACAGTCAAAGACCTGTTCACTAAACCAACTCCGAAATAAGTCTGAGTCGATGCCGGAGGTTGGGGGATCAGGAGCATCCACTGAACTTCCCCAGTACTGAGAGCCAAACAGGGATGTATCCCCTATCACCAAAACGTTCTTGGAGTAGCTGTTCAGCTCTCTCCGAGCTGATTTTGTAAGCCTTAAGAAGGACATCACTGAAGATATTAAAGGGATCCGACAGGATGTAGAAGCTGTAGATCAGAGGGTGACAACAATGGAACAAAGTCAGAATGCCAGAGAGGAGGAGCTGGATGGACATTGTCAGGTACTACTGGAGCTCTGAGACCAGAACTTAAAACTCCAGCACCAGTTAGAGGACCTGGAGAACAGATCCTGACGCTCCAATATACGCGTTGAGGGTGTCCCACCACAGGCCGTCTCCGGCAGCCTAGAGGATTTCCTGATCTGGCTTTTCAGTCACGTAGCACCTGCCCTACGCGTTCATTAGATTGTCCTCGACTATACACAGCGGGCCAGTAGGCCAGCCACTGCGCCAGACCAACCACAAAATATCCTTACCTGCCTACACTACTGCTGGCAGAAGTAGGTTATTGTTGCTGCTGCAACGGGGTTGAAAATCATCTAATTTGAAGGCCTTAAAATTTGGCTTTATCAAGATCTCTCCCCTATCACACTACAAAGTTGTAGGACCCTCACAGACTTCCTGCAGACACAAGAGATTAGATATAAATGGGGTCACTCCTTCCACCTTCAATTTGAATGGCGGGAGGAAGTCTGGTTAATTTGCACCCTTGAAGACGCCAAGAGCTTGCCAGACATTCCGGACTTGCTTCAGACTACTCAAGCAAGATCGCCGGCCTGAGGTCCCGTGTGGGGAGGCAGCGGGGTGCGACATTCATCTCAAAGGAGGAAAAAAACGCTGAGCATGCCCACCGCGGCCGACAGCCATGAGGAACGATCATGTCAGTTCCGGCAACTGCAAGGGGAAGGGGAACGAGGGAGCCCAGGCGATGATTAATAGGTTCATCAGGATCGAATCCCCTCTTGTCCTTTGGCCACAATCGATTTCTTGGTCATCAACTGAGAAGGATTATTTAGCTCAAGCCATTTTGACTATCTTATCAGCTTATCAGGGGGAGCTACCCTATGATGATGCCGTCCCGAGCTGAAAGACGCCTGTGACATGGACCCCAATATCTGCGTTTTGATCTCTCCTCCACTGGGGACGTTACTTGTTTCTATATATACTTACTGTCTTTTTTATAACTTTTTCTAAGATTTCTCTACTCTTATATATATTTCACAGTTTTATCCCCTACTTGGGAGGATGAGTGGGCAGGCTCTACAAAGGGGAGGGGGAAGACACAACAATTAGGCATCAATGGTAGTATCTTTGTTTAGTCTCAATATCAGAGGTCTTAATGTCCCAGCTAAGTGACTGGCAGTCCTCTCCTTTCTCAAAGTGTGATATAGGTCTGCTTCAAGAAACACATCTACTTCAGAGTGACTGGCGCAGAATGCGCTCTCGTTGGTTTGACTGGCAGTACTTTTCATCTGGCTCTGCCAAGAAAGCAGGAGTGGCAATACTCTTTGCCTCTCATTTCGCGGGAAGAGTGGAACAGGTCTATTTAGATATCCGAGGTTGATTATTAGTTCTACATGTCTATATACAAGGGGTTTGATACATGATGGCCACTGTCTATGCACCAAACTAGAAATAGGAGGCCGTCTTTAAGGACACACTGGGATGCCTGCTGACATCACTGGACAAAGAATTATTGATTGGGGGTGAGTTCAACATCGTCATGGAGTCAGAGAAAGACAGGTCAAATATGCAAATGGGGCAAGATGGGGGACTGTCTCGAGCACCAAACACTGGCTGACTGACGCAGGGTTGACAGGCATATGGAGGCGTACCCACCCTATGGAAGTAGATTATACGTTTTTCTTAGCAGTCCACTGGACATATGCATGTATCGATTATTTCCTCAAAACCACAGGAATAACATGTGACACGCTTTCATCTGATATTGTAGCGGCCGCCCTTTTGGACCCCTATCCCATCTATATGCAGTTTCGTCCCAGGCGATGGGCGTCCGCATCTCTCTGCTGGCGACTTAAAAGTTAGACTTCTCACCTACGAGGATATTCATACGAAGACACTGACAGCCCTAACCTCATTTATGGAGCTTAACAATACACCCGACACCAATATCTCCACTCTGTGGGAAATGTTACCCTTTATTGGGATCACATCAGGATACAATACGGTGCGGCTTGACAAACGGTGTAGACTGGAAATACAGATTAGACAATTGGAAGCCACTCATGCTCAGTAGCAATCGGTCTCCAACTGACAGTTATCCTTAAACAATTGCAGGCCATAGGAATGGGAAGGGCTGAATATGCATTGTTAAATTTACATCAGAAATATTATGCTGGGGGAAACAAAACGGGACGTATGCTCGCACATCAACTCCAGGCACAGACAGTGGATCGCAGGATACCGGAGGTGAGGGGGGCCAGACGGCAACATAGGCCATTCAGATGAGGATATTGCAAATGCGTTTGGGACCTTTTATAAGGTGCTCTATTCTGCTGACCCTCTGCAGGATTCTGATGTAGCAACCTACCTGGCATGTGTGTTCCTCCCTGAAGCGGTAGCTCCTACTTTTGTGGCACTGGAGGGGGACATTACGACTCAGGAGGTTCTCAATGTGAAAACTGGACTACAACCTAACAAGGCTCTGGGCCTGGGTGGCTACGCCGCAGAATTTTCTAAAAGGTTTGCCCCCCAATTGGCACCTATCCTTACACGATTATTTAACTCATGTGACATGGGGCGCTCCCTGCCCGACTTGATGCGACTGGCTACCATTACGGTGATCTCCAAGCAGGGGACGGACCCCATGTATGTGCATCATATCGTCCGATTTCCCCGTTGAATGTGGAGGCAAACCTTTTCACAAGTGTCCTAGCCAACAGACGGGCTAGTTGACCCTGACAAAGCTGGGTTTGAGCCAGAGCGTGGATGCAGTGATAATACATAGAGGCTTTGCCACTTTCTGGACAAGGTGCAGCACTCTCGGGTGCCAGCCCTTCTCCGGACGATCAATGCTGGGAAAGCATTTGATTGTGTGCACTTGCCTTATCTGTATCGAGTGCCTGAGGGTGTGGGCCTCGGCCCAAGATTCTGCAGATGGATACAGTCCGGCTATGCTGCCCCCCCCAGGCTAACATCCGTATTAATGGAGTGAAGTCAGCCACCTTCCCCATAGAACGAGGGACTAGATAGGGCTGTCCACTATCACCTTACTTTTTGCATTAAACATGGAAAATTTACAGAACGGATAAGAGCGAATTCACAAGGGATGAGTATCTCGAGGGGGGGGAGGGAACATAAGATTATGTTCTACGCAGACAATGTCCTCCTGACTCTCACTGACCCACTCAATTCCCTGAAAGTGATTATGGCAGAAATAACCATGTTTGGAGAGGCTTCAGGCTTTAAGGTCAAACCGCAGAAGTCCTCATTCTTGACTTAACTCTCCCTGACTCAGAGTGTGTCCGACTTTGAACTCGATTCCCATGTCAGTGGGTGGAAAACGGGATCCCTTACTTAGGATAACACACGCAACCCACACTCTCATGCACCGCTGCCTATTACTACGAGAACCTACTAATGCCGACAAGGACAGACCTCTCTAAATGGAAGACACATGACCGATCATGGTTAGTGCATATAGCAGGTGTTAAAATGGCATTGCTCCCCAAACGGCTATATGTTATGCAAACGCTGCCCCTTCAACCCCCTCCCCACAACATTTGATCAGACTACAAAAACGACTCTGTAACTACATTTAGCAGGGTAAGTGAGCAAGACAAGCTAGAGCTTGTGCATTTCTTCTACTGTCACTGGGAGGCTTAGAGATCCTGAACCTGTACTATTATTATCAAGTGGCCGGCCCAACTGCGTTACATGGTGGAGTGGACTCACCAAAAAACATTGATGCTTAATAGATCAGGCTATAGCTGCCACACACATATGGAAGGTGCCTTGGCTACCTAAAATACACCGGCCCTCTGGAGGCGGGGTCTCGCCAGCGTTAGATCTACATTTGGGGTTTGGCTCAGGCTACAACGGCGACATGGCCTCTCCACACCCATCACCCCACAAATGCCACTAATTGGCAATCCTCACTTCCCACTGGCAGCCACGGGACAGAGATTCAAGGTATGGCATGGGGCTAACTGTAAATGGATAGGAGAACTGATTGATGCGGAGGGACTCATGGACTTCCCTACACTACAAACATGCTATGATGTCCCTGACACAGCAAGATGGCAGTACTTAGCGGTAGCACACTGGGTGACGCACAGCTGGATTCATCCACACGCCAGTAGAGAACCAACGGCTTTTATAAAGTGGATCCTAACACGTTACACAGACAGGAAACTACTCTCCGATATCTATGCATTGCTGGTTTAACCACAACACCCTCTCGATTCTCCCGCACGGGCAAGGTGGAAGAGAATGTGCACGTCGCTGTACAGACAAGGAATGGAATGACATTCTACACCGGGCACGAACATCCGAGCTTATTACTACCAGTAAGGAGATGCTCTTAAAGATAGCCCATTATTGGTACCTCACTCCTGCAAGAATTGCCACATGGAATCACACAAAAGGGGGGCAATGTTGGTGACAATGCAGACAACAGGGCACACACACACACATCTTTTGTGGCACTGCCCCAAGCTGGAATCCTTCTGGGCCGGGATACTAGAGGCAGTAAATACCATGTTTGCAACAGACATACCCAAATTTCCGAGTTGCATAATACTGGACCTCCCTAACCCTATCACATACCCTACGAGCCCCTAAAGGCAAGGCCATCACCTTAGTATTAGGGGCGGCAAAGCAACTTCTTCTTGCTAGATGGGGAAACCGATATGGTACCCACACACCTGGATTGGCTGCATAAGATCTGGGAAGTGTTGGGCATGGAAACGCTGACTGCAACTGCTATGCAACAACTCCCACGTTTTGACAGATGTGGCAACCTTGCATATAGTACCTCGCTGATGAGTTCCAGGTTTTGACGTGCCCACAGTCCCTTTCGGATATTGCACTTGACCTCCCCAACTGACACTGCAGACACTTAAATAGTAACACACTTTCATTTGATGTTCTCACCTGGGATGCACCCTCACACACCTCCCCCTAATCCATTACCCAATAGCCCTCTCGATCCTATTTCTCGTTTTCTTCAACACTATATTTGTCACCGCTCTTAGTTTAATGTAACTACTAGCGGCCGATGGACGTAGGTGGGTTATAAGGTAAAGTGTATATCTGCTATAGAACCAATAAAACAAATTTAAACCCAAAAATTGAGGACAGATGTATTAAAATGATGCCCAATGCTGACCATATTCCTTTAAAAAGAATTGTAGTTGGCATTCAGAAATTGGTGGATGACTTGGTCTGGTTTAATACCGATAAGCAGGTGCTGAACACATATAGGTGGTACTCAAATTATTGTTTTTTTTAGAAAATGTTATGCTAACAAAAGGTATATAGAAAGAAGAAGTTCTGCCTCTGTGATTATGTGTGACTATCCAAGAGTGAGTTTGGCAAATACATTCAGTATTAATGTACAATTGTATAACCTGAAAATGAAAGTTTCTCGACAAGATTTATACCTGTTCCATTTGAACTCAAAACATTATCTTTTCTGTTGTCTTGTCTATGTTTATGATTATTCCATGATAAACTATGCTGCTCTTTAAATGATCAACAGGCTGGACGCCAACAATTAATACTATGTTTGAGAAAAACAGTATCTCGGGTTTATAAAATCTTTGCGCAATGCAATCCATTAGCTTACTGTAAAAAAAGAATTAACTAGGCAAAATTAAATTACTAAAAAGGTCCGATAAGCACTGCCACACACCAGCTTGTGCATAACACAGATCACAGCCATATGCTATTGTCTTGCTCTGCCCTGCAGAGCTACCGGCAGTCAATACACACCACACCATGGGAGGTTACGGAATTGCCTGATATCCATATATGGGAAGCACGCACTCTAGGTCTCTATAAACGAAGGAAAGTGCATAAAGTGTGTACGCGCTTTGCAGCCCTGGCGCTTCTTCTATCCAAAAGCACTAACGCTCCAGTGGAGATATGAGGTGGCACCCCCAGTGGCGGCTTGGCATGGAGCACTGCACAAATGGGCGAAGAGCTTAGGAGGAGGTCCTTCGCCATGAGGAGGTTCGCTACTTGCACCAGTGACGTCTTCCCCCCCAAAGGGCTACCATTCTCACTCACTTTTTTCAGCACGTTGGAAATGATGATCTCCTATGAACTACTCAGGATATCACCTCACATCATACCCGGATCGCTCCTGCAGTGGGACATTCCACTCTGGACCGCGGTATCGCCTACCCATCCCCACGAACTCCTCATCCAGGCCATGGGCCCACCAATGCTCTCACCCCAATAATGCATTTGGCCCAGGAACTGTACCCCCAACCCACAACAGTCGTCAAAGCTTGCATTGCTTATCCATCTACATTTAGGTGCCCCTTCCCCAATTGACCACGCTCTCTCCCCAGTTCCACCTTACACCCCCAGTTGAAGGCCTTGCAGCTGCATGCCGGAAATACCCACTTACATCTCGTAGGTCATCTTCAGAAGCAGAGAGGTTTTATGATCAGACACCTTGTATAACTATCAAGCTTCCCTAATCGATTGTTAAACAATATGTATTCTTATACAGTATGTCATGTCATACGGTACAGTTGGGTGCTTGCGTTATCTTTGATGTAAAATCCAATAAAAACATTTATCCCAAAAAAGTTCAGATAATGGTATATTCTTTTCTGTATGCAATAATGGATTGAAATGGAATTTGAAAGCGAGTGCATTATATGTGTTCGCATTGGTCAATGTGCACTCTATCAGTTAAGTCACAACATTTGGGCCTTGTATTTATACATAGCTGCAGAAAAGTCGGCAAAGATACAAAAACGCATTTACAGGCTCTAGCTAACGTAATAAAAAGGTCAATGATTTTAAATAGATCCATTTCAGGAGCATATTCTAAAAAGACTTACTGTCAAGCCTGGCTGCTCGATCATCTATGACACACTGCTTCGTATACGAGTCTTCAATTGTAGGATCATAGTCCGTAACAAAGTAGGACTGGAAGAAAATAAAAAAACATTTAAAGTCTTGCTTTATGTCGTTGATTACATTTTATTTTTGCAAACAGAAAAATCTAGGCAGATTGTAGGCACTAGTTACCACAGGGGTAGATTGATCACTTGTCCAGTGAACAAATATGTAGCAATTACATTTTGCTAACGCAGCCATTTATAGTAACTACAATACAGCAAATCTATTTCAGTTCACATTCAAAGAGAATAAAGTAGCTGTGATCTCGCTTTCTTTTTCGAGATGTAGTAAATATAGTTAGCACACCAATGGAATTAGTTTGCACTAATTATTTACAGGTGTGCCCGTCGCGGAAATATTTATCGCAAATTACTCATTCTCATAAAAATTTAAAATACACAAACTTTAAAAAGAATATAATCATCTATATGAAGTGAAGAGAAATATATACTTTTAAAACTAACATTTTATAGATTGTCCCAAATTCAGAAAATGCAGGCAAATTATTATCAAAATGTAGATTATAAGAATAATTACATTTATGACATTTACAAGGCACTCTAATGTCACAAGGGAAAGAACTCAAAAGTCCTGCTCCCCAACTTCACCTGGGGTAATAGAGACCAATGCAAGGACCTTAAGTTCCTCTCTAGTTGGTAGCTGCTGACGCTTGGGTATGGGGACTGGCACCTCTGTGTCTGTGACAACCTTACCACCTCTTGTGGCTCTTGGGAGACGTGCAGCTAAGTACACCATCAGAATGAATGTGATAAAATACAAAAATGAAAACACATGGAAACGGGTATTCTTTAATTGTGAACCAATGGTCTGGAACAAAATCTCTGCATTGACCAGGATAGTGCTAAAGACGTACTGTAATGATCTGCGTGTCATCTGGTTCTATGCATCACACTCAGCCTAGGGCTCCTCATTCTAGAGTCTTCATCTTGTTTGTGTGGCTCTAGAACTCCCACTGGTCATTTGCTGCTGGCGTTGTGTGGATAGGACGTTACCTCTGTGAATACCTTCTTCATATCCAATAAATCATCTTCCATCAACCTCATCCAGTGTACCATCTTTATTACACTTGCGACAATCTCGAAACGGACCCACAGCCGTCTACTTTGCTGAACTACGACTACAGAACTACCAAGACGTCCTAACACACCTCAGTAATTTTAGCTTGCTGCATGATATTCCTCATCTAATCTGTCTCACCAACAATGTACTGTGTGCGCTACCCGCCTCCCTGCGTTCTTTGCCTGATGAAACACATCCTTTTAGACATTTTATCAGTTCAAGCTTACTGTTTCTTCTCGCGCCACAAGTGACTTGCACTGGCATATCGCCTATTATGCAACACATCTGACGACGCCCGCTTCCTACTGAGCCATGCAAGACGTAATGGTCACTTAGTTACTAATGACTCTTCCTTTGTCAACGGCACGTTAAGTCGCCTAGCAGCTCAAGACGCTTCTTAGCCTTCTTTCATTTACTCATCAAAGCTCTGAGGATGCCGCGACTCACACCTAGTTTGTTTGTTTTTTCAAGAGAGGTTTACCATCTTAACGACCCCTTAATACATTGGTAACACTCAGCCTGCTTTCGCCGACGGGCACAGCATTTTATTGTGTTGTTTACGCCTTAATACATTGGAAACACTCAGCCTACTTTTGCTGACGGGCCCAACATTTTATTGTGGTGTTTACGCCTTTTCTGCTCCGCTAGCAGATACAGCTTATTGTTCCTCCTGCCTGCTCTGCCTATACCTTTTGCTGTCAGGCACAGCATATTACAAGTATCTTTACTGCCTGTTTCGCTGACAGAAACCGGTCCCAGGATGCTTGTTTCCGGTCCAGGGAAGACATGGCTTTGGCAGTTCGGGCTGGACTGTTCCCATGAGGCACAGGGTCAGACTGATTTGCATATGGCCATGTCTAAACTGGGGTGGCGGAGTGAGCTAAAGAATGGTGATGGATTAAACCCAGATATTTTGACTGGGGGAGAGTGTTTGATTTGCTCAAACTCTCCGTCCATCATCCCCTTTTGTATTGCTTTGCTTCGCTGACAGACAGCTTATTTCTAATACATTTGCATAATACTTTCAATTTTTCCACAACTTTCACCAAGCATGCACAGTACGCAGAGCATCTTGCAAAAATCACATTGACAGTGTTCGAGTAAATGGTCATCCAATCAAAATGCTCTTTGACTCTGGGGCGAAAATCACATTTGTTCCAACGAGTTTTTATGATACGCCTTTATTGGGTAAAATAAAGGTCTTAAAACCGGATATCATGCTGCTTGCATACGGTGGCCAACCTATCAAGTTATTTGGCTACTTTAAGGGTGACCGAGTACAGGAGCAAACTCACAGCTGGAAAAATCTACATCTCCTCCAGGAGTGACAGTATAATAAGCTGGATCCACCAGGCCGATCTCGAAGTCATACTAATCCCTAGTGGGGATCCATGCATAGTCCTGAAGGGAGACCTACCTCCATCACTTATTGATGCTATTGATCCATCTGAGTCAGCCAAGGTTGATCAAGTGGATGATTTACGCACGGAATTTGAGCAGGTCTTCAGGGAGGAATTGGGTTGTTTGTCTGACTATACACATAAGATCACCCTGAGGCCTGGTGCCATCCCTGTCACGTGCAAAGTGCATAGTGTACCATTAGCCCTGAGGGAGTCCATGCAGAAAGAACTACAGAAGTTGCTGCATGAAGGCATTATAGTTGTAACTGAGGCGAGTGATTGACTGGCTCCTGTAGTACTCGCTCGCAAAGCCTCTGGCTGGGTGAGACTATGTGTAGACTTGCGCGCTCTCAGTTGTGCTGTCATAGCTGACAAATACCCTCTACCCAATATTGCAGAGATGCTGACGCAGCTAAGTAGGGCTGTGGTCTTCTCCAAACTAGATTTTAGGGCCGCATATCGCCAGATTAGAATTGATCCAGATTCAATGAACCTTACTGCGTTTATAACGCTATTTGGCACATGCAAATTTACAAGGCTCCCCTTCAGCCTGAATTCTGCAGCCTCTGTCTTTCAAAGAGCTATGGAAGATGTCCTGCATTGGTTACCTGGTGTCAAAATATACCAGGATGAAGTCTTGGTGCATGGCTCTTCTCAGAAACTACATGATGAGAGACAGAGGGCCGTCCTAGAACAATTTAGGTCTTGTAGTTTAACTTTGCGCGAGAATAAGTGTAGATATAACCTTACACTGAAAAACAGAAAGGGAGGTCTCCTCACAAATCCAATGTCGGGACGAGGAGTAAGGGGAAAACAAGAAATCAAAACAGTCCCTATCTTTAACTTGAAAAGAGGATAATGCTATCCATAGTATGCCACCATAGCTCAAGAGATCCTTACACCTAAATCCACTCTAGTAAATTATATACACAATAAGAAAACAATTGGGGTAAAAATTATAAACAATTTATTACAAAATATACAATGTCAAGTTTCAATTACAGTGCCACAATGTAAAATATTTAAAAAAAAAAAAAAAAGGGGGAGTGTCAGCACCCTACCAATGGTTCAATGGTGCACACATGATTAACACACAAAATCAGAATTAAAAAGCAGTTAGCTATTAAAAACAAGTTTAGACAACTTGTTTTTAATAGCTAACTGCTTTTTAATTCTGATTTTGTGTGTTAATCATGTGTGCACCATTGAACCATTGGTAGGGTGCTGACACTCCCCCTTTTTTTAATATTTTACATTGTGGCACTGTAATTGAAACTTGACATTGTATATTTTGTAATAAATTGTTTATAATTTTTACCCCAATTGTTTTCTTATTGTGTATATAATTTACTAGAGTGGATTTAAGTGTAAGGATCTCTTGAGCTATGGTGGCATACTATGGATAGCATTATCCTCTTTTCAAGTTAAAGATAGGGACTGTTTTGATTTCTTGATTTAACCTTACAGAAATTGATTATTTGGGGAATAAGTTGTCTAAGGAGGGTGTGAAACCCAGGGACCATTTAGTTAAGACCATTGATAATCTCCCCATACCCCAGTACAGAGACAAGTTGGTCACTTTTCTTGGCATGGCCGAGTATTATAATAAGTTCATCCCACGGTTTGCTTCTCGCACCTTCACTCTAAGGGCAATCCTCAAGAAAGGTGTGAGATTTACCTGGTCATGGCAGTGACAATTAGAATTTGAAGCTATAAAGGGAGCTTTGAATGGGGGCCCCCATTCCATCCTAATCACCGATGCTAGCTCCAAGGGTCTTGGCGCTGTCCTTAGGCAGGTGAAGGATGGAAAGAGGATTACTATTATGTTCCTATTACGGGCACTGGTGGAGCCAGACATACAGTACTCCGTGCATCTTTTGGGCAATTAAGAAACTTAAAAAGTTTCTTTGGGGAAGTTCTTTTGTGGTACAGTCAGATCATAAACCCTTGAAAGACTTGTTCACAAAGAAAAGTTTAGATGCTGTGTCTTCCAGGATCGCCAGGTGGACAGTCGCTCTCCAAGACTATGATTTTATTGTAAATCACATTTCTGGTGTTCAGAACAAGGTTTCGGATTGTCTTTCCCGCCTTGTTCCGAGTTACCCCCATCACACCTTTGACACTTCTGGAGACTCATGGTTGGAGGATGACAATTATAAAGTGTGTGAGATCATGACTGGCATTTTGAGTGAGGGAGAGTGGAAGTCTTCCATGGAAGGTGATCCTGTAATCCCTGTAATCTGCAAGTTTGTAACTGAAGGTTGGGGGGCACAAGAAGTCTGAATGAGGAGACGTGTACATTTTGGAATGTGGGTCATGAGTTTTCTGTCTCCTCTGGCTTACTCAGGAGGGGTACCAGACTCATCTCTCCCCTTTCTGTTTGGCAAAGGATCATTCAACAAGCCCATCGGGGTCACCAGGGCATCTCATAGACCAAAGAGAGGTTTCGATTACACTTCTGGTGGCCCGGCATCGACCCCCTTGTCGAGCGAATGGTGAGAGATTGTTCCGAATGGAATGCTTGTGACAAAGTCTATAATACCAGGGTGCAACCCATGGTTGTGCGGGAGACCCCTGATCGTTGTTGGCAGGAGGTGGCATTGGAACTCCTGGGTCCCATTAGGAGCAGCTCCGGGCAATTCTATGATCTTGTATTAATAGACATGTTCTCCAGGTGGCCGGAGATTAAGTTTACTCAACACTGAGACTAGAGAGGTTACCAAGTTCCTCAATGAAGTATTTTCAAGAAAAAGACTCCCGGATTGTCTCCTAACCGACAACGGTGTCCAACTAGTCTCAAGAGAGATGGAGGAATATTTGGAGGAAAGGGGGATCCTGCACAAGCGTTGCTCCCTCTACCATCCCGAAACCAACAGAATGGTGGAGAGGTTTAACGTGTCTTAAAAGAGTCCATCCAACTGGCCAAAACCCAGAATATTAACTGGAAGTCTGAGGTAGTGGAATGTGTGACAATTTACCGCCTCACGCCTCACTCCATCACAAACTAAGCTCCTTTTGAACTGTTTCGAGGACGGAGCCCCAATACTCTTATGTTCCAAGCATGGATGAGGGACAAAAGTGCGAGAGTGGGTTTGGATTCTGGTTCAGGTGTGGCGATTCGGACTAAAGATCCCAGTGTGGGTTCCCCTTATGCGGATCCTGGTGAGGTGTTCAGGCAGGATCTGAAGATTGCCAAAAGGAAAGAGTATTTTGACACCAGACACGTTGTCACTCAAACTTGCGTGCGAGTGGGCGACAGAGTGCAAGTACGTCTTCCTCAGAGGTCCTCTGGAGTCTCAAAATACTCCTTGCTTTTTGTTGTGAAGAAACTCTTTCAGAATGAAGTAAAGTTGAATAATGGTTGCATCTGGAATTTGAACAGGATTGCCCCCGTGCGCACTAAGGTACATTCTGAGCTGGTTGTTCTGAATAATCCTACTAAAGAAGTGCCCGCCCTACAAGAGTTCTCGCACTGGAAAGATTCCGGAAAAACTACATGATTTTGTTCTTAGTCGATGTTTTCTTTGCTCTTTATTTGTTCTTGCTTTCTCCTCTTCTTCCTCCCGGTCCCACTTTACTTCTCTTTTCTGCTTTTCTTGTGTAAAGCGGGATGGTGTGTAATGACCTGCGTGTCATCTGGTTCTATGCATCACACTCAGCCTGGGGCTCCTCATTCTAGAGTCTTCATCTTGTTTGTGTGGCTCTAAAAGTCCCACTGGTCAGTTGCTGCTAGCGCTGTGTGGGTAGGACGTTACCTCTGTAGATACTTTCTTCATATCGAATAAATCATTCTCCATCAACCTCATCCAGTGTACCATCTTTATTAAACATACATCTTTAAAAAAATTACATCATGACAAAGTAACTGTCCACTTCTATTCTGAGGAACAAGAAGCACTTTTTGCCAGTATCCTGCCTTTGACACCGTACAGAGCTCTGCTACCTTTTGGCTAGGGTTGGGTTATACATTTACCACGTATATACATTCATACAGAAAATAACATCACCAACGTTTTAGGACTTTAAAATAAGGGTGTTGAAAAGCAACAGAAGGAAGAGCTAATTTGTAAAATTGGCTAGTTTGGTGTGAGAGCCAAACATACTACCTTTTTCCTCATTTAGTTCAAGTCAACTCTCTTTTGTGTTGGCTTCCATGCTGTTTAGACATCTGTCAGCTGGTGTTGTGGCATTTGGGGTGATCACTTTGCAGAAGGATCTGTCTAACTGCAGCCTCTGAATGGAAACCTAGCTGCTGTTTTTGGATAATATAGAATAGTGGTCTAGTATGAATAATTAACAGACTGGGTACCTTTGTAGTTGGCAACTTTATCAGTAGAGGTAGCTATTATATATCTTACATAAACATCTCGGAATGGTACAACAAAGATACACTATGCACAATATAATTTAAAGATGGCTACCCGATAAACATAGCACTGGGCAGCTATCCTAGAAAATTATTGTGCATACTCATTGCTGTACTGTTGAAAATGGTCGATTAGCTGCATCTAAAGTTGGCAAACTTCTTAGAGAAGTAACACAATAATACAGTATGGACAAAAAGCATTCAAAGATGTCTTCCGAAAGCGGTGCTTCCATTGGATACAGTGAACAGCAAAGGAGCAGTCCTGTAGCACTGTGGGGAGATGTCGGGCTTTAAAAAAATAACATAAAAAAGGCAAATAAGTGAATTAATAGAAGGAGAGCATTCAAAAAATTGAAAAACAAAGAATTCAAATCATGGTCGCCTGAAACTGTAAAGTGGTTAGTGGGGCAAGCAAGCCAACCAATGAAAGACAATTGCTGGGCAAATAATTGGCTCAACAGCCCTGGCACTGAAACGCACTATTTGTAGGTGTATTTGAATAGTAGATCTGAACAAATGCCAACTTTCAAACACCAACACAGCCAGTGGCTGAAGGGGGCTAAACCATTGGTCCATGCTGTGTGTTATATGGGTGGAACAAATGTGACACTTAAAAAGACCAGTGTTTTTGATGTACCGCTCTAAGTGGCAAGGGATGCCCAGACATGGATTACGTGCCTACTGGAACTAAGCCATACCAGAGTGACGAGCCCCAATCATGGATAAAACTGTCTTGTGTTACTTGTGTTCCTGGTCAGGGAGGACCAGTTTGAGCTTGTCTGTTCAAGCAGGGTCGAGGTTCATTTGAAATCGGCATGGCATGGTCCAAACTCGGGTGGCATGGTGGGCAAAAGAACAATGGGTTTAAATGTTACCCCGAGCAACCACCAGTAGTTCGTTCCATTGCAAGGATTTGTCCCATCACCAGTTATGTGTTTGATATACCGCCCTAAGTGTTAAGCATATGCCCAGACATGGGTCTGTGCTCACTGAGCCACTGGAATCAAGCTACACCCAACCAACAAGCTCCAATAAGGGTGAAACTGGTCTTGGGTTCCCTGTGTTTCGGTTCATGAAGGACTTGGCCAGGCAGTTAAGGCTGGGGCTGTTCCTATTGGGCCAGGGTCAAATCTGATTTGCATATGGCCGGGTCCAAACTGAGGCGGCATGGTGGGCAAAGGGATGATGTGTTTGAATGCTACCGCGAGCAATTGCCAGACTTAGACGAAATGCAAGCATTTGTCACATCACCTTTTGTGTGTTAGCTAGACCGCCAGGTCAACCATAAAAATAGCTCTATGACTAATCCCAAAATGCAAAACACCTAACAAATTTGTATTGGTTTGGGTTTGTGAATACCACAAAACTTATCATTGCAACTCTCTACAAAGAATCAGGTTCGGTTATTGGAGATTAGTGTACAATGAGCACAGTGGGTGTGCACTTCATACGATTTAACCCCTTCGACGCTGATGACGAGATCAGCTCGTCATCACCCACGGGTGGCGTGTGCTGATGACGAGCTGAGCTCGTCATGTAACGCGGAAAAGGGAAAACAGCCGCACAGCGCAAAAATCACCGCAGCAGCGATGCGGTTAAGTATGTTTCTTCTAAAAATCACTTAGTCTTTGTGTCCCGCCTTGCTTTGAAAGCCAGCTAAGAGCATTAAGACAGACAACAAAACGTTCATATATAGGGACAAGAAATTTCGAACAAGATCTCCAGCTTAATAAACCAACACGGTTCCTAATCCCAGGTAGGACACGAAAGTGAGTTCTGTAGTCTGGCAAATAACAAGTCCAGTGAACCCAGCTCCAGTGCTTTTCAACGTGTAGGATAAGATTTTGAACTGTGGCAAAATTACTATTATACCAATTAAAACCTTTGCAGGCAGTGGAGTCGCATGCTTCCAGAACTACCACTTCTTACATGCCTCTTCATTGCTCTGCAGATCTCAGCCGAAAAAATAATGCATTATAATTATGATGCCAAAATGTGGTGCACTGTCCCCCTGCATGCATCCTCCTGCCCACTCCATATTCCGTCCCCTCCTTACTGACTGCCTGTTCCTTTCCACTTCCAGCCTTAATGCTTCAAACCGGTCTCCCTGTTCAGACCCTAGGTCTGTCACATATTTCCAGCACTCTGATTTTTAAGTTCCTTACCTCTCCCTACCCCTCACCCCCTACCAACTGCATCACTTCTTTATCTACTCTGCATCACTGTGCCCCCTCCTAAGGGTCCATATCAATGTCTTTACAACCTCTGTGCCACAGGACGTTTAATGGTACAAACGAAGCAACTGAAGTTTTCTTGCACAAGTAAACAGAACACTTAAGTGCAAAGATACAGCAAACCTATTAAAAGAGTTCTCTCCATGTATAAATAAACAGACCAGTAGGAACACGTGTAAAATGGGAAGTCCTCATGGGAGGATACAAAATTCCAAAAGGAGGGACTACTAAATGTATTAGCCAATGAAAAGCCAATAATTTCTAAAGGCCAGAAACAGGAACCAGTGAAAAAGCTGAACTTTTTTTGAAGCCCACATCCTAGAGGTCGCAGGGACCGTGCAGACACTGACTAGGCAAGACCTAAAAGGTACCAAACAAAAATAGTGCCGCAAAGCCACGCCTGTGGCAGAATGTGAGAAATAAGTGTGTAAAAACCGGATAAATATGGTAATTAGAATAAAATACAGCTCACATTTTCGGGTCTGACCATGTTCGGTTACATCTTTCTGTAGCTTCTCGCTATGGAAATGCACAAGTATACTGGTATAAATGTCTGGAATAAGTGTGTTTCCATAGTCAGAATTGGAAGGAACACCAGAATATTTCATGAAGATATAGGGATGTGGTGTACCCGCTTGTAAATGTTATGCCTGGAGAGAAACAAAAACAAATTTAAATGTATAAATGCAAATCTGAAGCCTGTTTTCATATTTAGAGTTTCTATGGGAGGCCGTATTGGAGACATGGCGCACTGTCCTACTCTGCTGCGCGGAGCACGGTCTATGACTGCGTGCAAGGTGCAGGCACCGACAGGGCGCCATTTCACAATAAATGGACTATTCCTTTGCAGGCACAACTCCACCCCTGTACCCGGACCAGACCAGTGCAGTAGTGAAAAGCAGATCAGCTGTTTGAAACCTATAGTCTGCCATTCACTGTATGCGCAACGTGGCTTGCATTTGGAAGGGGCTAGACTAGCGAGTTCTCTGCAGAGGGGTGCAGTGGGTGACTGCACCCGTCTCAGGTGTGCAAGAATCCGGCGTTTTCCCCAGAGGCACTTAATTAATGTATTACGGCCTATGGTGTTAAATTCATAGGCGTTCACTTTATGAATGTGTGTAGACCTGGGAAACTGGTGTGGATATCCATGAACACTCCTAGGATTCTTCAATAATCCTATGGAAGTCAGACAGCTATTCCCTGTAAAGCTACAAGTAACGATTGAAGCAAGTTGACGAATTTTGACTTTGTGATGTGCCCCTCCAGTTCTAGTTACTATCAATCTCTAGCTCTTGTTGTGATTATAACATTCAAGTAATTTAAGCCTACGTCAGTGAAGTAGCATGCACTCTTCCTAGAACAGATGGTAAAATACATGCGAGCTTCCTCTCATATACAAACAATGAGATCAGCCACTAGATGTCAGTGTTAACTCAAAGAAGTGTATTTATTTAGGTGGCGATTTTCAGTCACCACTGTGCAATTCTAATGAAATGTGTCCGGAGCAGAATTCTCAATCGTTATCAATCATTGCTATTATGAATCCGTACTGGTAAATCTGACAACATTTATACAAATTAAAATATATCATCCAGTGTTCCACCAGTGCTTACACAAATGGTAACTGTTTGGAATATAGAAGGATGTAGAAATACCAATAAACCGACCGGAAACAACAATATAGGAAGCTTACAATGTTTACGTTGTAGAAAATGCTAAATGCCCGAGTCACGTATATGACTTGTGGAGCTTTATCACCCTTTTCATCTTTCACAAAACTTCCATACGTGCATAATAAGTTCATGGTTTCGAGACGTGTGCATGGACAAAAATCATCGACCAGCTTTTAAGCGCTTTGTAGCCTTATTGCTATAATATAATTGCGAGAGCCCACTTAACCACCTATTTGCTTGCCTCTTATTTGATAGCGTGCTTGTTCATTAATCCTGTATGTGTCCCTCGCTTGGAACATATTCTTTTTACCTGTGTCCTTTCGCTGCTTACTTTTAAGAAGCAATTTATTTTCTTACGTACAGTATTGGAGAGCATGTGTTTTCCTGCTGTCTCTCCTGTGTTCTTCCCCACGACCATATTGCTCTCTCTCGTCAATCTGTTGTCATACCTCTCCCTCCCAGTTTTGCTCTCTCTGGCCCTGTGTTACTCTCCCACTGCACTCCATGTACCTGTCTCCCTTGTGTGCTTCTCCTCCCACCAGGGTCAGCCTTGTTGTGTCCTGCTGGAAACGTTCTAGTGTCTCAGCAGACACAGAGTTTGTTAACCACTCCATTGGGGGAGTGGCCACACAGGCACCCCACACCCAGGGCTTTAAGTGGGTGGGGGGGGGGGGGGGGGGTCTGAGCCCCCCCAGTTTTTTTTGGGGGGGGGGCCTCGAAAGGGGGCTTTAGGGGGCTCTATTTACGGGCCTCAAAGGTAGGGTGACGAGACGTCCCGGTTTTTGTTTGGTGTTACTAGTGTGAGTAACATGTCTTGAACGTGAAATACTGCCAATTTAGTTTTTCACTATTGAAAGGCTATCTTGCCCATAGGATAACATGGGGAATGCTGTGTAACATGTTTACCTGCATATCTTCCCATAACGGCAAGATAGACATATGGAATTTGGTATCCCTGAACTCAGAATTTAATAACACATTCTTAGTGAAGATGGTTTTTAAATTCTAAGTTTGGAAATAGCACTTTTAGAAAGTGGCTATGTTCCTGTTCAACCTTTCTGTGTGCCTCTGCCTGGTTGTGTATTGACTGTCTGGTTTGTGAGTGACAGGGGCTGGGGTGGCTCCAGGAGGCTGGCTGAGTCAGCACAATGCTGAATAGACCCATCTGCATGTAGAGTGGTGGGAGGACTAGCACCTGGGTCTCAATAGGGCTCTGCCTTCCTGCCACAATGCTGGCTCCACCTCCTGCGGTGCATCTGATCGACTGCACACAATGCTAGTGATCTTGATTTAGACCACGCACCTACTTGGATAGGCCACACCTCTTTAAGAAATAGGCCATGCCCCTTTTAGAGCACCACCAGGTTTTTTTCCCACTTAAAACCCTGCCCACACCCATCCATCACAGGCGTCACGAGTGGCGTGAGCCCGGGTGCATGTGCTCGTGGCTAGTTCTAGTACAATGCTACTGAGTCTGTGTGGTCATTATCCCGGCATGCGGACCTAGGGCCCAAGACACAAGCCTTTAACCCATGCTGCCAGTATTCTGTGGGGTGCATGGAGTTGTGCGCATTAAGCTTATGTCAATAGCAGCGCCCTTCTCCTCTTGCTCCAGCCTTGTCATTGTCCCTGCCTGTTCGTTTCTGAGTGCTTTCAGTCTCTTATTATTATACCGCGGGCGAGATTTTGTGTTTTAACACAACTTTAGCCCCTTCCTTACCCCCCTCACTCTCTGACCACTGATGGCACACGTGAACAGAGCCAGGCATGTGTAACTCTGCAGGTACTTAAGCACAATCTAAAATACAGATGTTTCACCGACACAGATCGGATAGAAAAGAAAAGATCCTTTGTTGCACATCGTATTCCTGTCAAACACAGGTCAACTGGTTAATCCTTTATACACGTGATGCCTGGGTGTGCTCTCTGTCCCAGAGCACTCCAATAATCACAATGATAGCTATTCTCAAAATTAAAATAGAACCGAAGCGCACTGTCATCTAAAATGCCTGTAACAGGCTTACGCATAAGCCCATCACAGATAAAGATGTCAGTCAAGGAGGCAGATTTTTTTTTCAAATCCCATCGAATTAGGATGGTGATGAGGTGTCTTTCTCGTGCACACACTCAAGATGCACACACATCATGCACACACACAAGTACTCAAACATACACATAAACACAAACGCATAGACAAACTCATACACACATGAACAAACACATGTATACATACACACACTCACATCTACATACACGAGAACACACATGCAGAAGCATGTACACAGTCTACAAACACACACAATTGCCTGAAATAATCTATTGTCTTTTTCAAATGCAGCTAAAACATTGCCTACTAATGAAAATGCTGGTCACAACCCTCAAACTCTCCATCACCTGCTGTTTCACTCAGTCTAGAAAAAAACAACCCTCCATGGACACACACACAACTGTGAAAGCCGCAGAAACCCACCGAATTAGCTAGTTGGCAGGACTTCTGTAATTACAAAACTGTAAATGTAACTTTTTGCTCTCGCATGAAAGTCTACCCCATTTATAAAATGTTATATGTATGTATGCATCTTCCTGCTTTGCACCATTGTAAACTTGTAAATCTATGGCACCCATATAGGTTATGTAAAGTGTTTTAAATATACACATAGATCACACCCATGCTTTAGGAAAATCCAAATACATAAATGCACACAACCATATCTACGCACACCCATGCACTCACGCAAAAAAATGCCCACATGTATAAGCACATATAAACACACATACATGCTCGAGTGCACGCATGCACACACCTTCCCCCACCCACTCACACAGGTAGGACATTTTTTACGTGTTTAAAATATGATCAGCTCGTCATTCCTCGATTATCTCTTGCTTGGAAACACTTCATGACTACACAAAAATCTTAGCTCCTCTGACACCCACCACATTTTCTACTAGCTTGAACATCTGTGATTACAATGTTATGAGTGTGGCTTACTTTTTGGCCTTCACCCAAATTCAACCTTTGTTGTTGAAATGACACCCACATGCATGTAATTATCTCCTTGCTTTGGACCACTATAGTAGTGCAAATGTACTATATCCAAATAGCCTATAGTTAAATGGGCCCGTCCCCACCAAGACTATACCGCCTGCGACAACAGACAACACAAATCTCTGGGGAACCCGACTGCACTACAGCGACTGCCAGTGAGATCTGCACTTCGTGCAACCACAGCAACAGCCTGATGTGATATTCAACTGCTTCACTGCTACCAAAGGACTGCAATGCTGCTTGAAGCATGCCTGGTTTCCCAGAGCTCTGCACTGCTGCTAAAGGCCTGCCTTGCTCTTGCTCACTGAGAAGGAAGTCTGGACCTGCTCCCTTAATCCCTGGCTAATCTGAGTGACTCCGATGGTCAGTTGACTAAACTCCTGTTGTGAGCTACAGGGACAGAATCTCTGGAGGCCTCCCTGGTACTGCTCAGTCGACCAGCTGCCACTGGACCTGCCCAAGCCATACTGACCTCTGCTAGAGCAAGTTCCTTATCCCCCCCTCCCCCCACCCTCCAATAGGTGCCTTCCCAGCTCCTGGACCCTTGGCTTGCATGTGCACTCCTCTGTGCAAATGAATGAGGAAATCAAGCCACAAGCAACAGAGCAGTCCTCTGGTAGCAGCAGGGCAGTCCCCAGAGGAACAAGGCAATCCTACAGTAGTGTTCGCAGGTCCAGGAGTGTACTAAAGAGGTGGTTCAGGAGGTCCCACATTTATACCTGGCGCCAGCCTGTGAGGTGGGGGGTGACACAACTGATCCTGGAAAGTTATTCCCTTTCCCCGCCAACTCTCCAAGTAGTCTAGGGAGGCGAAAGACTGGTGTCAGGCTCCTTTGAGTGTGTGCTGGAGACAGCCATTTGAAATTTGAGTGGGGCAAGGAAAAGCTCCGTCCAAACCATCCTGGTAAGATGGTCCATCCTGCCAATACCGAGACACCCACTGTCTCACTTTTCTGGGAGGAATACACAAAGGCCAACCATCATGCTATTCAGTAATGTGACCAAGGACACAGGCAGCAGGCACCAAACGGTTAGGACAAAAAAAAATGTCAACCTTCTAAAAGTGCAAAAAGAACGATTGATGGAAAGAATGCAGAACAATGTCATACATTCACCCCAGTACAGAGATCTGGGCCTACATCCATCGTTTTTTGCTCACCATTCCATTCCAGTTTAGACCCAGCCATATGTAAATCAGCATTGACCCTGCGCCCAATGGTAACAGTCCAGCCTGAACTGCCAGGCCTGGTCATCCCTGGACTGGAAACAAGCATCCTTGGACCGGGTTTTGGGCTTTCAGCCAGGATACCTTGACTCCAGTGGCATGGTGCGCCAGGTATGCCCAGACTTGGGTCCTGGGCTCACCTTGCCACTGGAATCAAGCTATCCTGGCTGAAGAGGGGTGAAACCCCAAAACCGGTCCTAGGATGCTTGTTTCCGGTCCAGGGAAGACCTGGCTTGGCAGTTCGGGCTCGACTGTTCCCATGAGGCACAGAGTCAAGACTGATTTGCATATGGCCAGGTCTAAACTGGGGTGGCATGGTGAGCAAAGAAATGATGGATTTAACCCAGATCTCTTGACTGGGGTAAATGTTTAGATTTGTTCTGCATTCCATCCATCCATTGTGTGCCTTTTGCTTTCTCGCCCTAAGTGCGCCAGGTATGCCCAGACGTGGGTCCTGGGCTCACTGTGGCACTGGAATCAAGCTATCCTGGCTGAAGAGGGGTGAAACCCCGAAACAGGTCCTAGGATCCTTGTTTCCGGTTCAGGGAAAGACCTGGCTTGGCAGTTCGGGCTGGACTGTTCCCATGACGCACATGGTCAAGACTGATTTGCATATGGCCAGGTCTAAACTGGGGTGGCATGGTGAGCAAAAGAATAATTAATTTAACCCAGATCTCGACTGGGGTGAATGTTTTGATTTGTTCTGCATTACGTCCATCAATTGTGTCTCTTTAACCTTCTAAAAGTGGCATTTTCCGAAATTGTGACTTAAAACCCGACTTTACCATTAAAGAAGATTTTAAATTACAATTCTTTTTAATCCAAACTTGGCATTCCTACCTGTTGCCAATAAAAAAATAGCACTTATTAAATGTACTATGGTAACCCAGGACATGCAAGATTTATTACCACGTCTTACTTCTTAAATACAATGCACCCTGCCCTCCGTCCTACCTTAGAGGGGACATATAAGTTTTACAAAGGAAGATTTCAGGTCGGGCAACATTTTTATTTCACCAGGTCGAAATGGCAGTTTAAGACTGCACTACAGGCTGCAATGGCAGCCGTGAGACATGTATTAAAGCAACTTATCACAAGCCTAGGAGGCCACAACCACATTTCTCTATTTTGATTCTCATTCCCTGGTTCCCTTTAAATCAACATACAGCTTCTAAATATCTCGGACTACTTCGCAAAGCAGTTAATCAGGTAAGTCTCGGATTCTAAAAACAAATCCCTACATCAGCAGAAGTCATTCCGAAATATAGGCCATAAATTAGGAAACCTTCGTCAAAAGTTGAAAGGCAAAATAGCTTTGATGGAATGAAGATTTGCAATTTTTTTTAACGTGCTCTGTCAAGAATGTTTTGAGCCGAGTTCATATTAACCCTAAGTAATCTGTGTATGATCATTTGATCAGAAAGGAATCGATTCCTGGAACCACTACCTTGACAAATCTACTGCGTTACTTTTCAGAAGATTGCTCTACACAGACCCTCCAGCATTTCGCGATTTCGCGATGCGCGAAATAATCGCGAAATCAACAATCTAGCGCGATGACCGCGAAATTTACCTTTTTGGCCGCTAAAAACTGTCTTCAGCAGTCAGACAAAATAATGGTGTCACTTGATTGGCCGTACGCGCACACGCCACTACGTGTAGGTGGCGCTGCACGGCCGTAATAGCTGCCTGCTTCCTTAACGTAGTTGAAAGAAAGTCGAGAGAAAATTAAAGTAGTGCTTCACCGGCAAACTCTGTGAAGGCTACGAGTGCTCCGAGCGTTCGTATTATTGGGAAAGTGTTAAAAAAGAAGATTCCAGCTCGTGAGCACAGGGAAAGGTCATAGGCAAGACGACCAGGTCTCACCCGTACAGTCAGCATGTTGCTTTAGAACGGTGCTGGAAAACGATGACTGGACATTGCTCCAAGGGAATCTCACACCTTGCGGCTGATAAAGCTTCTGCCTGTGTAAGAGATCTGGAAGAGATCTGTTACCAGAGGCAGAGGTTCAGTGCGCTAGGTAAGGGGCATGAAAAGAACTAAAATCGTTCCTTCATGTCCATTGATTCTAGACCTCTGTCCTGCTAGGAATAAACCATTTGTGCCAGAAAATGTGCAGAAGCCAAATAGCGATAAGTATACCGGAAAATGAAACACACGCTAAAAAACAAAGCTACATTTTAGAACCAGATTGGTAGAATATTTCGATACTAGGGGGGTAGCAGAAGCAGGCATTAGAGAGGTGAGAAAAAGCATAATAGATCAAATTACGATTCTTGGAAGCGTCTTTCTGAATAATTTGTATTTATTTAGTTTGCTTCCTGTGCATGTTAGAGAAAGATGGTCCCCATTCTCTCTAGACATCCAGTTTAACAACGACTTCTTGTTCTTACCTAAATATGACAAAAAGCAAAAAAGTGTACTCTTGTAGTGATTTAATTGATTTTATTATTGGCACTATTGCCCAGATGTTAGCTTTAGCAAGATTAAGGGATTTTTTTTAATAGTCCTGAAATTAGTGCATTCTTCATCGTCAGTATGTTTTTTAGAAGGCATTAGTTTAGTTGCTGTGGTATGGTATCTAGTGCCCACAATAGGATATTGCCAAAATAAAACATTGTGCAGACGTAGAAAATTACCTATGATTAAACTCAAAATAAAAAAAGCAAGAGAACAACCAATTAAAACTACCAGATGACCAAATTAAAACAAATAACGCTAAAAGTGTGATCTATTTATTTTTGTAATAATTGTTTTTGCAACTTGTGGTGGTTATCTTTACTTTGCTAACATTTTGCGTATATATCACTGGCGCATAAATAAACCTAATTCTTGAGGCACTATGTTTTAGGTTGGAATTCTGAATTACTATTCAGCAGCCGGAGGCCGTGCAGGTAAGAGCGTTGGGGCGGGGAGGTTTCCATTGATTTAAGGCTGAAAATGAATGATTATCATAAAATAAAGAGCCGCACAAATGCCGCTAAATTGCCATATTTGTGCCGCTAAATTTCTATATTTGTGCCGCTAAATTTGCTAATCCATGCCGCTATATCCTGGGGGGTCTGTCTACAGCAGCCTTAGGTAAAAAACAACAACAAAAAATGCAAAACATAAAATACGATTAAGTAAAGACATTTTGTATTTGTTATTTGTATAACACTTACACACTCGGCTATCCACAAACTTCATTTTGGGTTCTCAAAATGTGTCTCTCTGTGGGTAGTTCTGGTGTTTTTGGGTAATCATTTCCACCAGTACAAGGCAACTTATGAGAGTTTTTGTGATAAGGAGTTCAGATGCCATCATGTAAACAACGTAGGGTATGGGGTTTGAATCTTTCTTTGCCAGTCGTTCGTAAATGTAAATGTAAATGTACATGTATTTATATAGCGGAAATCACCGACCCGGTATCTAAGCGCTTGCTTAGGGAACCCGTCCTGGTATTCCCCTGTGAGATAACCCCAGCAGGGTATCCACAAGGTGAAAGCCAGGCATCCCACCCCGAGGGACCGTTGTGGAGATTAAGCAAGCTATTGCCCAGAGTCGCAGAGTGTGAACCCGTGAATCGAGTAGGCACCGGAGCGAGAATTGTCGAGTCCGTGGACATTTTAGGACTCAAGATCCCGCCGAGCCGGGAATTGAACCCTGGTCCCGGGCTGACCTCTGCTTCCAGGCCTGCCTCCTCTAACCCGTGAGCTTTGTATTTTCTTCATGCTGGATTAGCGGATCGGCATATTTTCTAAAAGCACTAGGCCAGACCAGAAAACGTGTGCCTCTCAATTGCACAATGTCTGTGATTCGTTTTTGGAGTAAAAAACATATAATACACAGTCTTCCCTTTTTAATTTTATGATTCCTTCAGAGTTTCTTTGATTCTAGTTTGAGAACCTTTAGAAGTGTTTGTCATTCTTTTTTTTTTAATTAAAATGGATCATTTACGCATTGATGCTAATTTCAGCACCAAACAGGAATTGGGGATGCATCACTGGCAATAAAACACCGACTAGTGTACTTATTTCCGGTTAGTGTGTCTACATTGTCCTTGACTGTCGACTGGCGATATGAGCAGCGATGATGATCTTACTGCCATTGAGCCATCTGCAGGCCGTGAAAGCACATTCTTTGATGATATGTTTCCTAGCATTTGGGGACGCTGTAATGGTCACCTGGACTAAGCAGCTGACCAATTTGAGTTCTTACAGTTCGCATGGCTCGTAATATGTGTTCTTATGTTTTGTACGTGGATTCCAGTTTTTGAACACAATCCTGCTGACATTATAGGGGGGGGGGATCTGAGGGAGTAGAGATGGACGGACACCCTTGGAGTTGGTAATAGGAAGACTTGAATATGAACTGGCTAGCATTGTTCTTGAAGTGTATCTTGATAGTTTAGTGAATGCTTTTTTAACCCCAATATTGAAAAGGCATTTTTCCTATTGCATTCGGTAAGGCTGCGTTTTTGGTGTTTTTCTGGCAGTCGCTGTGTTTTTGTTTTTTAGTATGCATTTTTTAAGTCTCAAGCCCGGATTCAGCTTCAGGTCCTTCATGAACCGTAAAATGTTGCGTTTGAACCCATTTCGGCCCACATTTCTTGACAGATACCGTGTGAGGATTTTCAACAGTTTAGGGAAAATAGATTTTTGCCAACTGAAACTGCCACCATGCATTGAAAAAAGGCAATGTGCGAACCTTTTTTTGCCAGATTGATGGCAACACTCACTAGCACCTTAAAACTCCTCCAAGCTTATAGCAGCTTCCTGAAGAGCTAACTTCTTTATGTTTAATAGTACTTGTGATAATGGCCCTGCTCAATTATTCAGGATGAGGTAGTAACAACTTTGACTGCATTGGAGTAAGGATTTTCCTCATCAAGGACAACTGTTCGCCGTGGTCCCCTCCCTCCCAGAGCAACATGTTTGTCATACATACTGCCGTCTCCCCGCTAGATCTTGCTACATACATGTTTTTAGAAAGCCTCACTAATGGCTATTGTTTTCCTCACCTCGCTGTGGATTTCTGACTCCATATGCACATTGAGAGTGTCCTTAGTTTCTTTTACGCTTTTGGGTAGCATAGCTTGGTGGAGATTTTTGCACGCTTGTGTTTGAATAGTCTATAACTACTGTCAAGATGATTAATGGAATCATTTTGAGGATCAGATTACTTTTTAATTGTTTTATGAGAAGTATTTGAATATTTGTACTGTATTAGCACCTTAGATTTGTATAAGTCTTATCCGTTTTGTAAGATTTTAATTAATCAAACAAATAAAAAGAAACTGAAACTGAAGCATGCAGAATTCCTCAGAACTTCTTGATGTAGCCACATTTTCATTTCATAAGCCATGTTTGGCAGTGCTGTGCCCCTGCTACTCTATTTTTAATTGACAATACTAAGTTATGCCTTGTGACTTATTTGACATCAACAAGAAACCAAATTGCCTTCTTCTACCAACACCACTAGGACCTTAATCCATAACTTTAATAAGCCCAGCTTTAAAAGGGAAAGCTTATGGAGCACACACAAAAGCACTGGCTTGGACGCACCACTGCGCTAGTCAAAAGAATCCTCCCCTAGCATCGCTCCACTGCTGTCCTTCCCACACTAACACTTTCTAGACTATCAAAGCTCTTCATTGGAAAACCCGCCTCAGCTGACCAGAGATCTGCTTCCGCTAACCAGAACTCTGAACCAGCGGTTTGTTATTTAGAGGACAGTCAGCCTAGCTCCAGTGCATGCCGTTAAAGTGATCTTTTTCATAAGCAACATTTAAGGAGAAGAGAAAGGAGTTTTTGGAACTGTTCCATAGAATGTTGAGCCTCATCCTCCTACTCCTTCTAGAATGCTACTCAATTTTCCAGCTCATCTGTGTGCTCTTAGGCTAACTCATGGAATTAAAACAGCCTGCACATTTCCGGAAGAGAGTCAAACTTCAGTTCAGGAGGGAATATTATAATTAAGGCTCTCAGTTTTCTATTGTTACAGCTTTGTACAGATGAATACAGAACCTGGCCGTTTTACTTTTATATTTAGTCAAAAACAGAAATTCGTTTTTTAGCGATTCTAAATGCTGTCAGTCATGACTGTCAACCCACAGGTTGTGCGAAAGAGTTAAAAAAGAGGGAAAGTTAAACAGCGGTAGATGTGCACAAGGTTGATACTAGTTTGTACGTTTTTATTTGAGTGTACTGATTTCTCAGTACACTCAAATAAATAAATGTTGAATTTTTACTAGATCCAGCTTAATTTTTTTCACAAAACCTAAAATAAATTTGGATAAACACAATGAAAATATCAGAAAAGTAAGTAAGTATCATGAAACCAGGATCCCTGCTTATAATCCACAGCCTAGAACCCACAGAAATTAAGCAGCTATGATTAAGCTAAGCAGTCATGATTACACCCAGCAGTACAATGCTCATGCAACATAATACATGGAATCACAAATTACATCAGATATTGCATCACTGCTGACATTATCAGTGCATCATAATGTGTAAAAGGCCTGCATGGGATGCATTTTGGGGAATGCCCTATATGCAGCATGCTCATTACTGTGCTCCGGCCATTGCCTGCACACACAACATGGACGGGCACTGAGCACACAACGCTGCAGCCATCTTTGTGTAGCAACAAGAATTGTGCAAAAATACTTTCTTCCTCAATACCTTAAGCAATATTGCTCCTTTTTAGCAGTTATGCTTTTTACAAGTGATGTTACTGAAGGTTGTACGTGTGTGCTACACTACTGCTACACTTCTGCTTTCACTTCCACTCCAGTATCTACGCGTCTCTGTGGCATTTCAAAACAGAAATAAACATAGCATTTGGTTAGTCAGCAAAATACGTAAAGTGACCAAGTTTTAGAAGGAAACACAGTACTTAAGATACACTATGCCTTAACCATGGAAAATGTATTACATTACAATTCAGATCATCCCAGTATAACCATTAGACAAATCAATGTAAATGAATGGAGTTCCCCGTCTAGCAGTTGAGAGACTGGAGATCCTACAATTTTTAGATTCAGCCAAGAAACCACTTCAGACACCTAGCCAGCCACGTTTTCCAAACCTCAATATATATATATATATATATATATATATATATATATATATATATATATATATATATATATATATATATATATTACCTACTGGCGTTCGCCAGTAGGTATATATAGTTAGGATAAATTCCCTATGGGACTTTTGAAAATTCTATGTCTAATAACTTTGGCGTTTGTGGATGGAATCGGCTGAAATTTTCAGGAAAATGGCACATTTTGTTTCTGAGCAGCTCCTGAAAATTTGGGGGGGTTTCGTCAAGGGGGGGCTGAGAAAAAAGGGGGGTCCCAAAACGCGTTTTTTGCATTGAGTTTTCCATAGGGCGGTTGGACTCACTTTTAGCTCGAACGGCTGAATGGATTTGCACGAAACTTGGCAAAATTGTAGGGACTGTTAGCCCGATGTGCCTTTGCTAGGTCTCAATATATGTGCTCCAGTAGTTTTTGAGAAATTAACGTTCAAACCAAGATATATATCTGTAACAGCGCTCTGGGCAGCGATCCGGTCCGCTTACTTTTCGCTTATCGGAACTTTGCGCGCAGAAAGCTGATTGGCTCTCCGGTGTCTGTCAACATTCTAAACAGTCCGGAGCGGACGCCATCTTGTCTCTCTGTAGGATCGAGAGAGAAGAAGAGGTGGAAAACGAAGGGGGAATTTAATGAAAGGGGGCAAGGTATCCCCCTCTTGACCTCCTAGGAATGTTGTTGGGGTTATTAAAGGGTCCCGTGGGGAAAATAAAAAAAAAATGATTTTTCACGGTAGAAGCGCGGCCGCGAACTGGTAGCGAAACGGGAATTCGCCATTTTGTGCTTCGTAAATTAAATTACTAGTTATAAGTGGGTACGGGAGACGTATCCTAATCCCCTATGTTTCCTGAGGGTGGGTGAGGAGGCTGATATATGTTGATACATCTCTTCCAGCGGCTGTGCGTGAGCTTTTTTTTTTTTTTTGCTGCGTGACAGTCCGGAGCGGCCGCCATCTTGTCTCTCGGTAGGATCGAGAGAGAAGAAAAGGTGAAAAACTAAGGGGGAATTTAATGAAAGGGGGCAAGGTATCCCCCTCTTGACCCCCTAGGAATGTTGTTGGGGTTATTAAAGGGTCCCGTGGGGAAAATAAAAAAAAAATGATTTTTCACGGTAGAAGCGCTTCACGGGCCGCGAACTGGGCCGCAAACTGGTAGCGAAACGGGAATTCGCCATTTTGTGCTTCGTTAATTAAAGTACTAGGTATAAGGGGGTGCGGGAGACATATCCTAATCCCCTATGTTTCCTGAGGGTGGCTGAGGAGGCTGATATATGTTGATATATCTCTTCCAGCGGCTGCGCCATCTTGCCTTTTTTCGAATGCCACAATTTTGTCGTGCACGGCAGCCATTTTAGATGCCAGGCTGGTCCCAGGCTATCACCTACCCCTGCGGATGTAGTTTATGGCCCCAGCTGTAGAGAATTCAGACATGCCAATTCTCCTGATTCAGGCGTGTAAGTACTGATTTCAGTGCTAGTCTCCCGCCTCCCGATTTCTGCCAGCAAAAACCCGGGGGCATATTACTAACAACTAGCGATAATTTTTGTCTATAACTTGTTTAGAGACAAAAATTATCGCCGCACATCGGCGATTTTTATCGCAGATAAACCTTGCTATTATCGCAGAAAAGTCAGCGATATTCATGTATTATCGACCTAATGCTCTTAGCCATGTTATCCACCTCCCATTGGATAACATGGCTAAGACCTGCTCAGGGCAGGTGTTAGCTTTTGGAGATATTCGCGCTTAGTGCGAATATCTCCAAAAGTTGGTAATAGAAGGTAGCGATGTTAGGGACTGTTTCCAGTCGCTAACATCTTGGCACGCCACTTTGCATGTCATTAGTGATAAGTATCACTGACATGCAAAGCCGGGCCCAAGATGGTCGCTATCTCCTTTTAGGTGTCACTAACTGGTGTTAGCGACAGCTTGATAATAGGGAAATAATTTTATCTCCGCTTTCATGGTTTTTAAAGCCAAAAAAGCGGAGATAAACCCCCTTGCTAATATGCCCCACGATTCCTTGGGGGTTTCAGCTGATAGGGCTTGGTATTGTGTTACATGGTAATTTTTCCATGAAACGTCAGAGGGTCGATGTAGGGGTTCTAGAAGAGGTGATAAACCATTTAAGCCTCATGAACAAGCGCATGGTCTTTTAAAGATTTCTGAAGTACTCGGGGCGGCGGTGTGTGTGTGCCCTCTTTCAGGAGCGGGCGGGGGGGCACTGCCAGCAACTTGCCAGGTCAGGTAGTGTTCAACACGTGCATCACCCTTTCTCTGCTTGCTATTGCGCTCCATGCTTCGGAAAGGTAAGAAAAAGAACGTGCATTTGAGTTTGAAATGTCCGATCCTGCAGCAGCACACTTCCAAAGCCCACACATGACAATAACCCGATTCAAGGCCCCATTCACCCGTTTTTCAAAAAATAGATAACAGTCCAACAAAGTAAGGTTATAAAACTTTATTAACTTTTAACGATAATGAACAGAACAAAAACTAAAAACATTTAAACATTTATTAACACAAAAAGCAACAATGGTTAGAAGCTGTCTTTTGTGCGAATAGTCCCAAGGCAGCACAACGTGCAGAGTTCTGGACGGCACCCAGGTGATGTCGCCTGGGTGCCGCACTGGTTTAGGGATCCTACAATGCTGCTCCGAAAATTGGCGTGGGGCGTCCCGGGTGGGGCGGGGGGAGGCCTCGTCAGTAGCGGTCTGCTGTGCGAATAGTCCCAAGGCAGCACAACGTGCAGAGTTCTGGACGGCACCCAGGTGATGTCGCCTGGGTGCCGCACTGGTTTAGGGATCCTACAATGCAGCACAGAAAAACAGCGTGGGGCGTCCCGGGTGGTGCGGGGGGAGGCCTCGTCAGTAGCGGTCTGTGTCCAGTGTCACATGGCTGACACAACATGTACGACAGGCACCCAGGTGATGTCCAGTAAACTGCCGCACTGGTTTTGGTATCCTACAATGCTGCTCCGAAAATTGGCGTGCGGCGGCCCGGGGGGGGGGGGGGGAGGCGGCGTGAACGGGCCTCCCCAGGTGGCGGCCATCTAGCTGAGTTGCGTCTCGCTCACCATGTTGTGGAGTTGCTCCCACTCTTGCAGTGCAGCGATAGGCGGCTGCCACATGGCTGTCAAAATGGCGGACGGCTCTTCGGTTTTGGGCCTGGTCCACTGAAATGGCCCTGGGACACCTTGGAAGTCGGACGCTTGCCTGCTAGGGCTTGGGCTCCATTCTCGAAAAGCGTCCCCTCAGCCGTGAAGATTGTATAAAAGTCTTGGGGGCCCCCGACTCCCGTAGGCTTCCGGTGGGGAGCGGCTGCCATGATTGCTCGCGGAATGACCACGACGGAGCCACGAGATGGTGGTGCTCTCATGCTGACGCCAGCTTCAGTCTGAATGATCCAGAAACAAGGTGGGGCTTTCATCGGTTGGGAAAAAAAATGTTCTAAACCAATGAAAAGTGTTATTTTTAGGTCATATGACCAAGCCTTCCATCTTTAGGAAACCAAAAGTAAAATGAACCAATGAAAAGTTTTATAAACAAGTCACATGACCTGTTCTGCGGCATAGGGCTACAAAAAGCGTAGAAAATCCGTTGGCACGTGAGGCGGCGTCAGTAGCGGACCGATGTGCGAATAGGCCGAAGGCAGCACAACGCGTCGAGATCCGGATGGCACCGAGGTGGTGTCCAGCAAATTGCCGCACTGGTGTGGCCATCCTACAATGCTGCGCCGAAAGACGGCGTGTCCAGCAGAATTGCGGTCACTGTTGCGGTACAGTGACTCGAACGCGCCGAGATCCGGATGGCGCCGAGGTGGTGTCCAGCAAATTGCCGTACTGGTGTGGCCATCCTACAATGCTGCGCCGAAAGACGGCGTGTTCAGCTGAGTTCCGGTTAGTCTTCCGGCACAGTGACTCGAACGCGCTGAGATCCGGATGGCACCGAGGTGGTGTCCAGCAAGTGGCTGCACTGGTGTGGCCATCCTACAATGCTGCACCGAAAGATGGCGTGGGGTGCCCCGTTGGCTTATGAGGTGATGTCAGTAGTGGACTGATGTGTGAATAGGTCGGAACCAGCACAAGGCGCCAAGATCCGAATGGCAAGTCCTGGATGTTGAGTGCCTCAGTTGAGATTTCTGAGCAGTGCTTGTAGAACTGTCTGAAGCTTATTTGCACCTGCTGCAGCTTCACTAGGTCCGGCGGAACTTGTTGCCTTTTCCTTTGTGCTTCTTTTCCTACAATGCGTTTCTTCTGAAGACACGACCAGGTCCCTGAATGTGTGCAGGGGGACGCTATTGAATGAATGAACGCGCCGAGATCTGGATGGTCAAGTTTCATCTGGCAGTTTTTCTCCATCCCTCCTGGATCAAAGAAGGTGAATGCTAAATATGCCACCTGCCTCATCTGAACATATGAAGTTAACTTGTATACACTGTGGTGCTATGCTGTCCTATGGCAACATGAGCATCAACCTGATGAATACGGCATTCGAAAATCATAAATGCCCTAATGCACCCAAGAAGTAATTTTTTTTTTTCTCCAGTTGAGCCGTTTTCAATGTCTGTTTTTTGTTCTTTCCCCTCCATCAAAAACAAAACAAAAATACAAGGCGCTAAGATCCGAATGGCAAGTCCTGGATGTTGAGTGCCTCAGTTGAGAGTTCTGAGCAGTGCTTGTAAGACTGTCTGAAGCTTATTTGCACCTGCTGCAGCTTCACTAGGTCCGGCGGAACTTTTTTCCTTTTCCTTTCTGCTTCTTTTCCTACAATGCGTTTCATCTAAAGACACGACCAGGTCCCTGAATGTGTGCAGGGGGACGCTATTGATTGAATGAAAATGGCGGCTTGACACAAAGCTGACTCAAGCGTTACTGTTGGTGCTATACAGACAAAAATTGGTTTTCAGTTTGTACATTCTTCAGGTTTTTTTTTCCATCCAAGTCTGATTGAGAGTTTGTAGAAAAATGGCTTCAGATTTTCCACATACTACTCTTCAACATTCTTCCTAAATGTAACAATGTGAAATTCACTAGGAGAACGGCTGTTTCTGTTTCCTTTCAAAATGCTGCCACCAATATTTTCTGAATGGAAGACACCATCTTGTAGCATAAAGGGCCGAAAGGGGTTCTGGTCTGGCCGATGGTTGGTGGAGACATTTTGACTATATCTTGGACCTGCCCGGCCTCGCCCAAAATGGCGCCGGTATAAATGGGACTCGTAACTCTTTGCCCGCAAATGTATATCTAGAAAATGTTATTGTAAGTGGCCCTGTCGTATTTTAATTACAAAATGTACGTCCACCGATTCCGCAACTGTTAGACACCTTTGTTCTTGTCACCTAATGGCCCGCTCGTTACGTTCTTCTACAGTGTAAATGTCTCCTCATCATATACGATTTGAGTTTGCTCCGTGGCCGGCCCACGTGGTTATAGGCCCGTATTTGTATACTGACATTTTCACAATAAAGGTTTTTAAAACAAAACACGGTAGTAGTATTTTCATTTGTAAAGTTTTTACTTTTAGTGACTGTTTTCGAATCAGTAAAAGGCAAGTGAAATAAAGCAGTCCAATTACATGACGGATAAAAGGTATAATATGTAGGAACGCAGTAAAGATAAATGGTCAAGGGCAGTTGTGTTTTTCATGTCTGCAACATAAAGTGATCGATAAGAATCTGATAATCAGGCGTATCGGCGACTAAGACAGCAGGCCGAATCTCTTTTACTCAACGGCTCCGTCATGGAAGGAAGAAACGCCCTTTTTCTCGAAAAAGGAATATATTTTACTTGCCAGACAGTTGTAAATTTTCCGGGAAAGTACATTAGCTTGGAATATTATAACATATGTTTGAAAAAAAAATATTGTTCGAAAATAATAAAAAGCGTAATTTTTAGGTCATATGACCAAGCTTTTCATCATTAAATTAACAAAAGTAAAATGAACCAATGAAAAGTTTTATTAACAAGTCACATGACCTGTTATGCTTACGTTACGCGCTGCGCGCCGCGCCTCGGATCACTTCCGGGTGCGCTAACGCGGCGTGTCATAAAACGCATTACGCGACAACGTAGGTCAAGAATATAGTCTAAATGTCTCCACCAACCAGCGTTCAGAACACAACCCCTTTCAGCAGTCCAAAAAGTTCTGTTAAATGACAACAGAGGGGACAGGCAACAAGAACCATCAGTCAAAGAGGGGAGGGCAAGTTCTTCTCTTCCGGGTCATGTTGGGGCGCTACCGGAACTGATCGAATTGGTAGTCTACAGTGTTTCTGGATGTTTCAGACTAAAGCTGGCGTCAGCATGAGACCACTACCATTTCGTAGCTCCGTCGTGGCCATTCCACGAGCAATCATGGCAGCCGCTCCCCACCAGAAGCCTGCGGGAGTCGGAGGCCCCCAAGACTTTTGTAGAATCTTCACGGCTGAGGGGACGCTTTTCGAGAATGGGACCCAAGCCCTAGCAGACAAGCGTCCGAGTTCCAAGGTGTCCCAGGGCCATTTTAGTGGACCAGGCCCAAAACCGAAGAGACGGCCGCCATTTTGAGAGTCCTGTGGCAGCCGCCTATCGCTGCACCGCAAGAGCGGGCGCATCTCAACTACATGGTGAGCGAGACGCTGTAGTCGCAAGAGCGGGCGGAAAACAGCTGAATGGCGGAAGAGGCACAGTGTAGCAAAAGCGGGCGGAATGGCAACTAAAACGATAAAGGGGCGCCCCACTACAGCTTGTCTTCAGGTCAAACGGATTGTGGGACAAGGTCCAGAATTGAAGAGTCATCAAAAGGCAAAAAGTACCGCCGGACCCCGGGAGCCGGCCGCCTATGTCCGGGGCGATCTCAGGCTACACCAGTGCTATAAGACTTGGGGAGGGTGTCGGAGCCAAGCGTCTTCTCCGAGTCCATGGCCATCACAGCGCCCCTCAGGGGCCTCCGTCAAGCTGTTTAGGAAGGTAACATATGACATTGTTTTCTAATGCAGTCAGGTCCACAAACGACACTCACTTACTTTGAGAATAGTGAAGCTGCAGTAGGTGGAAATAAGCTTCAGACAGTGTTACAAGCGCTGCTCAGAACTCTTAACTATGGCACCCAACATCTAGAACTTATGCTATTTGAGAATGGTAGTGACATCGAAGCATCTCGGGGACCAAAACCATTAACGTACTTTCACGTATGAAAATCTTACTTGGGGAGGGGGCAGGAGCGAAGCGCCCCCTCCCAGTCAGCGCCACCACATCGTATGTTGAAAATCTGAAGCCATCGTTCTACAAAGTCAACCAAACTTGGATTGAAAAATCTAGAAAAATGTACAAACTGAAAACCAGTTTTGGTCTGCATCAGTAGCAACGCTTGAGTCAGCTTTGTGTCAAGCCGCCATTTTGATTCAACAAAGCACAGGCATTGAAAAAGGCTGAAATTCAGAACTCTAAACTATGGCACCCAACATCCAGGAGCTTGCTCTCCGGATCTTGGAGCCTTGTGCTGTTTTCGATCTATTCACACATCGGTCCACTACTGACATCATCTTATAAACCAACGTTATGTAAATAGTTTTTTAATAAAATGTTTTACCCTGTTTCTTTGCTGGTGTGTTGTCTATATTTTTAATATTTGCATAGGGTTTGTCATTATTTTGTGCGGGATGGGTGATAGAGCCGAGCTGTCTTGCAGCCCTCATGGTGTGGAGCTCAGTTCATCTCACTATTTTCGTATTTCTCAAGAAGGGTTGTTCCTAATATTTCTATTTTAGCGAGGTCAAAAAGAGATCCAATTAGTGGCCTACTGATTTTGCTCGATTACTTTTATTTTTTTACACGATTTTTCACTATCTGCAAAGACTAAACAGAGGATTGCGACTTTGTGCTTGTTTGTAAATAGAGAATGATCCAAAGAGAACCAATTCTAAAACAGTAAATGCTTGGACAACAATCAATCAAATGGAGAGACAAGGAGGTACGACGGATTACAACGGGGGTAAAGGCCTGCGTTAACTACTCTTCTGTATCTGCAAAGAGAGAGTACTAACAAAGGCAAAAGAGGGGAGGGGGGGGGGGGGCAGCGTTCAAAGCACATCAGCGTGCATAAATACGAAAATGTTTTTATCTATCACGTACTTGACATTTTAAAGCTTTTCATATTTGCTATTAAAAAACCAATGAAATTCACAGAAAAAACCATAGGTTATAGTGGATATATAGTTAGGAATTTGCATTTACAAAACCTTGAAAATTCAATGAAAAAACCATAGGTTATAGGCCATATATAGTTAGGAATTAGCATTTACAAAACCTTATTTTACTCGCATAAAACCATTGAAATTCCATATATAGTTAGCTAACTATAAGCGCTAACTATATATCGCGCACCCGCAATCCACTGCTGATGATGTCACATATTACATCATTCATGACATGGTCAGTGACATCACTGATGACATCACTGATGACATCTCAAATGACATCACTGATGACAACTCAAATGATATCAATGATGACATCTCAAATGACATCACTGATGACAACTCAAATGACATCACTGATGACATCTCATTTGTCATCACTGATCACATCACTCATGTGATAATACAATGAACCTCTTCAGACTCTAATATAACCTTACATACACTCAGTATAAACAGACACTCACAGACTGTCACTCATCCATGGAGTTACTCACACACCTAGTCAGTCATGCAAAGAATCAATCACACCTCCATTTCCTCAACTATACAGTTATACACATCTTACTTATTCAAACATATAATAACACATATTTACTCTCTTATATAATCCCTGATACAAGCTCACAGTGATCGATACAGCCACTCACACATTCACTGGCTCTTATGTTCAGTTATTTATATATGTCAACTCTCACATGTATTGTGTTTTACATACGTACTTACTTGCACATGTAGCAATGAGAAATCCATTCACTCACCAACACACCCATGCACAGTCAACCGCCCATATAGCTGTTTCCACATGCACTCTTGATTCACTAGGAGTATGAGTTCAACTGCTTACACATCTATGCACAGAGTCACGCACCTCCCAGCCACCCACACACACACTCAGCCTCCCATTCAAATACTTGGGCAACCAATCAATAACCCATATGGCCACTCTTATAGCTACTGATCAACACATGCAGCAGCTTACACAACAACAAACATACTGATGCACAAATTAAGACAGTTTAGTCACTAACCCATGCACTCAGTGAGACACATTTAATCACTCTTTCATACAGTCAGTCATGCACCTACTAAATTCTTCATCTAGACACTTATACATCCACTCATTCTTCAATATGTAAAACATATTTAAACTTTACAGACACATACAATCACTGGATGTTGTGATCAGTGATGTCATCAGTGATGTCATTTGAGATGTCATCAGTGATGTCATCAGTGATGTCACTGACCATGTCATGAATGATGTAATATGTGACATCATCAGCAGTGGATTGCGGGTGCGCGATATATAGTTAGCGCTTATAGTTAGCTAACTATATATGGAATTTCAATGGTTTTATGCGAGTAAAATAAGGTTTTGTAAATGCTAATTCCTAACTATATATGGCCTATAACCTATGGTTTTTTCATTGAATATATATATATATATATATATATATATATATATATAAAAAAAAATCTGTGAAAATCTGAATAACAAATTCACCAGTTGTGCTTACCTATGTAAACTACTGTAGGCACCATAACTTGAACCGCTCACTATGTTGTTCTCTTCGTAGCTTTATTTGTATTTCTGTTGTTCCATTGGCAAATTGGTGTTTTGAGCATGGCAGTTGGCATAAGTTATAGCTTGTGTTGTGTGCATAGATCACCTTATCTGGTGAATTTTAGTGTCTTTACGCTTTTGAACCAAAGCGAAACCAGAAAAAGCACAGCTTGTCAACAATTGGATTGCAAATTTACCTAGCAATATCCCTGAGAATTATGGCACTACATAAATAATTCCAATGGGCATGGAGTTCTTAAGAGAAGAAGGTTATGTAAAGGGCTTCTGTATTTCCAAAGCCTCACCCAAGCTTAAATGTAGGCATCAACAAATAAAAAAGTCAGTCTCCCTTTGTGTGGGCAGCATATAATGATAGGAAAATAATGACAGCACGGATTGTCTTGATACAATAAAGGAAACAATATTTTTGCCCCATAACAATAAGTGCAATAAATAAAGGTTAACTACACGAGCAGCCGATGGCTGCTGGCCATATAACAGCAACAGCTGCTATGTTACCGTAAACTTTGAACTCTGCCACCGATACAAATATTTGCTTTATGAATGTGTGAAAGAGCCTTGTGTGATGCACCTCATCACCTAATCTTGGAACTATTTCTTTTCATCTAACTTGGGGTTTAACGTACATTGGATTTTCTCCATGTTGGCAACAAATTGATTGCAGAATAGCTTTCATTCCAGAGAGTGAAAGCTGGTGCAAACTAAGGGGCATATTATCAAGAACAAAGTTAAAATTATCGCCGCTTTAGGGGCAGGAAACTGCAGCTAAAGCGGCGATAATGGGCTTGATAATATGCCCTTGTGAATTCCTATAGAAGCCCATGTTCTGGCGATACCAAAGGGGATGATGGACGGAGCATTTGAGCAAATCAAACACTCACCCCCCGTCTACCTGGGCTTCTATGGCAGTTTCCGGCCGCTAAAGCGGCGATCATTTTAACACTGTTCTTGATAATATGCTCCTTAGGTATTTGGCAGAGCTCTATATCTGGTGAATAGGGGAATTTTCTAAAAACCTGATAAATCTAGTAAACAAGTTAACACGAAATTTGCACTTAATATATCACTTAATTTTAATTTTCAAATTAGACGCTTTGCCTCACTCCCAAAAAACAGAAGCGGTTGCATAAAGCAGACACCAACAGCCCTCAGAAATCTCAGTACTGGAACAGAATGTCAGAGCACACCATGATATAATTATGAAGCCTAAAAAGTCAATATTGTCAAGCCGTTATAACTAAATTCACTTTTATTGTATCTGAAAATTTACAAAATAAACCTCTAGTTTATTATTCCAGTTTAAATGCGAACATGGCCCAAGGGCATCAGATGTGCTTTACATGAGCACCATATTACATTATACATGGTTTTAAAGCACAAGGAGATCAAGTGATTTTCCTCAGAATCGCTGGATTTTGAGTTCCCCAGGTTCAAAGTCGCAGATCTCACTGTTAGGTCACATCTCCTCTCTAAACTTAGTAACATTGGGGATGCTATCTGACACTGGCAGAAGCCATACATTTCTATTCCATGCAATTTTTTGGATTTAAAAGGTTACGGAGGAGTGGTTAAGATGGCGACCTGAGAGAACGTGCATCCATGAGGCTCCTCGCTCCGGTCCCCCTTCTCATGCCAATATGCGCTTAAGTGTCCCCCAAAGTGCATGAATTTGGCTCTCAGGAACGGGCGAGTGAGGGGCTTTGCTTCTGAAGAGCTACGGTTCCGCACTAAGCCAGGACAGCGGCTGCTCCGGCCCCAAGCTTGGACCCATGTAATGGTGCCTGGCCGTTAGCGAAGGTGAAGGTGACCGCCAACGGGGACAGCGGGGTCCCGAGAGGGTAGCATCGAATCCCTAGACCTCAGGCAAAGCACACTCTCCGAGCGGCGTATGAAGTACAGCGGAGAACCCCCCCAGCTGAGCCTAGTGCAGAGCATCAGGGAGCTGCCCGAAGCTCCCGGCCGGTGTCGCGAAAATCGAGGCTGGGGCTGCTGGGCTTATCACCATGAGGACTGGGCCCACCGTTTGAGGCATCGGTGTGCACTACCCCCATCGCTGTAGATCCCGACTGGCGGGATGACAGATACTGTGGCGTTAATTAGGAGGGCGACTCTCCACATTACACCCTCTGACACGCTGCCGTCCTGAGAGGTGTTCACCCCACAAGAGGTGAGCGGAGCGGCGGCTGGGCCCTGGGCAGGAGTGGCGACACTGGCGAAGGATCCTCCTTACCCGAACCTCACCACTAGAGAGCGAACCCTGTACAGGGGACCTGGCAGAGACATCGGCTGTACAGGGGACCTGGCAGGTCCATGGCGAGCACCAGGGGAGTGACCTGAGCCTGCCGGCCGCAACGCCACATTGAGGTCGGGGATGCGGGCCCGCCCTAGTTGTGAGGGTATCGAGTGAAGCTGCCGAGGCGTTGGACGGCCCCCCAGGGACTGAAGGTGAGGATCGCATGGCGCAAACTGTGAAGTACAGTTCGGAGGCAGCCGAAAGGTGGGATAGGGCCTGGTCAGAGGCCCCATCGGCTCCTCCTAGAAATAATCCTCCAGCGCCAGCGTAGAGGCGAAGGGTAGAAGGGACTCGTCCTGGGATCGGAACCCAGCGCCTTGAGAACAGAAGCTTTACGACACAGGGCCCATTTGGACATTCACCTGCGGGTGCCCCTTGACCCCACAACGCTGCTTGGGGCTGGACCTGATAAGGGGGGGCATTGAAATTGCCAAGCATCTTTGAATAATGACACGCCATTCCACTGGGCACACAACAGGGCCTGTCTGGTGGCGTGGGGACTTGCCCACACATCACACCCGTAAGTCACAGGCGGCCAGTGCCTATTTGCCACCCTTGAAGATCCAGAAAGGAGGCTCCTGCCCACCTCCGGACCATCCTGCCTAGGGGAGAGAAATCACTAGTCTGGACATTCATCGCAGACCACACGGGGTATCACGCCGGAACCCACACGGCCCTATATGCCGGGTCATCGACACTATTGAAATAAACTTTGTGGCACAGCTGCTCGGCCATGGCCTCAACACGCAAGAAGGGAGAGCGCACACTCACCGACATGCTTCTCAAGGGTCCTAACAGAGGGGAAAGGGGTCTACCCTCCCCCTCCCAATCGAAACAATCAGTGGACAACGCAGATGGAGAGGTACCGATCATGCGGGCGTTTCTGGAATCGCTTTTCAATCCTCTCAGAGAGGACTTCCATACACTCAAACAGGAGCTAGCAGGAGAAGTGAGGGAGATGCGGCATGACGTGGACGGCCTGGGGGAGCGCATGGCCGCAATCGAAGACAATGACCACACCAGTGGTGAGGAAAAGGAACACCTTCAACAAGAACTTATCCATCTTAAAATACAATAGATGGGCCTCCAAGCGCATGCTGAAGACCTCGAAAACAGATGGCTACGAAACAACGTACAAGTTCGGGGGTCCCATCGCCAGCAGAGAGGTCAGATGTAGCGCAATACCTACGAGGCCTCTTCAGGGACATACTCGGCAAAGGCCCAGATTTTTTAATACAGATTGACCGTGCACAGAGTGGACCCACCACGGCGAACTGCGGCCCCCCCAGACATCCTCGCCTTTCTTCCTGACTTTTCCCTGAAAGATAGGATCCTCAAGGAAGCTACACTGAAACAACCCATACAATACCAAGGTCACTCAGTCGCACTCTTCCAAGACCTCTACTCAATTACGTTCCAGAAGAGAAAGGCGTTTAAATAAGTCACTTCCTTTCTAAGAGACAAAGGGGTGGCCTAATCCTGGGGCAACCCATTTCGACTGAATCTCAAATGGAATGGAGTGTTACATCAAATGAGGTCCTTCCAAGAAACTTGCAACCTTCTGGGCCTCGCTCAAACAGACCCTGAAGCCTCCCCGACCCAATCCCAACAACCACGAAACGGGGGTGGCAAAAAGTGAGCAGACGGAGAACACCGGCAGCGGCGGGCCTGAAACCGGATCACACAACTATGTCGCAGGAAAGGGCGGCGGCCGTGCACGCGGTATCCAGGGATACCTCACCTCTTGCCTAAATTAACTTTCAGAGGGGGACACATCTGCAACGTCTCATAGCTGGCTGGGGGGGGGCGCACGGCACCGAGGTTACACGCTCCTACAGGTAAACTCACCACATGCCTGCGACACGGGATAGCCGGCATTGGACTTTGACTGATTGGGGAGGGTATCAAGTTGGGGTTAGGGAGGGGGGTTCTGTTTGTTGGCAAGGGTAGGGTGGGGAGGAAGGGCCTGGAGGGAGGGGGCGATGGGGGTGGGGGGAGGGTACGGGTTGCCGCACAGGGGGGGGGGGGGTGGATACGAAAGAGACACCACATGGGGCAGCTCCTTCACTAGCCACACAACTTCTGAATACCAGGACACTATGTCAGACACCACTTTGAAGTTAATTACCCTGAATGTAAAAGGGCTTAATTAATCCCATCAAAAGACAGACTGTTTTATCGTACTTGGAGAACTCAGGTGCCTCGATCTGTTTGTCGCAAGAAACACATCTCCTTTCCAAAGACTGGCCTACAATGCGTTCCAGCAAAAGCTTTACTCTACCACTGATGAGAAAGCGGGGGTTGCTATACTGTTTGCCAGACACTTCTGTGGCCGGGTGGGGGGCAAGGTAGCCGAAATTAAGGGCAGGCTCCTAGCTTATCATGTACGAATGGGTGACTTCGGCTTGGTTGTAGGGTCCTTATATGTCCCCAACTCTGGGCAAGAATCTTTTCTCCAGGGCACCCTGTCTGACACCCTATGCCACCAAGCACGGTTCACCCTAGTGGGTGGGGACCTTAATCTGTTCTTAGACAAGGAGGCAGATAGATCGGGTCACCGTTATGGTTCAACAGGGGCAATCACACTAGAGGGAAAGAAGTGGTTGATTAGTATAGCTCTAATGGATATTTATCGAGAGGCCCACCCACACAAAATACAATACACCTTTTGCTCTCATGTGCACCAAACTTATGCTAGGTTAGATCATTTTATAGGATCCACAGAACTGGACGCAATAGTGAAGGAAGTGGATTTGTCCCAGCTGCACTCTCAGATCACGACGCAGAAACGCTTACGATAGCCATCCCTTGAATCGCAACACAAAGAGGTCGCTGATGCCTGCGAGAGGCCCTCTTACAACAGAAAGGTGTAGCCCAACAATTGCACACACCCATCACTGACTATCTTGCACTTAATGACAAGCCAGACGTACCTTTGACGGCGATATGGGGAGCGCTCAAGGCGGTGGTAAGGGGGGACCTTATAGCTCTATCAGCAGCAGAAGCCAAAGGGAGACGGTTTCGGCTCAGGTGGCCGAACTAGAGAGGGTACATAGTCTCGTCAGGGCTCCCAGGATATGGCGACAGATAAAGGTTGCTAGGGCACAACTTGCCGGATTAGATTTAGATTAAGCAGAATAAGCAGCCCTACGACTGCGACACTCCTACTATGTGGGAGACGATAAAACGGGGCGTCTGTTAGCAAGTAAGCTCAGAGCGCGAGACCAACGGTCCAAAATCAGAAGCCTCAATGAGGCTCAGGATCAAGCACTCCACAATGACAATAAAAAAGCGGAGGCCTTTAGGGCCTTCTACGCCTCACTATATAGCGAGGATCATTCTCTAGACAAAGGAGGAGAAGCCTATCTCAACGGGGCAGCAATAACCACACTCAATGCGGAGGGTGCCGCTTCACTGGACGCTCCTATTAGGACGGAAGAAGTGATCAGCGCAATCTCACGCCTTAAGCCCTTGAAATCACAAGGCCAGGATGGCTTCTCCGCCAGTTTCTATAAAACAGTTTGCCCCCTATTAGCACTTCTTCTAACTAGACTCTTTAACTCCTTCCAAGGGCCAGGCTCAATACCCCCGGTCATGCTTGCGGCAGACATCATAGTACTGCCTAAACCAGGCAAAGACGCTACCCAGTGCGCCGCCTACAGACCCATTTCCCTGCTCAACCTCGACCTCAAGATTTTTACAGGGAATTAGCAGCGAGACTGGGCCTGTGGTTCCCCGGCATCATAGAGCCCGACCTATCGGGCTTTATACCCAACAGGCAGTGCAGCGATAATACAAAACGCCTCTGTTATGGCAGAGTTTTTGGCTTTATTTAGCAGTGATATAGATCATTAATCTTGCTCGCATCTAGTATAGGTATTCTTAGCCTGTGTTGGCCCTTTTAAGCCCTTTTTTCCAGATCTAGAAGAGGATAGCTGCTTAATATGCCTTTATTCTTGACTTTAACCGGTCTATTGCCTATTGGCTTTGACATATTAGACATATTGGTATGGTTTATGTAGGTATTCTGACAGAGCTAAGGAGCATTTCACCCCTTTCAGGCCTACAGGCCTAGAGCTAGAGGGACTCCATCTTGATGAAAGCTGAGAGGCTTTTCAGGGCAAAGGCAATGTTTATAGTTAAGGCTGTTTTTCACTTGGAGAGAACCGGTCTGGGCCAGCCCTTATCGGTAGGCTGTATTATTCTCTGTGTAGAAGACACAACAAAAGGCCGGCCGGCTGGGTGTGTGTCCTTGATGCGAGGTGATGCAGAGACCTGGTGGGCGGCAGGCTGATGGCTGGAACTTTCCATGAGGAAACAGCATTCTATATTTGTGAAGTGCAGAGGCGGAGTCAGTCAGTCAAGCAAAGAGTCAAGCAGAGAGTCAAGCAGAGGGTCAGTCAGCCAGAGAGTCGAACAGAGGGAGTCAAGCAGAGAGGGTTCAAGCTGGAGAAGAGCTGAGTTGAAGAGTGAGCTGGAACTGAAGGAAGCAGTCAGAAGCAGTTGCTTATCAGGAGGAGGTGTGAATAGCTGGAGTCTGAAGTAATGCCTTTTAGAAGAGATAGAGGAGAGCTCGTGGACTAACCTATGGGAGCAGATGGAGTTAATTGGACATTGGCGCAGAGACAGAGTGAATAAGCTAGTGGAATGAACGGTGATCAGAGCGGCAGGAACCATTAAGATTGAAGACGGAAGGTGGAGAGACAGTTCGTGTGGGGGAGAGGAGTCCAGAGACAGAGTGATCAGCGCAGAGGTGTACCCAAGAGTGCAGGAGAGAGAGAGAGTCTGAGATGAGCCAAGGCACAGACGAGAGAGGAACCCAGATGACAGCTAGAACAAGACTTCACACTAATCAGGTGATATTGTTTTCATCACATTAGCTACACTTACACTTTATGTCTAATCTTTTCCCTTTCAGCGGAGTGTTCCTGTTATGTGTAATCCTTCTCTTTCAAGCGGTGTGTTCTACCTATAGTCTTTGTCAAATCTGTGTGAAGGTTTATATTGCACTAATAATAAATGACCCCATTAATTAGTGAATTAGTGTGCATGAGTTCTTTTATGATAAAGTTATCCTGGCTTCAAAAAGGGGGGTAGGAGCGCTTAAATCAGGAAGTGCTTCAGTCACATAGTGTGTATATATTTATCCCCATACAGTGAGATTACTCACTCCTGGTAAGTATTACTGTTTGAACAGATGCTACCCCTGATCAGGTAAGTAATAGTGAGGGAGAGAGGAGACTTGCAACCAAGGGACTAAGTTAGTACACCATCCCATAATATTATTGTAGTAGCAGACCCTTAGTGAAGAGACTTCCCAATATATATATATATATGTATAGGTGTTCATAGGAATGTGGTCGTCGTTGATATGCGGCGTTAGTGAGAACACTGGGTGGGAGACCAGTGCCGATACCCACAGGATTGTGGCTTGAGTAAATGAGAGCACTAGGTAGTTGAACTAGTGTGTAGTTTCGCAGGATTGCGAACAGTTTGGAAAAGGGAGCATTGGGTTCTGCAGGCCCGTGTGTAGACACACCGGATTGTGTGTCATATCTGCCCTAGGGTAGAACGGTCTGGGTCAGGGTGGCCGCGAGACCAACTGATGTGAATAAGTGTGGTGTAGGGTATGGATATCCCTAGTAATCAGTGAGTATTCTTAGTATCCCTATAGATTTAGTGGTGTTTTTAATAATATGAGCTTGTATATTGCGAGTTCCCCATCCTCAGGTAGGTACCAGGTGCCTGGATAGAGGAGTCCTGAGGAGGGAAGGTGAGTACGTTCTGGCTGGGTTGGAGGGGCCCCTGGGGGCTGATCCCACCTACTCAGAAAATCCAGCCATTACATCTGGCGTAGTCGTCATCTTACGAAGCCTGTGTGCCTGGCCATGTGCTTAGATTGTTTCCCATGTGTTGTGTGGGAGTGCCCTGAGCGCCAGACATTACATCTGGCGTAGTCGAACAGTTTACGAAACCTGTGTGCCTGGCCATGTGCTTAGAGAGTTTCCCATGTGTTCTGAGGGAGTGCCCTGAACGCTGGTTCCATCTGGCGTAATGTTGCAGTTTATGTAGCTTGTTAGACATAAGGGCTTGAACAGTTGCAGCGTGAGGAGATTGCATTACATCATGGCATTTGGTTTATTCAGGGTGGAAGGAATGGTTTTCATCTTGGTGTTTAAATTGTCAGAGTTGAAGGATGGCATTACATGAGAAAGCCAGTTACATCTTTGTGATGGTCCAATTGTATAAATGTGTGTAAAAAATGCTTTTAAATTGCCCATTCAATTGCTTGCTGCATCTGCTTATGCTGTGCAATGTGAAATATGTTCATTGTAATATGATCTGTGGAGTTCTTTGAATATAGCTCCTTGTAAATATGACTTGTAAATAGCGCCATATTAGTGTGGCTTGTGAGGTGCATGTTCTCATGTTGATCTATTGTGTTCCTTGTGCATTGCGCCTTGGATACATTGTTTGTGAAAAGATTGTCTTGTAAATATGACTTGTGAATAGCGCCATATTATTGTGGCTTGTGAGGTGCAGGTTCTCATGTTGATCTGCTGTGTTCCTTGTGCATTGCGCCTTGGAAATGTTGTTTGTGAAAGGTTTGTCCTGTAAATATGGCTTGTGAATAGCGCCATGTGGTCATGGCTTGGACAGGGCATGTTATCATTACGTTTGGCAGGAGAGAGCTGGATCTCTCTCGGGTGCTTGGGGATAACGTTTTTGAAAATATGTGTACGTGTCATCTGTAAACGTGAAGAAATGTGCTAATGATTTTCCCATGTATAAATGGACGTTGGGAAATGATTCTGCTTGAGCTGCCAAAGGGTTAATATCTTGAGTTGAGATGGCAGTCTTTATTTTTTACATGCTGTCAACATGCATGGTTATCTGACCTGACTATAAAAGTCAGTGAATTATTTTAAGGATTATTTGATGGTTTGATTTTCACTTTTTGTTTGGTTCCTTGGTCTGCCTACGTGCTTAGTCAGTTTCTTGACGGGAAGGTAACATCTTGTGTTTTGTGAAGGGTTCTGTTCATTTCACATTCCTTTTGAAATGCGTCTACGAATTTTTGTGTGGGTTTGCCTTGGAACTGATGTGGTTATAAATCAACCAGTCTGATTACGGGGAAAGCTGTGTTCTTTTAAAATGAGTGAAATGTTAAAAAGATAGCCCGTTAGAGTGCACGCTACGGAGCTGTTTTCATTCATTATTTCTGTGAGGGGTTTCCATCTAGACAGGAATGTGTTGGTTTGAGAATAATAAATCTTGCCCGACGGTGCATGGTAACATGTGCTTTTAATTAGTGAAAGGCAACCATGTGCCTTTGAAAGGAAAAATGTTAAAATGTAACATTATTATTTTCCCAAATATGAATTAAAATGTATGCTTTTATAAATGTGTCAGCAAAACATTAACTTAAATACAATGTTGAAATGTATCTGCATTTTATGTTATTTTCTCTTTTCAGCAGCTGACAAATGGACCATGTTAATTGGTTTTTTTTCTCAAATGCAGAATGTATAATTTTGTGTGCCAAAGGTAGTTGCCCCTTTCTAAATAAGTGCCCATATTTTAAGTGTCTTGCCTTTAGCTGAATTAGTTGGACTAACGTCTTTTTAAAAACTGGGGCTTTTTTAATTGGCAGTACACTGTAACAGAATTTTTTTTTTTTAATTCTAGCTTCCGTTAGTTAGAAAATAAGGCATGAGAAATTTGTTTTTCGACCTTGGCAGACCAGCTGGTTTGTGCAGACGAGTTTTTTTCCTTCATTGTGCAAGTTTCGATCACGTCCCTGTTTGTTATGATTGGCTACAATTCAATTTTCTTCCGCGAACGGCTTGTTTATTTAAGGGCGGGGTGACCTGGCTCTTCCCTTGGTGTTAGTTAGTCGTAGTGAGCCTGGGTGGGCTTCTCTGATCAGGGAAATGGGAGGCTTGCAGTGCCCTGCTGATGCTGTGAGCTCATCATTTGGCGGTAATCCAAATTTTTTTTTTCACACTGTAGCCTGGCTCCTGCTCTGAAGGGAGGGGCTGGTTTGGAGAGGCTCATCATATTGCAGTGTTTAAAGTAGCTTCCCACTGTAGCATGGCTCCTGCCCTGAAGGGAGGGGCTGGTTTAGTAAGGATTAGGGTATGTTAGGCCCTGCAAAAAGTTATTAAAAGTTAAATTTTGAATGTTTTTAATTAATTAGGATATTTTCTTTTCAATAATGAAAGGCACCCGGGGTGCTTTTTAAATGGAAAATTTTATTTTACAAGAATAATGATACTTGTTCTCTTGTTCCTAGGTTGCTGGGTTGTGGTGCGTGCGTGCGTCGGCCCACCCCCCTCCCACTCCCTTTATTGTTTTAGCTTTTTACTTTCATGTTTTTATTTTAGTTTATTATTTTTGGATGATGGAACCAGACCAGACCAGACCAGACCGGGTAATGGATGGCCGCATTGGAGGAAGTGTCCGGATACCGAGGATGCAGGGTGGTGGCCTACACTGAAGACTTTTGGACAGAATTTTAAAAGGATTTCATGAATAATCCCTTGGACAAGCAGGCCTCACTTTTAAAGCAAAAAAAAGATGTCACCTATTATAGTTTTTCTGTTTTCTTCAAAACAGTTTTTGCGTGATTTCAATGAAGGACTTCTTTTTTGAATGGTGGTGCCCATATGTGTTCTTCATGTTACACCAGCTATCTTGTAGAAATGGGGTTATAGTTTTTTTTTACTGTTCTTACATTTTCACCTTGATTGATCAAAGGGTGGTTACCTTAAAATTTGGATTGTTCTGGGTGGTGTGTCTTTTAGTATGATTATGTATTAATGTTTGCCCAAACTTTGACACAGTTTATCATGTTTATTTCTCAGATTTCACTTTAAATTGACAAATGTCAGCAGGTAGGCCTCATTTAGGCCTATTGTTATTTTCATCCCACAAACAAGCCCCTACACCAATAGTTTCATGAGTCATCATTAGCTTAAGTTGCCTATAGTACGTAGGGCTCATTTAGGGCCTTTCTTGTTTTCTCATTAGGAGTTGAGACACATTTAGTTCTTAAGTTGACAATAGTAGGTAGGCCTCATTTAGCCTTAAGTTGTCCGAAGTAGGCCCCATTTAGGCCCCTTGCTGTTTTCATTCAACACATAAGTCAACTACATCACTAGATTTCACCAGTTATCATTAAAAGTTGAGGCACATTTAGTTTGAGGATGCTTTGGTTAGTTTCTGTTGTTATCAGATCCAATTTCAGATATGTTTCAGCATTCAGGTCAAGGGTGCTTTGATTTGTTTTTAGGTTTCTATTCCCTACAATTGAGTTTCAGGTGGAATTTCTTTGGGTTGTCATTTTTTTTTTTTAGGGAGTTTTTTAGGTTTTGATTTGTTGATAGATTGTGTTGATGTTTGTTTATCTAGATGTTATTGTTTGTAAGATGTTCGCAAGATAAGGATCTAAGGGTGGATGGCAGAGTTTTTTGGGCTTTATTTAGCAGTGATATAGACCTTAATCTTGCTCACATCTAGGATAGGTATTTTTAGCCTATGTTGGATAGATTATGTTGATGTTTGTTTAGATGGTTGTTGTTGTTTATTGATGCTCGCAAGATAAGGATCTAGGGGTGCAATGTTATGGCAGAGTTTTTGGCTTTATTTAGCAGTGATATAGATCATTAATCTTGCTCGCATCTAGTATAGGTATTCTTAGCCTGTGTTGGCCCTTTTAAGCCCTTTTTTCCAGATCTAGAAGAGGATAGCTGCTTAATATGCCTTTATTCTTGACTTTAACCGGTCTATTGCCTATTGGCTTTGACATATTAGACATATTGGTATGGTTTATGTAGGTATTCTGACAGAGCTAAGGAGCATTTCACCCCTTTCAGGCCTACAGGCCTAGAGCTAGAGGGACTCCATCTTGATGAAAGCTGAGAGGCTTTTCAGGGCAAAGGCAATGTTTATAGTTAAGGCTGTTTTTCACTTGGAGAGAACCGGTCTGGGCCAGCCCTTATCGGTAGGCTGTATTATTCTCTGTGTAGAAGACACAACAAAAGGCCGGCCGGCTGGGTGTGTGTCCTTGATGCGAGGTGATGCAGAGACCTGGTGGGCGGCAGGCTGATGGCTGGAACTTTCCATGAGGAAACAGCATTCTATATTTGTGAAGTGCAGAGGCGGAGTCAGTCAGTCAAGCAAAGAGTCAAGCAGAGAGTCAAGCAGAGGGTCAGTCAGCCAGAGAGTCGAACAGAGGGAGTCAAGCAGAGAGGGTTCAAGCTGGAGAAGAGCTGAGTTGAAGAGTGAGCTGGAACTGAAGGAAGCAGTCAGAAGCAGTTGCTTATCAGGAGGAGGTGTGAATAGCTGGAGTCTGAAGTAATGCCTTTTAGAAGAGATAGAGGAGAGCTCGTGGACTAACCTATGGGAGCAGATGGAGTTAATTGGACATTGGCGCAGAGACAGAGTGAATAAGCTAGTGGAATGAACGGTGATCAGAGCGGCAGGAACCATTAAGATTGAAGACGGAAGGTGGAGAGACAGTTCGTGTGGGGGAGAGGAGTCCAGAGACAGAGTGATCAGCGCAGAGGTGTACCCAAGAGTGCAGGAGAGAGAGAGAGTCTGAGATGAGCCAAGGCACAGACGAGAGAGGAACCCAGATGACAGCTAGAACAAGACTTCACACTAATCAGGTGATATTGTTTTCATCACATTAGCTACACTTACACTTTATGTCTAATCTTTTCCCTTTCAGCGGAGTGTTCCTGTTATGTGTAATCCTTCTCTTTCAAGCGGTGTGTTCTACCTATAGTCTTTGTCAAATCTGTGTGAAGGTTTATATTGTACTAATAATAAATGACCCCATTAATTAGTGAATTAGTGTGCATGAGTTCTTTTATGATAAAGTTATCCTGGCTTCAAAAAGGGGGGTAGGAGCGCTTAAATCAGGAAGTGCTTCAGTCACATAGTGTGTATATCTTTATCCCCATACAGTGAGATTACTCACTCCTGGTAAGTATTACTGTTTGAACAGATGCTACCCCTGATCAGGTAAGTAATAGTGAGGGAGAGAGGAGACTTGCAACCAAGGGACTAAGTTAGTACACCATCCCATAATATTATTGTAGTAGCAGACCCTTAGTGAAGAGACTTCCCAATATATATATATATATATGTATAGGTGTTCATAGGAATGTGGTCGTCGTTGATATGCGGCGTTAGTGAGAACACTGGGTGGGAGACCAGTGCCGATACCCACAGGATTGTGGCTTGAGTAAATGAGAGCACTAGGTAGTTGAACTAGTGTGTAGTTTCGCAGGATTGCGAACAGTTTGGAAAAGGGAGCATTGGGTTCTGCAGGCCCGTGTGTAGACACACCGGATTGTGTGTCATATCTGCCCTAGGGTAGAACGGTCTGGGTCAGGGTGGCCGCGAGACCAACTGATGTGAATAAGTGTGGTGTAGGGTATGGATATCCCTAGTAATCAGTGAGTATTCTTAGTATCCCTATAGATTTAGTGGTGTTTTTAATAATATGAGCTTGTATATTGTGAGTTCCCCATCCTCAGGTAGGTACCAGGTGCCTGGATATAGGTGGTCCTGGGGAGGGAAGGTGAGTACGTTCTGGCTGGGTTGGAGGGGCCCCTGGGGGCTGATCCCACCTACTCAGAAAATCCAGCCATTACAGCCTCCTACACTTAATAGACAAAGCCCACTATAACGACTCAGACGCTACACTACTTTCTATAGACACTGAAAAGGCATTTGACAGGGTGGATTGGAGATTTCTAGATAAGACACTGGCGCATTTCGGAATAGGGGACCGTTTTCAGGCATGGGTCGCCAGCTGCTATGATACACCCGAGTAACGATTCGCGTCAAAGGCACTAGCTCGCAACCTTTCAACATCAGGCGGGGCACCAGACAGGGTTGCCCACTATCGCCCCTTCTCATCGCGCTCTACATAAAACCCCTTGCGCTGAGAATTAGAGCACACTATTAGCCTTTATGCCGACAACATTCTGGCAGCACTTGATAACCCCAAGCAATCTGTGCCAGCCTTTCTGAAGGAACTGGAGGCCTTTGGGAAGGTATCCGGCTTCATAATGAACACAGGGAAATCTGTGCTTCTCCCGCTAGGTCGTAAAGTGCGTAAGCTCAACATTTTGCCACCGGCTTATGGGTGCTTGTCATCTCATACCTCGATCCCATACCTGGGGATCGCGCTGACGCTGAACACCAAGCTGACGATCGATCGGAACTACTCAGACCTCCTCTCCCAAATACAAAAAGACCTGAGGAGATGGCAGCAACAGCAAAACACACAAGGTGATGGACGGAATGTTGCACATTGGCAAAACATTCACCCCAGTCACAGATCTGGAGTTTAATCCATTGTTATTTTGCTCACCACGGCACCCTAGTTCAGACATGGCCATATGCAAATCAGTCTCGACCCTGTGCCTCATGGGAGCAGTCCAGCCCGAACTGCCAAGCCATGTCTTCCCTGGACCGGAATCAAGCATCCTAGGACCGGTTTCTGGCTATCAGCCGTTATCAGCCAGGATAGCTTGACTCCAGTGGCGTAGTGAGCACGGGACCCACGTCTGGGCATACCCTTCCCACATAGGGCGAACAGCAAAACACACAAGGTGATGGACGGAATGTGGCACATTGGCAAAACATTCACCCCCAGTCACAGATCTGGTTTTAATCCATTGTTGTTTTGCTCACCACGCCACCCCAGTTCAGACATGGCCGTATGCAAATCAGTCTCGACCCTGTGCTTAATGGGAACAGTCCAGCCCGAACTGCCAAGCCATACCTTCCCTGGACCGGACTAAGCATCCTAGGATGGGTTTCTGGCTATCAGCCGTCATCAGCCAGGATAGCTTGACTCCAGTGGCGTAGTGAGCACTGGACCCACGTCTGGGTATACCCTTCCCACAGATGGCAGCAACAGCCATTGTCACTTCTAGGGCGGGTTACAGCAGTCATAATGTCCTCTCTACCCAACATTCTCTATATAATCCAGATCATACCAATAGTGTTTCGTTTCCTCCGTTGGGCATGTTACAGAAAATACAGGATGCAATACAACATTTTATCTGGGCCGGGAAACGTCCACGGATGCGAAGAGAGCTTGCCCACCGTGCTCCGACTGAGGGGGGATTGGGGATCCCTAATTTGTTGCGGTATTTCCAGGTGACACAACTACGCTACTTATTAGAGTGGAATTGTCCTGAATCAGAGAAGAGATGGCTGTTCCAGGACAGAGCGATGGCGCAATCACCACTTTGGAAAATCCCCTTCTTGAAACGGTCAGACAGGCCGACCTACATTAATAAATCTCCCATCACTCGCACAATACTGCGGGTGTGGCACACGGTGGAAATCAAGAGGGGACTCACCACCTTCCCCTCTCCTCTCACGCCGCTATTTGACAACCCAGCCTTTGCTCTAGGACTGGGGGAACGGGCGTTCAGGCAGTGGCGAAATTCTGCATGCAGGTCTGCAGGACACCTGTTCGACCTGGAGGGCTTCCTTCAACTTGCTGACCTCACGGAATTATATGAACTACACGCTCCTCGACGATATCCTCAACGATATCAAGACTTTCAGATTAGGCACTGGTTGACACAACCAGACGTTCACCCCTTTGTTGGCAGGCAACTTATGACATATGAGAAGTGGCTCTTTACTAAAAAAATCTGACCGGCAAACGATCACAGATCTATATAAGATGGTTAGCCCACCACGCTACGCTCCTCGGGCCAGAAAAGATGGGAAACTGAATTAGGGAGAAGCCTCTCTGACAAAAAAATGGCAAGACATTTACTACAGGGCCCACCACACAGCCAGGAATACTGCCAGTGGGGAAGCAGCAGTTAAGATTACGACCTATTGGTACTTAACACTGGCCCGACTTAACAAAGGTAATCTAAACCGCAGCCCTACTTGCTGGAGGGGAAGTTATTAAACAGGGCTGCTGACCCAGCTATTATAGGATTGGAAAGAGGTGACTGATTACTGGGCAACAGTCCTTAATGATATTGACCAACAATTTGACACCGAAATTCCTCGCTTCTCGGCCTACACACTCCTAGGACTTCCTAATGCACTCACATTCCCACTAAAGTCAATCGGGGGAAGCTGATGGGGCTGGTTTTGGGGCTGCTGTACAACACATCCTTTTGCTCTGGGGCACCCCTAGGCTCCCCACGCACACAGGTTTGTTACATAAACTCTGGTATATAGTGGGCATGGAGCAGATTCAGGCCACCCTTACCCAATCCTCAGAATCGTTCACCACCATATGGCAGCCCTTCCTATCCCTCTTGGCCAAGGAATTCAACAAAGTCACATGTCCGAAATACCTCCCCCTCCTGCGACTCACGGACACATCATTCCCGGATAACGCCCCCAATAACCAGATTTAAGACGGCTCTCCGACATGGCACTACTAAAGGGCTGAGATACGGCACACCAGTTGAGGAGGGGGGGAGGGTTGGGGGGTTCTGTTGTAGTTTAGTGGGATGGTTGGGTGGCGGTTTAGAGATGCTAAGCCCAGTGTTCATCTGAACAGCATGGTGCCGCACATCATGCTGCACCTAAGGCTGCTAGAGACCCATACATTTACATTTGCCTGACTGAGCCGAATAACCCCCAATACAGGCCTGTAATGAGCATGTAACACATGCCAGTCGCATGGTTCAGAAATGTATCTTATGTTCTACCAATCAAAGATATGAAGCTTTGGGAATATAATGCACAAGTATCAAGTGCAGCTTCAAGTATCCATGTCATAAATATGAATTCAATTTGAAGTATAACTTTGGATTACTTGGATGAATAGCATGAACGTAGGTTGCTTTGCATCAGTGCATCTTTGGAGTCATTGTAGTCCCCATGATCACAAGTCAAGAGGATTTTTTTTACTAATTTGCGTTTGCATTCGAGTACAGTGAATTCCACGATAGCATGGTCACTTTTTATACTCAATTTACTTCTGGATTATCTGGAGTGCACTAAAGTAACTTGCAATTTCAAGGGACCTCAAAGAAATCTCCAGAGCCAGTATGGCACCTGAACTGGACAATTGTCATTTAATAAGTATGTGACATTCAAAAGAGCCAGCAGCAAGTCTGGAAAAGACGCAAATGGAGACAATCAGAATCACAACCCAATCACAACAAAAGAGCGTGTTTTACTCATCCTCACAAATTTAAGAAAGTGCACTCATTTTTTTTTTTTTTTTTATATAATCTTTATTCGATTGTAGATTTTACAATCATAAAAGTTCATTTTAAAATCACACAATTAAAAACGGTTACAGTTCATTATCAAAGGCAATTAATGACACAATAGACAGTACAATATATCAGACAATAAAGCATGGGAAGTATATAGTTAAAAATATAAATAACTGTAGACTTAAAAATCACCAGCACATTTTTACATCATGGTTAGCCGTCCATGCTTTTCCTAAAGCAGATGGCTTTTTTAAAAAAATTACAAATAAACAGGGTACAGTCAATATTCAGTAGTTGTAAGTAATAAAGTGCGGGTTTAATTTGTGTGAAGCTCAATTTTTTAAGACACGGTTTAAGGTATAAATTCCGTGGGGTAGAGTAGTAAGGGCAGATAAAAAGGAAGTGTGCCAGATCTTGAGGAGACTTTCCGTCGCAGCCACAAGCTGGCAACACTTCGCCCCGCTGAGCACCACTTGGGAATGCCAGTAGAAGGTGGTAGAGGTCAAAGCGGAGCCTTATTAAAAGAAACCGTTCATAGCTGGACATAGGCCATGTCAAATAAGGTTCTATTTGCAAGCATGTTTTTAGCAGTAGATGTTTCCTAACACTGACCTTCTGTGTCTCAACCTCTTCCCTATCGGTACATCTTAACAAGACTATGGCATTCTTGACCAGGTTCACATCAGATTTTCTGATTGTATTTGGGGCATAAAACAAATCACGTCGGCCTATTGCCGTTAGGCTGTCCTTTATATACTTTACCCACGGTACCTTAAATCTCCCGTCTAACTGTAGGGCTTCTTTCAGTAGGGCATGTGTTAGTGGGATTTCATTGTTTAACCAACATTTCAGCCAGCATAAGACTGGGCTTACTGCTATTCTGTCACCTAGAAAGGGGACCCCCAGCTCCTCGTGTACTGAGTAATTCCCAATGCCCCTGGGCAGTCTTAGGATCTTTTTTAGAAAGTTATTTTCTGCGACCTCTAGGTCTTTAACCTTGCGATAGCCCCAGAGCTCGCTCCCATAACAGGCAATAGCAACGCTTTTTGCCTGGTACAATTTAAGCAATGCGGCCAACGGGCAATTGCCGATCTTTTTTGCAAAGCCGAGGATGGCCGCATTGACCCTTGTAGTTTCACCCTTCTTTTTGGAGACTGCTGGCCCCCATGATAACTTTTGATCTATCAGGACCCCGAGGTAAGAGAAGGAGTTGGTTGATGGGATTTTTTCCCCGTTTAAACTGAAGTGACCAGGTTTCAGAGTGCCCTTACCTGCTTTCAAAACGAAGGACTTGGAGTTATTTATACTTAAACCACGTGACTCCATAAATTTGTGGAAGGAGTTTAAAAGTTTCTGGAGGCCGTTTGCTGTTCTAGAAATAAGAACAGCATCGTCGGCGTAGAGTAGAACAGGTACCCCTTTGCGCTCGACTAAGGGGTAATCTGCTTCTACCAGTAAAAGTGATTCCTCCAGTTCATTAATATACAAATTAAATAAGAAAGGGGCCAAAATGCAACCTTGTCGGACACCCCGATTTATTTTAAATTCATCCGTTACCTTAAGGTCTTGAGAGTAGCGGACGTTCGCCCTAGTGTCTGTATGCAGATCAGCGAGGAAGTTTACAAGGTTCCTCTCTACACCCATTCTCAGCAAGGTGGCCCATAATAGGCTTCTGTCTACGCAGTCGAACGCGGACGACAGGTCCATGAAGGCCATATAGACAGTGCCTTGTCTCGCCAGTGTGTACTTGCTTAGGATAAGGTATAGGTTCAGACACTGCGTGATGGTCGAGTGATCCGGTCTAAACCCGTATTGTATGGGTGAAAGGATTTTATTTTCTTTGGCCCAAGTAGATAACCTGTTAAGAATTACTCCCCCCACCACTTTAACTACTGAATTCAGTAAAGAAATTGGCCTGTAACATAACGGGCTACTGCGGTCGCCCTTCTTAAAAATGGGGACTATAGTCGAGAGACCCCAAGTTCTTGGGCAACCAGTTGTCACCGCTGCATTTATTACAGCCGTGAGAACCGGGGCCCAAAACGGGATACTGGACTTAAACAGGTCCGGTGGTAAACCATCCGGACCCGGGGCCTTGTTGGTAGTTAGACCCTGTATTCCCCTAACGGTCTCTTGTACTGTGAAGCACAGTGGGGTCACAGTTGGAATTAAAAGATCGGAGACTTCCCGTTGCTCATTGCTCTTAAAAATTGTACTGAAATGGGACACCCACTCCCCCTCAGGGATGTTTGTTCCAATAGCTGTGTCATTTGGGTTTTCGAACATGGGTTTATTAATTATTTGCCAAAACTTACTGCTATTCCCCAACACAGATGGGTCTAAAAGGGATTCAATAACATTTGCCTTAATTTCCTTTTTTCTAATGGCTATTATTTTCCTGTAGGCCATGCGAAGATTTTTTATCAATTCATGATCTCTTGGTTTGGTTTTTAATGCAAGTTTCAAGTCCCTGCTTGCCTTTGAGCAATTATGGTCAAACCATTTAGAGTTATTCTCACTATGACCCTTTATTGACACTGTGAGCATGGAACCAATTTTAGCGACCAACCCCTCAAACCTAAACAAAATGTTCGAAGGGATTGAATCAGATGAAAGACAAACGGACAGCTCCTCTTCACATGCGCTGGTTATATTAGAATACAAGGTGTCTTGATTTACCATTGACCATTTGATGCGACGCCTGCTATTTACGCACCTTAACAAACCATGATCGGGACGTGACTGGCGTTTAGCAGAAAATGGACCACTCAAGTTTATAACAAGGGGATTATGATCGCTGTATGTACTAGTGAGAATAGAAAAATGCAAGACCCATTGGGCAGCATCTGGAGATAATAGTATGTGATCAATAAAGGAACCCTGCCCATGCCCTTTGAAGGTTGGGGTGTCAAAGATTTTTATGTCGGGGACCAACGACATAGCTACAATCAAATTGTGCTCGTTCATTAAGTCGTTTAGGTTCTCGCCACCCCTACTATGAGAGAAGTGAAAACCTTCCTCGTTATGACACCCTAAAGACCCCATTGGCGTACTAGCTGGGTTACCGCATGGTTGAACATTAAAATCACCTGCTATCAACAAATGCCGTGATACATTATAAACAGTTTTGCTCAGAATGTCATTTAGAGAGGCAATATGGCACGTTTCATTGTTACTGTTGGCATTGTAAAAATTAACCAGTGTCATCACAGTCTTCCCATTTTTTAGATCAATCTTCTGTAAATTCAGATTTACGCTATGGTAGTTGCTTATATTACATTGCAGATCTTGGCTAATGAAGATGGCCAGGCCACCCTTGGCTCTTCCCCTGGTCGAGGCAGCTGCTGGAGTGATGAAGCTTAAGAAAGCCTCCATATGAACATTATTTTCCTCTAACCAGGTCTCTTGGAGGCACACAATACTAAATTTTCTGATAAATGATAGCCATACTAAATCTCGTAACTTATTTGCCAAACCTGCAATGTTCCAGGAAATTAATTTAACACTGTCATTGAGTGCAGGACAAACAACAGACTCTCTAATTGGTTGTGAAGATGTTAAAGTAGACGACGTTACGGTTGCCACCACCGGGCCCACAGTACACACTGCATCCGGCTCCCGGAGCCCAGATATAACACTAGTAACTACCTTTATGTCTGAGGGTGGTGTAGGGGGCACCACATTTTCCCCTGTTAACACTGTGGGTGATATTTTAGGGGGGCTACTATTTTTATCAGTGGTGGTTTGGGCAGTATGTGAATTTATAACATGACACCGACCCCCTAGCTTCTCAGATAACCTTGAATTACATGAGGCACTTACCCCGCCCCCCGTAGCTTCTACGTTCCTTAACCATCAATCGCAGTCCTCTAGGCTACTAAAAACCGTGAACCTGTTGGAGAGCTCTAAAGGCGTAAATGGTAACAGGCTTGACATGTTCCCATTGAAGCCAGTTTTGTGGTTAAAAGGTATGGTGTTCCACCCAGGTATGGCTGGTGGTGGAGCCAGTGGGTGCATATATACGGGGTTTAGAGCCGACTCAATGTTAGGGAACTGAGAAGAAGAGAAGGTATTACTATTATAGTGTTGTGGAGGGAAGACAGTGGCTCTGGGATAAAAATATGTCAGGGGGCGTGGTACAATGCAGTTCTTTTCATTTCCGTAGGGCCAATTCAGGATATGTTGTACGGCTCTCCTGTCTCTAAAGTTTATTACCACGACATCACCACCAATGTCCTTTGCTCTGCCCCCCAACCAGGATAGACGCCGGACATGAACTATCTCACCGTTAATCGCAATGGGTTTGGGTCTATATAGAGAAAGCCAATGCGTTATTTTGTTTTTTAACTGTGAATATCCCTCTCTTTTGCCATTGGGCAGTTCTGGGACCCCGGTGAGTATGACCACATACGGTAATGCTTCTGGGGGAAGTTCTGTCGGTGGTGTCCTAGACGGGCCCCCTCTTCCCCAATTATTCTCCTTCCCTTCAGGTCTAGGGGATCTTCCCAGGAGAGTACTAGGTTCTCTGGGTGGGATATTTGCGGAAATAGTTGGTAATATGGTGGTTGGTTTACCCTGTATATCAATTGAAGTTGTTATTAAAGGGTTTTTACCGGTGTTGCCGCCAAGTGCTTTTGGTGCCGCGTTTAAGGAGTTAGGGGTGGCTGAAGTTGCTACAACAGCCTGGCTATTACTTGTGCTAGGTTTAGGCAGCGTGGGACACACGGTATTTTTTAAGAGGGGTTGGGTTGTTATGGTGCCTTGTTGGTGCTGTACTTTAGACTGACCTTGTAAACGTACAAGATTCCCTAACGCAATCAAATCCCCCTCAATTTTTCCTAAGCGTGCCTCCATCCCCTTAAATCTATCTGACAAGGCAAGCATGTAACTACGTATGATCAATTCAATATTGTCCAGAAGCGACTTAGGGGTGGCGGGTTGCAAATCCTCCTCCATCTGGATAAGGGTGGAATCAGAGTCTGTAGTTACTTGAGGTAAGGATGACGGTAGAGTAGGGCTAACTGTTATAGTTTGGTTTGTGACAGAGGATCCCATAGAAGGTAATGTAACAGTATTCTTCTTTTTGCCAAAGTCAGTATGACTTGTTTTGGGCTTGTTAGCTGTTATGGTTTTCCTTCTTCTTTTGGGTGGAGGTGGCCCAGGCATTTTATCTGTCACTGGCCTTGAACTTTTACCTCGTACAACTTTGCCAGGCCTTATTGTGGGGGATATTAGGATCTTGGAGGTATTATTCTGTTCGGTGGTCACTGTAGGGACGATTTCTTGAGGATGAGTGGGTGACAATGCCGGAGCTAGACATTCTTGGAGGAGCAAGGGTATGCTGCAGGTCAGTGAGGTATTATCTACTGGGGCGCTACTCAGATCGTCGTCTAAAGAAACAGACATTATGGGTTCAGAGAATGTTCTGTTTTTTATTCGCTCGATGGAACGGCGGCGGTCTGCCCTCCTCTCGGCTAGCGAAAGCTCCTTGTTGCCATCCATTGATGGTTTAAGGAAATAATCATCCAATGTTCGGTTGGTGATGTTTTTCTCCAACCCCACTAATGCAGGGCTTATTGCCGCAGCGGCCATTCAGTAGTGAGGAATGATCACAAGGTGGGCACACAACGGAGACAATTACTTACGTACACCATGTACCAGGATCTCTGGCCCAGCCCAGCCTCTTCTGGCCGATGAGGGCCGTAGAGGGCCCGCCCTTTGCCCGGGCTTAGCCCCGTGCGAGCCCCGCGCGCGTCCCGCTGCGCGTTGCACCGGTGCCGATTTTGAAGGTCCCAGGGGGCGGGGCTTCCGGCCGTCACCTCACGCGAGACCGCACAGCCTGCTGGATGTTGTAGGCAGGCAGCGCGCGGTCCGCGGGGGTCTCCAGGCACGGGTGATCTTTGGCAGCAACAATCCCCCAGCAGGGTGCAGGCAGCAGCCGCGTTTATATTCTCACGGCGCGGCCCGCAAGCAACAACACTCCCCCAGCTCTCCCCTAGCAGGGAACAGGTAGCGGCGTTTCTCCTCCTCTCGAGCGGCTTGTAGACAGGTTAGTGGCACGTCCCGCTGCGCGTTGCACCGGTGCCGATTTTCAAGGTCCCAGGGGGCGGGGCTTCCGGCCGTCACCTCACGCGAGACCGCACAGCCTGCTGGATGTTGTAGGCAGGCAGCGCGCGGTCCGCGGGGGTCTCCAGGCACGGGTGATCTTTGGCAGCAACAATCCCCCAGCAGGGTGCAGGCAGCAGCCGCGTTTATATTCTCACGGCGCGGCCCGCAAGCAACAACACTCCCCCAGCTCTCCCCTAGCAGGGAACAGGTAGCGGCGTTTCTCCTCCTCTCGAGCGGCTTGTAGACAGGTTAGTGGCACGTCCCGCTGCGCGTTGCACCGGTGCCGATTTTCAAGGTCCCAGGGGGCGGGGCTTCCGGCCGTCACCTCACGCGAGACCGCACAGCCTGCTGGATGTTGTAGGCAGGCAGCGCGCGGTCCGCGGGGGTCTCCAGGCACGGGTGATCTTTGGCAGCAACAATCCCCCAGCAGGGTGCAGGCAGCAGCCGCGTTTATATTCTCACGGCGCGGCCCGCAAGCAACAACACTCCCCCAGCTCTCCCCTAGCAGGGAACAGGTAGCGGCGTTTCTCCTCCTCTCGAGCGGCTTGTAGACAGGTTAGTGGCACGTCCCGCTGCGCGTTGCACCGGTGCCGATTTTCAAGGTCCCAGGGGGCGGGGCTTCCAGCCGTCACCTCACGCGAGACCGCACAGCCTGCTGGATGTTGTAGGCAGGCAGCGCGCGGTCCGCGGGGGTCTCCAGGCACGGGTGATCTTTGGCAGCAACAATCCCCCAGCAGGGTGCAGGCAGCAGCCGCGTTTATATTCTCACGGCGCGGCCCGCAAGCAACAACACTCCCCCAGCTCTCCCCTAGCAGGGAACAGGTAGCGGCGTTTCTCCTCCTCTCGAGCGGCTTGTAGACAGGTTAGTGGCACGTCCCGCTGCGCGTTGCACCGGTGCCGATTTTCAAGGTCCCAGGGGGTGGGGCTTCCGGCCGTCACCTCACGCGAGACCGCACAGCCTGCTGGATGTTGTAGGCAGGCAGCGCGCGGTCCGCGGGGGTCTCCAGGCACGGGTGATCTTTGGCAGCAACAATCCCCCAGCAGGGTGCAGGCAGCAGCCGCGTTTATATTCTCACGGCGCGGCCCGCAAGCAACAACACTCCCCCAGCTCTCCCCTAGCAGGGAACAGGTAGCGGCGTTTCTCCTCCTCTCGAGCGGCTTGTAGACAGGTTAGGTCTTTAAAGACTTGACAACATCTCTTCAAAAATCTTGTTCAATTAATAGCTTGTCAGCAAGCACAAAAGACATCTCGACAACAAGTACTTAAAGGCAATGGTTGGGTCTAATACTAAACAATCAATTTCAGAAGTGGACATACTTTCATGATAACACCGATTACATCTTCAAACAATAGCTTCACTACAAAGTGCAAATTGGAATCTCTCCTCTCCATAATACCTGGACAGACTGCTGGTCAATAATATTTAAGCTTAAAGATCTTGCACAGAACTACATTTGGAGAGAAACCAGGACTACCGCTCTTTCAGCAAACTAGCACAGCGGTTGAAAAATAATTGCATAAGAAATGAAGAGGACTCAGGAGCAGGTGACCGGTCTCTCTAAGATAGGACAGACTTCCACACACAACAGCCCTCTGAGCATAACTATACGGAATCTAATAGAACTAAATTCATCAAACGCAACCTGAGTAGACACGCACAGAAAAATATATAACTGCCCAAGAAGTTACCTTCAGCGAACTCTCAAAACAGGCGTGGTAGAGTTTGCGGGAACAGAGATCAGAAACGAAAAGAGCAAACCTATTCCATTCTCTTAAAAATGAAAAACACAAGAACATAAAGCTCCATTACCAAACATCCTTCATTTTGAGTCCACTCCCAGGAATCCTGCAAAATCCTTATCAGTAACCAGCCTGACACCCTAACTGACCTCTGCAGAGTTTGATGCGAGCCCAGGCGTGAGCTGGGTAAGCACTGAGCAGTGGATTTTCCCTATGCTGTACGAGGTCTTCTTCAGCGGCGAATGAGAAACTTGTGGAATGGTGGAAGCAGAGAAGGCAGACTGGGAGCGGCCTGTTGACTGGACCTGCGCAGTCTGCAAAATCTCCTCTCATCAGTAATTTGAGAGGCAAACCAGGGAGGTTGATTTGGTGTGGGGAGGAGGGAGCTTTTGTGAGTGAGCCCCAAGGTAAAAAAAAAACAAAATGGAGGTAACCCACAACTAGATTTGGGTACACTGCAGCGGTCATCGACACCCTGTATCCATGCAGCCTCGGGTCAAGAGTGTGACTCTCTAGGCTTAAGCAGGGGATTAAGCCTGTTTTCCCAAAATCCTATAATTTACTAGGGATGTGGGAGGGTCACACGTGAATCTAACAGCTTCAAGTTGCAAAATCTTTTTCTTGCAGGTAGATGTGTTCTTTTGCAGAGATTTACATGCTGTACATAGATTATTTTGATTTAGGACTTCCTCATTGGAGGCAGATGTAAGAGGAAGTAGCATTAAAGAAACACTTTCACACAGATTATGTACTTGTTTTGGGATCTACATAGTAGTGTTTAGTGAATGTGTGTTTTGATGACATTAGGTGAAAGAAAATGGGTTCTTAGTTGTGCAGGATGTGAGTCCTGTGTAAGTAATAGGTCCACAATTGTCTCCTTACTGGGAACCAAGCATCCTATTGTAGAACTTGACACTCTCAGGGTAGGGACAACCTTTTCCTCTGCTCTCCACAGACTACAAGGTCTCCTAGCTGTCTTGCAGAATATCTGGGGGCAGTGGAGTCCAAGTCTTCCTCCAACTGGTGCTCAGGGGGTGGAACGGGCCCAGCACCACTGGTCCTGGAGAGACCCATCTTGTCCTGAAGTCAGCTGCATACAGAGTACTTAATCTATCAGAGGATCAGGAGGCATGCCGTTCCAGCTAGCACTGTTGCCGCCAGCTAGGTCCAGTGTCTTGCTCTCCAGTACATTCCCCATGCCCAGCTGCAACCTGTCTGCCGGATACGCTGGATCGCCCTGTGAGGCTTGTATCCATTGATTAATAACTTTCAGAAGCGCCGCCCAGTAATACAAAAAGTGGCATTTCTTAAATAATATTTGAAAATGTGACCTTTATCATCGAAAAGGATTTTAACTTAAAATTAAAACGAGTGAAAGATGTTTTTCTGTAGCTGCGACAAATCCGAATTTAGCATTTAATAAAATGTAATAATGTATCCGAATGATTCCCTATATAAGAAGCTAGCCTTGCTACAATGAAAATCAGTGTTGGGGATATTTCCCTATAAAAACATGTTTAACATTAATTTCTACATGTCCTACTTTTAAATATCATGCACCCTTCTGGTATGTAAAATAAGGCCTACATATGGGTGACTTATTCATATTTAAAAGGAAGGTTTTGGCCTATCAAAATGGGTTAATGTGACAGACTGAATTTGCAGAATAAAACTGGCAGATTACCTGTGTGCAACTACTAGACTACACACAACTGTAGTGGCACATGTTTAGCCCCACCCGTGTGCACACTTAACCAGTCTAGTTACCCTTTTCTTTATCTCAGAGGCCTTATCTTAAAATCCAAGCCAATTATCATGCAGTTATCGGGATTGAAACTCTGGTAGTGAGACTCACCCACAGTAAAGTTCCAAATATCAGTTGACTAAAAAGTAAAACATCTTGGCATACTAAATGGGCAGAAGCTACTTGCACCAATAGGTCTTGTAAAGATACACAACACAAAGGATAACTTAGTAGGAAGGAAAACACCTCCGGTTATTTGGTAAATTCCCACACCAATGGTAGGTTCCACTTAAGCAAATAGTATCTTGGCAACATATTTTGTTAAGAACTTTTGATACCAGTTCTGTCATTAGAATATACTCTTTGGGATAGGATTCTGTTCGACTATTTGCCCCCATATTCGACCTGTATGCATATCTAGCACTACCATTCTACTAGCAGCAGACAGTTTCCGTTTAGACTTCTGAATCACCTGGAGAAACCATCTCTTTGCATAAGCGTTTAGCATACTTACAAAGCAATAAATATACTATAATCTTCTGGATGTATCCTTGAGACCCAAAAATACCCTCAAATCCCGTAAGTGTGCCAGAGCCTTAGTGAGTGGCTCAGAAGGTCTAACTTAAATTACTTTAATTGGACCACAAATGTGTCCAAAATCAAGACTCTGCCTTGCTGTATCAAAACATGCATAAGATACACATATCAGCAATTTGTCGCTCTTCCTGCTAGCATAATTTCTGTGAGTCATCTTCCACCTCCACTCCAAACAGGACAGATGTTTTTTTGACGAGCCCCAAGACTAGTTACTCACTTCTGCAGCGTATTATCAAACAAGCCAGCTAAGTTTATCAGCATGAACCATTAGTGGATGCGCATTAGATCCAGTGCATCTAACTTTAACATCTGACCAAACCGGTCATCAAAGACTGACATTTTTCAATGGGATCGTTTAAAAACTAACATATATGATATTGCAGTTCTACTTCCGCTGAGCAGCACAGTTTGAACATCTGGGGCCCTATTACGTAAAGGGCGCACTTTCTCTGTTTGCACCAGGCACACCTTAGAACAGGTGTGTCAGGCGTGAACCGGAAAAGTGCGGCCTATTACATGGTATGTGCTGCCCCCAAAGAAGCCGTGAACTTGCGCTGCCCCCAGGGCAGCGCATTCCTGTGAAAAACGGAGCGGCTACTTTGAAGCTGCTCTGTGTTATCACAATGCAGGATGCAACCTGCCTGCATTTTTAAAGGAGTTTAGAGATCTGCAAGGGGATATCTGGGGGGTCCATGGGACTCCCTTTTTCCCCCTCCAGATGGCTGCCATCAGGGGGCACACTGACTGGGAGCCACCTTTTAGGTGGTGCACTGTCAATGCGCCTCCTGAGAGCTTCTCTGCCTCTGCACCTGCGTCTGTAATGCAGCGCAGAGGCAACGGGATTCCATTTTTTGCATGGGACATGACATGCAAAGTAGGGATCGCCCCCTGAAGAAATATCAGTATTACATAAGGGGCCGGACAAGCATCTGCATCCCCTTCTGTAATACCAAAGTACCCCGGGGGCACACAAAAAGGGCACAAAGGCCTGTTGCGCCCTCGGGATACTTATGTATTATGGCCCCAGGAGTTTATGTACCAAGCAAGACCTGTAATTTGAACTTGAGTAGCCTAGCCCTGGCGCAATGTTGGAAATGGATGCTGCTGTAAAGGGAAGTGCCTTTGCAACACTATTTCGGAAACACTGCCGTATGCGACTGCCGTTTTCTTCAAAAGCCTTTACATGCACAATTACTGCCATTAAATTATTTTCATTCAGCGCTTTGCAACCATGCGGTCTCCTGTGAACGAAATCAGGATCAGAAATCATTATATAGTACATCAGAGGAGGGAATCGGCAACCTAATCTGGAATGTCTTTTTGAGCTAATCCATTTTATCCGGCTTTGCTCCACAAATCTGTTTGAATCCTTCTGGTAATCAGATTTAATTAAGTAGGGTACTTCCCTGCCGCCTATCACAAGCATTTTTGCACCAAATGCATCATCCTTTATTTTGTTTTAAAAACTATAACTGGGAACACATTTTAACCTATTTTAATGCTGGTTACCTCAGTATTGATTTTAGTCTGAGACCGATGAGAGGTTATGCAAAATACATTTTTGTATAGAGTTTTGTTTTAATTGTAGTTACAAACTAACATAAAAATGCCAGTTTCAACCTCTACAGACCTAACCTCTCAATAAGGCTTGTCTAAAATTCTAGTGTGCGATCACTACTTTATTTACACAATTATTAAGCTTTAAGGCTCTATACCTTTATAGGTAGTGGAGAAAAAACTGAAAACAAGGAGTAAAACAAACTCAAAATTAGCTGTAGCAAGAAACTCAACTCCTTTTGAAGTATGATATGTGTAGCTAATTTGAGCGTCTATGATGGTACCACATTTAGCATGGACTGTAGAAATGACATCGATGCCTTTACTGCTTGCATTAAATAGGGATGTTGTAAAGTTGTTGCTCGTGTGAAACCAAAAAGGTAGAGAAGTAGAAAGACTATTCCCAAATATCTGGACTCGCATCTTATTCCATGAAACATGCCCTTATAGCTGCATAACCGACATTGTTAGTGAGACTTCCCACTTTAAAATATCGTGTAGCGAAATAGTCATGTGCACAAGTTTAGTAACAGACCAGTGGATTTAGCAGCTAGTTTAATTACGAGAGAATTAAGTTCAATCTTTAGCTTGTTCAATTTCTAGAGAATTTACTTTCGTCTCTACTTAGTTCAATTTTTAGAGATATAAATCTATTTCGGATTACATTTTTCAAACACTTTGCAGTTTGGACTATGGTTCTGAATTAGGGTTCATTGTGCCAGCTGGTTCAAAAAGGCCATAAATTATGAGACTGATATGGCGAAGCATGCAAACGAAAACAAGATCTGGTTTTATAGGAAACACAAATCGATTGATTGTTGCACTCTTTAATTGTTGACATGCTCTGCAAATATAGGGTCTACCTAGGATGTTAGCATCCTTCTACGCAAGTTACAACATTAATACATATATGAAACAAGTTTAGATTCAGTTCAAGTTCAACTGGAGATCTGGGGCTGCTTTGTTTGTTAACATTTGAAATTCATAAAAATATGTATCTGATGTCTGCATTTTCCTTGCACTAAAATTTAAATTGTTTGTGTACTTCCGTTACATGGACAAAGCATGTGTTTTAAGTGATTTCAGGTGTATTGGTATTCTGCATGACCTATAGTTTGCGTACAAAATAGATTATTTCAGAGAAAAATGAAGCTGAATTAATCAAAACTATTTCTATGGTTATCTAACCATAGGCCTTAGGATGTACAGTTTATCCTGCAACCTACCTATGAGATCTTGAGTACTAGCTCCTAAGCCAAAAAATCGGATCTATAAGCATCTCTTTCATTTTCTAGCAACTTGTTTTCAAGGTGAGAGATCTACCTTGTAACTAAACGTACCTTGAAGATTCTGCTAAAGTATTAGGTCACCCAGGAGTAAACTAAGCTTTGATATTGTGAAGTGTCCACCTCTGCCTACTCTCAGCTTGTCACAATAAACAGCAGCCTTATTGAAACTCATTCGTGGCAATGGACATGGGCTTTGAGTAAGTCAAGCTTTCTAGCCGATGCCCTTCCACCGGCCACTTCTAACAGAGTTCAACTCTCCAGCCTGACCATTAATTTCATATATTAATGGGATGTTTGTTCCTTTATCTAAAATTAATGGAAGGGGCTTGAAGTTGAATTCCGTCTTTGTTTATATTTACTTTCATTCCCAATCGGTTTTTCAAATGCGCCAATTCTAAACTTCCCTCATAGCCTGACAGTTATCTCTTTAATGTTAAACAATTGTGTTGCATTTGAGATCTCTTTGTAGCTCATTGTATGGTTTTCAGACAACTTCTCCGTTATCTGGCCTTGAAAAAGTGTTAGGCTCTGGTAAACCTGCTAGGATATGGACTTACATGTCAGCCCCCTCCATGATACCGCTGGTTTTCTCCTGCTCTGAAGCTATTCTGCTGTATACATATTTGCCTGTTATGAAATCACCCATTGTTTTTCTGTGGAAAAAGAAATCTCCTATAGGAAAATCCTTAATATATTTGCATGTCAAATTTCTAAGGGTGACTAGTAAGAACGAAAACGTATTTCCTAGTGTTTTTACAGATGCTACTGCAAGCATGGATAAGAGTACGCACAAAAGGCATGGTCCTCAGAACCCACCGAGCATGGCTGCAGAGAAAAGTTACAGTCCTGAGAGGCGTGGAGACTCTACATAGAGAGCGACCCAACTGCCTGATTGCAATGGCTGCTAAGAATGAGTGTAGTCAATACTCTGTGAGAAGTTGGGCGAGAAGTGCGGTATGTTATATCGGTCCTAAATACCACTTTCTTCATATAAACAAAATAATTTAGTTATCCGTCATTGAGGCCATGGCCATTTGTTCACCTCCAGAACCATCAATAATTTAAAGGCATAAAATGTTCTACCATTTACTTTCTTTATTCAAGGGTGGTTAGTAGCTTCACCTCTTTTACTGCCCATCCCTCCAGCTTCAATTACATCTTTAGTTTTTGCATCTCCCACATCATCTGGGACAGCCATTTCTTTTTGCCATTTCCTAAAGGGTTTGACAGAGGGCCCTCCCTCTGTATTAGAGCAACTATGTTTCAAACTCTAACAGGATATTCAAGCGAAATGGTGAGTCTGTGTAGAGAATTAGTTGTGGGCTGAGAGAACCCACCTCAAATAATTATCATGAGCCTTGTCTGGATGAATGACTTATGTCACTAAATAAACGTGTGCTCAAAACTCTGGTAGTTTGGCACAACGTTGTCAGGCAATAAGTAAAGTATTTATGCAGCATTTAAACAGTAATAAAGTGGAAACAAACAAGAAAAAACCCAAACCAATTTAGAAAAATAGAAAACATTTTAATAGAGAAAATGACAAAAAAAACATAACAAAAAAAGTAGCATTTGAGATGTACATTTTTCAAGTTTGAATTAAAAAAGCCCCAAAAAGCACAGAGCGTCAACCTTGGTTATCAGGTCGCACTAGACTAAGTCAATGTCAAAAGTAACCATGGGCGGAGAGCTCCACGGTCCGAGTGGAGTTGGCCAGCCCCCGCCTCCCTCCCGCTTTATTAACAATTAAATTACAAGCGTTAAAAACAATTTAAAAGTAAGGAAATCAGCTTAACTTATCTACGGCATCCCGGGGCTTCCTCCTTCATCGCGACTTCATCAAAACTGCGCATGCACGCGCCCGCGCAGTTTTGATGAAGAAGTTGCAATGAAGGAGGAAGAGGGAGACCCGGGACGCCGCAGCCAAGGTAGTCAGTTTTTTCATTACTTTTAAATTGTTTTTAACGCTTGTAATTTAATTGTTAAGCGGGCAGGAGGGTGGCGCGTAGTGGGGCTACGTGGAGTGTGCGGAGTTTGTTTTCCACTCTGTGGCACTCCGCGTAGCCCCACTATGCCCACTCTTAGTCAAAAGTTGCGGCTGACTGCGATGGGGAGTTGATCTGATATGGTGACCAGAATTATCTCAGTGGACAGTTTACCTTCTGACTTAGAAACTTTTATGGAGTTAAAGTGGTCACTGGCAAGCCGCTGGCAGGGCAAGCTGGATCCAAAGCGGGGAATAACGACAGCAGCTTGCTGAAGAGAGGGGTCGTCAACAAAGGTTGGACAACTTTTCATGGACGAAGTTCAAAGTCTGTGCCAAGGAAGGCTTTGGCGTCAGTCCCAATGAAGATCTATACACTCAGACTTAGAAACTTGTCTGGAAGTCCGCTCCCACAGGGCAAACCAGCATGCAGAGGTCAATTGGCACTTTGACATCTGCAGCTTCAACAGGGGTCCAGGTTTCTGACAATTCTCCAGGTAGAAAGTTGGCAAAAGTTCCTATATCAGAGACCTTGCAGTTTTGGGACAGGAGGAGTACACTCTAGGTTTAGCCAACAGTCCATTTTCTGGGTGGGGAAGGGGGTCGAGCACCACTTAGGGAATACGGCTCATTCCAATAGAGGTCAGCATCAGAGTCCGGGGCCGAACCAGTTGGTACTGGTCAACTGGGCAGTTGCAGGGAGAGGGTCTTTGCAAGCCTGTTGTGTCCCTATAACTCAAACAGGAGGTAAGCCAACTGATCATTGGGGGCCTGGGTTCAGAGTAAGAAATTCCAGTCTTAATTCAGGTTCATCAGACAGCAGGACAGTCCTTATTCTGATTCTTCACAGGTCCAGGAGTGTTCTGAGGAGGGTAGTGGGGATACTACATTTATGCCAAGTACCAGCATATGGGTGGGGGAACCTCATTCCCACTCTCTAGCCATGGGGTAAAAGCTCCCAGGGCGGACCCTAAACACTTTTGCAGCACTGCCAGCTTGTTTTACTGTAAACAATCCCACAGCGCCCACCACTACCTAAATCCAACATGGCGGAACATCTTATCCATTGGTCAGAGCTCCCTGTGACCACCCAGGGGTGAAGGTATGATAATGTGTAAACCCTCCCTTGTGGTCATTTCAAACCACTTCTTGGGCAACTTCCCACAGCCACTGGGTTTGGAGCCAAGCTGAGTAGTGAGACAAAAGTGAGGCAGGCCTAGGTGTGACAATGACAGAGTGGCATCCTTTGAAGTTCAAGAGGGGGCTGGGCACAGCCTCCAGGCCATCCTGCTTAAAGAAGAAAAGTAACTCTCTACACCCAAGCCCTTTGTCCACTGTCTGGGGGAAATCCACATCTCACCACAAGAGAGCCATCAGCAGTCAGGTGACACTGAACACTGACAGAAAGACCGCTTTTGGCTTAGGGAGGAAAATTACAACTTTGTAAAAGTGTAATTTCCAAACAGTAATATAAAATCCGACTTGACTATTATGTGCAGGGGCAGACCTGGAGACATGTTTTACACTTCTATTTTAGTGCGTGGCACAATGAGTGCAGCAACCCACTAGTAGTATTTTGCTTACAGTCCCAGGGTAAGGTAGTATCATATTGGGCCTTTTCATCTCAGCTTCTTTCTTCCTCCTTCTCTCTCCTCTTCACACAAGTTGTCATGATTGCCTCAGGCGATAACGCTGTCAATGAAATCATGCAAGGTAAATATTGAGGCATGGAGCAAAACATTCCTCCAAGTATTCCAGCATAGAAAGTTTCAAGCCCCAAGGAACCAATTTAGGCAGGGTTCCTTATTGCTGCCGAATGCTACAGCACCGCTGAGCAACCACAGGTGAGTCCTCTACACATTCAGTCTTAAATAGATCAATGGACGCCTGATCCCTTCAACTCATCAAAATATCACTCACCACATCACCAGGAGTTTGGCATGCAGTGACCCTGCTCTCCTCTTACAGCGAGATTCCATCTTCTACTGTAATTAGCAGCCGATATTAAATCTCGGATATCTGATACAGATGGCTTTCAGATTTCAAGCACACTACTAACAACTAAATCAGGACTGCTTGACATGCACTTGACAATTCATTTTTCTAGATTATAAAATGTCACCTATTATTGCTTTATCAGACCCCCCTTCTTGAGTTCTTGCAGGCTACCACATCAGCACCCCAACGGACCTCTCAGATACCAGTCATCTTGATTTCATGATGATACAAGAAAAAAAAAAACACCTTGTATTCAGCAGAACTCTTTTCCCTTTAAAGTTCTAGTGGTAACAATGCAGTTTTCAATGGCAACACATATAAATGTAGTAGTAGCTTATTAAGAGCTTGGTGCGCATACTTAGCGGCACTTAAGGAAACATAACCTAACAGCACAAAATAGTGCAAGTACATAGTAATAGGATAAAAGTTTAGGAGGGGTTCTAAAACAGTACAAAGCAAGTACTAGCAAGAAAACGTTTTATTTTCCTTTGGCCAAAGTACCATGGGCGAAATTCTGTGCAAATGCTCACCCACAAAGTGCAACACATATAATTGTCATTAAAAAAAAATTATCAAATCAAACATGAAGGTAAGCAAGAAATGCTGTTCATTCATTATCAGTTTATAATCTGTTGGTGCTGCTGAATGCCGGGGTTGCCAAACGCCCTTGCTGCCTGATTTTAACTAAACCTCATGGGTCTTACCCGCTGCTCTAAGTGAAGCCTGAATTACCAATGTTCGACTCAGGAGAAAATTGGGTTGGTTGTAAAAGCCATACAGACAGATCAATGGAAGCATGTTTTGGCTCTTCCCAATAACAGAACTGAAATGGGGAAACATATTTCAGAGTTCTTAACTATTCAGGTGGCAATAGGCAAAGCGATTGGATGGTCAGCATGACCGTTCAGAAGCCGCCACTCACAATACTATGGATTGCATCACTCTCAAGGATCCTATTCAGAAATTGGCTAGTTGCCCAAGTGGGAGCAGGACGAAGGATCCACTCACAAATTGATTTTGCCAGAGGCAGTTTTCTACTAAGTTAATGTACATAGAATAAGAATAACAGTCGCCATGCAACATAACAGCAGGACACATAAAACCATTCCATGGTAACAGACGAGACACCAGCTCAGACAGACTGGCAAAAATGAGCAGGTTAAATTCTCTTACAGTGATAGCCTTCAAGCCGAAGAATAGAACTGATGAATTCAAGAACATATTTTAATCGCTTTTAATGAGACTGATCGATGACAGTAACAAAACGTTGAAGAAAATCGTTTTTCTCCCCTAAAGCATGCAATAATATGATTAACACGCCCAGCTGAAACACTTTTAAATATAACACCTCTAAGCACCACATGAAGCCTCACCAATGACATCATACTCCTCCCATATAGACCACCCTTCAAAAATACACTCTTCCAAGTACTCACGCTGGATCTGGTTTGCAAGAGACATGGGTAACCACCTCACTCCAGAACATTATGGACACTGTCCCTAGTTTTGACCTTTTTTGGTCTACAAATCATTGCTTACAGGAGTACAACAACTAGAATGCATTAGGGGACCAAACACATTTTCATGACTGAAACCAGTGACCACAATGACCTGAAGGAGGTAGTCACCCTACAACTGACATGCATGTTCTGGCATGCATCTACTTGGACTAGAAATGCATGCACTGTTCTTCAACCAACCAGACAAGGAAAGATCACACCTAACCATGCAAGCAGAAGTGGTAAAAGTGTAACAAGTAAAACATTATTTAAACTAAATTTCGGTGAATTAATATTTTAGCGTTACTGTCAGGAAAATGGGTTATAGGAGATTGGGACTGGCCTAGGTGCCCGAAGCATCAGGCTGTCCACGATGATCTTTTTATCCGCCCATAGTCGCTCACAGCCAGCTGCCATCAAGAGAAGTTGACTAACCATAACTGCAAAGCAGATAAGCGCACACGAGGTATCTGCTGACATTTTCCGAGTGGCTTTAGAATGGGATGATGGACCATTTGACGTGGGCAGATGTACTTGCTGCAGCTTCCAGCAGCATAGACCCAAAGAAAACTGCAGCCCTTATGAAATGGAGAGCTTGACATATAGAGAATTTACCAGAGCTCTAGCATTGGCCACTCTGCCTCGTTCAGTACAAAGTTCATTGCATGGTACTCTCAGATGCTTTGTTTGTCTTGTAAGACTTGCTCAACTTCGGCTCTATAAAAATTGCCTGTTAAAAACGGCGTTGTCTAGACTAAAGAAAATACGCCAGTGAGAGTCCCAATGGCAACACCTTTGATAAAACATCAACGTTTTAAAAGGAGCGACAAAAAGAATACAACACTGCATTTAAATTGTTTTCTGGAGACACTTGGTTATTAAAAAAAAAAGTCAATTGCTGGATAATTAATGCAGGTGCTTCGCAGAGTATTCTTCTGCCTGATCTCGGTCTCGGTGTCTTTCTTCAAGATAAAAGTTGAGTAATGTATCATATTCCAGACTCAAAGATAGCGCGAGCACACAGGAACAATGGGGACGACTAGAAAGCGAGTCACTGCTGCTTGTAGCATTAATGTACTTTGCACTATTTCTTTGCAGGAAATGTGTCGTCATGTCCAAAGAAAACATATTTTGTGCTGCAATTTTTGTGAAATTTCATATTATCAAACAAAATCAATTTATGTTAATTTCGCACACACCTAGTGACGAGGCAGGAGGCTCCATACCACTTATGCATGAACTCTAACTCACAGTAATTTGCATAAAGGGAGCATCTCTCTGATACTTACTGCCATTACCATGATGGAGCGAGGGTGAAACCAAATATTTTTGTATACCCCTCTCCAAGTCTCTTTCCCATAAAAGTAATATGTATTATTCGTGTGGTGTTGAAATTAACCAACGTAGAACAGAATGCACACACACAAATACACTTGGGATACTAATTTACTTGTGTTGCGAATCTTAATTAAGTGAAATCGTTATACTAATCTGGTATGCAAATGTCATACTCTAATGAAAATCTATGTGTGCATGCTTTCGGTATATCTTATGGCAGAAATGGAGAATGGTAAGTAAACCACACTTAATTGTTGCTAAAATGCTAGGTAATAACTAACAGGGTTACCTTAAAATGGGGGAGGTAAACAGAAGGGCTATACCTCAAAATCTAATGTTTAATTATGTTTGTTTCCATAATAGTTACCATTAGGGCCCATGAGGCCTGGTTTAAAATGAAATTTGCGAGACTCCGAAACTGTGGTGAGCTACGCATGCGCGACTGTGCTCGAGAGAAGTGCAAGCAGCCTGTGCCTGTACAGCGTGGGTCAAGGTCAGCGTGGCCTGGAGAGGAGACCAGTGCCAAAAATGTGTATGTCCTCATCGTGAGCATGGGAAACAAGCCTGAAGTGACAATTTAAAGGACACTAGTGAAAAAACTGTTAAAGAATAATCAAGACCTTATTTTTTTGATTATAACGATGACTTGGCGGAAATATGGACAAGAAGGACATGAGGTTATGCTCATCCACCCCTTACAAGGACCAATAAGAGTGAATGAGGACCCTAAAAGTTTCAAATCTTAGATAGATAAGTTAGGGAAAAAGGGTATAAAAGAGGATGTTTGGAAGTAAGAAAAAAGCTTGCTTTTGATTTTATTTTCGCACCACGACATGCTGTAGGACTGACAAACTTTTCCAATGGTGCAAAGACTTTGAAATATTTCTTGACTTTAACTTTTGATGGGTGTGGAGTCCGGATGGGAGGTGAACATCAAGAAAGAATAGAGAGGTGGTTTTTGGGAACTATGCAGTCCTTACTCTGATGTCCGTTTTCCAAAATCTTGGTAATATTATTTCTATTTTTTTTTTTTACCTACTCTGCTAATAAATGTCAACTGTTTGAACTTAACTTTCTTTCCAGGTTATTAAATGTTTTTATGATTATTGAAGTAAGCTAAATAAAATAAGGTCATGCTAGGAGAATTAATCTCTAAATAAAGATTGAATAAATGGAGAATTAAGCTGGTCTTGTTGTCCATTAGTTAACTTTTACTAGCTGATCCATTGACCAAATGGTGGGGTGTTTTAATATTTTCTTATGAATAAAACCATGGTAATATTGATAAACTGCAGATGTATATAGTGTATAAAATTTTAGAATGAAAGGAGACACTCCACTAAATTCCAGCATCTCTTCCTCAAGTTTTCACTAATCCTGGGAGCAGGGTGATTTGTGTGAATGAGTGACTCGCAGAGTTATGGGCCCACTGACGAGTAGTGTGTAGTAGCTCCTAGGGAATATAGTGATGGTTTAGAGGTTTGGTTTGGAGCTGCGCTGGATCACCCACTAAATGCCATTAATGCTCTCTTCAGGATACACTGAGAATCCGCATTGACTGACAGTGAACTCTCATGGCACATAAAGATGCATATTTTCTCCCTACAGACATTATCTGGCCCTCTGAAATTGTATTTCTTAAAGCACCCCTCTCCATTCCACATAGTGAAGTTTTAGTTCACTCTCTGGAATGTCTGCCAAGTATACTGAACCTGTAATTTACATTTGTTTATCTTGTGTACAGATATCCTATTACCGTGGTACTTGTTGTTATATCAATATATTTTGTTGTTAAGTGTAGTATTTCATTTTGGCGGGAGAGTGACTCCTTATATTTCCCTGTCATAATTCCAGCTGGTGAATACCTATTGGTTATAAATGCATATATAGTGGGTTGATAAACTCTCTGATGCAACTGGATAAGAAAATGATATATCCATGTTTGTAGCTTTTCTTGGAAAGCGCTCTGACAAATTCAGAGCCTGTTTTGGGCTATGCACACCTTGAAATGAATACATTCTCGTGAGCTTGTACTTTCATGTTTTCCAATGGATCTCAGTCGGCACACTAATTCCCAGTGTCTCATTTGCACTCTATTCTAACACGTCTGAAATCTAGCATACTGAACATCTGGAGCCACAAGTGTAAACCCAGAACTTTCTAGGAAACGCACCTTTTTTAAGGTGAACACGCATTCAATCCCAAACACGTGGATTTTGCTTACTCTACAATTCAGAACATCAAACATTTCAGCGGAATAAATCTTAAGTCCAACAACAAGATTTGTTAGTACAATGATGAACTATCCACAACTTCTGCAGATAACATGTTTCACAAAAATGATCATATATCCCTTTTCCTGATGCATTCAATTGTCAGAGGACTTGCAGATTCATCATCTCATAATGGCACCATGAACAAAATGCACTTTTCAGCTAAGCTAATTAAGAGTGGTTCAGTAGTTTGCATTACTGGTTTTTAAACCTATCCATATATTATCAATTACAATGGTGATCTCTGATCAAAATCAATCATCTTTGCCAATGTAGTTTACTCCCATAGCGGCTTCCACACAAACATTTCCCAATCCACATCAAAACATCTCCAAAAGACTGTAATTGTCCACTGCAGCAAGAGCAGAAAATACATTATTTTATCCTTCTGAACACAGAGGGCTGTACCTATGGGGAACTATGGTTGCTAAGCAATAGGTGGCTCCTCTTCAATTTACAGCACTTCCCACCACACAAATGTAAAAGTAATCCTATTAGCTTCCCTTGAGACTACAAGAGGTGTATTTATTCTAAGCCATAGCCACAAGCAGCTTTTAAAGTAATGAGCTACAGAAAAGGCAACATACAACAAACGCCCAAGGAGGAGCGAGCAAGAAGGAAGAGACCAAGCTACAGGGGGAAAAAGAACATTTTTTTCTGTTTTATCCGCCACAAGTTTATTTAAATTCATTGCGTACGTTGTTTATTGTAAAATCTGGAGTGTCTGCTACAAAAAAGGCCATCTTTTAGATACATTGTGCGCATCTTTTCTACAGCCCTATAAACATGTTTTTTGGGTGTTCAGTACAATAACCTATTCAAACTAAAGTGAACCAGGAATAGCTTGGAATCTGAGAGAATGTACAATGCATGTGGATAATTTAATTTCAGTGGTTAGGGAGACATCCATTGCAATTCCAGAATGGTTTTGACTCAGTGCTGATGCCATCTAAGGTTTTAATAACTAAAGCTACGATTTCTGAGCACAAATCTCAGACTATGATCGTCTTACAAATTTATCACATGCATGGTTTATAAATACATAGTTATATATGGTGAGCAAATAACGGCGATTTTTTCTCACTTCACCCAGGGGTAAAAGAGTTACATCATGCACAATAAGAGAAAAGCCACTTTCTTTATTCACAGCAGTCCGTCTAAAGCAGTGTGATATATGGGTTTCAGGCCAGTATGCTATTTTTAATGGACATTAAGAATGTTGAAAATGTACAGTTGTGGTTTGTTGTGTAATAGTTTAAACATACAAATAAAATAGTACAATCTTATAAGAAAATGAAGGTATGCCCATTTGGGACTATATGCAGGTTTCTTACATGTAAATTAAGCTTGGTAGGTGAACGTTGTGACATCTCAGAAGTAAAAATCAAGCTTGTTTTTTTGCTGTAATGTAATTGCAGTGAACAGAGGAGTAATGGATGGCCACACATAACATGGCCTCTCATCCGTCCATAATTGGGGAAAAATACATGTCAGCTTACCACTGACCCTACCACTCTCTGCCTTCCCTTTCCTCTATGCCAGAAGCTGTGCTCCCTTTCTACAGAACTACTCTGCCAGGCTCTAAGAGAGCCCAGCCAGAGCAGCCTGGATTCCAATCACTCACGCTAATGTCTCTCTATGAAATCCATGCATAACATGTTTTTCTTGGCAGAGGCAGGCTGGTCCTATTTCCAGTTTACTCAGTTCTCAACAGTCCAATACAGCATTTCCCAAACTATGGGTCGCAAGATGATTTTTGGTGGCCCACAAAGGTCCTGGTCTATATGTAAGTAATATTTAAAATGAGTAGCGCTCTTTGTGCACCAGTGCAAAGGTGATGAGCAATGTCTCCAAATCCAGTTTTAAAATAAGTCCTTATAAATATTCAAAATTAAAACTCTCGGTGAACCTTCCAGTATTTTTTGCAGCTGTACTCTGTACTTCAAAAAGTCATTTCAACAGAGAATGTGCTCACTGTGCGTGATCATACACATCCATAACATGTGTGTATGACTTTCAACCATAAAATGAGAAATATGTAATTGGCCTAATGGCCAGAACTGCTAACGTTGCGTCTGGGGAACCAAATTTGGACCCCAGCATTGGCCCAACATCATTTAATTGAGGGCTAATCACTTAATGTCCCATGCTTATAATAAAATTAATCTGACTTTGTGTAATGTAATCTGGTGCTCATGTAAAGCAATTGAATGCCCTCGGGATGGATATATATCTCTCCCAGGCGAGATGCGCCATAGATAGGTTTATTGTGATCAGGGAACAGCTTCAGCAAACACAAATCCAGCTGCTGTCCGGCAACGCTTTTCGGGCCTTACGCCCTTCTTCCAAGGCGAGTTGTGGCAAAGACAACAAACATTACTCCCAGTGTTTTCCCCTATTTCACGGTCATCACGCTCAGGTGAGCCCACCAGCAAAGCATTATGGGACTGAAGTCCAAATCCTTACCCAAGTGGGTCGTTGCACAAAATAATAAGTTCACACCATCAATGCATTTGCCGATAAAGTTGCGGCCAACTGCCTCTTGTTCCAAAAGTAGCTGTCCCAATAAAACAGCTGCGGACCCGCTCTACCTCGCGATGGCATCATCGCGATTTGGATTGACTGACTTTTATCTTTCCTTTCCCTAGGATGGGGCTCGAATCAGACAGTGAGCACCCTAAAAATGTTAATTAGGCCTTAAGGAATGTGGGCAAATTCACTATACTGGGAAGCAGGAAACATGACCCTCAATCAGAGCTGTGGTCGAGTACACTTAGAATTTAATCCTTGTTTTACCAAAATATATTTGTGATCTAAACTGAGAACCCCCAAACCCCAAACATAGAGTCAAGTCTATGGCACTGCGCAGACTTTTTTTCCACTTCACAAGCAGGGTAGAAAAAGAGGTCCCTACTGGGCCCAGTTTAAATGTCTGGTTACTTAATTTGCCAAGTCTCAGCCATGGTAGGCTTGCTTAGTAAAAGAACTCCCTGCTACACTGAACTCGGCTTTCCTGGACACCTCACAGGCATAGGCATTTATGTACGAGTTAAGCAAGCAATGATTGTTGGACCTTCCTAGAAATACACCTGAAAATGTCTTCGAAAAAATGTAATGTACATGAAACGTAGCAGTAAATCTGTTTTACAGCAATCTTCAGACCTTCCCATGATTTTCTTAGAAGGTACAAAGCCATCTAATCATTTCACCTCATGTTCCACAGTCTTCTCTCTTCCCACCTCATCGGACTAATCCATAGTGACATCTGTCTACTTTAAACGTTTATCCAAATTGGATTAGAAATTCAAACCCAAAAGAAGTATTTACATTTGGGTGTTTTTTCGACTACAGAAAAAAGTTCTTAGTAAAGTTGCTAACATTCAACAAGCATTTGCAATGCAATAGGTCTCGCATTTGCGAGACTTGGAGCTGTTGGCATTGTAAATGACAATGCCTTTTATTTATGTGTCTTGCATGTTTTCGAAACACAAAAAAAGGCGTTGTCTTTTACAATGCCAACAGCTCAAACTCTGGCATATGCGAGACTCATTCCATTTCAAATGCTTGTCACTGATGTGGTCAGATTATAAAGAGCAAAATACGTTTGTGAAGCACTGGGGACAATTGGCAACAGTTTGCCGGGGTGGGGGTAGTTATCACTAACGGAGCATTGATTGTTCTTCAGGGTGATAACTTACACTTCAAACCTTTCAACATGTAACTGACAATTCCTCTTTGCAGCAAGGAGAGTACATAACAGAGTAAACAGCGCCTTTTCACTCACTCCAAGTGAATTTCATCATCAAAAATGACAGCTCCCAAACCACTGTGCAGAGCTTTACCACTGTTAGGGCAACTAGGATTATACAGTATGGTTGTACGACCCTGGTGAGGGAGGCAGCAGAAGGGCCCTCCAGTATATCTATCGGCTACGCTGCCCACATTGTTTAGGGTGCTGCAGATAAAACTACTCATCATACAGACGAAGGATGTCCTTAACAATAGTTTGCATTCAAGAGGAGACCGAGCATTCATTGTGAGAGTCTGCACTCACAGCAACAGGATCATGCACTGCATGGGGCCCCATTTGCTAACAATGTGTAGGCGCACGAGGACATACAAATCCTCAATACATGGTGGAAGGTGTTAAACAAGCACTGCGGGAGGCTTTGCGCACATTGAATGACAAGACATTGCACGCGCTGCACAGGACACATTTATCACTGGAGACGGTGCACGCACATCAGGGGTGAGGTGCACATGCTGCAGAAACCAAAGACAGGGCGTACACTTGAGAAGGTGGCACATGACAAGGGTGCAGTACATAGTACAAGGCAAGAGGTGGCATTGCATCCAGTGGTACAAGAAGCGCTGCGAGCTCCAAACGGGGCGAAACAACGCAGCGCAGACTGCATGGCGATCCACTGCATGTAATTTAAACTGAAGCACTGCAGCCGGGTAACCTTAGTTTATCGTTTGTACATATTAAACAGGATTGGGACAACTTGAAAGGTCTCACTTCCACCAAGTTCTGCACCTCGTGCATTCTGCGCAAGAAAACGTGCTGTATGAAACCAAGAGATGTGTGGTGGGAGGGAGACAAACGTGGTACACGCTTTCGTAGTCACTCCTATCAGTGCAACACTTTCTTCGCGATCGCAGAGCACCCACAAAGCATACTGGGGTGGCTGACAGTGCATCATCCATGGATCTGCAGCTCTCTGTGCTGATGCCCGTGCGTGGGGGGGTAAAAGAAGTCCCACGTGGGGACTGGGGTGGTCTGTGGTGGCGTGGGAGCGATACATGATAGGAGCAAAAAGGACACGGGTGTACAGTATGCTCAGACCAGTTTGCGTGCCTCGTGGAGATTAACATGTGAACTGTCATAACAAAACAATGGAGTTGCTTTCTTGTGAAAAATACAAGGGAAAAACCGGGTATCCCATCCTGTTACCGCACATGGGTGGATATGAAGCAAACGGCGAGGAAGAGAGGTGGAGAAAAACCTGTGGTAGAAAAACACTCGCTGCCAATTGCTTTTTGGTTCCCAGTCAACAAAGGCCATCCTGCCAGAGTAGAAGAAGGTGGGAAAAAAAGAAGCGTTGTGTATGGGTTGTGACGTCCGACAGGTGCGGGAGAAAGGACGGGGTGGAGAATTATCAAGCATTGGCACAGCCAATAGGTCTCGCCTTTGGGACCTTATAAGTGTTTAGTTATCCAGTACAATATCCTTGGGGCAACAACATCAAGTGTTGCTTTGCTAAACACTTACAATGTACCAAAGGCGAGACCTATTGGCTATGCCAATGCTTGTTTATTTTTTATTAATGCATATTTTTATAAGGTGGTCATTACCCAAAGATGCTAGAGCGCTGCAGGAGAGATATTTAATTGCATGGACGTTGCAGATGGTTTGGGGTAGGCCGTACTGCTTTAGGAAATTACATGGTTCAGAGTACAGCTAGGTAGATCATTACATACAACATAATGTGCGAAAGGGGGGGGTGTAGTTTACATAGTGGTTAAAGGGTAAAGAATATGTTTGTAAAAAGGCCCAACCTGCATACTGCTGTGATATTCTGCTAAATTTGTGAAACACCTAAGGAAATATCACAGAATAACAGAGGGAAGGTAACTTCTACATTCGGATGCCCTTTACAGGAAGATTAAAAAACTTGGGAAAGGTGAGCTATCCTCTTACTGAGGGGTCGCAGGAAGCGCACACTCATGACGCCTGTATAGTCCGACTGGCTCTCGTCGGCGGAAGTGTAATTCAACAGGACCGGTGCAGACCGCTTTGGACTTGCACCGACGTTCAGGAAGAGGGATAGATAGAACTATCCAGTGGGGAGCTGGGTCAGTGGATGGAAGGTGGGACTTGCAGCCGGTGAATTATGTGCCCATGGTGAGGTACGTTTGCTACCTCAATGAGTAGTAGGGAAGGAGTCCGGGATGCTCGGCGGCAGTGTAGCCGCAGTGATTTCGGACTGCTCCCACCAGCCAGGCTGTGCGGGTAAGCTGAGCAACGGTGACTGTACGACTGCGTGCAAGTGCACCCCATCTGGTGCGGGCTGTCTTTAATGCAGCTGCCTACTTATTGTGTCGATACACTTGCCACATATTATGATTTAGTACTTTGTGACCATATTTACTGTGCCAATTCCGCCCTCTGCAATATTCATTTTGTTTTATTTGTCTGTCTTCTGCCCCTGTGACTTGAAGAGAGTTTCCACATTGCAAAATACATTTCCGATTAGCAAAAGAAAAGACAGAAGGGCCACAGCCCTGTTATCTAGAACAGTAATCAAATAATGCTTGGTGTCAACAGTTCTCAATTACCTCGTTCACGCATTGCCTCCAGGATTAGTGAGCCTTCAGGAGAAATATATATACTGTGCCCTCGAAACTACTCAAGAAACAAGGTGAATGAATTCTAGTTTTTTTTTTAATATCTCTAAAATATCTAAAGTTTAATATATACAAAAATGTGATACCAGAACAAAGGAATGCGAGTAACCATTGCTTGCTGCAAACGGGTTAAATAGTGCTTTCAATATAGGTAAGAAAAGTAACATGCTTATTCAACACACGTGATATGTAATGTCTTGTGTAGAGGCGTCTATGTGGAATTACACTCATTATATTTTTAGAGCCCTATAACATAGAGGTTTTTGGTACATGATTGATGATAATTTACTGCCTATCGTCATTGACTTAACAAGAACAAGCATTGACCATAAAAGTAAGGCAGCAGCGCAGCCGTGAAAGCGATCGCGTGCTCTGTGGTGGGGGTGAGGCGGAGCAGTCGTACTGTAAGGGTGCCGCGATGAAAGCCACATGGCTGCTGCGCACATGCTCGCAATCTCGAGGCCACACAGAAAGCTGTGTGGTCGCATTTTAAAATGCCCACTCACTAAAAGTCTCACCAGAACAGCGCATGCGCTGGCTCAGGCGAGACCTAAAAAGCGAGTCAGCAAAAGAAGGCACATGCATGAGCTGAAAAAACAGGAGGGCAGGAGAAACTATATAACCGATGGTTAGCGAGGGGCGAACAAAAGGGAACACAGGTATGTCATGAGGGCAAACCAACATGAGTGATAGAAGAGGTATGGGTCGGGGAAGTGTATCTGAGAAGCATGCTTTTTGGCGGAGGGGATTCCAATGACCACTCTGTCAAAAATATGAGTTTACTACATGAAATAGACAGAGGAAATATAAGTCGCCTCGTGCTGAGATTCGAGCAAGGAAGTCCTGGGTGGAGAAGATTTTGTGATGTGTTCATGCCGTCCACCCCACCCAGTCCCCCTCTACATAGACACTGTGTGTATGTGAACAGAACAAAGTGGTTGGATTCATAAAGCCTAGCCCCACCTGGGGGAGGGAGGTGGGGCCCTGGGAGGACACGGGGAGGAAAAGATCTTTGGGGAGCTCTGGGGTCAGAAGGGGTTGGTCTGGGAGTATTTCCACCGAAATCGACCAAAACCAAATTCTGGGAAACAGAGATACCTATGGTCTAGTATCATAACTGGGAGAACTTTGAGGACGCCGTAGCAAAATAAAGCACGCAGCCTCCCTAAACAAGCATTGGCCACGCAGCCGTGAAAGTCATGCGGCCTTTAAAGTGATCGGTGGCTGTAAGGTTGCCCGCGAGCGATGCACTTAATGAGCCATGACGAGAGAGGAAAGCCAGATGGCCCCCCGTTCTAAACTGTGCGGGTAACCGCACGCTTTAGGCCACACAAAAAGCTGTGGTCGGCTTTTTAAAGCCCACTCACTAAATGTCTCGCCAGAGCAGCGCATGTGCTGGCTCAGCGAGACCTAAAAAGGTATTCAGGCTGCATGCTCTCTAACAAATGTTAACAATCAAGAACTTTAAACATTTGAAATTTCCTACAACCCAAATCATTGTTTTCAATGCAAATGTATGAATGGGTATCTACACTTTGTTTTAGTGACCAGTTTGGAATGTAAGAGTGGGGGACTGGGACTGTACAAGTCATCTGTCAGTCATTGTCCGCTAATAAGACTGGAGGAAAATCAATCTGCCACTATGAAACGTTGCTAGTGGGAGAGCAATTATGGAAAGCAGCAACGACTCAAGAAAATATCTCTTCCAAAACAAAGGCATAAAACTAAGCGTTGGCACACTAGTCACTAGATGCCTACTTTAACTCCTTAAACACAAGTCTCTGCCACAAAAAACATAGCACATCTGCAAATAATTCAAAACTGTAGTACTGCTGACAGCTAGAGTGAAGTTAATGGATTCCGTTATTTAGCCCATCAAGGCTGTGTAGGCCTTGGTGCAGATTACATTTAGTTCAAAGTACTATTTTCTGTTTACAGGGCACAGGACAAGTGTTTGCACCATAATTCAAGCAATGAAAAACGAGCCTTTGAACAAAGATTCCAATATGCTTGCATCCAAAGGTGGCTGTTCATTCCATGCTGTTGGCCCTACACTGCGGAATACCCAAATAGCCACTATCAATCTCTGAGTGAGGGATCAAGTCTCTTTGGGATATTGTACTTTTTGCTTTAAGGGGTCCGACAAGAATTTCAATTACCACATTTAAACTATTCTAAATGTAAAACACAAATACATACATGATTCTGTTAAAGTAGGAATGTATATTTACGGCTGCCTTTAGAATATCCATGAGAAATATTTACAGGAGGCGAGTTGCATATTATGTAGGCCCTTATATCACCTGGGCAAAAAGCAAAGAACTCGACAAGCAAACTGCTTTCGATATGCAGGAAAGCTAAGAAGAACTGATGTATGGTTCCCCGTAGCACTATATAGTTACGTACTTCTACATAGAACAGTTATGGCTCGAATACAAAAACAGTCAGCACCAAATTGTAACTAATACCACTTAAATTCACATGAGATATGTCTGCTGTGAGGGTTGCCCATCATCAGCATTGTACAGACAAAAAAAAAAAAACATTACCATGGAATAAATGGAGAGATCATCACATAGTACTGGAGAATTTGGAAAACTTTAATGTAGTCCATTCATTGCAGGTCCCAAATATCTATACAATCCGATTGCTTCTTTACATCTCACAGACACCCAGATGATCAAGAAGATGTCCATCCAAAACAGAACTCTCCACTTCTCTCTCCCTCCAACTATGCCAGCTCAGGTCAACAAATATACACAAAATCTCTTATCAGACAACCAAGTGCATTACCAAACTAAGCAAACTAGATCATATGAAATATCAAAAGAGTCCTGCAGAGCGTACTGAAAACCATAAAACTGTGCCTCTGTCTCTTAGACTCCAACATCCAACACACTGCTATGCGCTGCATCATATTACACAATAACCGCACCTCAGTGGTCATGGTTATGTTGAGATATGGTTTATCCCAACACTCAAATGTGACGAGGGGTGTGTCCCTTCATAACCCTGTGACATATGGCCCAGATGGTAGAGACTGTGACATGCTGGGGGTTTAATAAAAAGGCCCTGTGCCCAAAGCTCGTGGCTCACATGCATACATGGTGCTGGTGTGGTTATTGTTTGCCAGTTGTCACTGCTTCCCCGTTCTGACTGGGCTGATCGTGTTGTCAGCACCCAGACAGAAAAGTATTCACAGACAATTAAAACAAACACTTCCCACAGGATAAACAAAAAAAACATCCTTCCAACCACACACCATACATGGTGTAGGCAGCCTGCTACTCATGTAGGTAAGCACTTCAGTGCCCCACGTAAAAAAAAAAATCTCTCATTGTAAGCAGCTTTCAATGTGGGGGACGAAGGACTGCTCAGCATGCACGAGCTGCTGAGGACAGAAGGAGGCTGCAGGTGCACAGTTCAATGCGCAAACACTAGGCCGGAAGCTCGAAACTGCTTATTTCAACATCAGACTTCTCGCTTCAGGTCAGGTGCTGCACTGGATGACTGGGTCACTGCACTGCACGTTGTAAAATGTTTTCATACGGATTTTAAAGAAACACGCCACGTGTGATTCACCCACCTCATGCGCATTTAATGCAAGATAGATGACTCATACTACTGGCGGGAAACTGTTTACTATGTCACCGCCACAATGTGCACGCGCTGCCTTCTGCTTCAGAACGTCAGCTTATTCACGCGACAGCATTCCGGGCTCTGCACGAGCTCTTTGTCATGCACAATCACAGGGGGTTAGGGAGAGGAGTGAGGTATGAGATAGTCAGAGGAAGGAAAACTGAGTCACGAAGTGTGGCAGACGATACGAGACAAGGACGAGAGTGCATGAATTAAATGTGAAGTTGTTTTTCTTTTTTCTTTCTAATAACTGAACCTGTTCCATCAGTGGGAAGACAGTTTTCTCATTCGTCGGCTAGGAAGTGATTTCACAGCACTAGCATGTCAATACAGAAGATGCAAACCGGTTTATATTTTTTGTAATCATTTACTTACGTTTTTGCTACGCCTGCTGGAATTGATGTTACTGAGAGAATAATACAAAAATGTGCTTGTGGGCAAAACTAGCACGTGTCTGTTAAGATTCTCCGTGAGCAGTAGTTCGGCAAAATATAGGTGACTTGGTCAATAATACGATTTCTATATTTTCTCTGCACTAAGCCTCAGATTCTAGTGCCTGATAAAGGCACTGCACATTTACGAATCAATTTATTATCTGAAGTCATAGCGTACCTTTTGGCCTGGTCATCGTAGAGAGTTGAAAATTAAATTAAATGCAAAATTATACTAAAAGGTGATGAGTTGAACGTTTGAATTAATTTCAACCACTGGTAATTACTCAGACAACATCCCAGTCCAGGATCAACCAGGGCTGGCAGTTCAGGCTGGACTGTTCCTACTGGACCAGGGTCAAGACTGACTTGCATATAGCGTAGACTAGAGCATACCGCGGTGGCACTGTGTGTAAAATAACGAGGAACTAGCCAGCAACCTCAAGTCATTACCAGTAGCTAATTCAAGAATTCCATCTTGTCACTTTTTTGTATATTTCACTGAAAATTAAATACTGGACTTCTAGCTGCACCAAAAAAAAAAAACATGGAGTTTCATTCAGCATGGAGGGGATACCACCAACACGAATTATCTGTTACCGCTGTGATATTAAATGTTCCAATGAATCTTTTGATATGTGCCCTCTACCATTCATTTTAAATTCCACAGTGTTATCTATGCAATCAATGTTTCAAGTATGCAGCGGCAATGCAATTTACATTTTAAACAAACTGCTCTCCAAGTCCTAGGAATATGGCAGTCAGGTATTCTCATCGTAGCAAGAGGGGTAGTGGCATCAGTACCGTACAATATGTTAATAACTTTGAAAATATGGCCCACAGACAGCATCTTTTAAAAACTATTTTCACGCATTAGCATCAGCAACAATTAATATTCTTTTTAAATCTATATATCACTGGTCAGACAAAACGTGCTTCAATGCAGTATATATTAAATGAGTTTATGTGTGACACAGGGTTCAGGCACTCAACAGAAATGTTTAGGAAACGCTGCAATTTTCCTACCTGTGGCTCAGATCTCTCGTTGAAATTGTAGTAGCCTGCCAGCCACAGCAGCATCTCGCTGTCACCATAGTGCTATGAATGTTGCAACCTTTGCTGTACAAAAAGTGACAAATTGGCAGGGGGCAGCACTGAGTACCATTCCGCAGCCACGCTCTTTCGCCCTTATCTACCTTCTCCCTTAAAGGCCAGAGGATGCCTGGTTATCCAGGGAAGCAGAGGCTCCCCTACCCGCATACTTAGGTCACTTCCGGGGATGGTGGGGGTGGAGGGCTTTATGTACCTTAAACCACCTGGTGTGCATTTCTTCATGGCAAAACCCATACTACCATTTAAGACCTGAGAGCCTTAGGGTGGTTTTCCCCCAAACTTTTTGCCTTCCTCTTCCACTTTTTCTGACCTTGTTTTTGCTGATATTAGGATTCTAGCCCTGGCCAGCAGTGGTAATGTGTGCAAGGTGCTTCAGCTCTCTCCCCCAATTATGGCAATACTGACACATCTCCAGTTGGCATATTTAATGTACTTATAAGTCCTTAGTAAAATGCACAAATTAAATGCTACTAGTAGGCCTGCAGCACTGACTGTGCTACTCACTTAAGTAGCCCCTTTAACCAGGTATCAGGCCTGCCAGTGCAAAGCCTGTGTGCGCTGCTTAAACTGTTATTTCGACCTGGCAAGATAAACATTTTGCCAGGCCCAAACCATCCCTTTTTATACATATAAGTCACCTTTAAGGTAGGCATTGGACACCCCAGTGGGCAGGGAGCTGTGCATTTAAAAGGCAAGACATGAACTTTAAAGTTTTACATGTCCTGGTAGTGAAAAACACTAATTCGTTTTTCACAACTGCAAGGCCTATTTCTCTCATAGGATAACATTGGAATTACATTATTACACTTTATAAGTGTAATTCCCAACTGGGAAGAGAAAACCCCTTCAAGTCCAGGGTCTCTGGAATCACAATTTAAAATCCAAACTTATGGGGAAGTCGAAATTTAAATTGCAACTCTAAAAATGCCACTTATAGAATATTGGCTTTTCTTACTTTAGCCATTTGGTGCCTGCTGCCTTTCTCTGATCATGTCTGGGGTGGGTGGCAGCTGGTTTTTGTGTATTCCCCCTAGATAGACACACACAATGGGATCGTCGGTGTGAATTGATGGGCCCTCCTGGCAGGAAAGGCGGGAGGTACTGAACCCAGCCTCACACCTGAATAGGCAGTGTCCTATCTCCACACAAAGGACAGCATACCCCCCCCCCCCCGGAGGCAGTCTGGAGCTAAGGCAGGAAGGAATGACCTCTGTGCACTTCAAAGGCCTGTCTTTGAAGTCTTCACCACTTCAAATACACCATTGGGCAAAAGTACTGGACCTCAGACACCACCACTTCATTACACTTCTGGACCTGTTGGATGCTCTTCCAGGAAGGATTGCTCTGCTGCTGAAGGACTGCCACCCTGCTGGGCTACTTTCTGTGCTGGCCTACTGACCTGCTGCCCTCCTGCCTGGGCGAGAAGGACTGGACTTGTATCGCTTGACCCCAGAGTGACTCCAAGGCCAAGCTGGCTGGCCTCTTGATCTTAAGTCTAAGGGACATAAAAGACTTCCAACCCCTGCAACTGTGTGGAAAAGTGTCAATCCTAAGTTAGCAGAAGCGGCAGCCACTTTGACTGTCACATCCATTTAGTTTCTGCTGTACTCATTTTGTTCTCTGTATTTCACCTTTTCACCCAGCCTGTGTCCTCAACCTTGTACATGCTGAGAGGCTGCAGCTGCTGGTGCACCTGGTCTCAGTTGTTATCAAATTATTGCCTATTGCCGCCATAAACATTCTTACTCCCCCTCATCATCTGCGGACCACCTGGTCACCCATCTGCCCTGGTTTGCCTACAGCTATTTCTGTGCTTAAACTTTTTTCTTCCAGTTTTCCTTCCCATGCGATTACACTGCAACAACAGTATATAAGGATGAGGGTTTCTGTATTCAAGGTACTTCCTCCCACAACACTCTAGGGTGTTGCTCGGACGCGGTCCCACTCATGAGTGATTGATAAACTTGGTTTGTTCTACTTCACTCTAGTGCTGTCTCTCTTTTGTTAGGCTTTGTGAACGAGAGGGTGACCCTGTACCAGTGTTCCCTCACAGGGGTACATTTCCACAACTGGACTCTGCCATTTGTGAGTCTACACTGCCTAGTGTTGCCACTCCAGTCCTGAACCCTTGGAAGTGGGCCTAAGGTGCTTGCCAGCTGAACCGATGCATCGTCTCTGCTGCGCAATGCAACACCAAGCAGAACCAATACAGCTCCGCGGCTGGGCGGTGCATCTACGAGCACAACGGACGCATTGTCACGGTTGCGTGGATTGGACCCATCGCAAAAGACTCCCATCGCAGCAGTCTCCCGCATCTGGAATGACGGAATTGCCTTCGGAACGACCACTGCACGGCGTGTAACCTGGCCCAAGCTCATTGAGGGCAGCTTCGATGATGGAACTCGGCATCGCGGCTTCACCATTCATCGAAACGGACGTGTCACCTCTGCTGCGCCTTTACATCGCAAGTTCAGTTGACAAGATGTTCGACATCGATGCATCAGGCCCTCACACTGCAGCCTCATCGCATCTCAGAACCAACACATCGCTTCTGCTGCCTGACGCATCTTCAATCCAAATTCAATATCACCAGTTCTACTGATTGGATTATTCTTGTTTTATATATTAAATTAAGCTCTATTTTTCTAACCTAGTGTGGAATAAGCACCAGTTAATTTAGGGTTTTCCTGCTTCATACCCTGACTAGGATTGTAGTTGCTACTTGACATGGGCTCGTACCCCAGACAACCAACAACCCAATTCCACTTACCCTTATTTAATGTTTGTATTACTGAAGTTCGTAATTGAACCTTAGGGTGCAAATTTAAAAAAGTGTGATTCTTTTGCTTTTTGGCCGAGTAATAGAAAGACCTACAGAATATACAACTCACACTTGGAACATATCGGACTTCTATGTGCTAAAGGGAGCCATAAATAAAGATATGCCTTATACTTGCAAGCAAATAGGCAATTTTGAATACTTTAAATGTGTACATTTAAATTCTTTGTCAGACCTTGTGGAACAAATAGCATCATTTCACAAATAGTTTGACACATTAGTGTTAACTGAATACGTACAATTTGATTAGTTTTCCAAAACCGTGCTACTTAAAACTTTGATCCATGCACCAGAGTTTGATAGTGGCTTTTCGAGTACTCCAGAGTGTAGGCCCAAAGCCATGGACTGAACATACACAACTGGAAGCAAGTGTACTGTGATCATGTTGCTGAGGCTCATTTTACGTTCCATTGTCCTGGACTGCAGGTGGGGTGTAAGGGTAAGCTAAAGGACTTTGATGAAAAAAGAAACCTCAAGAAAAAGTCCAAAGGCAGGCTCCATGCCAGTACTCTGGGAGTGCTTATAATAGGGCCACTGGATGAAAGAGACAGTGCCCGTTACCCCCACTGGCATTTGTGAGCCTGACAAACTGGGGGTGCATGGTGTCGCACCACCCTGTGCCCAGGTTCCTTTTACTGAACTATGCAGTATAGATTTCTAGGTGAACCCTAAAGGGGCACCAGATTCTGTCTAGTCCTGTTGCTTGTTGGCAAATCAGGTGAGAGCCAGTTTAGATCATATTGCAATCTTTGGTCGAGATCCTGGCTCACCCATAAGATAAGCAACTACCATGCCTAATAAAGCTGCAATGTATATTTTCGCCAACTAAAATTGGTGTTGCTCATCTATGCATTTGCAGTATTTATTCAAGGGCATATATTTATTTCGTTTATTCATTGTGTGGGTCAAGCTATGATATATCAGCACTATGACATTTACTTTACATGGCAACAAATGACAGGCACATTCTATTAGGCTGGGCATTCCCGTTAGCTAGCATTACCTTGTTGAACCTCCTACCTAAACACACTCCCCTTTCCAGTACTTTTCCTACTCTCCTTAAGGAGCTAGGAGCTGACCAATGGGGTTAGCTCTCCTTTGTATGTCTGGTAATAGGTTTCAAAGAAACCAATTACATGGAAGTCTGCTAAAAAGATGGGAGCTATTGGAGTGCCTCTAAATGACTGTAATATACTGAATCTTGAGCAGCCTAAAACTACCCTATGTTGCTCTCTTGAATGAGGAATGTTAAGATTGACTTTGGAACGAAGAATGCTCCTGGGACGCTTGCACCATCCTCAATACTGCATCCATAAAGGGATGAGCGGTCTACTTCGAGAATGTCACAAGACTGGAGCGAGGGAAGAGTGAGCACGAAGTCTAGTGAACCTAGATCCAACCATCTGTACCAGATTGTGACATGAATCTGCAATAGCATGGGCCACAAGAAGTCAACCTGACGGGTTCTGGTAGCGCTGTGAGACCCAGGCTACCATCACACCTGAGATCATTGAAAATCATCAGCTTTTCAAAGAGTTGGTTTGCCTGGGGGAACACCTTTTTTCATAATATCAAAATATGTTAAAGTTCTTCTGTAACTGTGCAGCACCACAGTGACCTCAGAAAACAAATGGATTAAGGATATGGTAATACACAATAACACAGTGAACATACATACGTTGAGGCTACCTCGGGCGTCGCGGCTTAGGGACATACAGGGCACTCTATAGAATATCTACTGCAGGATACAAACTCTGAAGCATCTGACCACAACCACCATCTGTCCGCAGGGGAGCTGATCACGATTGACTGAACTAACTAGACGTCATTGTGAGCCTGGCAACAGAGTGGAGACTCCACCCTATGAATCTTATCAGTCACACGGGACAAAAGAAGGCCCAGGGCTGGGGCTGCCGCAGGACCAGATGGATAGCTGACTGACCGTTGTAGGTTCTTAGGGAACACCACCAACTGGGGGATATAGACTTGGTAGAGTACTTATGATTACTTAATGGCAGCGTCGCTGAAAGTATTCATGTTTAGTAACTGTATTCCATTGAGTTGTTTGTGTCTCATTCTCCTATGACTGAATCGCTCGATTGTTTCATTGTTGATCATAAATAAAAAATTATTGTTAAAAAATTATTTGCTTTCTTTCAGTCGAGAAACCGGCCACAAACTCCTTTGTTTCTCCAGAGGACAGCAGCAGCTACTAATCAGAAGGCACCAGCCAATCAGTTGTCAGTCCTGGCATGTCTCTCGATACCACCACCAACTCCGTGCGGGTCTAAGAATAATCCCAGAGCACCCTTTAGTGGTTTTTCAGCTTCAGAGACGTTACTGTGACAATCATCTTTTCACATGCCACTTTCCTTTTTTTGTGCCATTACAATCACAATCGAAATACACAAATGAGTTATTTTATAGACAATGATTTTATGCTCACTTTGACTAACACATCTTAAAATCCCTGCACGTAGAAAAGTGCATTTAAATACTGTTTTTTGACGTAACTAATTTTTGTCACAACTAAAAGACGCGGGTTGCATATGCTCTGTGTAGATGACTTTTATTGCAACTCACTGCTACTTGCACATTGAGTGTTTCTGCTTGGAAGTTTTGGATGATCTGTAAGGCTAACATTTTGCAAATAAAAAATCTTAAGGAAAAGTGTTGCCTTTAAATGTTGTTCCTACTTTCTTTTCTCATTTTTCTGAAAGTATTTAACAACTAATTTCCGTTCTTTCTCTGTAAAAGTTTCCTTTCATTTTAATTGCAAAGAACTACAGATAGCACATGTTCCTCCTTTCTGCCCTTGGCTTGTAGCGTACAGTTATCGAGGGAACACGGGGCGCGAGCTTGCCTCGTGCTTTAAAATACCCTGAGGGGTGACGTGTTTTGGCGGGTATCCCTACAATCGTATGAGGGTCACTAAACATTCCTTCGCCACTGCAAACGTTTGCTATGCTTAATGATATCAGAGCCAAGGGCTGGACTTACAAATATGCCGCGAGTTCAAGTAAGCAAACTGAATTACTTGGAAGTAGCCTCGTTTTCGTGATATCTCCACCGTGCATAACAAGTCAGTGTGACATCCGGGTTGTAAGGTTCCCCATGCTAAAATGTAAAATACATTATTTACCTCAAACAATATATTATGGACGGCAAAGGCAGCTCACACGCCTGAATATACCACAATTTAGTGGTAGAAAATGATGTTTTTCATTTTTTTTTCATAGTGCGCCTTCACCCACAAAAGGTGCAGGCTACCTCCACACCTCATTTTCTCCTTTTGGCTGGCAAAGGATAACAACCGACATAAACCAGCTTTGTTCTAGTTTGCTGCGCTAGTACTTGCTTTCAGGACGCCTCCTGGTGGTTTGGTAACTGGCCTGGGTCTACTGTTCCAAGCTATTAGTTCACGTTGCAGTCATTGGAACAGCGAGATCGTAGAGCTGTGATATGCAATGTCACTTCCTGTGGAGTCTTACCCCATAGACTTTGCAGACGCTCACAGGATATCAGACTGCTAATTGTGTACATGCTCTCCATGGAATAAACTGCCTTTGGTGACACAGATCTGCCCCAGTCACTGCTAGCGTGCCGCTCTGCTGAATACATTGAATATTTCTTAGTAGCAAAAACATTTTGACAACAAATGTTGTTTATATTAACACTTGTATGGTGCATAAGCACGTTCACAGGTTGTGCTGCCAACAACCAAGGTGGGCATGCCAGCAAATTTAGAAGTAGAGTCGAACTACAGCCGAACCAACAACTGACTTGGCCCAAAGAGCCTAAGTACAAGCTATGTCATCAAAATATTTGGAATGTAAATTCTGCAACAAACATAATGTAAAAATATGATAAAGACTTCTCAAAATGTAAGTGTCATGCTCTATAAAAGTGGTGCAAAATCACAGAGATAAGTACTTAAACTGGGACAGGAAATCTTCCCAAGCGTCCTATTGACTTTCAACATAGCTGTGCCACATTCAAGTCTCTTCCAAATTTCATGTTGGCTGGTTCTGTTTTGACATATGACTCTTTCCTGTACTGCTCTCCAATACCTCTTTTAAGCCTTTCACACACACCTACACACACACAGAGGCACTCATCAGACAATGAGCCAAACATACAGTACGTATTCAGATAGAACACTGTCAAGGGTAATCACCATTCGAATCAGCCTTATGGCCAGACCACTCACCCCATGTGAGTCCACTGAGCAATGATAGGACCATTGCGTCTTCAAATAGCCCATTTACATTCAAACTAGCCCAATGTCTTTTTGATGAAAGTGACAATCTAACCTGGATATAGCAAGTATGACAATCATGACTGATAGTCACCTTTATCCATTTTCATTAGTTCCAGATGAAGTGATGTAATTATCAATGGACCAGGGGTTTCCCTGTTGCCACTGATCATCAGTAGCGCTGTTTACCCTGTGGAACTGCAGTATCCATGCTCTTCCTATTTTTCTTGTTAATTTCTATTCCTGAGCTGATCTTTTATCAGGCTACTCTTTATGAATTGTTTGGCTTACCCTCCTACTGGTGCATTATGGTCCATGATTTAAGTTGCAGGGTGGGCTCTTATTTTACTATGTCTTTTCTGCCACTCTCTTTTGATAACTATTTTGTTTAGGATTTCTTGGCATTTTTTTTCAGAACTTAGATCCCTACACCTAATTTTCTTATTCTACTTCTTTCCACTTTTCTTGTGTTGAAAATCTTGCTGTCCGGCTTTTATTTCCAGTTATTTCTGGTGAATGTTTATCAAGGTTGCTATCTTTCAAATAAGCGATTAGCGGAATGCTGTTAGCAGATTGCAACACACTTGGCAGAGAGGGTTGTGGCGGTCCTCCTCCCATGAAATGGGTGTGCATGTCGACCCAATTTTGGGGAAAGTGGTGGTTATGTGGGAAGTGAGAAAAAAGCAAAAGAAAGAACAGATATTGGTAGCACGGCCCACAACATGATCCTTCAGTCCTAAAAGGGTTGTCTTCAGCACTCTCCCGTAGTACACTGTACCGAAACAAGAATGGGTGATCTGAGGAATTTAGAAGTCCTAATCCCGGGAGTGCATCTTCATTCTACAGCAAATTCATAGGCTAGCAGCCACTTGATCAGGGTGGGGAAATTCTACTGTTTTGCAGTGCGGGGGGAGGAGGGGGGAGGGGAAGGGCCACGCGCGGTGCTCGTGACAAGCTCAGCTCGTCATGCTGCACAGTGGAGCTGTGCTCATGATGAGCTGAGCTCGTCACGTCTCCACCCACTCCCGTAGAACGCCCGCACAGGAGGGTAATTAGCCCCGCGTGGGCGTTCCGCTGCAGTTATGACGAGCTCAGCTTGTCATGAGCACAGCTCCACTGTGCCTCATGATGAGCTGAGTTCGTCATGAGCGTCGAAGGGGTTAAGAAGAATACACACAAACATTATAACAGAAAATCTACAATACAAGCTCTGCATTCGAAAATGTCTTCAATTTCTTCACAACACATTGCTTATGTATACATAATCACCAGGCCTTTTTTAAAAAACAGAGTTATGAATAAATAATCAAACTTGGCTTAAGTAGATACATCTCACACATCCGAACTCTGACATCACTTGCTTCCTAGATATTATTTTTCTCCACAAACATCAATTTGTAAATACATGTAATAAAAATGTGTGCAGTGTGCTATGTAAAACAGTATGTTGCCACCCCTCCACATCCTGGCTTCTGTATTCTGGGCTCATCCATGCCCCCATGGCTCCACATACCACCCTGCTCTAAGTACCAGAACTTGTGCTTAGTAATATACAGACAGGGGTATAGATAGAAATAGTACAGCAGGGGCAGTGGCATAGGGGCCCTTTGCACCCTAATCTGGATGGTAATTAACTACTGTGAGGAAGTGAATTATTAATTGGGGTGGATGGTATTCAATCACAAGTAATAATGTAATCTTGTTAGGTCAAGTTTCCGGTTTTGGTAAATTAAACATGAGCCAAACTCCCCCAGTCGCTATAGCATAGAGCAGACAGAATTATAATAAGATTTAAAAAGTCGAAAAATACAACACAATAAAATCGCACTCCACTTTTAAAAACAGGAAATAAAGTAATTAGCAAAATGACACCAAACAAAACAAGAAAAATCCAATAATGAGTACCATAGATATTAATATTTACAGTCTTAAGTAGAATAGCACAAAAAACGCCAGTGATAGTCAATGGTCGTGGTAGACTGGGACCTAGGTGCAATTTCATGCAGACCTCGATGGAGCACAGGTCAGATACACAAATAAGGTTCAACCCAGTCGGAAGCTTTATCTTGGCACTTAATTCTTTTTTTCTGGAAGGCAAAATCCTTCAGCAGGGCAAGAGAGCAGCCTGTATCCGAAGAGGACTCCACTACGCCAGATAGGTGTTAGACAAAGTCCCTGTGAGGCTCCTGAGTCTGTTGAGAAAAGCTCCGAATGGGAAATTCCAAAACTTTGTGCCCAGGGAAGTCCTTTTGCCAGCCAGAAACGTTTGATGCCTTCGCCCAGTTAACATTTCTACCTTTGGACTTAGACTCTTTTTCAAAGTTCAAAATTCCCCACCCGGGCAAGGGTACAGGCAGTAACCACAGAGGGAGCCATGAGACCAGAATCCTTTTCAAAGACATCCCCCTGAAACAGGCTTGCTGCTGCAGAGAAGTTATGAGCTAGGGAAACCTGTGTTTTTTCAGACCACCAGCAAGGCACCTCAGGTGGATCAGCTTGGTTCTTCTAGAGCTCTTGAATTCCAAACATTTTCTAAGTCCCAAGCTTTGAGGGATGTTAGGAGAAGTCCAGTTAAATGCAGCCAAATGTCCCAGGACCTCAGGAACAATACTTTGGGTTCTAGACCCACTCCATCAGAGACAACCAGCAGAGTGCGGGTCGGCTCAATTTGGTACTGGGCAGCTGGCAATTTCAGAAAACGCCTCTTGCAGTGTGGTGTGGCCCTATAGCTTACCCATGAGGTCTGCCAACTGAGCCTGGGAGTCCACTTCTTTTTCCTGGGTACAAGTGGGACCAAGTCTAACCTTTCAAGTTTCGCCACAGGCCGTAAAAACGAGGTACAGTCCTTCTGTTCTGTTATGCCTGGTACTAGCTTGTTGGAGGGGTGACTCCTGCATCTTCCGCCTTGATCACTTCAAACCAGTTCTGGTGGCAGCTCTCCATCCTCTGGGTTTGGTGTCTGCCTGACTGGAAGGACAAAAGAGAGGGCCTGTGCAGGTGTGAGCTACATCTATGTGTGATACAAGAGGCCCCCTTGAAGTAAATCAAGTTTCCGTGCACTGCCCTAACTGGTATTCCTGCCAGAGGAACAAAACAGCTACCCACACCCAGGCCTTTGTCTCTGCTCTGGGAGCAATTTTCAAACCTCCTCAGGGTTATTCGTCAGCTGGGTGACAGAGGTTAATGCAAACTAGCCTCCAAAAGCTTTAGCCAGGGAAAATGTAACTTTCGAAAAATCTCTTTTCCTTAACACCAGTCAGTTGGGCTTTTAATAGATATTTAAAAAATCTCCCTAAAATTACGTTTCTACTGGGTCCTCTGCCTGAGATAGCAAAAATATTATGCTGCTTCCTACAGTTTCTCGATAGGCCAGCCAGCCATCCTACAATGCAAATAGCTTATGCGTGCTAGTCACTGTAAGGACATATTAACTTTACATTTATACATGTCCTACTTTTAAATACCATGCACCCTGGCTTGTGGGCTACAAGGTTTACATTGAGGTAACAATATTCAAAAGGAAAGTTTTCTTCTGTCACAATGGTTTAGTATGACTGGTTGAATTGCAGTTGTTGATTGCAGCTGCCTTGCTGCAGTGGTAGGCCAAGAGTCATGTTTGCCTGATCTCACTACTTAATGGTACAGTACTGCTGTAATCCATGAGTGAAATTTAACTTCCCATGCCATGGATGTACTTTGGACACCATACACTAAGCATATCGGCAAAACTGTGGGACATCCTTCGCCTCCCCCAGCACCTTGAGACCCTTACGGGTGAGTAGCGTGCTTAAAACTTACTGATTGAACAACAAAATCTGGGGCAAATGGCTGGGTCAGCTGATCTAATGGCACAACGCCTCCCCTTTGGGTGCCAGGGTAGGGCCGGCATGTTACAATGGTGCTTCTATTCAATATTTTGTAAAACCTACGATGGTGCTTTTATTCAATATTTTGTTTGTACTCACAATTGGTGAATGAAGTCATTGCTTGTAATATCAATCAAATGTCCTGTGAGGTTACTGCGTTTGATCTTAAAATCAATAAAGTTGATTATCAAAAAACAAAAAAACTTCCTTAACGAGTGACTGATCCTTTTGCTGGGTGTCACATTGCTTCTATATATTCCTTGCATTGTTTTATGTCTGTGTGTTTTCTGTTGAGCACATGCACATTAAAGGTTTTCTTGAGCTTCAATAAACCTCTGCACCATAAGCTGGCGCATTACAAGTTAAGCTGTATGGAGTTCCATAGGAACTTTGGAATCATTCTTACTGTCTTATGGTAGGAAGAAAATAAACTTTAGAAGCAACAGGTAATAAAAAGGGAGTGGTGCGCAGTAGCACCAACAGTCACACCTACCCTCTCCAAAAACAGAAAGAAGGCTTCTGAGGCCTTGGAAGCATCTGAGCCCGTCTCATGCTCAGGGACGTGGCAAACCCCACAGTAGGCTACAGGAAACCAATTCCATACCAATAACCTATACATGTTTTGCACCGTCAAACTCTTTTAGTTGCACATTGTGAGAATTATGGGTCTAGAAGAGTATTTCATTGTTAGGGGTTAGTGTGACTAGGACGGCGACCGGGAGATCAGAACGTCCCTGTAATGACCTCCATTTTAGATTCTTTTTAATGAATTTATATTCATATATGCATACCCACATAGATCTTTATTTCCCTTTTTTGTCTCTCCTGCCTTGCAGAGATGAGAGGAGTGAATGTGAATTCTGAAGTGTTTCAAACTGCAAAACATTATTACAGATAAGTAAATGGTTTCTTTTGCAATTCTCCCATTCTATATTTACTTTCTTTGCTAAAATTAGGTAGCAATAATCTCTTTTAATAGTGGTGAGCTTTTATGAGGAGTTGTTGCAATGCCGCCACACACGAGCTTTACAGGTTTTCTAACTCACCATTTGAGAAGGTCTCTTCAATAGTAGGATATTTGAAGACTTCTGATATATAGTCAATCACAGAAGCAAATTATAATTTAGTGTGTATGGTACAAAGGTATGCTTCTTTCAGGAGCTTGTTTCTTGGTTTTTCAGGAAGCCAAGCGGCAGTATAACAGAAAATCTGAGCTTTTGCATCCAGCTCACTGAGGAGCAGCAAAACATTGGCATTTTGCAGCTTTATATCCGAGCCAGTTGAGTAGTGACCAAGTCTCACTATTATTATTAGGTAGGCGTGTCTGTCTGACCAATGTTAAAATAACTGCTGGCTTTAGCCCACGTACATTTAAGTAACATAACCCTCAACTACTACTATTTTGCATTCTTATTAGCAGTCTTGGAATTGACTTATAGGAGGAAGTCAATCCAAACGGGTTATCGAATACCATAGATCCATTAGAGCCTTGTTTTAGGCACTGGCATGCAAACAGCGTAACCTTGGCAAGGCGATGGTTGTGAAAACTTATGAGTGGACCTAAAGGCGGCTGTGGTTTGCAAAGAAAAAGCATACTGTCTGTACTCTTAAAAGTCACAGTTTATGAAAAGATATGCTTGCAATATTTTTCTTCTTGTGCAGTGGTTATTAACCTGCAGGATGCTTACTTAGGAGGTCTGCGAGTATCTTACAAAATTAAATAATATTAAGATTAATAAAGTGTATACAAGGCAATATAGAAAATGTGAAAACCTTGCCGATATTTGTTTGTGAATTAAACTAAATATTTAAATATTTTTAGCATTTGTTTGGTACATGCTTTTTCTGTATTTTTGTGTTTTGTTTTGAGAATCGGTGATAGAAATTTCATTAATGACTCAGTGGGGGTTAGAGATTCCAGTAATCAGTCAGAGGGGGTCCACAGAACTCAAAAGGTTAGGAACTGCTGCTCTAGTGCATTCCCCATCAATCCAAATTTCACTAAACCCCTAACAAAAGATGTAAATGCTTCAGAACTTTCAGTATTGATGACAATGAAAAAAATTCCTGAAAACGTGTTCGATGGCAATGTATAAACAAGAAGGCAGCTTACTAGCCTGATCTCAAAGTTACCCAGAGTTTTGAAAGTACCACTCCAGTCTGTCACTTTACTGTTCAGTAGATGAATATCTCTTACAAAAAAAACCACACTATTCAGTGCAACAAAACAAGCATTGGCCAGCGCAATAAGGCTGGCCTTCATGTGGTAAAACAGCAAATTATGTTGTTAATAATGGAGGTGATCAACCCACTGCATCAATTAACTGTGGAGGTTTCGTTTCTGATCCATTCACAATTTATAGAGGAACTCGCCAGGGTTGCCTCGTCACCTCTTTTGTTCTTATTGGCTATTAAACCTTTGGCAGCTGCAATATGCCAATCACCCACGATTGTTGGTATTCCTCTTCCGCTGGGAGAATCAAAACTTTTTCTCTATGCAGATGACATTCTAGTCACCATTACGGAGTTATCAAGATCATTACCATCACTACTTCAAATCAGAGAATTTTTCTTCTTTTCTGGGTATAAAATTAACTGGGAAAAGTGTGAAGCACTTCATATATCTGATGGCACCTCAAAACATGTGATACAAGGTTACCCCTTCCATTGGCAGTCTTCTTGTTTAAAATATTTAGGTAATCTTGTGAATAAGGGAACGGAAGCCATGGTTACAGATAATATAAACCCCTTAATTACCCAACTACAACGTGATTTTGATAAGTGGACAATCTTGGGTTTATCTTTGCGGGGTAGAGTACAAGCGGTGAAAATGGTCACTCTCCCACGTTTTCTTTACACACTAGGAATGCTTCCTCTCCATATCCAGTTATCCACATTATGCCTCATAGATTCTAAGATTAAATCCTTTATATGGGGCCCCATCAAACCCCGTTTAGCTATCAATAAATGTATTGCCCATCATTCCAATGGTGGTCTGAGTCTCCCCTCGATTGAACACTCTTCAATTGCATTACAACTATCCCAACTTACATATATGCTTCACGATCACTCTAACACGCCACAATGGGTACATATTGAAAGATTTCTCTTATCCTCTGAATAGGGTCTTTCTGCCTTATATGGGTCAGGTACCGGCCGCCTTGATCCCCGTAATCCTATGTTATCTGCAATGCGTAAAACTTGGCAAAGGTCACACCGTATGTTAGGCTTTAATCCACGTCTACATGCAAGAGCCCCAATATGGAATAACTCTGGAATATGTATTAAAGGTAAAACTCTCTTCTGGCCTACATGGAAATCGGCGGGTATCCTTACCTTAGATCATATTCTTCATAATGGAGACCTCAAATCCTTTTCACAATTGGTGGAGGAGTTTAATCTTCCCTTATTACAAAAGGATAATTATCTGCAGCTATATAACTCTCTTCTTAAGACTTTAGGCTTGAAACCCTGGACACTGCAAATTTCACCAATAATATTTTATATTCACACTTGGGGAAGACACAAAGGGGTTATCTCTGGTCTGTACAAAACACTCAACACAATTACTTTCTCATCCTTTATCTCAAGACCTTTGTTCCAGGTGGCAATCACGCCTAGGACTTTCCTAAGATAATGAACAAAGGACAACTTTACTGGAAAACGTAGTTAAAGGTGCCAGAGAGGCTCATTTAAAATTTGGTATATTTAAATTACTTTATGACTGGCACTGGTCTCTGGTGAAATTACATAAAGCAGGCCTACTATCGCATACTAATTGTTGGAGATGTAATGCCTCTGGTTGTGACATTGTACATATCATATGTAAATGTCCCATGGTGAAACTTTACTGGTTACATGTAGGTCGATTTCTGTGTAACACCGTCCCCTTACATTTACCACTCTCACCAGCAACAATTTTACTGCATGATTTACAAGATTCCCCTACCCTTTCCAAACCACAATGTCGTCTAGTCCACTCTGCATTAGCTACTGCTAAAATGTGTATATTAAGACAATGGAAATCCTCATCTCCGCCATCACAGGAGAGTTGGCTAGCATCAATGATCCAATCTGCCTCTCAAGAGAGTAATTTATAACATTCAAGATCAAACTGAATTATTTTTACAAGTATGGGACCCTTTCCTTCAGGTAAAAGATAGATCTGTTGCTCACCTTACTTCTTAGATTACTCCGTTCATTACACTGAATTGATCTTGGAGTACTGATAGTTTAATGACTTATGACTATGCTGCATTCTATTCTGCAGGAGTGTGGCTCACTGATTAGAGCGGCAGACCCTGATGCAGAGGTCTGGCCCGGGGCCAGGGTTCAATTCCCAACGCGGCAGGGCCCGGAGCCCAAAAATGTCCACGGACTCGATAATTCTCGCCTCGGTGCCTACTCTAATCATGGGGTCCCACGCTGCAACTCTGGGCAATAGCTTGCTTAATCTCCACTATGGCGGCCCACCCGCTGCGGGATGCCTGGCTTTCACCTTGGGGATGCCCAGTAGGGGTTCTCACAGGGAAAAAGCCAGGACGGGTTCCCAAGGCAAGCGCCTTGATGCCTTCGGGTGATACGTGCGCTATATAAGTCGCAATACATTCATACATACATATTCAATTAGTCAACTTTTTAATATTATATTTATACTTACTACTGGTGTGATTCTGTATTCTTCATAATGCATTCCCTTTTAATATTTCAAATCAATTCTTTTAATGAAATATGTAACTTATGTTTTACTAGCTTAACATTCTATCTTTTTCAGTTTTTAATGATTTGTTGTCAAATTAATGCTTTAATGCTTTAATATTTTATATTAACTATTTAATATTCAATGATATCTGTATTTATTCTATTTGATATATGTTTTGCCCCTAACAAGAGTGGGCTTAAGAACAGTGATGGATTAAATCCAGATCTGTTGACTGGGTGTGAGTGTTTGATTGGTTCAGATGCTCCGTCCATCACCACCCCCTTTTGTACAGCTTTGCCCCTAATTTCATCCTTTTTTCCGCTATTCTATGGATTTTGATACATTTGCTTTTATATTTATAATTGTATTCATTATTCTTTCTCTGCTATTACATATTTTAGGATATACAATGTTATCATATATTTCTTGTACCTTATTTATGAAATGTTAATAAAAAATTATAACACAAAAAAAATTATAGAGGGGATGCAGGTGGTAGTCCCTCATGTTTAGCACTCCATAGGAGGTGGAATGATCCACCGAACTGGCAACAGCAGGAGGTGAGAAAGTAATACTCTCCTGGGTGGACATATGCCCACTCAATCTTATGTTAATTTGGTATTTATAAAGCGCGCGGCTACTCCCAGGAGTGTCCGGCGCTGAGCAAACAACCACACAACAGCCGCAGAAAAGACTCCCAAGGCAGGGACGGCGAAAAACAGGTTAAAGTTGGAAAAGCCATGTTTTGAGCTTTTTTCTGAAGATGAGCAGGTGCTGAACCTGTCTAAGGGACAAAGGAATGCTGTTCCATAGGCGGGAGGCGACCACGTGAAAAGATTGTCCTCCAACCCGGGAGAGCGAAACTTTAGGAAAAGGAATCAGAAGCTGAGCCCAAGACCTCAGAGTCCTTTGGGGAGTGTAATGGGGAAATCTTTGTCTAAGGTAAGGGGCTCCAATCGGATGAAATCATAGCTTTAAAATGAATTATTTTCTGAACAGGGAGCCAATGCAAAGAGGATAGGAGAGGGGACGTATGAGTCCTGTATACCTGCCAGAAAAATGGCCCTAGCAGTCGTATTCTGGATCACCTGTAAGCAAGCAAGTAGCCGGGTAGTCCCAAGTACAAAGAGTTGGCATAGTCCAATCTCGAAATCACCAAAGCTTGGACAATGATTTTCATGTGAGGCACAGAAACCAGGGGAAGAAAGTTCCTTAACATTCTTAAAACACTGAAACAAGTCCCCGGCTACAGATTGGATCTGAGACTTCATTGAAAGCGTGGCGTCCAATCGGACTCAGAGATTCTTAACATTGGTCACAGACTAGCAGGGGTAGGGAGGAGGGGGGAGGACATATCCTGTGGCCACCAATTGTGCAATGCATCACATGGGCGGGGGCCAAAAAAGATAATCTCAGACTTTTCTGGGTTACATTTCAATTGATTATCTTTCAGCCATGAGAAAACCTCTGAGAGACAGGAGTTTATTGTATGACCATCAAACTCGGCACCCTTCTGACAAGTGAACAACACATGTGTATCTTCCACATATGATACAATCTTTGCCCCATGTTGTTCGGCAAGAAGGGCGATAGGGGCCAGATATAAATTAAACAAGGTTGGGCTTAAAATAGAGCCCTGCGGGATCCCAACATTCATGGGAGGAATGGCGGCAGAAAAAGGGGGGGACCAAATGGTTTGAAGACTTATTTAAGAACGACCTAATCCATCTCAAGGCTATGCCACCGACACCGCCCTTCACCAGTCTTTGAACCAGTCTATTGTGGGGCAGGCTATCAAAGGCCGTGGAGAGATCCAATAGTACCAGGACCTCTTTGCCTCCCCTATCAAGCGTGCTTTTTATAGTTCCAACAACTTTTAAATGGGCCGATTCAGTGCTGAAGTTTGCCCTGAAGCTTAACTGACTTGGGTGCAAAAGATGATTGGTCTCAATATAGTCAGTGATGATGGAACTGACATATTTCTCAAAAACCTTGGAGAAGAAAGGTAACAGGGATATAGGTCGAAAATTATTAGCTACCTCTGGGTCAGCCGTAGGGTTTTTTTTTAAACAATGGAAGAATTCTTGAGTATTTCCAGCAGGGAGGCATATGTCCCTCCCGCAAGGCGGTGTTTAAGATCTGATTCAAAGTAGGATTAATCACCTCTGCAATTACAGTCAACACCTTAGCGGGACAAGGGGTCAGCAGGAGAGCCTGACTTCAAGGACTTCATGAGAGTTAAAGATTGGTCCATAGAGATGTCAGGGAAGTGCAGAAGGTAGAACTCTTAGCTAACAGCAGCACTAGGAGCATCTAGGTCTGCAATTGGAGGGGAGGACTGCATTTCAAAAGTCATGTATTTTCCTAATTGTATCGTGGAAAAAGAGGCCATCATATTGGACCATTCACTGGCTGGTGCAAATGGGCATCTAATATCTGCAGGCAATTAACATTTTTTAACGATGTTATAGAGTTCTCTACTTTTATGGTCAGCCTAATCGATTTTCGTGGAGAATAAAAGTTTCTTACCCTCGCAAACTTTTGGGTGACGATCTCAGTGCAGTTTTGAAAATAAGTTTGTTGTGGGCCATGTCATTCGCCCGTCATTTCCTTTCTAAGCGTTTACATGCACTTGTACTTTTACTTAGAGCTTCCGTGTACCAAGGGGCCAAAGCGCGATTCACCTTAGCCACCCTCAGATTAGGGGGGCCCAGTTCAGAGTTTCTAAGTAGCAGCCACTCCTCTATTGAGTGCACATCCCTTTCAAGAATCCCACAAATTGGGATAGGGTGAGATTGCAAGGCACTTTGCATCGCCTCAGGAGTAATTAGATTGAATTGCCTAAAACGACTGGCACAGACCTTTTCCTGAGATCGAGACCTATCCAGTTCCCTAGGGACTCTGAAATTTATCAGGCAATGGTTCGACCAGATAAGGGGGAGATGGGCCTCCACTTCTATCAGTTTAGAAGAAACATCTGGTCCAGTGTGTGGCCCTTATCATGAGTCGGGAAGTGGACAAAGGGGGTCAGGTTTAATATATCAAGGGATTCACGCAACTTAAGGGGCTCAGGTTCCAATGGGTTATCCTTATGTAAATTGAAGTCACCATGGACCAGGCAGTGACTACATTTAGCAGCTAAGGGAGAAATAAAGACATCAATTGCCTCCAAAAACTTCCCAGCTGGCCCCGGCGGGCAGTAAATAACCACCCTCGCTATGGACTGATGGGCCGAGATAGTTAAAAGGAAGCCCATAGACTCAGCCCACTCAATCTCCGTAAGCACTAAGGGTACACAGCTGAAGGTGCTCTTATAAATTAGGGCCACACCCCCACCCCTTCCTCCGCGGCGATCTTTCCTCAGAATCTGATAACCTGAGGGGATCAAGCCTGAGATAGTGGGGTTAGAAGCCTCAGTCAACCATATTTCTGTTAAAAACATCATGTCATGGCTAGTCAGCTAATAAAGTTGTAGCTCATGTTTTTTAGCTGAGCGTATATTTAGCAGTGACGCTAGTAGGTGCATACCGCCCCCTCCCAGTTGGGCTTTGTTGATAGCCATATTCGGTATCATACTACACTTCCCTAGAGCACAGGAGATCTGCCAACTTCAATCCTTGCAAGCAGCGTCCTCACTCAACGGCATAGGGAGCTGGAGCCTGCAGCTCATATACCTACCGATATTAAGTAAGTTCTCTCTGTCATATTTGATAGCTTGAGGACGCTCTGCAGGTAAACAGACCGCATTCCCGGAGCCGGCCGCTTCCGGGACGTATATTATAAAGAAATGGTAACAGGTTATCAGACAGATGTTCTGTCAGGCTAGTCCCAAAAATTCATGGTTTAGCTCACATCCTTTACCTACAATGCTACAGGACGATAAACACCACCATTACTAATCACACCATTCTGCAGTATTGTGAATGGGACAAATGCCTTAAGGGAAGTTAGGAGTAGTTTGTTTGATTTCTATTTTGCCAGCTAGGAGGTTACTGTGCATAAAGGTTTGGGCCATTCTGTTAGAATGAATGTACAACCCTAATGAAAGCTTAAAAATGGGAATTTAGGAGTTGTTTGATTAGCGAGTTTTCCCCCCACCATCTCCTTAATTCTGCTACCAATGTGTTTAAAGCGGGTTTGTATTCTGGTCATCTGCTAGTGTAGTTCTTAAATAGGGAGTATTTTTGATAGGCAACATGCAAGACTTTGGAGAAAAAAAGGTCAGCGAGAATTGGAACCATCAAATACTGTGTTTATCTTTTATTTAGCACGTAACTGGAAGAATATCAAACCACAGCACAAGTTGACAATGTCATTCATAATAAATGAATTCATTACAGCTTTAGCGTAATATAATCGTCTCTTACGCTGAGGAAGAACATACCTCAATAACTACAGACGCAAATCGTTTAACAGACCACGACAATTGTGGGGCTTTCCAGCATGGTGCTTTCCCCTTTACATCTCCGTTCTGCTTCTGACACTCATTTGCATAACACAAATGCCACAGGATTAAGATTGTTTCTATGTGAGACAGAAATACTACAGCCACTGTCTTTGTAAACGCACACAACACAACTGCCTCTCTTACAAAGGCTAGACATAATTCCAGCCATGTTCAACTTCCTCCTTAACACTACAAAGTCTAGACAGATAAAGTATTACACTTAATGTAAGGAGATTATTCTTCCGAGGTCACTGGTGAAGATTTTTGATGGAACTTAAAAATATAATAACCAGCACAAACAGTGAATAAACAAAGGACTTCCTTTTGATGATGTATCTGCTTCTTAATTCATTGTAAAAGCATGGCGGGTATTGCCAGCAAAGAGTAGGGGTTACTAAAGAATTACATTTGGTTAGAGGTTAGCTCTAATTAAGTTCACACTGTACGCAAATAAAGAATTTATGGCTCCCAAGAACAAACAAGTATACATGTACATTGTTATGCTAGTCACTCTACACAGTTTTAGACATTACGCCTAGTAGCTTTAGACTGGTTCCGTATATATCTAAGCAATTTACATTTGTCATTCAACATTTTTTGGCTATTAGATATTTTTAGGTCGAGCCTTCTAGACCAGTAGTTCTTAACCTTTTGACTTCTGGGGACCCCCCACCTATTTATTACTGGAAGCCGACGACCCCCAGTGACTCATTATTGAAACCCAAAAACCCTCACTGTGCCATCACTGGAAGCCAGGGATCCCGGCCTAAGCACTTTCAGTGATTTGAATCGCAATACACAAAAAAATACAGAAACAAGCTTTCATCAAACAGAGACACACAAATGATGAAATATTTTATTTAATTAACAAACAAGTTAAAAAAAATCTCTACATTTTTAAGGGAAGGTTAGAGCTTCTCTAAATTTAATTGAGACCACAACGTTCACAATATTTTATTTTTGATGAACTTGCGCTGCTTCCTCTGATTAATCTGAGGATATTAACTTAATTCCTTCACATTTACAGAATGTCCTACAATTTTAAGCTTTCAAGGTTGCCTTTTTTTATATACACTTTATTAATCTGTTAATATTAAATTTTTTAAGCCACTGCAGACCCCTAGTAGGCTTTATCGACCCACAGGAGTCACCAGACCACAGGTTAAGAACCACTGTCCTAAACAGCATGTGTGGTCTGCAGCAAAACATATTGTGGCTTACAAAGAATATACAATGGCTTGGAGTTCACCTCTTTTTTACCATTGATTGGCTTTCTTGTCGCTTTCATATGTATGCTTATTTGTGTACCAGCTTATCAGTCTTGTGTTTGTCCCTGCATGGAACATAGCTTCTTTGCCATCTCTTTTGATTTAGTGGATTCTATACTTCCGCTGCTTGATTTTCAAGCACTATATATTTTTTTCTTTTAGTTTAAGCACTCCATGGGAGTGCATGTGTTTTCCAGCTGTTTCCGTCATGTACTTCTTCCTCCTTGCACTCCATGATGCTCTCTGTGGCATGTGTACTTCCCCCTCGTATTCCTGGTTGCTTTCTCGTCCATGTACTTCTCCCTTACCCACTCAACAGTGCTCTCTAACACCCATTTGTTCCCCCAGCACTCAACTTTGATCTCCTTGTCATCTGCTTTCCCCAACAATAGCCCTATGTGGCTTACTCCCCCACTCATGTCCCCATGTTGCCTTCTCCCAAACCCAATGTTGCTTCCATTCCTACCCACTTAAAAAAAAGTTATTTGTGTGTTTTTACTTTTTTAACTACCTGTCGATCTGAAATAGGTATCTATAAATCAGAAAAAAAAGCAGCAGAATCATTGTGTAGGCGCACAGTACGCATGAGTGATGCGCACATCTACAAAATGTCATGGTCAGTCACATTAAAATCTTTTTTTTAAAAAAATATTTAGCCATGCAGCACATCAGGGATGCTGGGGAATTTGGCTAAATCAATTGACAAAGACATTATGCCCAAAGGCAAGACCAATTGGTTTTCCCAATGCATGTTGGTTTTCCAAGTACAATGATAGGTTTCCTTACAAATGGGCACAATTTCTCACACTAGGTTTATATTTTTCACGAAATTTGTGCCTACAGAATTACTTTTAATCCCTCCTTAAGTCTGGCTGGAGACAGCTTTGTCTCTTAGGGCTCATTTCACCTCATATATAGAAAGGAACCTTGGGTCCGTCCCTTCTGCCAGCTGCTTGAATGCAGTCTCTTGCACATGTGGCTCAACTCATTGGAGCATTGAGTAGTAATATATTTTGCAGTTGTGACTGGCTTACATAATGGAGCTGATGAGACAGCGGTTATGCAGCGCATCACATGCAGCCACACATTCTCTTGTTTAGCTTCGAGGAGCAGGGTATTAGTGGTAGCAGAAACAAACCTTTGTAACAACCTGTTAATAAACTAGAGCGCTTAAAGAAGGCTGGCCTCGCGTGTTCGTAGTTGGCAAGATGCAGTATAGTGGTGCACATCATGCCAATGACAATCTAATGTCTTGGTAAGGAGTATTACATATCGTCCCACCTGCACTTGAAGTGACCACCTAAGTGCACCAGATGTCACTGCTCAGCAGCCCAGGAGCCGAGGCTCCATTTTGCGAGTGCTGGAAACCCACACTCTCCACCCAGAAACCCATTGGCTAGCCCCTGGACTGCAAAGCTAAACGTCGCGAACAATGGCAGAGCTGAGGAACACAAATGTCTTACTCCTTACAAAATGTTTAACTCAAAACTTAGAAAAAAAGCAGGGTGTAAAATATTCCCACTCAAAAACTTTGTCTGCAGACGTGCATATTGCATATCAAAATACGGGTTATTTGTACAAGCTGAACAACAATGTTTTTTAAATACTTTTTTTTCACTTTTCACTATCTATTTGTAAGGTTGTGCATTTGTTTGGGTCACCCAGAGATCCTGCTTCTAACTATACCACATGTTGCTTTGACAACTACTAAGGATGTCTCGATTTCGTGTATGCCCAACATCCAGAAAGGCAACCCACCTTTATCACTAGTACAGCTGAAGTAATTTTATGTGTGGCTTCCTCGGTCCAGCAGGTCAGTAACATTAGGAAAATATACAATGGATACACTGGTTTTACATTTCTAAAGTAATGAGAAGAGGCACAGGCAAAGCCAATACATCTAACAATAGTCACAAGGTGTTGAGCTTAGTCTGTTTTGTCACGGTTTTTATACAACTTTATTGTTGGGGCATCCATCAGCCTGACAATATAGAAAACATAGGCTAAAAGCCAAAAATATTTTTGTGACAAAAATCCTGTATTGTCATGTGAGCCCTGGCTCTGAAGGAACTACTTTGTCTGTTGATGTATTCCTTATGAAATAGCAGAATGCTGCCACGTGCAGTGAAGTTAGTCAATGGGGTAAGTGAAGCAATGACTGGTTGTCCCATGGTGTATCCTTTAGTGGGCTGTGAATCAACCAAGAACAAACCAGATTATGTGTGTGCGCCATCGCATAGGCCTGTTTCACAAATTGCAGTCTTTCTGAACCAAGAAGAGTGCCTAAAGCACTACCCTCATAGTGGTGAAGGGCAGCATAGTAGTGGTACCACACCCCGTAGTGATAGGTACGATTCAACAGGGCCTTTATACCCATGTCACTGGAGTGAGAGCTACAGGCTCACTCATTTGAAGTTCCGCTGCTGTGTACATCGGTTTGGTGCATAGGCTAGTGGAGTACATGCCCTGGATGTATGTGTGCCTCTGAACAGTACAATACAGGTATAATGCAGTACTGAGCAGGGCGTGCATGTTAAATGCATGCTTTGGGTGAATGCATGCCTGTGTGTTGTACAATAAAGAAAGAGTGCCATGGTGGCAAGTGTGTGCATGTTAAATGAGTGTATGTCTGCCTTTAAAGGTTACAATACATGGAAGGCTTTGGGGTCCATTTTTGAAGATGCAGGGCTTTATGATGATCCATGAGGAGAGGACGTAGAGGGGGGGCGTGGCTTGGGCGCCGATGGCGATGGTCGCCTGAGAGCTCGGCTCCGGGACTGAGCCCGGGATTATCCTGTTAATCGGAGGCCGCGGGGCACCCTAGCCCCCGCAAATCGTCGTTCGGCCCAACTGGACCCTACTGAAACGCCTGGCACGGCCTGGGCGGGTGGTGATCCGCCCGAAACTCGAAGTTTGTGGTCCCGAGGAGAGCGACCCAAAATGGCGCCCGGACCCCTTTGTCCCCTTGGACGGGACCACTAGCCTGGAAGAACGTCGCTGGTCATGTTGTGCCCTCCGCTCTTGTGTTTTCCTGGAGAGTGAGGAGCTGGACTTTGCCCTGCTGAGACTCTGATATTGGTGACTGCGCCCGGACGGTCGGAAGCCCCTATCATAGTGAACCCCGGTACACGGACGCCTGGAGGTCCTGACGGTGGTGCCGACCCCCGACGCGGCGCTTGACTGCATCCCCCGATCGACCCGATCCCATGGGAAGCACAACCCCCTGGCGCCACAAAGTCTCTGGTGGTGTGGGTGGCCCTCGCTCCGGATCCTCGTCGACTAGACGGGCCTGCCCGGCCTGGCGCCGAGTGTCTCCGCCTCCTCCTCAGCGCTCACAGACGACACGGTGGTGGCGCGAGCCGAAACTGTGGAGATCCACCTGGCCCTGGCGAAGAGGATCACCGGCCCTCACCCCGAGGGCCTGCATTCGGGAGAGTTATAGTCGGCGCCCGCACTCGGTGGCACCTTCATTTGAGTCCACACTGTGTGCTTCCCGCGACATGGGGAAGCCGAGAGGGGCCAAGGGGACTACCCCGGCCGCCTCTGACTCGGAGACCCCGGACAAGGAAGGCCATGGAAACCCGGGGAGTGCTGATGGCGCGCCGCTGCAGCAACAGTTTGATCGCGTCCTGGAGGCGATTGCGACCACACGCTCGGCCCTCCAGCAGGACATTGCCCAGGTGGTGACGAGCCTGGGCCTCCTCAGGGCGGATCATGGCAAGCTGTCGGACAGGGTCAAAGAAGTGGAAGGCTCGGTGAAAACCTTGGAGCCGGCGCAGCGAACCTTGGCCGCGGCAATGAAAGATGCCCTAACCCGGATTTCTGCCCTGGAGCAGCGAGCGGAGGATGCGGAAGGCCGTAACAGGCGCAACAACATCCGAGTGGTAGGCCTGCCGGAGAAGATCGAGGATGGCGACATGGTGGCCTACTTGGAGGCCTGGCTCCGAGACACGGTGGCCCCGGAGGGCCTATCCTCTTTCTACACCCTTGAACGAGCTCATAGAGTCCCAGCAAGGCCACCGCAACAGGGCCGTGCGCCGCGTCCGGTGGTGGCGCGCCTCCTACATTTTCGCGACAGGGACCTCATCCTCAATGCCGCTAGACATAATGGTCCCTTCAAGGTGGAGAACAGCCAGGTGAACATCTTCCCGGACTACACTTATGAAACCCAACGCAGGCGGTTTTCATTCTTGGCGGTCAAGCGCGAGCTCCGGAGCGAGGGCATCCAATACTCGCTCCTATTTCCTGCAAGGCTCCGCGTCATTGTCGATGACAAGACTCAATTTTTTGATACCCCAGAGGATGCCTGTAATTGGCTTGAACTTTATAGAGCTGGGAAAGATGGCTTCGCCTCCGCATCTCAGCCAACGGCGGAGCCAAGACAGCGACGGCGATCCACTAGGGTGCGTAGTCGCCGGGGCCGGTCGGGCGGCCCTTCTACTGCGGAGACATCAACGGAGCGGAAAGGAGTACTGGAGGTGTTGTCTGCACTGTCTGGGTCCCGAGGTGATACCATCGCGGAAGAAGAGAACCCTGGTGACGAGGGGGCATCGACGGACTCGGAGAACTCGGTGACGGATAGCACCGGCACACCGGTGATCACGCCAAATTCGGTTGAGGACCTTCTTGATGGACAGGGTTGATGGGGTGAGCTGCATCCTTTTGGGTGGGGGCCCGTAGCGGGGGTGGTGGGAGCCGATGGTTCAGCATGATCTCCGGAGAAGCGGGGGGTGGGGTGCCTTGCCTTTGCCCCGAGGGTTTCTGTTACTGTTTGGGGCTTGCTTTAGTCCTGGTAGCCAGGGCATCGAGGGCCCACTGCCACCACCCAGCCCGCACCTGGCCCTTAAGGCCTCCCTACGGTGGCGACCGTAGGATTAGTTTGGGACGAAGGGTTTTTCTGAGGGCATGGTTTGGATGGGAACTAGATGGAGTTATTTGGGTCCTGTTCTGGGGAGGGTGGGCAGGGGTTTGGTTAACGTAAGAGTTGTTGAGTTTTGGTTGGGGGAAATGGCCGCCATCAGTGCTGGGGGGATTGTTGTTCGCTTTTTGTTGAGACCCAGATGGGGAAACTTTGCACGGACAGTATGGGACAATGGCTGACGTTGCTAATGTGAAGTGTATTACTTGGAACGTGCGGGGGCTTCATACCATGTCTAGGCGGCACAAAGTCCACGCTTATTTAGTGCGTAGGGGAATACAAATGGCGCTGCTGCAGGAGACCCATCTGAACAAGGCGGAGGGGGCGGCGCTACAGCTTAGATGGAGGGGGCAGGTCTTCTACACGTCGTACTCAGCGTATGCCAGGGGGGCGCTAATCTGGATTAGGGCTGGGGTTCCCTTCCAGGTCACAAACTCAGTGGTAGATCCAGAGGGGCGCTACGTGGCCATCTCGGGCACTCTGGGGGGGAGGGACCTGAACGTTTGCTGTGTTTACGCACCTAACATGGACCAGATTGCCTTCCTTTCTAGGTTATCGGGCTCGCTGGCCCACTTTTTCACGGGGGCCCTCCTGCTCGGTGGGGACTTCAATTCAGTAGTGGATGTGGAGACCGATCGCTCGCACCCGCCCCTCCCTGATTCTCCGGTCCGCCGTGTGGCCAAAGGCCGTAGGGACTGGCAGACACGGTGGGGTCTGACGGATATTTGGAGAGCGCAACACCCCGACGCTAGAGATTACTCCTACTTTTCGGGCCTTCACGAGTTGCACGTTCTGTTGGACGGGTTTCTTGGCTCGACTGAACTTGTTTCAGCGGCCATCCGTTCCGAGTACTTGATTAGGACCATTTCGGACCATAACCCCCTCCTGCTGGCCCTTCGCTGGTTTCCGGGGGCGCCGGCGGTGCCCACCTGGAAGTTACGCCCTGAGATCCTCGAGGACACTGTATTCAGAGCGGACTTATGCGATAAGATCGAGGAGTATTTCGCGTCCAACGGGGGCTCTGCGAGCTCGAGAGCACTGGAATGGGACGCTTTTAAGGTGGTGGTGAGGGGTTATTGCATCACCAAGAAGGTAGGTATGAGGCGGGTTATCCTCGATGACTTGGACGTGGCTGATCGGAAGCTTCGGGAGTTGGAACTCCGCCGCCCCGGGCACCCTGAACTCCAGGGACGCACGGCGGAGGCGAAGGAGGCGGTGGCGGCTGAGGTCGAGCGGCTGCGCTGCTTCGACTACAAGGCCTATACGGTTCGGTCCCTTGCAGAAGGGGATAGATCGAGCGCATTACTGGCATGGCTGGCTAACCCTACGCGCCAGACCTCACTGACGACGTCCATGCGCATGGCGAACGGGACCATGGTGCACACTCAACCGGAGATTTTAGGCTGCTACCGGCACTACTATGACCAGTTATATCGCAGTCGTGCTGCCAAAGACCCTGATCTTCTCGAGGACTATCTGAGGCCCCTAGAGCTCCCAGTGGTGGAGCCTGACGTGGCGAAAGCCCTGGGGTCCGATATTGAACTGGGGGAGATCCGCAGCGCCATTAAAAAGATGGCGCGGAATAAGACCCCAGGTCTAGACGGTCTTCCTGTGGAATTTTACGCGGCCTATGCCGACCTCCTGGCTCCGAGACTGGTGATTGTTTATAGAGAGGCGAAGAGGCTTGGCCGACTCCCTGGCTCGATGCGCGAGGCCCTGGTGGTTCCCCTCCTCAAGCCGGGGCGGGACTCAACCGATCCGGCGTCCTACCGTCCCTTATCGATGCTGACGGTCGATTATAAGATTCTGAGCAGCATCTTGGCCTCGAGACTGCTGGGCCACATGGCCTCCCTGGTACATGAGGACCAGGCGGGGTTCATCCCCAAGCGCAACACGACAATGAACATCCGTAGATTGTTCCGCTTGCTGGGTGAACCGCTGGTGGATGCTCCGTGCCCGGTGGTCCTATCGGTGGACTTAGAGAAGGCGTTTGATAGCCTGGAATGGGACTACCTACACACTGTGTTGCGGCGGTTCGGCCTCGGCGAGGGCTTCATCAGGTGGACCGCGGTCTTATATACCTCCGTATCGGCCAGGGTTCGGGCGGGTCCGTTAATTTCCTCGCAGTACCCGGTAGAAAGAGGCACGAGACAGGGCTGTTCGTTATCCCCACTTCTCTTCGCGCTGGCGGTGGAGCCCCTCGCACTGCTACTCCGATCGGGGGCGCATTACAATGGTTTCCGGACACCCTCGGGCCCACACCACGTTTCGTTATATGCCGACGACCTGTTGCTCTTCCTTGAGGACCCAGTCGAGGCCCTACATGGAGCTGAGACGGCGCTCACGGCGTTTGGGGAGGTCTCGGGCCTACGAGTGAATTGGGCCAAGACATGCCTTTTCCCGGTTCGCAGAGGCACCCCTAGTCCAGTCCTCAATAGAGAGCTTAGATGGGAACCTGACTGCTTCAGGTACCTGGGAGTGTACATCTATCATGATCCATCTGACCTCCTGGACGGAAACATTACCAGATGCAGTCGAGCTCTACGGGGGAATATGGACTTCTGGGCTACGCTACCGCTTTCGTTGGCGGGGCGGGTCGCTCTCCTCAAAATGGTGGCTCTTCCCCGGCTGCTGTACTATTTCCGGGCGCTACCAGTTTGGATCCCGCCAGCCACTTTTAGGCTCCTACGTTCGATGATAGTTGGATTCCTCTGGGGCTCGGGCCGCCGTAGAGTGGCCCTTAAGACCCTGATGAGGCCGAAAGCCGAGGGTGGACTCGCGGTGCCTGATTTTGAGAAATACTATCTGGCAGCGCAGCTCCAGACCCTCACCCAGGAGATTGCCAGGGAATTCCGAGGCCCGGAGGACAGGAGAGGTACAGGGATGGCCAGGCACGTCCTATCCTTCATAGCTCTACGCCAACGTTTGACCTTGCAGGACCTGACGCTGGAGGAAAAGACCATTCGCCTGTGTTGGAACCGGGCTCACGCCCGGGGACAATTGCGGATACCATACGCGCCTGAAATACCATTGGGGATGTTGACGGCCTTGCCCCATGGCGGTGACTGGTCACGATTGGCGGTCTGGGAGGGCGCGGGGTTGCAGTTGGTGGGGGACCTTTATGAGGCTGGGGTACTCTTGCCCTTTCAGGAGCTCATTGACCGCTTCGAGATTCCCCGCGGAGACTTCCTGTTGCACTCGGCCCTGGTCCGTGCGATCCAGGCGCATTGGAAAGGCGGACAGGAGGAACCTCCTACGTCTCCGGTGTGCCAATACGTCATGATGTCTGCGGGCACGGTGAAGGCGGTCACCTGCCTCTAGGGTAGGTTGATCAATGAAGGGCTGACCCCCCTTACGACCCTGAAGGCCCGTTGGGAGGCAGACATAGGCAAGGAAATCCCGGAAGCGACCTGGTCTCAGCTCGTGCGGCGAGCTTGGAAAGGGACGCGCCACGCCCGTTTTCAGTTGGTCCACTATTACATACTCCATCGGGCATACCTGACCCCGGCGAAAATCCAACAGTACTTCGCCACGGGCTCGGCAACCTGCCCCAGATGCCCGGCGCCGGAGGCGGACCTCCTCCATATGTTGTGGGCCTGCCCGGGTTTGTCCTCCTACTGGGTGGAAGTGGAGAAGACCCTGACGGAGGTGACGGGGAGACCCCTATCGGTCGATGCGGCGGTGGGTCTTTTGCATTGGTTTCCACATACCCCCAAAAACAAAATTTCCAGTAAATTTCTTGATTTAGGGCTTCTCTTGGCCAAACGAGAGGTGACCAGGAACTGGAAGGCACGAGCTGGTCCGACTGGGAGCAGGTGGCATAGCGAACTCTTAAAGTGGGCGGCGGGAGAAAGCACGCTGAGATACCAACTGGCTGGGAGACAGCGTAACGAAAAAGCACAGGAGGCAGCGCTAGAATGGGAGACACTAGTGCAGGCCCTCAGAGACTATTGCGCCCCCAGCGACTCTGATAGTGAGATGGCAGCGCGCCCTGAGTCCCGATAGGCGATTGCGTTTTCTGTTTCTGATACGCTCATCTTGGGTCCTCTCACGAATCCTATTGCGGCTGCTACCATACACTGATGGCGGGGTTGGGTTGGGGAGGGATTTCTTTGTAACTTAGTGTTTTGTGGGTGGGACTTTCTTTTGGGTTCTGGGGCTTGTTTAGAAAAGCAGATGACGGACAGTGGAACATCCGGACCAGCCTTGCTCTCCTGCTGAGCCCCCACTGGATTTTGTCGCCCGACCTTTGGACTGTGGGCTGAATGATTATGTATGAAAACGTGCTGCGGGGGGTGGGCGGGATGCAGATAATTGATTTCAGTGGATTTCTGATGCTGGTCATATATGTAACAGTTTGCTGATTCCTGCAATAAAAATATATTACACAAAAAAAAAAATGAGGAGAGGACGTAGAGGAATTTCCCCAGGCGGATTTCTGTAATCCTGCATTCCAGTAGATTGGTTGGGACACACTGGAGAATGGAGATCCAGGGTGTTCTTTGATTCAGAGAGAAGTCACACAGAGGTGGCCTGGGCACACCTCAAGAAGGAGATGGAGCTGATAAGAGAATCATAAAGGGTAGGGCTGAGGTCTTGGACAAACCTTTTGATAAACATATCACTGTGACTGACATTTAGGTGTGAACTCTAGCCACTCCCATGGCCTGTGTTGTGGGCCTATCAGTTTTGGAGACACACATTCGATAACATACTGCTTTATGGAGGAATAAACAGCATAGGAGTGGGCACTTCAAAAGGAAGCAGACCGCCAACATAAAGTTCAAAGACTCGGTCTCTAAATCACATTTGGTATCCCAAATATTCTCAACTGCTTGGAGCCATGAAAACCTCCGGCTGCTGCAGTTGCACCACCATGTGTGAGGAGCTCAAGTACCACTGCTCGAGGACTGTGTGCAGTTAACTCATCTGAACCAGTCACTGCTGCTCCAGTGCTCGCACTCAGGAACTCTGGTTGCTTTGAACCTGCAGGTGCGAGTAAGACTGATTTCTAGCCAGTCTGCTCTGGGGAAACATGCTTACTAGATAGAGTTTCACCGCTGGAACACTTTTGACCATAATACAGAGTCAAGTGGGCTCTTGCGACTCGGCCTACTAGTGGGGATTATCCTGGATGTTGCTTATAGTAAATGAGGAATAAACACTGTCGTAGAGTGAGGAGGGAGAGGGACACCGACTCAGCGAATATCTTAGAAACACTAAAGCCCTGACCTCAGGGGAACGGTGGAAGTGGTTTGTCAAAGTCATAGTTCCCTTAGTGTTAGTACCGCTAAAATAAAATACTGCTCTTTTTTCATATAAGTGAGTATTTGGTTGGACAATACTTTATTGCTGCTGCTGCATGCATATTGAGTTGTGAGCCTGTGTTCACCCTCTGTAACTTGTGTATTGGAAATTAGGGAACAAGCATATGAGGAATAAGATACTGAGCACTGCAAGCCTGACAATTTGTTTTAGCAAGAACTCAAAGTACACATTTGTAATGAAATTATGAGATCTCAAAAATTAATCTGCCCATGCAAAGGTCCACTGATCTTTCCATGACCTTTAGTCACTTTGAGTCTTTAATAGCAGCTCTTGTGCTTTTGGGATGTACCAAACATGAAAAATGTTCCTTTGCTTAACATGGAGGACTTTAAAAAATTGAGTTATAACACAAATAAGTCACGTCATGCTGCATGAACTTTAGTCTGACTCCACAAACAGAATGTCAGATAACTGGTTAAATGATTACTTAGCTGAAAGATGATTCACCGCATTGTGTGTACAGAACAAATGGCACCGATTAAGGATATGCTGGCAGTATTCGTTAAATGAAGTTTAATAAATATTTAAAGTAGGATTCATTATTGAACCAAATTACAGAAGGCACATTAGGCATACGATTTGCAAAATATGCTTCAAAAGAATTTAGTTTGAAACTTGCTTCAGAACACACTTAGTTCAGGAAAACAAATGTGAAGTTTGAACTTTGACCATTATTGCAGGTTAGCATTATAATGATTTGCCCGTGTGAAAACGGCAAATTGTATTGTATTGTGTTTTAAATTTGTAGTGCGCGCAGCTACCCACATGGGGTCTCCCGGCGCAAGACTGAGGGCAGTGGTCATGAGGTTAGAGGGTTATCACTGAGGAAAAGCAGGGTTTTGAGTTTTTTCGGAATTTGGTCAGGGAAGGCTCAAGTCTCAGTGGAGCCGGAAGAGCAAATGCATTTTGCTCATATTAATGATACATGTAACCTGCTCCAGCCATGTTTTCTTGTTCTGGATAACATTGCTCACAAGAAGTGACACTCTCATCGCATCGCCCCGTGGTATATGAATGATCTACGAGAGGCCAAACGTGTCTGCAAACGACTTGAGAGGAAATGGCGCCTCAATTACCTCCCAGCAGACAAAACGAGCTATAGAAAAGCAATGAAAAACTATAAAGCAGACATCCATCTAGCTCAGGCTAAATATTTTGAACATAAGATCGAGAAAGCGGCGTCCAAACCTAAGGAGATCTACCGGATAGCCAAATCCCTCTTGCAACTTCCCGAGGCCCCAAAGGATCATAACACTCAGACCCATTGCGAGGAAATAGCGGAGTTTTTTCATCAGAAGATAGAAATCATCAATTCTTCTTTTTCCCTTCCCGTCGCTTTGTCCACAGATTCTGCCAATATAGGCTGCACGACAGTCCTTCCTAATGTTCTTAATAGCTTTCCTCCATTAGACCTTGTTAACCTGGAAAAACTCATGGGTCAGGTTAAATCTGGATCACCTATTGACCCAGCTCCCCCCAGTGCTCTCACCCAGATAACCCATCAGATCTCGCCCACCATCCAAGACCTGCTCAACTCCTCCCTCCACACTGGTATTGTTCCACCTCTATGGAAAAGAGCAATGGTCAGAGCTTTATTAAAAAAAAACAGTCTTGACCAATCTAACCCCGCTAACTATCAACCCATTTCCCTCCTGCCATGGCTCAGTAAACTTCTTGAGAAGCATGTTAACTCCGTTCTTACTGACTTCCTGGAAGCCAATAACATACTGGACCTTTCCCAGACCGGCTTCAGGCCCCGTCATGGAACGGAGACTGCATTGATTGTAGTGACGGAGGAGGCAAGAAGGATCTTGGACGATGGCGGGTCCACGGCCATCGTCCTACTCGACCTGAGTGCCGCCTTCGACACTGTTAATCATAAAATCCTACTCCATCGCCTTGACAAAGTGTCAGGCACAGCACTCAATTGGATGAGGTCCTTTCTCACAGACAGATCCTTCCAAGTTTTTGAGAAGGACTTCACCTCTTCCAGTAAACCTCTCAACTCTGGAGTGCCTCAGGGTTCCTCCCTGAGCCCTACCCTTTTTAATGTCTACCTATGTCCTCTAGCTGATGTCGTCCGCCCCTTCGGTGTGAAGATCGTCACCTATGCGGATGACACGCAAATGCATGGAAGCTGTCGCCGCTTGGATGTCTGGGTCCTGACTAAAACTCAACGGGGACAAAACAGAGGTAATGCTCCTTGGTAATAACATCAGGAAATCCATTGACCCTATCTGGCCCCTCTGTTTAGGAAGTCCCCCGCAACCCAAGGAGCAAATCAAGAGTCTAGGGATCTGGCTCGACCAAAATCTCACCTTAAACCATCAAGCTACCAAGCTCGCTGCCATCTGTTTCGGGTTAATGAGACTACTTCGTAAGATTCTTCCACTCCTTCCGTTCCACTCAAGACGGATCATGGTCCAAGGACTAATCCTCTCTCGGCTAGACTGTGGAAATGCCTTGATTCTTGGAGCCCCACAGTCTACACTTAACAAGCTCCAGGTTATTCAAAACTGCGCGGCAGGAATTCTCCTGAATATTCCTCGCCGAACCTCAGTCATAGCCAGATTGAGAGATCTCCACTGGCTCCCGGTGAGATCTAGAATCAAATTCAAGAGTATGTGCATTGCACACCGCTTATACTGGGGAACTGGTCCATATATTAATTCCCCCCCTGGTGAAAGCCTATCAGCCTTCCCGCCCCCTCAGATCCGCGACCTCTCACCTCGCCTCAGTCCCACGCATTAGGAAAGCTAGATGTGGAGGCTGCTCGCTTTCTTATAACCTAGCCAAGATTTGGAATTCTCTTCCCCTCCCAATAAGATCAGAACCCAATCTACTCACCTTCCGTAAACTTCTTAAAACTTGGCTTTTCAGCAAAACATCGGTTTAATTCTTCACTCATCCCCACTCATTCCAACCCTCTGGTCCAACTCCACCTTTCACAGCGCTGGGAAGCCCCTGGGTAGCCAACGCGCTTTACAAATCCTCATTCCATTATATTCCAGGTACCTTGCGATTTGCCTGAAATAACGGAATAGCTGGCTCGGCAGAAATATATTTACATTTTTGTTACTATTGAAGGTTGTTCTCTGGTCTTATGAACGCACTTAGGCATTTACTCGTTTTCTGTGTGAAACCTCACCATGCACTATCTATTCAAGTGCAGCAGAGTATACATTTGGGTCTTGCCTGTACTTGACGAGTTTGCCTCCTATGATCATTTCAAAGATACCACCTAGCCACATGACACTCTAATTTGCTGATTATTCATTTTTACCTGATCATTAAACCCTTTTAGACTCAGGACAAGAACATTCTTTTTACACCTCTAAAGACCAAATTGTCAAGAACTGGCGAAAAAAATAGGAGTCCGGACCATGTGAAGTAAAGACAAGAAAAATATAGTCATGGTCTGGTCTAGGTTGTAAAAAATACATACAACTGTTTTTCTCAAAACTGCTGACAAATGTCTTTTGTTGGTTAATTTAAAAAGGAAGAGATTTGTTCCGTATTAAAAAAATCTTTTTTGATTTAAATCTATAACATTTTCAAACAAATTGCTTTCAAACTATGTGCTTTTTCACTGCATGTTATACAGCTTCGAACTAAAATTGTCTCATAACTCGTTTCAATAGGTTTCTCATAATTAAAGTTCAACAATTTCTTCCTCAATTCTATTACAGGACCATAGGCTTCGGGTTATGCAGTTTCTTTCTATTTATTGCCACTCACAGCAGCCAATGAAAAACGTTTTATTATGTAAATAAACTACATTTCCGATGATGCATATATTGCACATCACATCCTGAAAAACCCTATAAGAGCCACCATAACCGGGAATCCTCCTCTTTCTCTGCTGCTCATGCAGGAAGTTAAGTGCCCAACAGAATTTTTCTATGTTTCTATGTTTATGACTGCTATTTAATGTTTGCGCTGACATTCTTATACGTTCATGTATATTGGTGATCGTAAATGCATTACGCGGCTACATTTAGTTGTACTGTGTAAAACGTGCGTAACATGCTAATGGTTCAGGCTTCATTTACTAAATTCAGCTGTGCCGCGTTATTTAGTTAGATATTGGCACTCCACTTGTCTACGCCTGAAGATCTTTATCCCGCTACGGGCGGGCGCGTGTTGAGCAATCATATTTCCAGCCTCAAAACGCTGTGAACGTCTCCTGCACTGCAGCGGTGACTCGCGATGTGCGGGCAGCCCGATCTGGCTTTTGTGTCATGCCTCACTATGCAAACATGTGCCGCACTGCCGTCGGCAGTTAATTACCTCTATTGTAAATGCTACAGGCTTTCCCTAATCGCCGGTATGTTTTTCTGATAGCCATTTTTACCAATTGTCGTAAGTAGCCCAATTGGGCTCCTTTTTGGTAGGATTGGGCTACGCACAACATATTCGACCCTGAAATCACCCCAGAACTCATTTTGCTCGGAGTTTCTTCGGACAAGAGACCATGTCTACGCCTGAGGTGGCTGAAATAGTGATCTGGCCTTAGAGTGTGTGCAAACCCCTGTGATTTTTTGTACTCTTGGCTCTCCCTACGCCCTGTGGGCTGCAAGAATATTTATTCAGCTTTTGCTGAGGAGCTACGTACTTTGGTGTGTGTGCTGTGGGTTGGCTCCCCCTTACTCCTCTTCTGCCCATTACATTTATAATTCTGCTCTGCCATGGAGGACTGGGTTAGCTATGAGGATGATAACCTGTATGAGGAGGAAGTTACTACCTCTTCCCTGGAAGATAATATGGTGGAGGCGCTGGACGCTACTGTCCAGGAGTCCGTGAATAAGGCAGTGGAGAAGGCAGTCCCTGGGACTGTGCAGTAAGTGTTGGCTGCTGCGTTGAAGCTGATAACTAAACAACTGGAGCGGTTTGCCAAACATCACAGCTTTACTACCCCGGATGAACCAGCTCAGGACACCACAGTCGGTGGACAACAGTCCAAGTCTTGGCCCCATGCTGACCCTCTCTCTTCTTTGCCTCCTTCTGGTAAGACCAAATGTCCTGATACGGACACAGACCCTGATACCACAGGGACTGACACCCCTGATGAGGTTCCCCCGAAAAAGAAAGCTAGCAAAACTAAGCACGTGGAGCAAGACCTATCCCAAACGATGTCTACTCCGCTCACCTTCAAAACAGCAGACATAGTCCACCCTAGGTCTTACGAGTGGGCTCCTGCACCTGAAGTCTCAGCGTACTTGCATGAAAACCTCTGGCGGAGTTTTGACAACGAGGTGCACAATAGATTATGTTCTGAATGCCCCAGGCCTGATATTCCGGACAAGGTTGCGGAGACCCTGGGCATAGACGCAAACCTACTTCCCTTCATCAAGAAGTTCTCCAAGGACCCAAAGAAAGGTACCAATCGGGCCTGGCGAGGCTGTCAGGACAAACTCCTGGACGTGGCAGGCACTCTCGCTAAGATTCTAGAAATGGCCCTGTAGGCGCAAAGCTCGGGACCGGATGTACTGGCAGGGTGGACCCAGCGGGCCATATGCCTACTTGGCAACCGAATTGCACCTTATCTACGAACGTCGCAAGTTGTTCCTCATGCGAATGGCCTCCAACCTCACTGAATTGGCAGCAGCTGAACCGGGCCCATGGCGGAGAACGCTTTGTCAAGTGCGTCTTTAAGTACGTGGGCACATTCACCACGCTGGATAAGGCCCGGTCTGGCATCAAACGAGTCTTTCAGGCTGGCCTTTTTTGACGGGCCGGCCAAGCAGAGGATGCTCGCCAGGCCATCAGTTCTCCCAAGGTCCTCAACGAGGAGACTATGGAAGGGGCAATGATTTGTGAGATTCCACTTGCGGAGGAACCTTCTACCCCACCATACAACGCTTCAACCAGAGGCGTTTTCACAGAGGTGGCCACCGTGGAGGCTTCCAAGCCCCAGACTCTGCATGTAAGTGCCCCCCAACAGTTTTCTAATACCCGGGGGGGGGGGGGGGGGGGGGGGGGGGGAGGGGTCACACTCAGGATGTGTGGATTTTGCAGACAATTCAAGGGTTCCACTTAGATTTCTATCAGACTCCCTATCAGGACAAAAGACCCAGACAGCTTTCTTTTTCCCAACTAGAATGCAATTTTATCGATTCCCATCTAGATGAATTGCTGCAGAAACACGCAATAGCGTGTTGCAACGAGGGCCCTCGCAGCTTTTGCAGCAATATTTTCTTAGTGCAGAAGAAGGGCGGAGATCACCAGTTTGTTTTAAATTTGAAGGAGTTCAATCAGTTGATGACTTACAAGCACTTCAAGATGGAGGGCATCAATATTTTGGTGGAGCTTCTCAAAGAAGGAGAATGGAGGGTCCGGCTGGACCTGAAGGATGCCTATCAGTCAATACCAATCTTTCCTCCTCACCGCCGTTTCCTCAAATTCCGATGGCGGAACCGGTGGATCGAGTACTTGGACCTTCCTTTCGGGCTCTCCTCGGCACCATGGTGCTTCATCAAGGTGATGAAACTGGTAATAGCTCACCTACGGGAACACATGATAGTTTATCTAGACGACATACTCATCATGGCGCAATCCCCAACACAACTGTTCAGCATTTACAACCGACCATAGCTACTCTGCAAAACTTAGGGTTCGTGATCAACTAAGCCAAATCAGCTCTTGCTCCCTCGCAAACTATGGACTTTCTAGGGTTCGTCATAGATTCTTGGTTGACACAATTGAGTTTTCCCCACTCAAAAATGAAAACCATCAGGAAGGAGCTAACTAAGCTGTTGACCAAACAGACAGTCTCACTCAGGGTACTTGCCAGGATCGTGGATCTTCTGGCAGCATCCATACAAGCAATCTTCCCAGGCCCACTTCATTATCGGGCCGTTCAGAGGTTAAAAATACGACCCCTTCAGAAAGGTCTTTCTTACACGGGCGTTGTTCCCCTCTCTCAGGAAGCAAGGGAAGAGATATGGTGGTAGTTAAGGCACGTGGAGGCGTGGAACGGCAGGGCCATTTTCGGCTATCAGCCAGAGGCAGTTATAGAATCCGATGCCAGCTGCTGGGGCTGGGGCACGCGTTGCGGAGATATTTCCACAGACAGGCGATGGTCCCTGCATGAACTCGATCTTCATATCAACTGCATGGAACTCCTAGCGGCATTGTTCGCGATCCGGACACTGTCACCCAGACGACTCACGCTTCATCCTGCTTCGGATGGACAATATCTCGGGGTGAGGTACAATCAACAAATTGGGAGGCACGAGGTCCTCTCTGCTTGCCGAAATAGCGAAGGACTTCTGGCATTACTGCCTAAATCAACAGATATCGGTGATTGCCGGATATTTCCCAGGGCAGTCGAACATAGTAGCGGATTGGAATTCCCGGCACCTCAAGGATTACAGCGATTGGCAACCCCAACCCCAGATAGTCCAATGGTTGCAAGCGATCTGGGACAGGTGCGAAATCGACATTTTTGCATCCACACTGAATCCACAGTTGGAGAAGTTCTTCAGCTGGAGACCGGATCCGTTAGCCCTGGCGACGGATGCATTTTCACAAGACTGGTCCATGGGCCTGAATTATGCCTTTGCCCCGCTCATATTGATTCCCAGGATGACCACCCAAGTGTCTCGCCACCTGGCAGAAGTGATTTTGGTAACTCCCCATGTCAAAGTCACAGCCTTGGTTCCCAATATTATTGGAGATGAGCTGAGACTCCCCCAGGATGATTCCATCATTCTCGACGCTCCAGGGCCCTCATGGAGAAATGCACCCGATGATGTTAGCGGGTCAGTGGTCTCTGATGGCCTGGATACTTTCAGGCAAAGATGGCAAATGCCGGGACTTTCGGATGCAGTGGCGTCTTTCATCAACCAAGCCTGGGCCCCTTCTACCAGAAAATGATATTCTTCAGCCTGGAAAGGCTGGGTTTGTTGGTGCGTGGAACAACACGTAGATCCCGTGGGGGCGGAGTTACCCCATGTAGTAAATTTTCTGTTTTAAAAAGCATCAAAGGGTCTGGCATACCGTTCAGTTTACAACTTTCGCTTGCCATTTCAGCGGGCCATTCCCAGGTAGACGGCAAGCCAGTAGGTTTGCATCCGGTAATTTGCAAATTATTAAAAGGTATTAGTGTACTTAATCCACCTACATAAAGTATTGGTGTAGGTGTGGTACTGGCCACATAATGACATGTTGATGCGGAAACAACTATTGAGTCAGTTAGCTATGCTTTTATGCCTATCTGCCTGTCGGCGGTCCTCTGACGTGAAAGCCCTGGACCTTACAGGTAGAGTATTTACTCCGGAAGGAGTTGCATTTTACATTACAGCCAGAACTAAACCTTTGTCAAGAAGTGTTGAGCATCATGCTTTTCCTGGTAATGCAAAGCTCTGTGTAGTTCAATGTCTAAAGGCTTATGAAGAATGTACTAGACCTATATGACCTGTTGGTGTGGTCCAATTGTTAATTACATTGCAGAAACCTTGTAAGCCAGTGTCTGTGGCTACTATAGCCAGTTGGTTAAAATATGTCATGCAAGAAGCAGGTATTGATACCTAAGTGTATGGAGCGCATTCTGTGAGTGGAGCTAAGGCCTCCAAAATATTTATGTTGGGTTGTACTGTTCAAGATATCATGCCTTCTGCTGACTCGACTTTTAAACAGTTCTACTATAAGCCGGTGGGTGATTTAGCTTCAACTGTATTTTATAAGCGTTAAACTAGCATAACCCGAAGACTCCGGTCCTGTGATCGAATACAAAATTAGCTAGCATTCCCGCCAAGAATTTTAAATTCTATTAAGGACACAGAGGCAAGGATTATCCCACCCGGTTGTATTACAGATAATGGAATGTTTACCCACCTGTATGTATTTATATTCTGTCTAAGCAGAAGTTACTGTTTTTTTCCTGTGTTTCATTACTTCCAGGTTCTGAGAAGAAGATGGAATAAGAGTACTTCTGTTTAAGAAGACGTCACTTTCCAGTTGGTTCGGTTCTTCCATGTTGGAGGACGTTATCTGGACTTAAGTTATTGTATTTGGACTTTTACTGTTCAAACTAAGAAAGAAGAGGATTCCCGGTTATGGTGGCTCTTATAGGGTCTTTCAGGATGTGATGTGCAATATATGCATCATGGGAAATGTCGTTTATTTATATAATAAAACGTTTTTCATTGGCTGCTGTCAGTGACAATAAATAGAAAGAGAACGTATAATCCTCGCCTCCGTGTCCTTAATAGAATTGACAATTCTTGGCGCGAATGCTAGCTAATTTTTTATTCCAGTTCATTCTTTCGGGGAATGGTAGCTCCGTAGAAGATCAACCACTGAGAATCGGACAGTTCTTTCATGAGTGTGCCAGGTTTGGATTATTCCGTCTTCCACGTGATCCCCCATTTTATCTGTAAATACCTTACTAACATCACAAAATTCCTATTAAAACAACCAAAAGCCTAAGAAGTCATTGTAACATGTCATAACTTGTCATAACAGTAACTAAAAAAATTAGTGGGCCAGATAAGTAAGCTGTGATTAGCACCCTGTGGCTCATCAGCAAAACATTCTGCTTTGGAGGTAAGCATTAGTAAATGTTTATAAAATGAATAAGTATTGCCACTGACCTTTTCAGGATAAAATATGCATAGAAAAAAAAAACATGGGAGGACATCCACTCAACGTCTGGTGCAGCGATTGACTATTCAGTCTAGAAAAGAGAGCAATCCCAGCTACCACTCCAACTGTTTGAGCAGTATCTTGAGCTACTACACTCGTGCTAATACCCAAATAAATCTTAACCAGACCAACACCAAAGTAGTCGGTTGTTGAATATCTGATTTTTACTTTGCAATGCCACACGTAGAATATCCTATTTATACAGCTAAGAACAAAACTGAAGAAAACACCATGAACAACTGCACCAGAAGTTAAGCAGAGGAAACAAATCAGGATTCGAAGGCACCATATGAACACACAACCAGGAGACCAGCTTGAGTTTTCAATGGGAATCTCAGTTAAGTGCACTCTTAGCAAGCAATAACAGGCCCTGGCAAAACAAATAGTTCTAGCCTCTAGCCAAGCTGCTCACTATCCCCGATTCAGTGCAGCACGGCTATTAAAAATCTTTTTTGTTGGTTTAGTAATTAAAAAGAGCAAACATGTAAAATCATATCCAAATGGTATTTTAATCAAAGTACAAAAAAATTAAAGAAGCATTAACAACAGCAATGCAGTGGGTGTTTAGAGAGTAGTACAGGAGTTAGACAGTTGAAAAACAAATGCACTATCATGGAGTGCTTACCAGGGAAAAAAAGTAGTTATTCAAAATCAAGCAGTGAAAGCAGGGATGCCAGTCAATCAAAGCAACGGTAAAGAGGTAATGCTCCATGGGAGGGACAACTACAAGACTGACAAATTGAGACACGAATAGGGAGTGTGCAAATTAGAGGGACAAGGCAGCCATCCAATAGTATGTAATGGACAAACACCAAGCTCCTCTATGTATTTGGTAAGCCACAATAGGCTTTGTAACAGACTAGTACTGTCTAGTAGGCAGAACCGAAAAATCATGCAGATCTAGCACACAGCAGCACCGTGATTCATGAAAGCCCTGTCCCCAAGTGGCAGATTGATGACAATAGACCCGATGACTTGACGCATGTTAGCAAAGTAATCCCTTTTGTTTATTTTTTTTCTTCCAATATAGTATTCCGGCTTTAGAGCCACATCGAGATAATGCGTCTGACAGATTAACACAATCATAGCTAAAAACTAAAACGTGCAGGTAAAGCATTTTCTGATAAGGCACACCCGATGATATCCACAACTACCGTGAACAATACTTTCAAAATAATATATTTAAACATTCTTAGATCTAAAAGGTCTGGTAACTTTTAAAGTGTTGCATTAAATAGTGAGAACTATTGTTTCCTTGCAAAATGGGGCATTTAGGGAGAAGACGTTAAAGAGTCTGCCTATCAATTATCTCACCCTGATGTTAGTGAGTAAAGACAATAAAAGCAAAATGCAAGCAACGTTTCACCGTCTCTGTATTTACACTCTTCGGAAGCTGCTGCTCTGAATTGCATTTGAGGTTGCTTTACCAGCTGTTATTTCCTTCCGAACTGTATTGATTGTGGTGGTAAAACCCTTCAATAAACAGAAAACAACCATACCTGCAGAGCAGGCAGTAACCAAGCCCCAGGGGCGCGCTCGAAACCACAAGAGGAGGGTTACATTCATACAGAGAAAGCAGGTTGTGTGCTACAAATGCAACATGTCTGGAATAAATTGCGTTAACATTGAAAACTTCATGCAGCAAGACTGTTTTAAAATCACTTAGAAAACGGACAGGCGCACCCAGGAAAGTGGAAAATGAATCCTTCATCGTGCCCTTAAATTCAACAATTACCTCTCCAAAGTAAAAACAAAACGTGTTCATTCACAAAAGAGAAAATAAACGAAGACAAATTTGAGTATACAGATCCAAAGAGATTATTGATGCTAAATAAGGGAGAGCTAGTCAATGTCGCCCAGCAGTGAAGGGTGTCCAAAGTGGCTGCCGCATCACTGCGTTTATTTATCAAAAAGTGTAAAAACCATAAGGAATGTGCTGCAATTCTGGTTACTGTATTTTATCCATTCGGTCAACACAGCACAGCTCCTTAGTGCCTGCAAAGCAGGTGTTATTTCTATTGGCCTACGACTCTTTTACAATAGTCAAGTAGTGGGAAGAACTCTGTATATTGTAAGGAGCACTTTAGCATTTACAAACAAGCATGGACAAGCCCAGCATTCAGGCTCCTGTAGTTGTGACAACGTTCTGCAAGCCAGACAGACCGATTCCAGCTGGCCGTCAACAGTGCAAGCTTTCCGTGCTCACTCAAAACTAGTGCAAAAGGAAAACCAGCAGTTCAGGTCTCTTGGCAAGCAAAGCCATCAGCACATGCACGTCAGACTGCAAGATAAGCTTCTCTGAAGCACCCGTTCCGAAGTTCAGGTGTCTCTCGTTTGAGATAAATACAACATTGCCGTTTTCCACACTCGCAAGCGATGTGCAGCTAGGCCGCAGCAGTGAATGCTTCCCTCCATCACAGATCGGGGGCGGCAAATCATTCATCCTGCAGTTGACTACCTGTGTGGAGAGCCCAGAGCAAGAATGCACAGCCACTGTTCCAGTGGCGTAACGAAGCATGAGGGGGCCCCCCTGCAAACTACATAGAGGGGGCCCCCCTCCCATTCTCCGTGCCAGTCTAGAGCTCTCAGGCCAGCGACCCGCCATACTGCAGGGGATGCAGGGCGATTGTTATGCCACTGTCACCAATACAGCCGTTATAAGTAACACTGGATGGTGGAGTCAAAGGTTGGGCTTAGTCTGCCCGCAGGCTATCATATGTGGTGGTCCATTCATTACAGGGTCCCTGCCATGAGTAGGCCGGGAAAGTTTGCCCAATTTTAGGTGGGTTTCCTGATGCAGACTCCTGTCATGATATACAACATCGGGCCCACTCATCGTTTAGTTTTGATAAAAGTGCATCCACTGCTCCTTCTCGTTTCCATTTTAAGACAGTGGACAAAGCTTCAATGCAGTATTTCAAAAGCAGATGTAACCACAAAGAGCACATTTTGATAATACATTTTTATTTTTATTAGACAATAGCAATCTTAAGAGGCATTGCATAGCTTCATACACACTTTGACCCCAATTCCATCACAGTCTCTCTCTCTCTCTCTGTCAGTCAGTATCTCTCTTTCAGTCAGTCAGTCAGTCTATCTCTCTCTGTCATTCAGTCTCTCTTAGTCAGTCACTCTCTCTGTCAGTCAGTCACTCTCTCTGTCAGTTAGTCAATCTCTCTCTCTCTCTCTGTCAGTCTGTCAGCCAGTCAGTCTCTCTCTGTCAGTCAGTCTCTCTCTCTCTGTCAGTCAGTCTATCACTCGCTGTCATTCAGTCTCTGTCAGTCTCTCTCAGTCAGTCAGTCTCTCGCTCTCTCTCTGTCAGTCAGTCTCTCTCTGTCAGTCTCTCTGTCAGTCTCTCTTAGTCAGTCTCTCTCTCTGTCAGTCAGTCTCTCTCTCTGTCAGAGTCTCAGTCTCTCTCTCGGTCAGTCAGTCTCTCTGTGAGTCTCTCTATCAGTCAGTCTCTGTCAGTCAGTCTCTCTCTGTTGGTCAGTCTCTCTTTCTCTGTCAGTCTCTCAGTCTCTTTCTCTCTCTGTCAGTCTCTGTCAGTCAGTCAGTCAGTCTCTCTCTCAGTCAGTCAGTCTCTCTCTCTCTCAGTCAGTCAGTCTCTCTCTCAGTCAGTCAGTCAGTCTCTCTCTCAGTCAGTCAGTCTCTCTCTCTCCCAGTCAGTCTCTCTCTCTCCCAGTCAGTCAGTCTCTCTCAGTCAGTCATTCTCTCTCTACCCCAGTCAGTCAGTCTCTCTCTCTCTGTCAGTCAGTCAGTCTGTCAGTCAGACTCTCTCATTCAGTCAGTCTCTCTCTCTGTCAGTCTCTCACTCAGTCAGTCTCTCACTCAGTCAGTCTCTCACTCAGTCAGTCTCTCTCTCAGTCAGTCACTCTCCCAGTCAGTCACTCTCCCAGTCAGTCACTCTCCCAGTCAGTCACTCTCCCAGTCTCTCTCTCAGTCAGTCTCTCTCTCAGTCAGTCTCTCTCTCAGTCAGTCTCTCTCTCAGTCAGTCTCTCTCTCAGGCAGTCTCTCTCAGGCAGTCTCTCTCAGGCAGTCTCTCTCTGTCAGTCAGTCTCTCTCAGAGTCAATCAGTCTATCTCTGTCAGTCAGCCTCTCTGCCTCTCTCTCTCAGTCTCTCTCTCTCAGTTTCTCTCTACCTCAGCCAGTCTCTGTCAGTCAGTCTCACTCTCAATCAGTCTCTCTCTCTCTGTCAGTCAGTCACTCTCTCTTTCAGTCAGTTTCTCAGTCAGTCTCTCGGTCAGTCAGTATTCAGTCTCTGAGTCACTCAGTCAGTTTCTACTCTCTCTCCACTCTCTCCATTCGCTCTCTCAACTCTGTCCACTCTATCTCTACTGTCTCTCTCTCCACGGTCTCTCCTCTGTCTCTCTCTCCACTGTCTCCCTCCACTTTCTCTCGCTCCACCCTCTCTCCCTTCTCTCTCTCTCTACTCTCTCCACTCTCTCTCTCCACTCTCTCTCTCTCCACTCTCTCTCCACTCACTCTCTCTCCACTCACTCTCTCTCCACTCACTCTCTCTCCACTCACTCTCTCTCCACTCACTCTCTCTCCACTCACTCTCTCTCCACTGTCTCCCTCCACTGTCTCCCTCCACTGTCTCCCTCCACTGTCTCCCTCCACTGTCTCCCTCCACTCTCTCTCTCTCTCTCCACCCTCTCTCCCTTCTCTCTCTCTCTACTCTCTCCACTCTCTCTCTCCACTCTCTCTCTCCACTCTCTCTCTCCACTCACTCTCCACTCACTCTCTCTCCACTCACTCTCTCTCCACTCACTCTCTCTCCACTCACTCTCTCTCCACTGTCTCTCTCACCACTGTGTCTCTCACCACTGTCTCTCTCACCACTGTCTCTCTCTACTCTCCATTCTCTCTCCACTCTCTCTCTCCACTCTTTCTCTCTCTTTCCACTCTCTCTCTCTCCACTCACTCTCTCTCCACTCTCGCTCTCCACTCTCACTCTCCACTCTATCTCCCTCTCCACTCTATCTCCCTCTCCACTCTATCTCCCTCTCCACTCTATCTCCCTCTCCACTCTATCTCCCTCTCTCTCTCCACTCTATCTCTCTCTCTCTCTCCACTCTATCTCTCTCTCTCTCCACTCTCTCTCTCTCTCTCTCTCCACTCTCTCTCTCTCTCTCCACTCTCTCTCTCTCTCTCCACTCTCTCTCTCTCCACTCTCTCTCTCTCCACTCTCTCTCTCTCCACTCTCTCTCTCTCCACTCTCTCTCTCTCCACTCTCTCTCTCCACTCTCTCTCTCCACTCTCTCTCTCCACTCTCTCTCTCTCCACTCTCTCTCTCTCCACTCTCTCTCTCTCCACTCTCTCTCTCTCCACTCTCTCTCTCTCCACTCTCTCTCTCTCCACTCTCTCTCTCTCTCCACTCTCTCTCTCTCCACTCTCTCTCCACTCTCTCTCTCCACTCTCTCTCTCCACTCTCTCTCTCTCCACTCTCTCTCTCTCCACTCTCTCTCTCTCTCCACTCTCTCTCTCTCTCCACTCTCTCTCTCCACTCTCTCTCTCCACTCTCTCTCTCTCCACTCTCTCTCTCTCCACTCTCTCTCTCTCCACTCTCTCTCTCTCCACTCTCTCTCTCTCTCCACTCTCTCTCTCTCTCCACTCTCTCTCTCTCTCCACTCTCTCTCTCTCTCCACTCTCTCTCTCTCTCCACTCTCTCTCCACTCTCTCTCTCCACTCTCTCTCTCCACTCTCTCTCTCCACTCTCTCTCTCCACTCTCTCTCTCTCTCCACTCTCTCTCTCTCTCCACTCTCTCTCTCTCTCCACTCTCTCTCTCTCTCCACTCTCTCTCTCTCTCCACTCTCTCTCTCTCCACTCTCTCTCTCTCTCTCTCCATCTCTCTCTCTCCACTCTCTCTCTCTCTCTCTCCACTCTCTCTCTCCACTCTCTCTCTCTCCACTGTCTCGCCATGCTCGCTCCACTCTCTCTCCACTCTCGGTCTCTCCACTGTCTATCTCCACTCTCTCTCCACTCTCTCTCTCTCTACTCTCTCTCTCCACTCTCTCTCTCTTCACTCTCTCTCTCTCCACTCTCGGTCTCTCCACTCTCTCCAGTGTCTCTCCATGCTCTCTCCACTCTCTCTCCACTCTCGGTCTCTCCACTGTCTCTCTCCACTCTCTCTCTCTCTCTAGCCACTCTCTCTCTCCACTGTTTCTCTCCACTGTTTCTCTCCACTGTTTCTCTCTCCACTCTCTCCCACTCTCCCTCACAAAGTAGTGTGCGTTCCATGGGTGTCCGCAGAAATGTTTCCAGGGGGGCACATTTTTAACTTCATCACCATCCCCCTTGCACCCTTCTCCCCTCTGCCTTGCACCCTTCTTGCCCTCCCTCTTGCACCCTTCTCCCCTTCCCCTTGTACCCTAGTCCACCTCCGCCTTGCACCCCTTTTCTAACGTGCACCATTCTCCCCTCTGCCTTGCACCCTTCTCCCCTCTGTCTTGCACCCTTCTCCTCTCTGTCTTGCACCCTATTCCACCCCGCCTTGCACCCTTCTCTAACTTTCACCCTTCTCCTCTCTGCCTTGCACCCCTTCCCCCCTCTGCCTTGCACCCTTCTCTACCTTGCACCCTTCTCCTCTCTTCCTTGCACCATTCTCCCCTCTGCCTTGCACCCTTCTCCCCTCTGCCTTGCACCCTTCTCCCCTCTGCCTTGCACCCTTCTCCCCTTCACCTTGCACCCTTCTCCCCTCCACCTTGCACCCTTCTCCCCTCCGCCTTGCACCCTTCTCCCCTCTGCCTTGCATCCTTCTCCCCTCCGCCTTGCACCCTTCTCCCATCTGCCTTGCATCCTTCTCCCCTCCGCCTTGCACCCTTCGCCTATCTGCCTTGCACCCTTCTCCCCTCCGCCTTGCACCCTTCTCCTCTCTACCTTGCACCCTTCTCCCCCTCCGCCTTGCACCCTTCTCTACCTTGCACCCTTCTCCTCTCTTCCTTGCACCCTTCTCCTCTTTGCCTTGCACCCTTCTCCTCTTTGCCTTGCACCCTTCTTTTCTCTGCCTTGCACCCTTCTCCTCTCTGCCTTGCACCCTTCTCCTCTCTGCCTTGCACCCTTCTCCCCTCTTCCTTGCACCCTTCTCCTCTCTGCCTTGCACCCTTCTCCCCTCTGCCGTGCACCCTTCTCCCCTCTGCCGTGCACCCTTCTCCTCTCTGCTTTGCACCCTTCTCCCCTCTGCCTTGCACCCTTCTCCCCTCTGCCTTGCACCCTTCTCCCCTCTGCCTTGCACCCTTCTCTACCATGCATCCTTCTCCCCCTCTGCCTTGCACCCTTCTCCCCCTCTGCCTTGCACCCTTCTCGGCCCCCCTTTTCCTCTCCCTGTGGACGCCCATGGTGTGTTCTAACAAGCGTGCTTACCTGAGGGCACCATTTTGCTGCCTCGTCCCTTCTCATGTGAGCTTTGCCCTGGAGAATACTCTGTCTGGGGCCCCCCACTCCCACCCTTGTCAGGGTCCTGAGCACTGCTCTGTGCTGTCTCTTGCTCTTGCTCTTGCTCTCTGAGGCCCCCACCCCATCCTTGTCCCTGTCTCTTCTCTTCTCTTGTGGGGTGGGCCCCCCACCCCCACCCCATCCTTGTCCCTGTCTCTTCTTGTCTCTGTCTCTTCTCTTCTCTTGTGGGGTGGAGCCCCCACTCATCCTTGTCCCTGTCTCTTCGTGTCCCTGTCTCTTCTCTTCTCTTGTGGGGTGGGGCCCCCACTGTCCCCACCCCATCCTTGTCCCTGTCTCTTCTCTTCTCTTGTGGGGTGGTCCCCCCACCCTCTCTTCTCTTCTCTTGTGGGGTGGGCCCCCACCCCATCCTTGTCCCTGTCTCTTCTCTTCTCTTGTGGGGTGGGCCCCCCACGCCATCCTTGTCCCTGTCTCTTCTCGGATGGGGGCCTGTCCCTGTCTCTTCTCTTCTCTTGTGGGGTGGGGCCCCCACCCCATCCTTGTCCCTGTCTCTTCTCTTCTCTTGTGGGGTGGGCCCCCCACCCCATCCTTGTCTGTCTCTTCTCGGATGGGGGCCTGTCCCTGTCTCTTCTCTTCTCTTCTCTTGTGGGGTGGGCCACCCACCCCATCCTTGTCCCTGTCTCTTCTCTTCTCTTGTGGGGTGAAGCCCCCACCCCACCCCATCCTTGTCCCTGTCTCTTCTCTTCTCTTGTGGGGTGGGGCCCCCACCCCATCCTTGTCCCTGTCTCTTCTCTTCTCTTGTGGGGTGGGGCCCCCACCCCACCCCATCCTTGTCCCTGTCTCTTCTCTTTTCTTGTGGGGTGGGCCCCCACCCCATCCTTGTCCCTGTCTCTTCTCTTCTCTTGTGGGGTGGGGCCCCCACCCCACCCCATCCTTGTCCCTGTCTCTTCTCTTTTCTTGTGGGGTGGGCCCCCACCCCATCCTTGTCCCTGTCTCTTCTCTTTTCTTGTGGGGTGGGCTTTGTTTATCGAGAGGAGAGAGTGGGGGCCGGGCTCTGTGCTGCCTCAGAGGAGCAGTGGAGACTGCTGTCTCTGGTGCCCCCATCCTCTTTCCGGGACTGCCTCTGGCTCTGACTGAAGAGAAACAATGTATATTGATACTTTGTTTCTCTTCAGTCAGAGGGAGGGGGCGAAGGGCTCCAAGCAGGCTGCACCTGCTTCAGACACAGAGGGAGAGAGGCTTGCTTCAGCACAGACCTCTCTCACAGCTCTCAGAAGAGCTGAGGGGCTGGGGCCCCCTTCATTAACTGTAGAGAGTGAGGCCCCCCGCACTGCGGGGGCGTTTGTTACGCCCCTGCACTGTTCACCATCCTCTAGAAGTACTTTCCTTGTAGGTGGGGAACGCAGAGCAACATGGATACAGTACAGCCACTCACCTACACGACTGGTGGGGAGACTCTGCACAAATCATTTCGGAAAGGCCTCTTCTGAACACAGAAACAGGACACAGAGGAGGTGGGTCACTACATGGAAACTGGTTGTTGGAGCTGCAGGCTTTGCACAGTGCGCTGCAACACCCTATACTGCATGCAGTCATGCTACTCCTAGCTAAGGCGGGGTTTGCGTCCAGCACATCGGTCCACCTTGCTAGCTTGCATTAGTATTTCAGCAATGTGAAGGTGTGTGATGCATCCTCGTCCATTTCTGTACCACTAAGATTGTTTTCCCTAGTGGTTAGTATTGAAAAATAATAAAAATACAATTGGGAGCTGGTGCGCAAGTCTACAGAAACAAGGTTACCAAAATGTACTTTCTTACGGGGGAACTGGAAATTTTAGAAATGCATATTTTGACCTATCTGTTATCGCTGTTGCCTTAGAAGAGTGGCTTACTTTTTTTTTAGCATAGGTGTGTTTTCCTGTAGAATGCTCGGGGGTTTATGTGAATGCGGTCTTTGCTGAAGCAGTAGTACCAATGATGAGACCGGCTAGTGTAGCAAAATAAACTATTCTCTATGTCAGTATCTTCATACACTTTGAGGCGGCTTCTGAGGGGCCATCCCTTCCCCACGTGCACATGTCCAACGGCAGACCAGGCTTTTTAGCCAACAGCAGCTTCATGTTGGCAGTTAACATCCCATGCATACATTATGATAAGCAAAAGTAAAAGTTGCTGAATTATATCTGCTCTTGAATAATAAACCTAGGCTTGCTGAGAGGGTCAAAAAGCAAGAGGACCATTGTGGGTCTCTACGTATTTCAAAAAGTCGTGGAATTTCGGACAGACAGGAAGTTGATATTGTATGGGTTTCCAGGTATCAGAGGGATCCTAGCGGTGAGGATTAGTAAAAGAATGCAGGTTGAATTGAACAAGAGAACAGAAAAAGAAATGAAGAAGTTTTTCATGTGTGTTCCAAGACAACACCTGTGGCAATCATGGGCAAAGGAGATTTTGTGCTTCGTAACCAGAATAGAGCAGTGATATTTACGCCTTTGCACTCCTCAAGAAGCCCACAAGACAGTAAACAGTAGCAGCATATTGAAGCTCAATAAGGTCCTACTGGAACATGTGGTATTGGGAGATGCACTCTGTGAGGTTCCTACCCAAAAAGATGAGGATCTGGAGGACCCGTCGCAAGCTGTGTGGAGCGCCATAGTATTAGCTTATGTCATGTGGAGTAAAGAAGGCTCTCCCCCTCTCCCCACATCCATGCACAGAAATCATCTCCAATCATCCTGTTTACTGCACAAGAGAGCATCTCCGAAATGGGATTGAGTACAGAAGCCTACACGTCATTGTGTTATAAGGATTCAGACTTCACAAACGACATGGTTAAACTGCAAGTAAAAATCTATTCAGCCAGCCGAGAAGAGATATTTCCACTGAACAGTACAAGCTTTTAAGTACAGTGAGAAGAGGATGAGTGGGGTTGGGTCACTGCAATCATAGCGCAAACGAGCAATATTACGTCAAAGGAATCAGATAATTTTGCCCCAAACCAGGAAAAAGCTATTAGAAACCATTCACTCTAGCTCTCAAGCATAGACAGTACACAGAATGCTAAGATAGAATACAACCAGTCTTGGTGGTAAAATAGAGGCCGGCAACTGGAAAGACTATGTGAAAAAAAAAAAACATATGCTGTTCCCAAGAAACCTGGGCGATGGAAGGTATGACTACGGATGCATTAATAAACTACTCCCAAGCTTCAACCAAAACCAAAAAAGGGAGATTGATGGGACGCCTATTGACTTGGATTTTAAAAGCTCCAATTGTTATTGTTAAAACCTTTCAAGTAATCAGTCCCGATGTGCAACACATTAGGCACAAAGGTATCAACGTGGCCATGGACCAAGTTAATAGGTACATCATGCCTTGAAACCAATCGAAAAAGATACTGTGATGAGACTGCTAGTGAATGAGATATAGGAAACAAGGGTCAAGTTTACTTTACATGGCAGCCATGTCATATTGCTGTCTGCATTGCTTCGCACTTCCAGATAATACAGAATACCACTCTCCCACACAGACGCTCAAACACAACAAAGCAATAAACATAACATAACACTCTCTGGAAAGGGATTTCACTTTATAAGATGAAGCACTTCAAAGACGGTTCTCAGAATAAGGTTTAGGGGTTTATTTATGCAATGCTCTCTAACATAAAGGCTTTCCCAGATGTCAAATAAACAACATTGAAATGTATACAGATAAATATTATATATATATATATATATATATATATATATTCACTGAAAAAACCATAGGTTTCACACCAGTTATAGTTAGGAATTAGCATTTAAAAAACCTATTAAATTCACTGAAAAAACCATAGGTTTCACACCAGTTATAGTTAGCTGGAAATTTTACTGATATAAAACCATTGAAATTCCCACGTTATAGTTAGATGGACTCACTATAACTTGCGCGTGCAATGCACTGCTGATGACGTCAAATATTACATCACTCATGACATGGTCAGTGACATCACTCATGACATCACTGATGACACCATCCAGTGAATGTGTGTCTTTCTGAAAAATAAATATATTTTATATATGTATATGTAAAAGTTGATGGAAGAATAAATGTTTAAATAAGTGTCTAAATGGATGGTTTTTAAAAATCGATTGGTTAACTGGCTTATTAAGACATCATCAGCAGTGCATTGCACGCGCAAGTTATAGTGAGTCCATCTAACTATAACGTGGGAATTTCAATGGTTTTATATCAGTAAAATTTCCAGCTAACTATAACTGGTGTGAAACCTATGGTTTTTTCAGTGAATTTAATAGGTTTTTTTAAATGCTAATTCCTAACTATAACTGGTGTGAAACCTATGGTTTTTTCAGTGAATTTCATAGGTTTTTTAAATGCTAATTCCTTTGTATATCGAGTTTCTAACCTTTTTTTTTTTTTTTACAATTTGCTGTTTTTTTTAAAGTATTCATTTTTTTTTATATAATTTTTTTCTTTTGCGCTCTGGGTGCGCGCTCCGGGAAGCTTTCAGCTAAGCTCTCCGGTAAGCTTTTCCGTGAGCTCATCTGAAAGCGCACCCAGAGCGCAACTGTCGTTCGTGAAAAAAAATATGAATGAAAAGTTAATAATAATGCAAAACATTTCGTACCATACAAATAAAATTAGTTTTTTTTAATAAGGAAAATGATTATGCATTTCTGTAAAAGTTTGATGACGTCACTTCGGCGCGCAACGTAAGTGCCCTCGGAAGCGCCTACGTTCGCGGCGCATAAACGCACGCAAAAGCGCCTACGATCGCGCCACGTTTGCGCCCCGGAAGCGCCTACGATCGTGCTGCGTAAACGCACCGGAAGTGCTCCGGAGCGCGCAGCGTAAATGCGTCGGGTCATGTGACCCTAAAATAACACTTTTCATTGGTTGCTAACAGTTTTTTTTTTACAATGAATGAAATCCCCACCCATTTCCTTCACTTCTTCTTTCACTTTTGTGACTGAAAGACCTGCCTTTTTGCTCTTGCATATTTCTTGGATAATCATGGCTGCCAGACCATCCAGCAGTGAAGATGAGCCTGAATTCATTGATGAAGAGCCTCCTCAGCCGAAGGTCAAAGAGCATTTCATCTGGAAATTTTTTAAGTTTCCAGCAGACCAGAAAAAGGTGAATGCACCAAAAGTAGAGTGCAGGATCTGCAAACAGGTCCTGTCACGGGGTAACCCCCCAAAAAAGTACTCTTTTGGCAACTTTACCATGATTCGCCATGTGGAGAGGAGGCACCCCCAGAATTTTGCCAGAGAAAGTGTCAGGGCTCTGGCACAAGAGGTTCCCAGAGATGGGGCCTCTACATCAACCGGAGGAGCAACTTCTTCTGGGAGAGAGCAATCGCAGGAGCAGGTGGCAAACATACAACCTGCATTTAACCATGGGGTCGTCAAATGCAGATACTGCAATCAACTCCTCACCTATGGGGAGCAAAGTGTCCTGCTCATGGTTCGAGCTTTGGAGAACCATCGCTGCCCTTCCCACCCCTTATTTTTTTGTTTTCTTTTTGCTCCTGTTGAGCAGTTTCCATTCCCTGTTTTTGTTCCTGTTCAGTTAAAAGAAGAAAACCAAAAGTTCTTTTCAGAACTACCTCCAATTCTCATCAAAGAGCTATATTCTTAAAAAAATGAAGAGTAAGTGAAATATAGTGCATTGATAATTGAAAGGAGAATGAGTAAGAAAGAACAGAAAGGTATGAGAGGTGAAAGGAAGTGAAGTAGGAGGAATGAAAGAAGGTGAGTGTTAGAAAAGAAAGTTATGACACAGTGAATAAACTGGAGGCCTCATTTCTGAAAAGTGACGCATCGCTACGTGAAAACAGCAATGCGTCACTTTTGTGGACGCACTCCTTATGACATTCCAGATATGTCATATTTAATATATGACTAATCAATTCGCAAGGAGTTACAGATATGTCAGTATTTCTGACGTATCTGTAAACACAAAAGTAACGCATTGCTGGAGTGCGTCACAAAAGTGACGCAACTCCAGTAATGTGTCCTTTCACATGGAAAAAGCACCATGTGAAAGGTTTGCTGTGAAGCAGGCGCAAGATTTTGGCGCAACAGCATCCTAAAAGTGACGCACTGCGTCATTATTACCAAGCTTTTTGCAGGGGAACACCCCCTTTGCATGCATTATACCTGACACTATTTTTAAAAAGTGACGCATCTAGGTACATGGGTCACTTTTTAAAACTCTGCGCCACATTATATCTGCATCAGGTATAATGTATGCAGAGGGGGCATTCCCCCGCAAAAAGCTTGGTAATAACGACGTACTGAAATCTATGAGATTTCTCTGCGTCACTTTTAGGATGCTGTTGCGTCAAAATCTTGCGCCTGCCTCGCGTCACTTTCATGTTTACAGATATGTCAGAAATACTGACGTATCTGTAACTCCTTGCAACATGATTCGTCATACATTAAATATGACACATCTGGAATGTCATAAGGAGTGCGCACAGAAAAGTGACGCATCACACCAGCAGTGTAATAAAATGTGCCTCGTTGCACTATATTTAAAGGACGCAACAGCATCCTAAAAGTGACGCAGTGAAATCTCAAACATTTCACTGCGTCGCTATTACAAAGCTTTTTGCGGGGGAACACCCCCTCTGCATGCATTATACCTCACGCAGATATAATGTGGCGCTTGATTTTAAAAAGTGACCCATCTACCTAGATACGTCACTTTTTAAATATAACGCAACGAGGCACATTTTTTTACACCACTGGTGCGATGCGTCACTTTTCGGTGCGCACTCCTTATGACATTCCAAGTAACGCATTGCTGGAGTGCGTCACAAAAGTGACGCAACTCCAGTAATGTGTCCTTTCACATGGAAAAAGCACCATGTGAAAGGTCTTGCATCAGTCTAACACCTGCTGTAAAGCAGGCGCAAGATTTTGATGCAACAGCATCCTAAAAGTGACGCAGTGAAATCTCAAAGATTTCACTGCGTCGCTATTACAAAGCTTTTTGCGGGAGAACACCCCCTCTGCATGCATTATACCTGACGCTATTTTTAAAAAGTGACGCATCTAGGTACATGGGTCACTTTTTAAAACTCTGCGCCACATTATATCTGCGTCAGGTATAATGTATGCAGAGGGGGCATACCCCCGCAAAAAGCTTGGTAATAATGACGTACTGAAATCTATGAGATTTCTCTGCGTCACTTTTAGGATGCTGTTGCGTCAAAATCTTGCGCCTGCCTCGCGTCACTTTTATGTTTACAGATATGTCAGAAATACTGATGTATCTGTAACTCCTTGCAACATGATTCGTCATACATTAAATATGACACATCTGGAATGTCATAAGGAGTGCGCACAGAAAAGTGACGCATCGCACCAGCAGTGTAAAAAAAGTGTGCCTCGTTGCACTATATTTAAAAAGTGACGCATCTAGATAGATGCGTCACTTTTTAAATATTGCGTAACAATGCGCATTTTTTTACACCGCTGGTGCGTCACAAAAATTGACGCACAGGCGGCGCAAGGCCTTCATAAATATGGTCCTGGATTTTCCCCGTGCTTCGCCGGTGCGCGTACTATGCGCTTCCCCCGCGCAAAACGAAAAAAAAAATTAATGCCCCGCAGAACCCTATTTTAGCCCCTACATCAAACCTAGGGGGTCAGAGGGGGTCTACTCTTCCCCCTTATGGTCATTTGCCCCTTTTTTTTTTCAAACCCCTTGTGTCTCGATTTTACCGAGACACAAGATGGCGGCCGCTCCAGACTGTTTAGAATGTTTACAGACACCCAAGAGCCAATCAGCTTCCTGCGCGCCTATAGATATATATATTTTTTGGCACCTAAATTACTCAAAATCCACTGCAGCACATATCTTGAGACATAGCAAAGGCACACCGGGCTACCAGTCCCTTCAATTTTGCCAAGTTTGGTGGAAATCCATTCAGCCGTTCGGGCTAAAAGTAAAATCGACCGCCCTATGGAAATTTACATGGGGAAAACGCGTTTTGGGACCCCCCTTTTATCTCGGCCCCCACTTGACGTATCCCCCCCAAACTTTCAAGGAAGGACCGGAGCTCGACGAGGCCATTTTCAGGAAATTTTCAGGCAGATTCGTCAACCGGTGCCAAAGTTATTCCAAATAGGATTTTTTTCAATGTTAAATCTCAAAATTCTAACTATAACTACCTACTGGCGACCGCCAGTAGGTAATATATATATATGTATGTATATATATATATATATATATATATATATATATATATATATATATATATATATATATATATATATCGAAAACCTCCGTTCTCCTGCCACAATCACCTCTGCCCTGATTGCGCTGGAAACAGACACGGACCACGCTTGGATGCTGGTTAGTTGTATTTTATTCAGCTGTCGCCATAACGTTTCGGCTGAAAAGCCTTGATCACATGACAGCGTAACCTTGTTTTTTCGACATATTTAAAGTGCACAGTGCTCATTAGTGATTGGTTCTTTTCAAACCTTGCATACATTTGGTAAAAACTGATGATGGACTTACACATTGCATTATATCAAAATATATACATATTTACAATGATTTTCATCGTTTTTTCCGATCCACTTTCATCTAATATTGGGATAAATCCCTAAGTATTTTTGCACAATATCGGGTTAAATCCCTGTGTATGTACAAAACAATATATATACGAATTTTTCACATTTTTCACATTTTCACATTTGCCTTGTGTCATTGTATGTGTATTCCTACAAGAATATATATATAGATTTTTTACATTTTCACGATGTTGCCATATTCAGTGCAATTCTGGGTTGAATCCCAATATACCTTACAAACTACTTGTCATTTTTTTACCTTTTATGCATTATATGTGTTTTAACCCGTGCCCCATACAAAGTGCTCCTGTGCAAAACCATATATAAAAATTATTTAAACCAGGGCTATACCTTGTAAATTTTAACAATTGCTTTTCACGGTATTAGTTGCTTAACCACCCGTGTTTTGTTTCTACTTTCTACCTCACACGACAGGTATATTTTGATTACTCTTTTTGTCATTGAATATTCCCAGTTACATGACTCTACATATTCATTTCATTTACCTCAGGTTGTTAGATATAACACTTTCTATCCTCGAAAATGGTCCTCCCACTTCTTACTCTTTTTACACATTATTTATTTTCCATAGTACCTATGATAGTTGCCCAACTAACTCTATAAAATTCATTATTTACAGTTTAAGTTTGAATCATCTATATACAACTGCATCTCATTACACATATATATAACACAACTTTCAAAAATATAAAAACCTCTATATTTTTATCCTTTCTAATTCATATATATACACATCCTATTTACATATTCATTGCATTAGCTCTATTTTGTTTCTCTCACTTGGGCAATTCTATCATTGGCTGTCCCTAATTGTGCAAACATGTATACAGATCCTCTGTCAGGTTCAAACCTACCGGCTGTTTACTGTTAAACTTGAGTATATAGTTGGTTTCCATTTTTCGCAGTTTATTTTCCCTGTTGCCTCCCCTCCTACTCATACTTACTGCATCCACCACCCAGTATTGTAAGTCCTTGTTGTTGCTCTGGTGATGACTTTTGAAATGCCTCGCCACGGGATAGGTGTTATCCTGCGTGGTTATTGCCCTTAAATGCTGCAATATTCTTTTGTGCACGGGAAGCTTCGTGCTTCCCACATATTGCCGTTTGCAGGGACATTCAAGGACATACACAGCAAAGTCCGTTTTACAGGTAAGGACTTTGGTGATACGGTGCTCTTGATCACTGAATCCATCCCTATACACTTTTTTGTTCACTCCATGAACGCATGCTTTGCAGGTTTTACACCTGAAAAAGCCTTGATTATTCTGGTACCAAGAGCTACTGTCAATAATTTCCGGGCAAGTTACCACCAGTCTTTGTCTCATGTTGGGGGCTTTACTGAAGGTTAAGGAGGCTTTTTTAGGGAGATCTTGCCCTATTAAAGGGTCACTGCTGACAATCGGCCAGTTTCTGTTGATAATTTTGCGTACTGCCTGGTGTTGATTACAGTACCCCACTATTATGCGGAAGGGTTCCGGCTGCTTATTATAGTCAGGGTTGAGTACGGGTTCCTCATTAGATTCCTCAGCCGAGGTCTCTATGATACCTAATAAATCCTCACGGTCCTTGACCATGGATTTTGTAATAGCCTGTTGGATGATCCCTTTACTGTAGCCTCGCTCCATGAACCGCTTGGCACATTCATCTTGTGCTTTTAGCAGCTCACTGGGTTCACTACACAACCTGCGTATCCTCAGCATCTCACCGTACGGAATACTCCGTATAAGATGGGCTGGGTGAGTGCTGCTGGCGTGTAAGACCGTATTCCCTGCTGTTGTTTTGCGGAATAGTCTGCTTGCTAGCTTGTTCTCACTGACGTATATTTCTATATCCAAGAAAGGGATCCTAATCTGGCTCATTGTATAGGTAAAGTTAATGTTCAATTCATTTTTATTCAGATTTTCAATGAATCTTTCCGCATCTCCCTGCGTCCCTCTCCACACTACTACCAAATCGTCAATAAAACGATACCATGATACAATGTTTTCCGTCATTTCTTTTTCAAAGTTGGGTCTGAGGACCAGTTCTTCCCAAGCCCCCATGTGTAAACATGCCACGCTTGGTGAAAAACTGGCCCCCATTGCCACCCCCTGACATTGTCGATACAAAAGATTGTTAAAAATGAAGACATTGTGTTCAAGGCAGTACGTCAACATAACCAGCAACATTTCAGTGTGGTCTTTACAGTCAGCAGATCTTCTAGATAGATAGTATTTGACCGCATTTATACAATCTAGATGTTTAATACTTGTATACAAAGAACTTACATCTAGTGCCAACAGCCAGTCTCCCGGTTGCCACTCAATGTCTCGCATTTTGCCAAGGAAATCACTTGAGTCCCGGATATATGAGTCCAAGTTTTTTACAAAGGATTGTAGGAATTGGTCTATATAGACCGATGTATTTTCAAGCAGTCCCCCCATTGCGTTGATAATAGGTCTCCCCGGGGGTTCTTCACGGTCTTTGTGCACTTTTGGTACGAAGTAAATACATGGCATCACCGGATAATCCACCTTTAGATACCTGTATTCAGCTTCCGATATGAGATTCTTCCTTTTCCACTTTGACAACCAGCCATGATATTCCGTCTGCCAGCCTTTGACTGTTGTCATGTTCACTCTCTCATAATGTTGTCGATTATTCAGTTGCTTGAGTGCTTCTTTCTCATACATTTCCTTGGTGAGCAGGACTACGTTGCCACCCTTATCACTTGGCCGAACTACTATGTTTTTGTCCTTGCTTAGTTTTGTTATTAGTTTTTCATATTCCTTGGTCTGATCATTGTTTTTGTAGTGTTCCTTGTTTATGCGTTTTTGCAATTCTTTGAGATCATTGGTCACATTTTCATGGAAGATATCTATTCCATCTCGTGGTAGTATCGGACAAAACGTTGATGGTGGTTTCAACTTGGTTAAACCGGTTTCGCCCTCCTTTTGTTTCCTTCTTGTTCCACCAAAAATATCTGGCAGAAGCGGTTATATATATATATATATACACACACATTCCCTTCTTCACTGGCAGGGCGATGTGGAAACAGGGAGGCAGGAAGTTATGAGTCAATTTGAAGCTAGATGTAGTGGGCGTGTTTCTTGTGGGGCATTCTGGTTAGTGCAGTTCCCTCTGATTCCACCCATAGTGAGTCAACGGCACCCGTGTGAAGTGGTGTGCCGATTGAGCAACGTGACACAATTGGTGGAGTACAGAAGCCAGATTGATCACCTGGCATGCTTCAAGTGAACCCAATGTGGTGAGAGAAGCAACTGTGGACTAGGAGGGGAGGCTCCCACTATGGGTGGAATCAGAGGGAACTGCACTAACCAGAATGCCCCACAAGAAACACGCCCACTACATCTGGCTTCAAATTGACACATCACTTCCTGCCCCCTGTTTCCACATCGCCCTGCCAGTGAACAAGGGACCGTTTGTCCAAAAACGCGTATGGCATAAGAGGCATGAATCACACTTGAACTGTGAAGTTTTCAATCTGCAGCGGCCAATAAATAAGTTTTTATTGCCGCGTGAGTCTTGCCGAGTGTTGACGTTTGGAATATATATATACACATATACATACATACATACATATACATACATACATGCACACACACACACACACACACACAATAATAACACACTTGGCAAATGCGTTAAATGCATGGATAATAATATGAAATGCAAGCCGAAAATAATATGGGCAAAAATTTAAGCAGATAATACTGGACGCCCTGCAAGAAATCCGAAACATATATGCACTAAATACATGATGAACTCAGATGTGCACACAAGGTTACTCACACATCACAAAGTCAATGTTCAAAGAAAGCACCTCAGATCACAGCCACTGGAAACTGAATGTACCCACAGTCCCGCACCACAATGAAACAATCAAAAATAAAACACATCACCTGGCGCAAACTTCATCCTGGCCGACTGCAGATTAGGGGATTCACAGCCGGGGTCAGGAGACTCAGCAAACAGATTCCTGCACTGCAGATGCTTCCACCATTCAGGCTCAAAATCCCGGTTTCCAAGTCAACAAACCTCAGCTTTATACTCTCAAAACATACTAGAAGGTACTGAGAGGCCTTCCTTCTGCAACAAGGAAACTTACTGGAATTGGCCACTTTCCAGGCAAGCACTTCAAAGGCAAAGGAGTTCCCATGTTCCTTCTGTATTCTCATGTGTTCCAGCCTTTATCTTAACAAAGCTTTCGAAAGCCTCTGGCAGTGCATTCAACAACAATCTCCAAAAACAAAGCAACCTTGAACACAAATAACCTAAACAACTCGAGTAATCTGGGGGCCTGCCTGTGTGCGCAAAAAGCTCAAGCAAGACAGAGTCTGAATTCAAGATGACATGAGGGCATGTCAAAGCCAATAGTAAGAACTTAATAAAACTTCCCAGTGTACAACACAGTGCACATTTGTGCACCACTGCCAATAGCATCACACACTTTATCTCCCAATGTACAACATAATGCACATGTGAGCACCACTGCTCATAACATTGCACTTTAAGACCAAAAAGTACATTCCACACCTCTCTCTCTCATGCTTTTAAATGCACATCCCACACGTTCTGTTCTTGGCAAGCTGTTCTACTATGTGACAGCTTCCACTTTAAAACTACAAGAGATACGAAAGGCATCTTCAAGGAAAAAAGCACATGAAGGGAAACATTTTGTACATTTGGGCAAGGGTAAAATAAAACACAAAAAGTCAATTAAAACAATGGTAGTCAAAGGTCATCACGTGGTTTCAAACCATAGGAGTGCCTCTAGCACTACAGTGTGCAGCGATGTTAATGTTAACCCCTTGCAGAGGATTAGCGAGAGAAACAACACCGAAGAAGAAAGTGACTGAAGACTAGCAGTAGATATGCCACGGGGAGGACCATCTAGGATGGGTAATCAGTTTACAATGATGATGTTTGATTGAGGGCTAAGAACTTTAAATGGCTCAACTAGATCTGATGTGCCAGCTATACATACTTTTAGTTGTGTAACAGGTCAAGAGTCGTTGGTTCTATACCAGTAAAACTGGAATCCTGGCCTTTTGTAACGGTCATGTTAGCAGTCGAAAGAGTGGAAAGCAACCACAAACCAGTGCCAACATGCTTATTGCTTCCAAAATATAAATACGAGTGTTCAGTGATTGATCCATGGTCTCCACCACTTCATCTTCACCTCACTAGCAACTAGAGAAATAGAGTCCTGAATTTTAAGCTAAATTGGCCCCAAGAATAAAGTAACTGTTAGAACAAAATACAAAAGAGTTGACTACAGCAAAGGACATTGAGGGTCGTGTGCACATTGAGATCTTTAGAAACTGTTAAAGAAAGTCAGGCTGAATCTTGTCAGTACTGGACAAAACAGGTCCATACATTTAAACCATAATACCTTAAACTTGTATGAAGGGGAGAAGCATAATCTGAACAGAGTTTTAAGAGCAAGGCATAACAGATTTAAGGGAGAGGAGCTTCTGAGGTTATGCAAGACAATTTGCAAAACCCTCACAGCCCAATAGAAGAAGCAGGCCTGCCTCAGAGCATGGGAAGCTGTTAAAACAGCTGTATGGGATTAAAATACTAAAAGCTTCTAGGAACTAATTACACGGAGCCTTCAAGGTGTTCTGAATCTGGTGTGGGAGCAAAAGAGCAGGAAAAGTATATTAACCACTTGCACTCCTTAGCAGATAATACTGTAACAATCTTGGCCACAAAATGGACATTCTACATGTATGCCGAAACGACTCCTGCCATTGTAGCTCAAAACCACAATCAGGCTCTGGCTCTAGACAACATTACTATGGAATGAATTTACTCAAAGGTGGAATCTTGTGGTGTACTCTCAGATTAACGTGCTTGTCAAAAGTGGTTCTGCCCAAAGTGCTGGAGCTTGGCGATTATAGTCCCATAAAAAAAAAAAAAATGGAAAGTCATTACCCAGGCAATTATCTTCCTATTTCACTCATTGATAGGCTAGGGAAAATTTACGCAAAGGTCTTACTCAACCATACACAGAACTGTGCGGATAGTAATACCATTTTAAGTGACGCCCAAGCTGGATTCAGAAAAGGGATGAGTACAGCTGACAGGCCCAACATATTTCATCTGCCTTAATATGCTAAGCTAAACCAGGCACTGGTGTTCATGCATGACCTTGGCTGACCCAAGGACTGCCTTTGACTCCGAAAATGGAAGTCTCCGTGGCAAGCACTGCAGAGGTAAGGGATGCCCAAGTGGATGAGTGCGGTGCTGCAGGGCTTGCAGATTTCAAAAGTCAGCTAGAGTCATGTAGATAAGAGTTGATGACTGTACTAAAACAAATTCAATAAACACTGGGTTTTCAAGGGCTGTGCCACCGTACATTAAATATTATCCATGCCTATAAATGTCTATGGGGCACACTTACCCAACATAAATTTAGACACAAGCTAGATAGGAAGTAGCAAGGCTGATATCCTTTTGTGGACTGATGAGGGGCGCGACTGTAAAACACATCTCTGGCATCTGTGGTGAGAATATTTCTAGAGGTATTTGATTCTATGGAAGAAAGGGGGAGGCACTTTTCCCACACCGCGACCTAGATTTCACACCTACTACAAGAAGAGAGAGAGATTTCACTGAGAGGGGGATTCAGAACCATTGGGAACATTTACCATCAGGTACGAATAAAATATTTCAATCAGAGGTGACGGAGTTTGTGTGGGGGTAAAATACCGCTATAATGCTCTTTGATACACAGGACGTATGCCCTTACAACGAACATGAAGTGACCTGGCAGCGTACACATTTTGTAAACCTCATCCGAGTCCAATCAGGCACAAGATGTATGGTTTCTGGTATCTGGGTCTTACAATTCAACTAACACATTAAAAATTGGCCATATGAGCTAAGCTTGGAGGAGGAATTGCAGGGTTTGCCCTCAGAGGAGGCATGGGGATCCCGTTGGTCAGACGTCCTCAAACGTTGCAGAAACAAACACAAAAGGGAACCATCCTATAAGGTGCGGTATAGGTGGTATAGGATATCAACATCTCTGCAACCTAGGATTCTGTAAGGAATGTGACAGGGGTGTGAGCAGAGTCATAGCCATATGGTGGTAATACAGTGTCACCCAGACTTTCTTAAAGAAAGCTCAGGAAGACACCAAAGGGGTGTTAGGGTTCCTGTTCAAATTTCTGGGCACTAAGCCAGCATAGCTGAAAGAAAAAAGCAACCATAAGTGGCCACTAATTATGCATTTGCCAGCGGGGGGGAACCATAATATTAATTTGTAGTGTAGAAGGAGGGAATGCCCACCGATAGCCTACTGGTTTAATAAAATATCGAATATCCTAGCAGAGGAGCTCCTAAAACAAGAACAATAGATTTCCTGTCAATCAACGTGCATCTTAATTCCAGTTTCCTTGCATGCGAATGGGTAACAAAGCAAAAAAAGCTATGTATGAAAATAGATGTCATTAAGATGGGTAAACAAATCCATCATAGGGCGGCAGTAATGGAGCACATTCACAAACAGCACTGTGCTTTGCCTGTGCCAAAATGCAAAGCTGAATAATGGACTCTTTGAATGTCTGTGTAAAACACGATACACTTAATGACTGAATTCCAGGTCTGTCTCCATACCACAAACAATAAATTTCACCCTGGCTCTTGGGGCCACTATACCAGAATGAAACAAACATTGGCAAAGCCAATATGTCTCGCCTTTATAATGCGAGTCCTGAGCTGTTGGCTTTGCGAATGTTTGTCTGTAAAGTATTGTTTATTTTATTTTTTAAAGATAATGAAAGAAAAGCAAACAAATACCTTATTGTATCTGAAAACAAAGCCATTGACTTCAATTTTTATGTATGGCATGGTTTATTTCTCAAATACTTTACACGTAGCAAAGTCTGAAAAGAATTGGAAAAAGAGTAAGGGAGAGGCTGGACGTAGAGGGAAGTGCTTGCCAAAGCCTAGTTTACTTTTCAAAGGATTCAGACATTTGGTTCTCTGTAGTTGCCCAGGGAGCAGATTATGGTCCTCAAAGAGAAGTACCATGCTAAGTACACCTTCTGACTCAGATCTTAGCTGAATTTTATTTGTATTTTTAAAGTTTTATATAGCACGAACAAGATGTTTGCATATATCAGAGCGCTTTACAGAAACGAGGGGTAAGGGAAACAAGGGGGTGGTTAAGCAAACTTTTTGGGTACAAAATAGTAGTAGGTAGTAAGTGAGTAGCAAAATAGGATAGCAATCAGATAAAACAAAAAGAACACTTAGACAATCAGATAAGCAAATAATACCAAGTCGGTGCAACGTGTTCGATATATCCAAAAAGGAGTTCAAGTGAATTTAGCCATAAGGATGGCCTTTACTTCTTTCTTTTAAAAAGCAGTGGGGGAGATGACCCTTGTTTCGAGAGGGAGTGCGTTCCAGATCCTGGGTGCCATTCCAGAAAAGGAGCGTTTATATGTTTTTTTCCTTCCGGAATCCTCGCGGTTTCAGGAGGAGATTTTTTGTGCTTCTGGTGGATCTCGAGCCCCCTGATATAGTCCGCTTTTGAGTGAGGTAATTGGGTGACTTGTGGTGTACAGCCATGTGAGTCATACAAGCGATTTTCAGCTGTATTCTAGCTTCGAAAGGCAGCCAGTTCAGGGATTTTAAGTCAGGGGATATATGCAAATGTTTTTTTGATCCCGTGATAAGTCTTGCTGCAGCGTTCAAGGAGGCTCTTAGGGGTGCGGTTGTTGATAGGGGGAGTCCGCAGAGGGAGACGATTCCGTAGTCTATGCGTGGTATGACTAGGGCTTGTACTGCAGTTTGGAAGTCCTTAGCTGGGAGAAAGGGTTTAAGTTTCCTCAAGGTGTTGATTTGGAAATTCGCTCCCTTAGTTGCTTTGTTGATATGCTGCTGCATGTTGAGATTGGTGTCAAGTGTGATGCCTAAGGATTTCGCGGAGCCCACGATAGTGGGTTGGACATTAAGTGCAGTTAGGTGCTTTAGCCAGGTTTGGGTGGTGGATATTTTCGAAGGAGGTGCGATCAGAAGGAACTCAGTTTTCAGAGCATTTAGTTTGAGGTGGTTATCGGCCAACCATGATTGGGTGTTTTTGAGCGTGGAGTTCAGAAGTTTGATGTCTTCCAGTGATTGTAGTTTGAGATAGAGTTGAGTGTCATCGGCGTACATGTGAAAGTGAACATTAGATGCTTGTAACAAAGTGGTGAGTGGTTCCATGACTAGATTGAACAATGTTGGGGATAGGGAAGATCCTTGTGGGACGCCTAATGTTACAGGCACAGATCGGGTTAACACGTTGTTGATCTTGAACTTTTGAGACCGGTTATGTAGAAAGAAGTGAACCACTTAACAGTCTCAGATAGACCCATTCTGGTGTTTAACAGCTCAAGTAGATTCTCATGTTTGACGGTGTCAAATGATGACGAGAGATCAAGTAGGATGAGGAGGCAGGTGTCGTTATGATCTAAGATTTGGAGGGCGTCATCAATTATATTACCCTCAATCGACCACACGCTGCTTGACTCTGCGACACACACATCAGAAATTAGATTACTGATACAGGATTGGCGAGTGTCTGCCTCAAAACAATCCTTCGTATATGAGACGAATTCGCTGTCTCTACGTTCACTTTGGCTGTAACAAAGAATGCACCCCATCTTAACTAGACTATCGCCCTATGTTTCACATGTGTGAAGATTAGACACGACTTCACGGACATTCCAGATTGATTGATTTTGAACTTTGAGTCAAGATATCAAACGACTCACAGTTAATCAACAAAGAAACACCTCAATTTTAATCAAGTGTAATTCGCTACACGTATTTCATGCGACGAAGGTGCAGGAGCATTCCACAAAGATTACATTACCTCTATACAGATCATAACTGACAGCAGTCCTGAGGATGGTTTCTACAATTGACTCTTAGGAAACCGAAACGTCGACAGTACATCTTATCCCTATCTTTGTTTTATTCAATGTGGTGTGGGATAGGTGTTTTTTAGGTTCTGTTGAGTCACGTAGTAATTTATTTATACATGTACCCACAGTCCTAAACCTTATTTGTTTACTTATCTGTATATGAAGTCACTTATCTCAATGAATTTTTGATAAAACTATTTTTCTAATACACCTTGTGTCTTTGTTTGTATGTTGTGTTTTAATGAAACAAAGTATCTATATTGAATTTTGAGTCAAATAGTATTGGATTGATTCATAATAAGGATTATTGATTTATCCTTCTATAACTAATTTGAGTTACTGAACATATAGAAAATAAATTCCCTTGAAGGCACTTTTACCTTTCCATCAATTATGTGTGTCATAGCTGTTTCCGTACTGTGTCTTGCTCGGAAGCCTGGCTGGTGAGGGTTGAGGAGGTCAAACTGATCGATGTGTTTTGTCAGTTGGAGTTGTATGCATTTTTCCAGCAGTTTGGCCAGGGTGGGGATATTGGTGATAGGGCGGTAATTGTTTAGGTCAGCAGACGGCCCTTTCTCAAGCATCATAAAAGCCATTGTGCGCATTCATGCAATATGTGCAATTTAGGAGATGGAACAAAAAAAACGTTAAAGTCTGCTCTTCTGACCTACCCCGGCAAAAAAAATCCCTGTTGATTGTGCTGCTACAGATAAGCTGGGAACACAAGGGGGGTGGGGGCGTTGAAGATGGGAAGCTGCAAATAAGGGAGATAGCTAGAAATCACATGCACTCATGTATTGCTGAATAAAAAGGAAAAAGTAGTTCGTAAATGTGAGCAGTGGAAGGACTCAAGTCAGCCAATCAAAACTATCATAAAGAGTCTATGCACCAGGGGAGGGGCAAATACATGAACAGGAATACAAGTCATAAAATAAGAAGCAAGGAAAGGAGAGTGACAATAAAGCCAACCAATGTTACACAACGGGCAGGCAATAAGCACATTTTAAGTTCAAAATGGAACTTTCACTCCCAGACAGCTTAAGTTTTCTGATAACAGAGACTGAATAAGAAGAGAGTCCAGGAAACCGAGATATCTCTTGCACACTCTTGTATTGGGTCCCATTAGCCTTCCGTCCATTCGCACATCATAGCTTAATAGGGAAACCTACTCAGAAGAACTATTAGAGCCAGAGATATGAGATAGATTTTCTATGGCTGTTGATAAAGGAAGGAAAACATATTGTGTAACTTTTTGTAATCTGCTCGATTTCTTTCCAAAGGCCTCCCAATAGTAAACAAGGATTTTGTGGTAATGTTTAGAATTATATGATGCAGTCATGATACAGTGGAATTGCATCACAGTGAATATTCTAATTTAAACCAGTACTTGATGAGCTTGCTGATGATTGCTGCATACATCTTGTACTTCATTAAAGATACTTTATTTTAAATACATCAAGTATTTCTGTGGATTAGTACATAATTTAGATATCGTAGAATGTCGTTTGGGTTGGCATCAGCCTCAGCTGTGTTCCAACGTATTATGCAGAATATTTTTAAGGGTATGGACAGAGTGTTGTGTTTTCAAGAAGACATTATGATTGTGGGAAGTTCATTTGAGGAACATGATCAGTTGATGGATGAAGTATTGCGTAGAATTTCAGAGTATGGTTTGACAATAAAAAAAGAGAAATGTCAAATAAGATTGAATCAGGTCAACTATTTGGGTCATCAGATATCAGCAGATGGTATAAGACCAAAGAGTAGTATTGTGAAAGCTGTGAGGGATGCTCCATCTACCATTAATAAGGATCAATTGAAGTACTTTTTAGGTCTTGCTGAATATTGTTCTAAGTTCGTGCCTAAATTCGCTGATTTAGTGGAACCCATGAGGCTTCTTTAAAAAAAAGGAGTGATATTTGAATGGAATGTTAAATGTGACGACGCATTTGTTAAAGTGAAACATAGTCTTTCCAATCCCCCGTCATTAGGTCATTTTGATTTTAAGAAAAGATCTATTTTGGTTACGGATGCAAGTAATATTGGTCTAGGGGCAGTGTTGATACAAGTCTCAGATGGTAATGAAACTATCATTGGGTTTGCATCACGCAGATTACAGGGAGCGGAAAAATCGTATTCCACTATTGAAAAGGAAGCACTGGCGTGTTGTTGGGGAATAAAACATTTTAAGTACTATCTGTGGGGGTTGCCTTTTGTTGTGAAAACGGATCATAAACCCTTAGTTCATGTTTTTAAAGGAGGACGGGGTTTAGATGGAAGTGTGACTCCCCGTATATCGAGGTGGTTGTTATCTGTTTTGGACTTCAATTTTGCAGTTGAGTATGTGCGAGGCAATAGAAATGTTATTGCCGATTGTCTCTCTAGAATGCCGGTGGATGACGATTCTTGTGTGGAAATTTTAGAAGATTTCGTTGTTAGTATAGACTGTTAATTTGCTGTTAGTCAGGAAGAGTGGAGAGAAGCTTTGGAGAAGGATGAGGAATACAAGAAGGTGAAAGAATTGATTAGGAATTCTTGGGATGGATCTAGTGAAGGAACTGTACATAGACAATACACAGTGGTTAAGGATGAACTTAGCTTGCAGGGTGACCAAGTTTTTAGAAGAAATAGGATAGTTCCACCGGTTTTGTTGAGATCAAAGTTGTTGAGAACATGAAGGGCACTTAGGCAGGAGTTTGACAAAACGTAGATTAAGAGAATCTTATTGGTGGCCAGAGATGTACACGAATGTGGAAGACCTTGTGGGAGATTGTCATGCTTGCAGAAATAGTGTTAAGGTAAAGGTTACAAGAGAACCCACATTGAGATGTGTGAATCTACCTATGAGACCTTCGGAGAAATTAGGGTTGGATGTTTTGGGTCCGATTGACAAGTTGGGAAGCAATAATCGGTTTTTACTTGTGTTGGTTGATTATCAAAGCAAATGGTTTACTTGCAAGTCAGAGGGACAAGTCTGTACTGCGAATCTGATAGCATTTTTAAAGGAAGTTTTCTTGGAAGAAGGGGTGCCGAAAACTCTTGTAACCGATAACGGTGTTCAGTTAGTTTCTTCAGATATGTCTAGTTTCCTTGTTAGTCTTGGGATTACATGAGAAAGTGGCCTTGTTCCGTCTGCAAGCCAATGGACGAGTAGAAAGGGTAAACAGCATGGTAATGGATTGTATTCAACTTTCTTTGGCTAATGGTTTATCATGGTAAGATGAATTGAGAAGAATGATGTGGGGTCACAGGATTACGCTTCATTCGGTTACTGGAGTTTCTCCTTTTATGGCCTTGAAAGGAAGAGAACCGGGTACTAAGGAATCTCCAATGTGGTTGAAGGAAAAAAATCGGATTTGGGTTGATAGAGAAAGGATGAGGTCAAGAGTTGTTGATTATCAGTGGCGCAATAAGATGGAATTTGATAGTAGGAGATGTGCTAAGGATTTAGTCTTTGAGGAAGGTGATTGGGTTGTTGTGAGAAAATTTGGTTTTGTAAGGAAGGGAGAAAGTAAGTTTTCTCAGCCGCATAAGGTTGTTTCTGTTAAGGGTTCTGTGGCTGAACTGGATGATGGCAAGAAATTGAGTTTTGGTAGTTTGTGTAAAGTATCTCATCTGTAATGACATGTTTTTATATGCGTTGCATTTTGTGAGAAAAAAATAATGTTTTCTTGTAATAGGTTTTCTTTTATATATGTAGATTGTTTATTTCCTAATGTTTTCTTATTTTTCTTTTAGATTCCGTAAGGGGGAAGATATGTGGTAATGTTTAGAATTATATGATGCAGTCATTATGCAGTGAATTGCATCACAGTGAATGTTCTAATTTAAACCAGTACTTGATGAGCTTGCTGATGGTTGCTGCATATATCTTGTACTTCATTAAAGATACTTTATTTTAAATACACAAAGTATTTATGTGGATTACTACATATTTCCAGTAGGAACCCCAGCTTACTCGAGTTCGTATGGTCCAATTCCTCCTGCTCCAGACTTGACGCAAAGCAATATTCATACTGATAGCTAGTGGTGGGGGCATGACAGTGGGGAGCAATTGTTTTCAGTTTTTTTGTTTTATATTTTTTACCTGGGAGTTGCATTTGAGGTCTGTCTCGACAGCACAGCTGCCACAAGACCTTAAATGATCCACAGAATAATGCCTTTCAGAGATACAATTGAGAGAAGTCTTAGGCTCTATCCAGGTGGATTTCTTGAACTATCAAATTTGATTTGGAAGATATTTTGGACTTTCACTGAAAACAAGTACTTGTATTGCACTTTTTGTCTTGTGGAAATGCTTATGCTCCATACACCGGACTTGACTGTGTTGGTTATGATAGCAAGCCAATGATTAGAGTACAAGCCTGATCTGTTCATTATGTAAAGTTACAATAAAAGACAGTAGGCCTCGCATGTTTATTGTAAAAAGTAAATTTCAAAGTCAACAGACATTGGAGGGTGGATTGGTATTACTCGTTACTTGTATTAAAACTTGCAGAGCTATATTGTTTTAAAGACTTTCTTAAGAATACTATAGTAGTCAAGGATCTGACAGTCCATGGGTATACAATTTAACAAAGTAAGAATTCTTGTTACGCAAGAGCCACACTAGTGAAGTAGTGTGGCTCACTGGTTAGAGGCGGCAGACCCGAGAGCAGAGGACGGCCCGGGACCAGGGTTCGATTCCCGGCACGGCAGGTTTCTGGACCAGGGTCAGCGGACTCGATAATTCTCTCGCCTCAGTGCCCACTCTGATCAGCGATCACACTCGGCAACTCTGGGCATTAGCTTGCCTCATCTTCACTAACGGCCCCACCAGACCGCCGGGGATGCCTGGTCTCACCCTGGAGATACCCATTAAGGGACCATCTCTCAGGGAAGCCAGGAAGGGTTTCGCAGCGGTCGAAGCGCCTTGGGACCCTACGGGTAAGTAGTGCGCTATATAAATGCCAATACATACATACAGGCCTTTTGCGGGAGATAGCATTTCACTTTGTCCAATCGAATTTTGCATACATTCATAAATGTACCCTTGAATGCCCATTGGTTGTCTATTTGGAAAGCTTACGCTCAATTCAGTTAGCCTGAATATTATAGTGACAAACTAATATTAAACGTTATGCTTCCGATTTATACACTGGGAAAAGTTGTTGTTGTCATAAGTCTGATCTGTTTATTATGAAACATTAAGGCAAAGGTGACAAGTCTGGCTTATTTATGGTGAAATGTATTTGTTAGTCAGTGGAGTATTATCTCATTGTGTTAAAGCCTGTGGATAGATATGTACATTTTTTAAATGAAATCTCGCACATTACTGTAGTAGGCAATGTTTTTGGTATTGCCCCAGCACACCAACAAACCCTAGGGGTAGAAGATTTCTGGTGTGATCATCCTTGTTAAGCACTTGAGGGGGTTGTATATTGTTTAGCCAATAGTAACTTTGTACATATTTGTAATTTTATAATGGTGTGTATGATAGTTGTCAGCTCATGCACTCTTCAGTGGGCCTGTGCTAAGCCCTTAGTAAATACTAAAAGCCTTATTAGTTCGTTGGCAAGATTATTTCAGATGCAATAGGTGAGAACACTATTATGAAAAGTTATAACAAAGGCATCAGAGCCTATTTACTTATTATGAAATGCATATGTTAAAGCCAATGAGCCTTGAATCAATAATGGTTATCACACTGTGTTAATAGCCTGCAGATGTGTATTTTGTTAGATAAAATCTTAGCGAGTAAGTATTTTGGTGTTGATCACATTCTTTGACAAAGTTTAGGAGGAATAGATGTTCACTGTAATAATTACTTTTGGAATCCCTTCCAAAGATCTGGCATGCTTAGTTGTCTGCAGGATCTTGTTACCAAATATGTCATTGGAATACATTCAAACATACATCACTTCAGCCATTGGCTGAAGTGTGATGAAATGTGTCTGATGACATGCACATCCACCTAAACATTAGTGCACTTCACTGCTAGAGCTGGCAGGCCAGTCGTTTGGTTTTCGAGTTTCTCTCATTTATAGGTCCCCTTTCATGTCTTCCCTTTTTAATTGTCATTTGAGTGCATACTAAAGCACCCCAGACAGAGCTAAACAGAAGCTTGCTTGCACTCATTTTATCTGCAGAGCAGCACTTCCCTCACGGCCACTGCCTCTAAACCATGGTATCATACCTAATGGTATTGTCCATAGTGTATCATTTTTTCACCCTTCCAAGATGGTCAGCACATGGCAGCCATGCAGGAACTTTGAAACAATGGTATATTATAGCCTTATAGCCCACCTTAGCGGGCTATACCGGCTATTAAAGGCCCGCTGAATCGTTAAAGGCCCGAGCCGAAGGTGAGGGACTTTAACGAGACAGCAGGACTTTAATTGCCGGTATAGCCCTGCTACGAAGGGCTATAAGGCTATTAGAACATTCTGCCACTAGAAGGCAGAATGTTCTAACAAATTAAACAAAGGTTCTCGAAGCTCGAGGGGATGTAAATCCCCTTGAGCTTCGAGAAGCCTTTGTAGAACATTGGAATGTTGCTCAGCGGGCCTTTACCGGCCCGTAGAAGCAGGGAGCACTCCATTGTCTGCAATGGAGCTCCCAACATTCCAATGTTCTAATATTTGTTATTGCATGTGCTTGTCGTATTGAGGTGACAGCAGGTTTTCTTTTTTCTACCGGTTTTCTTTTAATTTATCTTGCCTTTGTTGTTGAGTTTGGGTGTGTGCTTTACTGTTGTTATGTAAGTGGGTAAATGCAAGAATGAATCCGCGGATGGATAAGTGGACAGATGAGTGCAAATATAAGTGACAGAGTGCATGTTCTATTGAGCGCCTCAACCCATCAATGACTGAAGAGGCACTTTCTTTTAGAAGCCGAAACTGTGGCACTGTCTGTGCTTGATTATTATTGAAATGTATCCTTTTCGTAAGGACATAGAGAAAATATTCTCTATTGAACAGGGAGATTTTTGAACAACCAACTGCAAACCAATGGCATCATAATTTCCTAATTAGTCTAGAAACATTTGCCTTCATGTCTAAGTAGTTCAAGGCAGCTATAAAGTAATATTGATCTTTCTGTGATGCAACTGATGATGAGGGAGGTGAATGAGGACAGCACACGCAGCTGTTATTTTTGAGGCCGTCAGCTATTTTAACTCTGAATGTATAGATGGTGACCACAGACCAGTCCATGTCATACCACTTGATAGCTGGAATATTCCCCAAGCAGGAAAAGAACATTAACGTTTTTTAGATCAGTTTTATTTTGTATGGTTTTGATAGACCTGTGGTGAAGTGCAAAGTCAAGCTCCAAGCTTGGAATGTTATGAGGTCACTGGAGCATGGCATTCTCTCTGTACATTCTCTCTGTAGTGAGTTGCTCCAGTGCCTCTTCATGAAGAGATGCATCTTCTGGAATAAGCCTACATCTTCCACTACAAACCTAGTAGTGTTTTCATTACAGGACCCAAGACCTAGGTTCTAAAAGCAGCTTACAGTTTTCCAAATAATATCTATTTGCGGAGGGATAATTTACAACATTACAGATTTTACATAAACTGGTGGGATCCGGAAGAGAGAGCGGACTCTAAAACCCGAAAGGTGATGGAGGCTGCGGGATGTAGGGTTCTAGGACATACAGGATTGATGTTTACACTGAACAGAATTACAATTTGGTTACACGTAAAACCAAGACATTTTACAGAGTAAGACCATAATTATGTCAATTTCCCAAAACTGTACAAGAACCCAGGCCTCTTGGGTCAAAAATGGGAAACTTATCCTATTTAATGGTTACCGTTCACGAGAATGACAAGATGTGGATTTAAAATGAATGAGCTACAGCCATCAGGTGAATGCTACACTTTTAACACGTGGCAATGCACTTGAAAACGGAAATAAACGAGCTAGCAAACAGCATGAAGGGGAGGGGGGGAGTACACTAAAATAGAATGCAAGAGCACTTAGATCACCAACGAAAAAGGTTTCCATTTCAGTTCTCTGGGGAGCACCTAAAGTGCAGCCTATTATCATAGGTACGTCATTCCCACTCACATCACTATTATAAAGCGGTTATTGACAAGCTGAAAGCCGCAGAGAATTTGTAGATCTCAGGCTGGAGGTGTCATTAATTAATGCAGGGTTTGATCACTCAATGAATAACTGCAATGGAGTATGTTTACAAAAGGAGAAGGGCCTTTCGCAGAAACCAGTCTGTGTTTAGTATTTTTTTTTTTAAATGCGGATTTGGAAAACATCATGATTGCTTTTCCTAAACAGCCCCATTCAGATAGTAATTTTGCAAGAGCTGTGATAACAGACTAACATGTTCACTTCTCAAATTCCATATTAAACTATACTAACATGGGGTAACAAGTGCTATATGAATGAAAATCTTTCTTCCCCTTTTATCCCTCCGCTATTCTTCTCACTCCAAGTAATTGACTAATATCCACCACTGAAATTACTTCATATTTCACCATATTAATTCACCACTAATCCTTTGTAGGCTTCCTGAATAGCGTGCATCAACAAGCGCTATATAAATACAAACCTTTGTCCTCCTCTATCCTTCTGCTATCATTCCAAATCCAATTAACTGACTAACCTATCCACCACTTAAAATGTACTTGCATGTTTCAATATACTAATTCAACAATAATCCTCTATTGGTCCCGGATTAGCGTGCTACCCGCCGAGAAAGCGCTTAGACGCCTCGTCAGGGGTAGCAAGCGCTATATAAATGCAATTACAATACAATACAATACAATTTACTGACACTCATGAGTAAGTCACTTCCAAGCCTGAAGTAGGTCGCAACTATTCACAAAAATATTATTATCTGATACCAACATTTTGGGAGGATTGGAGGATCTATCGAGTAACTTGATAAAGGACAATGTGCTTCAAGCAGCTTTCCCTGCAACCCAATATGATTATGCAATTATGAAGCCATATTTATCCTGACGTGTAGCTATGAGGTTTTTATTAATCAAATGACCGTAATTGGAAATAGAGTATTGCATGATGGATTACCACTGTTGACCTTTCCGGGTGACCTCGGCCTAAGACTGACAGTCTACAGTGTGAAGGCAGTAAAGGAGAGGATTCTTTTCAACAAAGAAAATAAAGGGGTCATTAAACGACAAAAGCATAGAAAGCAACTGTGATTGAGCTGGAACAAGCATTTTACTATTAGGTAGTAATCCAAGTTGAGATGCAGAGAAAAATCTAATGTGGACTGGAGTAGGCGAGTGTAAGCTGAAGACAGGGTGCAAAGTCGCCATTAGGTACAAGAAGTCAAGGAAAACAAGCATCCCTTTCCGGACCGCTCTAGGAGTCACTCATGGATTCAAACCAGCACACTTAAGGTAAGGATGAGGGACACCAAGAGGAAAGTTCATATTGATTTATGGATTGTCATGTTTCGTAACGTGCCAGCTCACAACTTCACAGCGTGTTGCACGCAATACAAGAAACACCATATTTAATATCATTGAAAACATTGTGGGTGCGGGGAGAACACTGTGGTGGTCACGGACAGCAGCTTGGAGTACAACTTCAATTCCAGTCAATTTGGACAGCTTACTTGGGTTCAGTGAGATCCTCTGAAAATCACAGCGTCCCCTCTGGTGGAAAAGAACATTAGACAGCAAAGCCCGGTGTCTTTCCACTGATATGCTAGTACCTACAGGCATATCAGAGCTGGAGGGTAGTGAACCAATTCTTGAAGAATCCAATTACTAATTAGAAAAAAAAATGAAGAGCCTTCCATGCACTAGGCTGATGTCATCTGGCAATTGTATTTCCATCAATCAAATGATCAAACTGGAGGTGCATGACAAACGGGAGTCAGTCTGACGGCCATCCGCTATAGAATGGATAGAGATATGGAGACAACAGAGAACTGTATGAAGATCAGCAATAAGAAAGCAGACAAAGCAGAGGAAAGAGGAGCAGCAGTGAAACGGCAATGGCCAGTATGTCCACGGGTTACTAACTAAATGTTACAGTCATGGAGAAATGCATATTGCAATCTGCAAACAGATTCATTCTCCTTGAAAGAACAAGAGTACTTTTCACTGGCGAGTCACATTCATGGTTAATTTGTAAAAATGTAGACCCATAATGTTTTAAAAGCAGACAAAATACAAAGACATAGTACATGAAAAATGCCTGGAAATTGCCATTTGGTGTATGTGGGGCGTTACAATTAAAATGTAAGGATTAATAGGTTAGGTAGAACAGTCATTACTATCACTGTCCCAAAGATATTAACTTGGCGTCTGCTGGAGTGAGTTCCTGATCCTCAGTGGGTCCTTCCAGTTCCTGGACATCTGGTGTGGCATCAACTGAGCTCCTCCTTGAAAATAAAGGAGAAATCCTTAAATTTTGGGGTATTCGAGACCAGACCCATTCACTCCAAGATCTTGCTGCCCGCAAATGCGAAGCTCTGGTGAACAAGACTCTTTGTGCTACAGCTTGACTGGCAACACTAGATCAGCACTTCGTGCTACAGCATCGACTGTATATGACGCCTGACAGGATCTTTGCCCTACAGACACCACTGCCCAAAACACCCCGCCTGCTCTTCGCACTACAGCGATGACCATCTGCAACGTTCTCATTGCTACTCACAGCTTCCTCCAACACAAGCAGAACTCTTCGCACTAGACTTTAGAAGGCAACTTTCTTCAGGGGGACTAACCTGGTCCCTGTATCCAGCAGCACTCCATCGCAGTTGGCCTTAACTTGTACCTTTCACTGGGTCTTGTACAGCCATTTAGTCATGAGTGGCGCTTCGAGCCTTTAGACGTTATACTTACCCGACACCGTTAAAATTGCATATCTCCGTTTCAACCGATTGGATTTTTTTTATTTGGTATAAAATAATTTATTAAAATGTACTCTATTTTTCTAAATTGGTGTGGGATTTTTCTTTTGTTGTGTTTCACTGTATTGCTCTTTGTGTGATGCATAAATACTTTACACATTGCTTCTTAGTTTTTGATTGCCTTTGTGCCAAGCCACTAGAGGGTTAAGCACAGGTTTATTTAGTGAGTTTTTGTGGTTCACGCTAATAAGGATTGTGGCTGTTGCTTAAGCAGGATTTTACCACTCTCAACCAACAACCCATTTTCTCACAGTCTGCATCAGCAGCACCTGAAAACCAAAGAGAAACAGTGCAAAGCACACTGTAGTGTTTCCACTGGATTTACAACAGCTTGCTGCCACAGCATCCAGTAGTCCTTGACAAAAACTCTTTTTTCGAGAGAAACACACCAAGGTGTTGTTTGTTGGCCTCTAAACGACCTTTACATTGGTGAGGATGTGTTCACAGCCTATTGGTTGGAGCAAACAATGTTTTCACTGGTTTTTTTTTAAGTAGCACCCACATCCTGTTTTCCTGTGCTTGGTCATGTCTGAAAAGTGAGTGCTGTATCATCTGTTCGAACTAGCAATTGAGACGACCCATTTCAATAATTCAAGTGAATAAAAACATTCTGCGCAATAACATGATTGATAAATCAACGTTGGGAGTAGCTTCGTCTAGAGGGGTGAAAATGGCCCATCAGCTCTGGTTACTTAAAGATGAAGCAGCATTAGTGCTGAAATGAAGCCAGTGGTTGCCTCATTTTGGGGAAATGGCACTTATTTGTTCTCATCAGATGCTGACAGTCATTTCATTAAGAGAGCGAAAAAAAACGAAAATAAAGAGTAAGTGACATAAAGGGAGAAAGCAGAGATAGAGAAGAGTGAGATAAAGAAGTAGCAGTGTCTGGTACTGGATTAAGCCGGAGGTGAATTAAATACTACACGGCCTCGTTATCCGGCCCACAGAATTATAATAGGACAGTCGGAGCAGAGCTTAGGGCATGAGCACTCATTCTTTTACAAATTGAGCACTTAGCAGGTCCTGTGCCACTAGCTGGATTCAGCCAGTGGACTTCAAGGTGTAAAGTTACTTTTAAAGAGTTTATTATATTATTAGAACTTCCCACTATATGCTATGTACCAGTATCTCCATTCATTACTACCAGCATTGCGAGGTAATGACCGGACTGGATTAACAGCAGATAATGAAACTTGTCTAGCAAAGGGCATTTTTGCACTAGTTCCGGGAAACTGTGAAACACAGTAGGTAACTTGCTGTATCAACCCCACTGAAAAAAACGTGCAAAAAAGTTGATTGCACTAATTCATCAGTGCAACAGTTACATTTTGCTATACTTGATGGCTGCAAATATGGATGGCAATGGAAAATATTTCTAAGGCACTCACAACCCAAACAAGCACTGGCGTTGCCAATAGGTTTCGCATTGGAAAGTTGGAGCTATTGGCTTTGTAAATGACATTGTATATTTATATATTGTTATTAACAATGCCAATAACGATATATAAATATAAAATGTCATTTACAAAACCAATAGCTCCAACTTTCCTAATGCAAAACCTATTGGCAACGCCAGTGCTTGTTTTGTGTGCTATCCAGTCTGTGGAGGACTGGGGAAGGGCAGTTTTCTAGCCTGAACCAGGGGAGTGTCATCCTTTATACGCCACTGCTAAAAAAACGATACACATTTGACAGGATCAAAGAAATGTGTGTGCCAACCAAAAAGATGGGGGATCGAGTCCCCGGGGTCATGTTGTGGGTTAAAAATTGGAAAACATCTCAGCCGATAAAAGTACTTCAAAGGTCACCTTTTTGGCCATATTAGACGGGCAGCTGTCAGTGGCACCCCTCTCCCAGCTGGCGTTGTGCTCCTGGGAATTCCTCGTGTTATTTGGGGGAGGGGTGAACGCATCAGAGCTCAATGCACTGCAGATGCCAACTCCAAGGGCCTGGCACTTCGCCACACACCGGACATCATGAAACGTGGAACTCCTTGGCATCATTGATGCCACTGGCGAGAAAACATTGCACTTGCATTGTTTCAAGAACGCGTGTGTGTGTGTGGGGGGGGGGGTAATGCAGCTCCGACCGAGATTCTTCGGGGCGGCCTCCAGACTCATTCCTGCAGCTGCCTTTCAGAGCTTGTGTTTTGAATTGCAAGAGGCGGCGAATGATTATTTGCCCGCCTTCTTGTAGCGGGGGCTACTGGAAGGAGGGGCAGCGCCCCTCCGCACTTCCCATGGAAACAATATTCTGTCTGTACGCAGTTGTTCTTTGAACAGTGGGTTTTTTTCTGAACCGAACAGAAAAATAAACTGATGTCGCTAGTAGCGGCTGCACTGACGTTGGCGCCACTATTCACTCTTTTAGTACCTCCTTGTACCTCTGATCAGCACCACTGCGAGCCATTCTGCTCCTGGGGTTTTGATTTTTTTACGTCATAGCGCTTATATGCGAACAGTTCGCACATATGACCCGCATGCGCTTTCCTTCAATACAGTGAAATATGGGGACAGAGTATTCTGCATCACAACCGCTCTCCATAACAATTGAAATTAAAAACGTAAATATAGCATTGTCTTCCGTCTCGGTTACTCAAACGTGTTTACATGCAGCTTTTAAGCGGATCTTTACTCGGCCTGCTGAGCTAATGCTGACAAAACTTTAAATCGAACAACAAAAACGAGTATGTAATATGTATACTCATTGGCTCTATTTGCCTGGCTGGAGCAAAATGTACAAATCCTGTTCTGCGGATCTGCTTTTCACCATAGGAATGAATGCTGGTTGTTATCAACTGCAAAAGGCAGAAAGAGTCCTATGTGTGCTATGCGTTGAAAGATCCATCCCCAGCAAACGAGGCGCTCGACCACTAGCTGTGATAATTACAATTGGCTTACAGCACAATGGTGAAGAACACATTCCAATACACCTAAAAGAAATAAATGCATCCTAGTTCCATCTTTTGAGCTTTCACCAAAAACGTGTATTCGGGACCAAGTGTCAGAATAGCGCTTGGTGAGCTGCCAGACCGCACACGCGCTTTGGACAGATGACAGTAGACCTGCACCAACCGTTTCCCTTTTTAAAATCACGCTCCGGGCACAATACACTGGGAACAAGAACGCGCGTCACAGGAACTATTTATAGTACAGGGCCCGGTACTGGCTTGTGTGCTTTTCCTTGGCCGTGTTTGTGCTACGCACTTTCCCAGCGGGGCCCTTGACTCAGCGCAGCAGGTAACAGTGTCTGCGTGTACCCGGCTGCACGCTGCCGTCAGCGCCTCCGCTTCCGTGAAGGGAGACCTCGGAGGGAAAGCGACGGTTCCGGGCAGCGTCTGCTCGTCCATTACCGGCAGTGGTCAGAACGGCCAGGACCTATTTTCTTTTGAGAATTAACGACTGGAAAGGCAAACTCCAGGGGCCTCTCTGCTTTGCAGAGTGAGAGGCGTCCTGGTAGCTACGGAAAAAAAAAAATAGCCCGGCACAGACGTCAGCAGAGGGGAGGGAGCCGAGCTGACGCGCAGGGTAAACACTGCGGATTTCCAAATCGGGAGAAGCATGAGAATAGGGGGCGGGCCCGGAGCCTACTACGCATTCCCCCTCAGACCCGGTGACTGCCGGGGTGCCGCGACACCTCCACAAGGGAAGCCCCCCTTTACAGCCATAATAATTAGTATTTGATGTTAGGGCCGTTCCGGCGCGCAGTCACGGAACAGAGAGAGAGGGAGTACAGCCCACCGCTCTGTACCTGTGCAGGCTCCTGCCTGCCGAGGAGGAAAATATGCGAGAACTAAAATGTTTGAGCTAAGACCCCCCCCTCCAACCTCTATTGTCACATGAAACACTTTAATAACATGCCAATATTTAGAATCTTGTATGGGGTGGTTTTGAAATAGAAATCAGTTTTGATGGTCCCTGTTGACATATCGATGCAGAGATTTTAGGCGGGAGACACGTAAAATAAAGCCATAGGCTTAAAATTGAGGAGTCTCCCTTCTCAATCGGGTCTGTTGGCGTGTATGCACTTTCAAGTTGATCCATTTTCCAGGGGGTGCAAATAGATACAAACAGGTTACTATTTAGTATCACTAGTGTCCCCCTCCACTTGACTATCACTATAGAGTTACACGTTTATAGCAAATGGAATACAGAAAACGAGAAGAATAAACAACAAGTCAGGTCCCAGGCCGGCCAGCCAATCACAGCGCGGCCCGGGGAATGACGTCACGGGGGTGTCCCGGGCCGGCAGCCAATCACAGCGCGGCCCGGGACAAAGGGGCGGGGCTTAAAAAAAGCCCGAGAAACACCCCCGAATCGCGTTTTCCCGAGAAAGCGTGATTGACAGCCTCTGTCTCCCAATGGCTAGCCTCCATTTATGGAGCTAGCCAATTGGAAACAGAGGCGGTCCGAACATCCCTACTGAAGACAAAAGTTTTCGATCTGGGAGGGGCACTGCGTGCCCCTCGCCAGGTCGAAACCTAAAAATAGTGTCTGGCGTTGTTGAGGCAAGATGTGTGTAAGTACTTTTGGCAACACTGTAAATGTTATGGCACTTGAGCTAATTGTGTGATCAGGCTGAGCGCCTAATTTAACCTTGAAGTTGAGGTACCCAGGGCTTTAAGTGGGCCGGGTCTCACCGGTGCTGAGCACCAGCAGTTTTTTAAAGGGGGCCTTGAAACGGGTCTTTATCGGGCTCGGTTTTGTGCCCTGGCACAAGAGTCAGTTTTTTCCTTTCCCGACTGCAGTGACAGCACATCGATCTGCGCTGCTCACACTGCTCACTTCTCACTAGTGGAGAAGTTATAGAAGTTACGGCATAACGTCATGCCAGGTGAGAGTTGTAGGGGAAGGGGAATCCTTTAAAGAAAGTCAGTCAGTCAGTCAGTCAAATACTTTTATTCGATAAGTTAATATCATAAAAAGACATAGTACAATACAAACAATTATACACAGAAACATCCTAGACAGAGGAATTAATTTAAGCCAGAATAAATATTGTATAATATAAATGTCTTAAAAATGGGATAAAAATTACAAGAGCTTATATTCAGTAAAATCATGAGATAAGAGAAAAAGAGCGAACAATCTAGTTCATAAAATATCAACAGAGATAGGTAGAGCCTTGACAATCTTGTTCCTAATCCGTGTAGCAGCAACTAGAAAACTAGCAATATGGAATATTATTCGTGGGGAATTTAATTGTTGTAAATACAGGAGGGCTGGCCTAACCCTGTATGAAACCCGCCTCCCTCAGAATAGGGCACAAGAATTTCTTTCGGATTTCTCGATAGTGTGCGCAGAACATAATAAAGTGTAATGTGTCCTGAGTCGAGAAATCATCACATTGACAAGGCTCAGCCTGTTCTGGGGGGCACCAGTTTTTAAAACAACCAAGGGAAAAATGAATCAAATTAAAACGAAATCTTGTTAAAAGATGCCGATGAAAGGGGGGATTCACTATTATGAGGTACGGTTCAGGGGCTGGGGAGCTAATTAGGGCGTAGTTTGTTCTAACTGTTGGTTTCATAGGCTCTACCTCCTCCCGCTCTAAAGAGAGTAAATTCATCATGTCGTTTTTGATCAATCCGATGTCGTTCCTCACAATGGAATCTGGGGACAAGAAAAGTTCAGGACGTCCTAGGTTGTGAAAACCCGTTTTTATGTAGGCCAACCAAGGAATTTTGTTAGACTTATCCAGCTTCAGGCAGTCTAGCAGTATGGTATGATTCAAAGTGATTTCTTGGTTCAGCCAGGTTTTCAACCAACATATTAGCGGGGCTGTTTTAATTTGATCAGTTACATATCCTAGCCCCAGATCAGTATGAATAGAGAATGTTGGGGAGGACTGAGGGACAGTCAAGACTGATCAGAGGAATTTATTCTCAATAGTCTGGATTTTGGCTTGGGGCGAGTAACCCCATATCTGAGAGCCATATGTGGCTACCGCTAGGCATTTGGCTTTATAAACCTTGATGAGGGCTTTTATCGGCCTAGCCCCTAGTTTTTTGGAGAAACCCATAAGTGCAAAAGCCGTACTGCGACTATTTTTTTCAGGGCCCCAGTTACCATTTTCGTCAAAACGAACTCCCAGATATGGGAATGAGGGTACCCTACAAACTTCTTCCCCACAGCAGTAGAAAGTTTTGACCTTTTTATCCCTACGTGCCTTTCCTGCGATCATGACTTGAGATTTTTTAGTATTAATTTTCAGGTTTAATTCCTCCATAAAATTTCCAAAGGCATCTAACAGTTTTTGCAGGCCCACCCCTGTATGGGCCAGGAGGACGGCGTCATCCGCGTAAAGGAGAACTGGAATAACCAGTTCCCCAATACGTGGTATGTCATGTGACACGTCCTCCAGAGCAGGCTCAAAGGCATTTATATATAATGTAAACAGGAGGGGGGCCAGAATACACCCCTGTCTGACCCCCCTCTCTGACCAAAAGGGACTTGTGCATCGCCCCTCAGAATTTACTCTGATTGCAGCTGAAAGACCCGAATGCAGGTACGCTAAAAAGTGCACTAATGGGGGGGTCAATATCCAAGTTTAGTAAAATGTACCACAGCGTTGACCTATTTACTAGGTCAAATGCTGAGGAGAGGTCCATGAACCCCATATAAAGTGACCCCTCCTTAGCTATAGAGTACTTACTGATTAAAAGCTGGAGGTTAAGACATTGATCGAGGGTACCCCTTTTGGCTCCAAAACCATATTGTGCATTAGACAGGACCCCTCTTTCAGACAGCCAATTTGATAATTTACGTAGGACCACCCGGCCGAGAACTTTTACAGACGAATCAATTAAAGAAATTGGCCTGTAGCAGGACGGATCCTGTCTGTTACTCTTTTTAAAAACTGGAATTATAATTGAGGTGGCCCAAGTAGCTGGTGAGCTGTTCAGTCCCAAGGAATTAAACACGTTTGACAAAATTTTGGACCAAAAATGTGGGGCAGCTTTAAATAAATCAGCAGGGACCCCGTCGGGGCCTGGGGCTTTATTCTGTGACATTTCACCAATAGCCCTTTCCACATCAGAGACATCGAAGAACACCGCGGGGAAAGCATTCTCCGGGAGACTCTTGTCTGTCCTGTGGTCTTCTCCTGGCAGCCTGTAGATTTTCTCAAAATGAGCAATCCAGTCACTGTCAGGAATATTACAGCTCAGGGGAGAATACTCATCAGCTGAGAACAGGGGTTGATTAACTGTGGCCCAGAATTTCACGCTGTCTCGCAAGACTTCGGGAGATAAAAGTTTATTCCAGGCCTCCTCCTTCAATTCCCGTTTTCGGGCTAAGAGAGCCTGTTTGTAGGCTGATCTAAGGCTGGCTATAATCCCCCTATCCTTTGGAGATGCTTTTAGGGCTTTAAAAAGTGCAGCATGGGCTCTAGTACAACTACTATTAAACCACCTCTTGCCAGTATGAATTTTCTGGCTACACTATCTGTAGACTAAGATTAATTTGTCGACAGATGGTACCAAAAGCATCTATCGTGTGGGTGCCCAGAGACTCAGTATCCAGACATATATTAACTTCCCTTTCAACCTCGGGTAAGACCTCACCTAAAAAACTTTCAGGGACCACTTTGGACCACATCAGTCTTCTACCTTGGTGTTTCAAGATCACGTCTTTCCCTCCCATTTGTGCTGCATCCTTAAAACAAAGGAGGTCTCCTGACTCCATCTCTAATATCACAGGATTGTGATCACTATAGACGGAGACCTCAGTGAAATAACTTAAAACCCTACACAACGTAAGAGATGTTAAGAAAATGTAATATATGATTGTCCCTGTGTCTCTCCCCTTAAACGTTGGGGTTCTAGTACCAGTCTTGACACAGCTGGACTCAGAGATTCCAGCTGGCTAAAAATAATTCCAGTTCCTCACCCTGCTTTGAGTGTTCGAAATGGGACATGGCTGATAGCGGGGGACCCTCGTAGCCTTCAATTCCACATAATTTATCACAAGGGTGAGTATTAAGGTCTCCCATAAATATGATCTCGAATGTATTTGACTTTAGACAATACGATAAAAGAATCTTCTCTAATAGCACTAAATTATTGTCTTTGCTATCCATGGAATTATAAAAATGTATAAATAATATTTTGTTTCTCCCAGGGACTAGCAGTTACACTATTAGGCTTTTTCAGAGCCTATATCAAGTTGAGTGAACGAGCCCTTTAGTTCTAAGGAGATTGGGGACTTGCTTCAGCGTATGGGTTGCAATCTCTTTATTACCATTTAGTCAGTCGTTTTCATCCATTCCTGATAATGGCGAAAAATGATTAGATAATGGTATTCTCAGATTACTGGGAGTGTCTAGAACACGCTGTGAGGTCCCTGCTGGGTTGTGCTGAGATAAACTTGGGGGATTCCGGGGGGAGTATGGGAAGTTTGGGGTGTCTAACTGGCTGAAGAACCTAGTTACGCCCAGTTTGCATAGATGGTGGATAAAAGAATCCCAGGGGGAGCGGCCTGATACCGGAGTTAGTCAGTTCTGACCCGTCCCAGAAAAGTCTATTCGCCATGGCCTGTGCCTTAAAATTAATAACACAATCCCCTTTTATACATTTTTCTCTGGGACCCACCCACCCCACTCGCCTAACCATGCTTATACAGTCCGCTATATCAGCTTCCCGCTAGAATACTGAGTACACCAGTTCTTAGTGATACCCATAAGCTCCTATGTACTTTCTACTACATTCAATTCAAGAGGGGGTACCCCTGTTAGGACCGCCACTAGAGGGGCGGCCTGTGGTGGAAGATGCAACTTGAATTGACAGGGGGCCGTCGGGGACTGCTTAGCAGGCTGATGTGGAACTACTGCACTATGCCTAATGGCCTTTTCTGATGTCGAAGCCCTTGGGCGGTGGATGTTATTACCAGTTGCGGTGGGTACCATATCTACGACCGGGATATTGACATTTGAGAGGGGATTCCCCGAAACACTAGTCGCGACAATGTTTATCTGACTAGAATTAGTAATAACTGGGGTCTCCATAGTGGGTTCTGGACTTCGCGAACTGCAATGTTCTTGAAAAAACTTGTCTATTACATCTCTTCAATAGTCCCGCTACACATGTATTTAAAGTGTCCACTATAACTTTCGCGATGTTTGTGAAGACAGGCTCCAGATGTGAGTCAATTGGACCTTCAATTTTCAGGCTAAGTCTGTTTATTATCTCGTCATCCATGTTTATGAGACAATTGTTAGTATGTTTGGTCTTCTTTTGGCACTTCTTTGTGGCCTTGCCCCCATTTCCTTGTTGCCCTGATACACTCTGGGTATCCTCCTTATGGGGCGACGGGACCTGGGTGCATACACTCGTTTCTGGGTCATGAATTAGGGAAGAGCCGGAATCAGCCTCGGGGCCCAACTGCGGGGGTACAGTGTCTTGTGTAACTATTATTATAATTATTATTATTATTATTATTATGCAACTTATAACGCGCAAACTAAACCCGAAGGTGTCAAGGCGCCTATCAAAACCAGTCAATCAAAGTTTGCAGAGCACCACTAAGGGTATGCACGTGTAAAAAGGTGGGTCTTTAACGCGGATCTAAAGGTTTGCAGAGAGGGGCGGGATCTTACTTCCAAAGGGAGGGCATTCCACCATTTAGGTGCCAAGTAGGAAAAGGCCTTGCCTCCCCATCTTGCTTTTCTGACACGAGGTACAGAGAGAAGAAGTTTGTGACTGGAGCGAAGATTCCTACCGGGGTTATGCTGAGAAAGAATGGATCCCATGCCTGTAGGGCAGGATTTAGCTAAGGCTTTATACACCAGGCACATTGATTTGAAAAGGATCCGGTACTCAACGGGGAGCCAGTGAAGTTGTTTTCGGGCTTCGGTGGCAGAGGCACGTTTCGGTAGGTCAAGAGCAAATCTCGCTGCCGCGTTCTGGACCACCTGCAAGCGCTGTAGATGACTCTTGTTCAGTCCTGCATACAGCGCATTGCAGTAGTCCAGTCGCGAGCCCAGAAGAGCTACAGCCAGTTGCTTTCTTGCCTGGGGTGACAAAAAGTGCCTGATTTTCCTTAGAATGTGGATAATCCCCCAGCAGGTCGAAACAGTTCTGTTGACCTGTTGGCACATACTAAGGGTGGGGTCGATCATGACTCCCAAGTTTTTTGCTGACGAGGTGGGATCGGGACATAAGCCTAACGAGTTCGGCCACCATTCAGCCGACCAGATCGTTTCCTTTCCTCCAAAAACCATCACCTCCGTCTTCTCCCCATTCAGTTTTAGTGAGTTGTGGATCATCCACTGGCCAACTGCCTCCATACAAGATCTAAAATTGGCGGCAGTTGACGTAGCTGACTGGGAGAGAGAGACTAGGATCTGAGTGTCGTCCGCGTAGGAGACTACCTCCATCCCAAAAGATCTAATGAGTCTGGCAAGGGGGGTCACATAGATATTAAAAAGGGTAGGACTAAGCGCTGACCCTTGAGGGACCCCGCATTGCACAGACAGGGATGGAGATAGAAACGATCCCAGCATTATCCTTTGTTCTCTATGGTCGAGAAAAGAGGAAAGGAGTCCTAGAGCAGGCCCGCGGACCCCAATCTCCCTCAGGCGAGATGTTAACACCACGGGAGACAGGGTATCAAAAGCCGCTGTAAGATCTAAAAGGATCAGGAGGGAGGTCTGACCCTCATCAACTCTAGTGCGGATATTATTCAGCACTATGGTGAGGGCAGACTCGGTGCTATGCTCCCTCCTGAAACCATGCTGGGAAAGATCCAGACAGCCCGAGCTCTCCACAAATGCAGCCAGATGTTTATTCAGATGGGCTTCGAGCATCTTTGCGGGAGCCGGGAGCAGTGAGATGGGGCGAAAGTTTTTTAACACCCCAGGGTCCAGAGAAGGCGAGTACATCTACGCCAAGGTCAGGCTCGCCCCCTGCTGACGGTAACAGGCCTAGCTCTTTTTAAGCGTTGGCATTATTATCTCTCCCTTCCTGGGCACTTTAGCTTTCTGGCCCCCAGCCCCCTCATTACACACTTGTTTCCGCTTACCCATTTGTGCTACTTAAGGGGGTAGCCCCGCCCGGCCTCTTCTGGCCCAGGATGGCCACAGATGGCCCGCCCTCTGCCCGGGCTCAGCCCGGCGTCGCCCGCGCGAGTCCCGCCTCCTGGCGCTGCTGGATGCATGTGTTGCGTCGCGCCGCTGGGGCTGCCGAAGTTGTGGTCCCGGGGCGGCGACGACGCTGATGGCTGCCTCCAATTGACTCTCGGCGTTGGCGGCGTCTGGAGCAACAGGTATGCCCCCAAGTTGATAGCGTCCCCCGCTCCACCGAGGGCTGTGCCGGCTTTAGTACGCCTCCTGGCGCTGCTGGCTGCGTGTGTTGCGTCGCGCCGCTGGGGCTGCCGGGAGTTGTGGTCCCGGGGCGGCGACGATGCTGATGGCTGCCTCCAAGTGACTCTCGGCGGTGGTGGCATCCGGAGCAACAGGTATGCCCCCAAGTTGATAGCATCCCCCCGAAAGTCATTTTCTCTCTGGATTTCCCTTCTCTTTTTAAAACTCAGGAGCAGCAACATTGCCGTGGTGTCACCAGGGCTTTAAGTGGAAGCTTTTCAATATTTTAATCAAGCCATAGTTGCTGCTTATTTATCTTATGCAACTAACAACCATTGACAAAGCCAATAGTCCTAACGTGCTGTAGGTATGATGCTGCTTGTTGTATCATATATCTGGATGCAATGACAGAAACAGCAAAATACAAGTCGGGTGGCACACTATGCTAAGCAATGATTTTTAGCTTATTGTTTTAAGCCACGTCCTTAATTACACTGGCCAAGCCCCTTTGAGACCCCCCCTCCCACCCCCACACAGTTTTTTCATCCCACTAAAACCCCTGGAGGTACCTTTTGGTATGTCTACATGTAAATGCAGCGTGACTCTGTAGTAGCTTGGGTTTAAGAATGTTATCCTTTCAGAATGTGCTCGAAAAAACAAACACCAGTTGTATGCATTTTGGGAAATCGAGTGATTAATCTCCAGATGTATTCTTCGGATACGACACTGCATGAATATCTCCTCCACTTCCATTCGCAACATTTTCTGATGGTGTACGTTCCAGACAAAGATACAGGTTCATGCTGAGTGCTGCTGTGGAACTTCTAGTTTGCCATCATCTAGCTCGGATTCTGGGCTCCAGCACCCTGGCACTTCCTTACCACAGGTGGTAAGGAAGTGAGTGGTCACGTGACTACAGAGAGCCATCACCGGATAGAGGGGGTGTCACACAATCTCCCAAGCAACCATCAATCGAGGACAAACTTTAAGGGAGACAGGCAGACAGCGGTCTGTTAATGAAGGGGATCTCGCCGGATCCCAATTCTGGCTTCAATTTCTGGTCAGGGATCCGTCAATTCAGTGAAATGTGCTGAACCCGTCTTCGTGTAATTCTTCGACCCCGGGACACAGTCCAGCAGCGCCTGTACATTGCCTTCATTCTGTACACTGCATGAGCTCACAAGAGGCGATAGTGATTACTTATTTTTATTTCCAGCTGGGCCTAAAACAAGAGCCGATTTAAAGAACCAGCGCTGCTTTGGCAAGAACCTCATTTAGTCTCCTGGCGGTGGGTGTTCTTGCTCTAGCGACAGTTGTCTCACTCTGGATGTCATCGATCGAGATCCATATCCTCCTCGCGACTTTTGTGCATTGGGCCTGTATCGTCCTCCTTGGCAAACCGCGGCAAAATGGTTGAGTCTGCCGCACTTCGAGCACGTCTTTCCTTTCGCGTTGCACACAGCGGTCGCTGCATGGTCTCCCCCACAGTAGGCACACTGAGCATCCCGAGCTTGCCACGGTCGAGCTCTTCCGCCCGTCGGTCTCCTCTGTATCGCGTCGACGGTCTCTTCCTTGATGGGCGCCATTTTGGGTGCTGCTTGCTGGGCTATGGGGGACCGGAGCGCCAGCTCCATTTCGTCTGCTCTGGAGTCTGACAGTTCATGGGAGCGAGCGAGGACGAGAATGGCATCCAACGTGACACCCGGTTGTTTCACTTCGGGGCCCACCAAGGTGACGCCTGTCTTCTTCTGGCTGGTCACGGCTCTGTAGGGGCGCGGAGTTTTGGGCCCCCGTTCTTCCATCATCCGGACCATCTGCGCCGACATCGATGGTTTCGTCAGCCTCCTGGGGAATGCCATCCGACATTCCTATTCTTTTGAAGCAGGATACATTTCGTGTGACAGTCTGTTGGCAGAGGCGGGCAGTCCCCATCGTTCCTCGAATTTTCTCCACGATCCATCGCTCTGGTTCAAATGGGGTTCTAAATTTCCACCCAGGGTGCCGATCTTGTACCACGACGATGTCTCCTTCTTGTAACCCGGGGTGTCTTGCATGTCTTCTTTCACTTGCTTTCTGGTTCGTGACAGTTCTCCGTGCCTGGATGGCATCACTATCTCTCTCTTCAGGGGTCCATGTGGAGGACGCAGGGATGTTGCCTCTTGGTGCCCTTTTGAATAGAACATGCGCCGGCGCGCAATGGGTGGTGCTATGAGGGGTTTGTCGGTACGCACTCCGGAATTGATCCAACGCAGTTTCTGGGTCTTTGCCATCGTTGACAGCGATGCGGAGCGCCCTGTTGAGAGTCCGCATGAGCCTCTCTACTTCGCCGTTTGCTTGCGGCCATAGTGGTGTGATCTTGCGGTGTTTTATCCCCAGGCCATCTAGGTATGCTTGGAACTCTCGCCCTTGAAAAGGGGGTCCGTTGTCCGATTTCACCTCTTCTGGGAGTCCCATAGTGGCGAAGATGTGGTCCAACGCTTTCTTGACTGGTCCAAACGCTGTGGACGAGAGCAGCTCCACGACGGGGAATTTCGAAAAGGAGTCCACGACCACCAGCGTGTGTCGACCGTCTGGGAAGCTCCCGAACTCTATGCTCAGCTGAGTCCAGGGTGTTGTCGCCGCTTCTTCAGTAATGACTGGGGCTGGATCGGACCCCGTGATGGTGCAGGCATGACAGGAACGCACCATCTCATCCACCATGCGATCCATGGCCGGGAACCATACCTTGTTGCGTAACCTGGCCTTCGTCTTGGCTGTTCCTTGGTGGCCCGTGTGGGCGATCGCAAGGATCTGTTGTTGGAGGCTCGCCGGCACCACAATGAGATGTCCTCACAGTATAATGCCTTCATCGCCGACGCTCAGCTCATGGCGGATCTGCCATAGCTGTTGTCGGGCATGGCTTATCTCCGGACGAAGTCCTTGTGCTCCTTCCAAAAACCTTGTCCAGCTTCCAGTATCCAGGGCATTCTTGACACGGGTCAGAGTCTCATCTTCAGCGGTGGCTTTTCCGATCTCTGGCAGGGTGAGGGTCTCCGGGCAGGCAGCCACGGATACCATGTGGACGAATTCCTCCACCAACGGACCATCAGCCAGCGGGGTTGCTTTTCTGGTTACATCGGGATGTCTGGACAGATAATCCGCTGGATTATGGGCGCCGGGCCGGAAGACCAGGGTGAAGTTGTAGCCTTGTAGCTGGACGGCCCATCGTTCAATCCGCGGTGGGGCGAGCCTGGAGGATCCGGTGAACAGGGGCAGGAGTGGCTTGTGGTCGGTCACAATGGTGAAAGGCTGGCCACAGAGATATAAGTGAAAGTGGTGGCAGGCCCACTTGATGGCCAACGCCTCTCGCTCGATTTGAGCATACCGTGTTTCGGTGTCCGTGAGGGCCTTGCTTGCATATGCGACGGGTTTCCAGTCATTTTGGCCATACTCCTGCAGTAGAACAACGCCGAGGCCTACGGGGCTGGCATCCACGACTAATTCAGTCTTCCTGCGGGGTTGGAAGTAGGCCATCGTGGCCTTGTCCAGAAGGCTCGCCTTGATTTCCTGGAAGGCTTGGTTCGCTGCGCCCGTCCATTCCCATTCACGGTCCTGTCTAGTGAGTGTGCGAAGGGGCTCGGCCAGGTCGGCCAGGTTGGGTATGAATCGGGCACAGTATGTGGCCATCCCGAGGAAGCTTCTCACCTCGGTGGGGTTTCTGGGTGTGCTGGCATTCTGGATGGCTTCCGCCTTCTTTGAGTCAACCCGGAGCCCTTCGCGTGTGAATCGGTAGCCGAAGAAGTCCACTGCTTCTTGGTAGAATGAGCATTTTTCTCTGTGGAGGGTTAGTCCATGTTCCTGTAGTCTTTGTAGGGTGGCCCTAAGATGTGCATGGTGTTCCTCCAGCGTGTTTGAGTAGATCAGAATGTCGTCGCTCAAGTTGATGACCCCACTCAGCCTAGACAGAACTTCCTTTATTGCATTCTGAAACACTTCGGCCGCGGATGACACTCCGAAGCTTAGCCTCTTGTATCGCCGGAGCCCAACATGGGTGGAGAAAGTCGTGATGTATCGGCTGTTCTGATCAAGTTCCAACTGGTGGTAGCCCGCGTTGAGATCAAGTTTAGAGAACCACTTCGCCCCGTTGAGGTCGGCGACGATGTCGTCCATGGAGGGCGTGATGTGGCGCCCCCGTTTCACAGCCGTATTCGGTAGTCTCATATCGACGCTCAGCCTGATGGCACCAGGCTGTTTGGGTTTGGGGGCAACCACCAGTGGAGACACCCATGGGGTCGGTCCTGACACTTTCTCGATTACGTCGAGAGCTTCGAGCTTCTTCAGCTCCTTTTCAACATGAGGACGGAGGTTAAAAGGCACTCTTCTGTGTCGCAGGGCGACAGGACGGATGGAGGTGTCTATGTGCAGTTTGACTTTCTTGCCTTTGAGCTTTCCAAGGCCACTGAAGAGTGCAGGGAATTCTTCTAGCATGGTATCCGCGTGCGACTGGTGTACTTGGTTGGCGGAGAAGACCAGTCCTAGGTCTTCCGCTGTGTTGCAGCTGAGCAGTGTGCCTTTCTTCCCTTCAGTTACGTGGAACCGGGCCTCTGTTGTGTACTCTCCATTTCGAATGGTGGTGTTGATGACGCCGCGTACCGGCATGGGTTCGGTGCCCCCATATGAGTATATTCGAGCGTTCGTCGGGGCCAGTGTGGGTTTAGGCAACATCTGCTCATACTGGTCAGAGTCCATGACATTCACGGAGGCTCCGGTGTCGATCAGTGCTCTGATTTCTGATCCTTCCACAGAGATCGTGCACATGGGTGGTGGTCTCTTCCGGGTGGCTACCCTGCTGACATAGGATATTACATATACCTCGTCATCCTCTTCGTCCTCATAGTACGGTTTCCGGCCTTGGGCCTGCGTGTCTGGCGGTGGGTGTTCTTGCTCTAGAGACAGTTGTCTCACTCTGGATGTCATCGATCGAGATCCACATCCTCCTTGCGACTTTTGTGCATTGGGCCTGTATCGTCCTCCTTGGCAAACCGCGGCAAAATGGTTGAGTCTGCCGCACTTCGAGCACGTCTTTCCTTTCGCGTTGCACACAGCGGTCGCTGCATGGTCTCCCCCACAGTAGGCACACTGAGCATCCCGAGCTTGCCACTGTCGAGCTCTTCCGCCCGTCGGTCTCCTCTGTATCGCGTCGACGGTCTCTTCCTTGATGGGCGCCATTTTGGGCGCTGCTTGCTGGGCTATGGGGGACCGGAGCGCCAGCTCCATTTCGTCTGCTCTGGAGTCTGACAGTTCATGGGAGCGAGCGAGGACGAGAATGGCATCCAACGTGATACCCGGTTGTCTGAGGATGAGCTTCCGAAGCAGTTTCGATTTGCAACCGACGATGATTTGGTCTCTGATCTCCTCACGCAGTTCGGCAAACGGGCAGCTGCTGGCCAGCCGGCGCAACCTCGCATAATACATGTCCACAGATTCATTCTCCGTTTGCCACGCCCGTTTAAACTTGAACTTCTCATAGTCAGTGTTGACTTGTGGGTCAAAGTGAGTATTCAGCGCGGTCACCGCCGCGTCATAGTCATCGTCCTCACCGGTGTTTGGGAGAGATTCGAAAAGGTCGTAGATTTCTGGGCCGCCATACAGGAGTAAGAGCGATCTCTTCACGGTGCTGTCGGTTTCTCTGGTCCCCTTAAAGTAGAGGTTCAAACGCCCCAGCCATGCCTTCCAGCGTGGCGCCGCAGTTGCGGGGTCCGCAGTCTCGCTGAACGGCGGAAGTGGGGCTACTCCAGTGTGTGCATGGCTGACCACGTGCGTTTCAGCTCCGCACCGCGTAGGCGGGCGTGGCGTAGCGGCAGACGTGGCCGGCGCCGTGGGGGCACCCCCTGTAGCGGCGTCGTTCATGTCGGGATACCTCCTCTGGAGCACACCCCAGCTGTGCAGGCTGCGCTGTGTTGAATGGGGCAGGACAGTGGGACTGAGACGGCCTAGTCGCTTTGCAGGTGGATCCCCAGAAAGGCAGTACTTGGATGAGCCAGTGCCTGTTTGCTGGATCCTCTGTGAGCCTTAGTAGTGACCCTCTCTCCCTCCGGGACCTGAGCCAGTCGTGACCACGGAGCGAGGAGCAGACGGCAGAAGAACAGGACCGTGCCTGAATTATTGTCCCCGACTCTGCTTGAGCCCGAGAAGACTTCAGCTCCCAGGGCCAGAGTAAGCCGATCCCACGGAGCGGGGCGCCGCGCACAGGAGCGGAGAGCAGGGCAGGCGTAGGAGGCACCGTCTGGCAGGGCCTCGGGGCTGACGTGCAGCGTCTCCCCTCTTCGCCCCTCCCCCACCGGGGCAGCGCGCCACAGGGAACGCGCTCGCGCTGAGAGCACCGCGGGGCGAGCCCCTAGACAACAGCGCACACAGCGCGGGGGCGCCGGACAGGGTCGCAGGGGGGGTGAACCAACTCACCAGGCGGCTCCCGCCAGCTGAACACGCTCCGACCTCGGAGGCGCGTGGGCGGGGAGCCGACTTGAGCACAGGCAGCAGGCCGGCCGACGGGCTCCGCGGCCACAAAGACGCTGGGCAGTCACCAGCAAGCAACGGAGCAGGCAGCTCCTCTGGTCGGCCAGGCACGCGCGGGGGCGGAACCGGCCTCGTCGCCAGTGTAGTGCGCGAGGTCTGGGCCTCGCACGTGGCGTGGATCACACAATGACTGGACACACACACAGGTTAGAGGGTATGCCGGAAAGACCCCGAGCGGTCTTCCGCGCTTTTAATATATACCTCGGGGCGTGCCCGTCCCGAGGGTGAAGGCGTGCGTGTATGTGTGTTGCTACAATGTTGGTGAGAGGCCGGGTGGCTCTCTACACTGGGCACACATCACTCGTGGTCGTGTTACTACACTCCTGGTCAGCTGCTCTTCTGATGCAGTTTCTGTAGAATTGAAAACTGCCAGCTCAGTCATGAGGCGGCCATTCATTCATTCAATCATTTAGCCTGCAGCCAGAGTGTCTGCAGACACGGGCAGGACGACCTGACTCCATAGTGCCTAATGACGGTCTGATGATGCCAAAATGTATGTATAGGTGCCAGGTGATAATGGCTTGTGGGACTTGGGCCCCACCAATAACTCATGGTAAGTGCCCAAGGAGTGAGCCAGGCATTTCACATTTTTTAAAGCCTGAACCTGCACGAGTTTCATGTGTTGGCGGGCGCCGGCTTACAAAAAGATCAGGTATGAACGAGTGATCAGCATTTCCAAAGGGTCCGAGCTGTGGTGTGAGAAAACTGGCAAAGCTGCAATTTAAAGGATGCAATTCAATTCTCAGACAGTCTGCATCCGAGCATTACAATATTAAAAGCTGAACATTTATTTTACTTGAACTGCCCTTTTTAACTGCACCAAACGAGTGTACCCCCCCCCCACCCTTGAATAAAAAAATGTTCCTTTGACTCGTTCAAGAGGTCAGTTCCTCAATTTGTAGGAAATACCCATCTGACATACAATAACCTCTAATTGGGATAATATGTAGTTTCTTTTTTTGTAGAGCTCGAAAAGTCAGGTAGCATCTTGAAGTCACCAAGAAACAGAACATGATCATAGACCTCTAATATACCTGCATGTGATCTACATATGAAAATATATAATGCATACTACATATGTACTTGCATAAATAATACACATAGCTACGTTTTTACCTCACCCCCGAATGTAAAGGGGGTTCGATAAGGTTGAGACAGCCCTTTCAATGATGACGTGACATTGATGCATATTGCCTACACAAATTATCACCACCTATTTTCAGATCCAGCCTGGGCAGCGCATGTGCTGCTCTGCGAGCCATGCGCTGCTCTGCGAGCCATGCTGTATTGGAGTATGGAATAGAAGCCCCGCCCACTCTCCTCCCATATTTGTCATTGTCCTTCGTAAATGCTGGCTTGTGACTTGTTATTAGGCTTGTTAGTCCCTCCTTAGTACCACCTAGTCTTCATTTGTACTCTCTCATGAGGACTGGCCCTTTTACTTTGGTTGTTACACAGTACATCATTTTTTATCTGTAAACACTATTTTCTTTAATGAGTTTCTCTTACTACAGGAGGGCAAGAGTGTCTCTTGTGCGCCTTTGTGACCACGGCTTGTTAATTTAACTAGTAGGAAATGGGGAGCTGTTCATGGGCCGTAGGAGACAGTTCGGGCAACTCGGCGATGCCTTCAAGCATTTAGAAAGCAATAGGTCTCGCATTTGCAAGAGTTTAAGCTATTGGCATTGTAAATGACAATGCCTTTTATTTATGTTTTAAAAACCAAAACATAAATAAAAGGCATTGTCATTGTTTTTCTGGGAATTGATTATTCCTTTTAGGGTTGACGGGATGGCAAGGTTGTGTGTCCAGCACTGGTTGGTTGTTGCTGCATAAAACGGACAAATATTTAAGGTGAGTGATTTCATTATCAACCTTTGCCTTGGATTTGTGCACTTGAGTAAGAGCACCCATTTGGACACTTGGTGTCTCGCCTCCAAGGACCTGCTCATATGTCCTGGGCCTACCAATAATATAGTGAAACTCGTTCCCACAGATTTAAATTATGTCCAGTGTGGCTCTCCACACCCATGCATATTTCATTCGCCTAAGAGCAAATCCTCCAACAAGTGTCACAAGAGTCCACTGGCTGGAATGAAATGAAATTATAAGATGGGAACTGTGAGAAAAAGGATTTCTGGTTGGCTAGGGGGCAGACAGACACACACACACACACAATCCCACCCCCACCACAAAAGGAACTCCACACAAGGTTGTATAAAAAATAGCCTTTGTATTATCATAAACATATTAGAAACATAATCACACATTTACACTGTGCCAACTGGCACTTGGCAATATTCACAGGGGACTATATATACATGACAGGGCCAATCGGGCCACTATCAGAACTTTTAGAAAGTACTAGCAGTAGATATAAGACATAACCAGGGATTACTGGTAAAATACTGTACTTGGCATTAGCACCTGCAACATAAACACACTATGTCTGCATCACATTAGGCCAGACCATTATGCATAAATCACATTACACATAAATCACATTACGGCTAAATATCCTAAGCATTAACACAGTATGCAATCACTGTAGGCATAAACACATTGTGCATCCATCACATTAGGTATAAACCCCATTAGGCATGAAATCATAGCATTGCATAGAAAAGACAATTATGCATACAACATAATCAGCAGCAGTGTAGATAAACACTGCACACCTGGGTACGAAGCATAACATGTGATGCCTAAACATCACCAACAGTGGTGCACATCCTAACATCACCTAGGACAGCCTATAAGGCAAAACCTGACCAGTATAACGTTCTACGTATCCCATCAGCAACTGTGCACAATAAGACACCTGCCACGCGGTTCCGGTCCCCCATATCGGTGTCTGTATGTAAGCGGGGACCCTGTCCTGTGCTTGCCCCGCAATGCCAACAGAAAAAAAGCGGGGGGGTCGTAACTCGCCCCCGTCTCCTTCCTTGGAGACTGACCAGATGCTGATGAAGCCTACCAGGTTGTTCCTGGCTCCCACTTCCTAACTCAAATACCCCATAGCAGATATGAAGGCAGCTGCCCGCAACGCTGCGGTGCAGCTGCGCAAATGTCAGGAATACCCGACAGGGCCGGTCAGGAGCCTCCCTCTCTGGTTAAAAAATGAATGCTGCCCCCAGTTTCACGGCGACAGGAGCTTCCCGCAAGTTAGCTCAGCCCCACTCACCATTCTCTGGGGGCTGAGCAGTTCTCTTCACAGCCGGTGGCTGTAACACCCGGGAGCCAGAAGGACTCCTACCTCTTGTCGACTCTGTTCTCCCTCAGGTGACTACTACTCCCTCAGCAAGACCGGCACTTCGGTGCAGCCGACCGAAGTTGGGGGCACTCTTCAGGCCCCTGTCTGCCTCGCTTGAGATCACGCAGTCCCCCGCGTCCTCCGGAGGAGCCCTCCAACTCTGGCACGAGGCTCTCTCCTCAGGTTCCTCGGGACGGCCAGGCACGGAGCGACGTCTCCGCCAAACTGTCACTGGCTTCCTGATACTCGCCCCACCCACAGTCAGACGTAGCAGCAGCCTGACTTCTCGTTTGCTGCTCGTCTCGGGGCGGCTTATCGAGACTCCATTCCTGCGGGGAGAAGCGTGAGGTAGGCTCCCACCGTCAAGGGCACACAAACGCGGAGTGGGCTTCCGCTGACAGGTGCACAAACGCAGGGTGGGCTCCCGCTCCTCCAGACTAGCAAACTGCGGGTTGGGCTCCCGTTTTGAAATGCCATAAATGCGGAAGAATCCCCACATCGGGATTCCCTCTGGCCAAGTTACTGCCCAGCGCTGCGGAGCATGCACCCTCCTTGTCTCCTGGCAAAATGCGGGGTGGGCTCCCGCTCCCCCTCAGAGCTTTGGGAAATCCTCCACACATCGGGAATTCCTTGAAACTGCTCACGCAGCACTGCGCTGCCGGCCTCACGATCCCTGGGGCAGTTTTCACATCAAGTGCGCTTCCCATGATGCTTAAGCCCACATAATCAGGGGCAGAGCTGGGCACAGGCAGGCCAGCACGTAGGGACCCCCAGGAAGCAGCAGCTGGGTCCCAAGGTGTTTCTTCCCGTTGCCCAGCACAGCACAGGTACCAGCAAGCACCAAAAAGCACACCTTCATGGGGTCACAGCCCCTATATTTATATTGCACACTGGCTTTGTCTACCCTGGCACAGGGTTTGGGGGAATCAGCAAAAACTGGTTCAGGGGGGAAATCGGAGCACTTAGTTACAAGGCTCCTCTTCCCCTTTGTCAGGTGGGGGCTCGTCATTAGACTCACCACAGGGGGGCGGAGCCAGCATTGTGCAGGCTAGGCTCAGGCCTAACAAGGGACTACTCCTCCCACTACTCCAAATGCAGATGTCCCATTCAGCCTAGTGCTGACTCACTCCTGGAGCCACACACACCTCACCAGTCCCTGTCATTCAAAAGCCAGACATGCAATTCACATCAGGCAGGCAGACACATAGCACACAGAAATGCCAACTGGAACATAAATGGATTATCTTGCTGGCAGAAACAGACCTGTTCAACGGCGGAATTGACAGGAAAGGGTTTCTTAAAGCACTAGAGCGAGCAACAAAAATGACTCATCTCCATTATATAAATGGACAATTCGTAGAACCATTTATAGGAAATTTTTCATTATTTTCCAACACATTTCCTACTCTGAAGTGTTGAAATTCACCCTGCAACTCTCTCAAAACTAAAGCTTGGTTGGACTTTTTTGGGACCTAGACCTCACCTATCAGAGAATCCGTCTTTAATGAACAAATCTCTGTCACCTTACCAATCCTACAATTACCTTCCCAACCATCTCAATATCTTTTAAATCAATAGAAGGCAAAAAGAGGACTCTGAGCAAGAAAATCTAAGTTTTCAACCTATCAGCTGAACTGTGTCCACATCCTTTAATGAATATATTTCTTGCAGTTGAAGTTACCAATGTAATTAACACTTCCATTTTAGTGGCACAGATCACAATCCTGTGAAACCAACACACCCTCCTAAAGAAAGCTAGGGAAGATGCCAAATGCTGTTTAACTGTTGTCTGATCCTAAATCTCCAATACCCAACCAAAATCCTGAAAAGTGAAAGCTCAAGACAACTGCAACAATGCGTGTATTAGACCTTCCTGAACGACTGTAAGTCTGAATCCATACCTCCCAGACAGAGAATCAGTGTTGGCAAACATAAAAGTAGCAGTCCCCTTAACTGTTTAGGACACGGTGGACCACACCATCCTGTAGAAAAGCTTAAAAATTGAAATTGGTACTGGGAATGGACCTTGACCAAATGAAATCATTCGCCTTCAGCAACAGCCCCAAAATAATGATGGGCTTATCAGAGCTTAGTATACAAAAAAAGCAGGGCCCGAAGATTTTGTTAGGGCCCAGCAATATGAATTTCAAAAGTTGCTTAATACCAACACGGTCTTGATTCCACATCAGGCTTCTTTCTTCCCTCGCTCAACACTTCATGTCTCTTCAGCTTACAAGTTCTTTTTCCATCACTACTTTTCTTTATCACTGTTTATAATCTTTCTCTTGCTTCTCTTTCTCCCTGTTCTGCCTTTCTCTCTCTTGCTCTAGGGCAAAGTCCGATGATGAAAAATACTTTGCAGTCCCTAAAAACAACTGCCTCACACTGCTACCATCAACACAAGTCAAGCACTGAGTACCATCTGTTTCATCCTCCAGTAAAATACATTGCAGACTTCTTATGGTTGGACAACTATCATGGTATGGTAAGATCCAAGATGCAATCATAGGAGAGTACGTTGAGCCGTTAACTTCAGGATAAAGGAAAGATTCCTCTTTACAGAAATAATACTGATGCCCTAAAATTAGGAGGAGTCAGCCTAGAGTCATCCCCATCGGAGAGATACATTAATAAGAGCAGTCACCCCGCTATCTTTGAGCAGGTCAAACCTTGGAATCATAATTCATACAGTCCTCAACTTTGCCGCACAAATCAACACAGTCATCAATAATCAACACCGTCATCAATTTCAAACACTGATAGGAACTACTCTCCCTCGTTTAGACCACCTATTATAGCTGGCTCTCTGGATATAGCTGGTTTGTCTTAATACCCCGCAAAAAAACCAATTTCAACATTGCAAAGAGAGCAAAGTCAAGCAGCGAGATTGTGGTGACACAAAAATGTAACCATGTTAAGACAACCCTGAAAGCTCTCTACTGGCTTCCGGTAGAGTTCAAAATCAAATTCAAAACACACTGCATTATGAAACTAAAAAAACTGAGCAATTATATCGGCTACTTTTATAAATTGCAAACCGTTAAGCTTCATTCAGGAAGTTGAATTGCTGATCAGCCCATCTGATCCCACAACGCTGCGTATGGTGGTAGAATCTTGGGGTCTGAATTTATGGAACAGCGTTGGCCTACAACTCCCAACAGAAACTGGCTTACTACAATTCAGGAAATGCCTTAAAACCTACATTTTCTAGCAGGCATTGAAAGTAATCCAACTTCAACATGGAAGTGACCAAAGATGCTAGTTATGGACTAACCAACGCATTGGCAGGACTTTAGCTCCAAAGTATGCAGAAATTCTTAATGCTTTTCTCCTTTTCTATTTTGACCTGCAAGCTGACGTGAACACCTGATGGGAAATGCGAATAAATAGTTATTTCTTGTTTATTTTCTAAAATGGTAATAAGTTTCATTCATGAAGTCTTTGCACAATTCGATGTCTGTGCGTGCTCCCTAACACAAACGTTTGTGCAAGTCCAAAATATTGTCTAGTATATCCCAAAATCTTTTTCAGAAGTAGATTTCTTTCATGGACAGACTGCATTTATTGTACAATAAACATGACGTCATACACGTTAATCGGGTTGCCCTGCAAATCCGATTTAAGGCAATTAAGGTGACCCATTCAGAAACTTTTTCTTAAAAGTTTACTATTCCTTAACTTGATTTTTATTCCAATATTCTTCACTGAATAGGTTACAATGGCAAGTGCCACTCTGAGAAGACAATGGCAACACAGAGAAGCAGATTTTGATGCAGGTGTTATGTTTGTGCAAACAGACATTTTAACCTAAATAGGTAATACCTAGAATTTGTGTTGAGGGTGTTATTTCGTATACGGGTTGAATAAAGTTGTTAAGAGCTTTGAGGCAATTTTATGACATGTTAATATTTACTTGTGTCACAAACAACAATTAGCAAAGCTAATAGTTCTCGCTTTTGAATGATGCTAGCTGACCTTTTGGCTTTACAAATGCTTTTTAAGGAAGCTAAAAGAAAAAGATTGTTAAAGATGCTACACAGCATATGCAAAAAAAATATCCAAATGGCTACCCCCAGCGCAATGACATGTAAGCATGCATCAACATTCACGCACACACATAGGTGATAACACTGTAGCAAAAAGTTATCTTATTTTCACTTTTAGTTTACCATTCCAAGACGGTGGATGCTCAACAAAGCAGACTCCGTCATAGCACCGCACCTCCGAGACGTCATCAACTGCTCATTCAACTCCGCCACCTTCCCGGAAGACTGGAAACACGCTGAACTCACCGCCCTTCTGAAAAAACCCACAGCGGACCCCACCGAGCTCAAAAATTACCGCCCCATCTCGCTTCTTCCATTCCCGGCCAAAGTCATCGAGAAAGCTGTCAACAACCAGCTCGCCGCCTTCCTCGAAGCCAACAAATCCCTCGACCCCTCACAATCTGGCTTCCGAGCAAAACACAGCACTGAGACCGCCCTCATCGCAGCAACAGACGACATTCGAACTCTACTGGACAACGGAGACACAGTCGCCCTCATCCTCCTCGACCTCTCTGCAGCATTCGACACAGTTTGCCACAACACCCTTTTACAACGCCTCAATAACATCGGAATCCAAGGAAAAGCACTTGAATGGATCACCTCGTTCCTCACCGGAAGAACCCAAAGAGTCCGCCTTCCACCATTCAAGTCCGAGGCCTCTGAAGTCATCTGCGGCGTACCACAAGGATCCTCACTCAGTCCCACCCTCTTCAACGTATACATGAGCCCCCTCGCGGCCATCGCACGCCAACACAACCTCAACATCATCTCTTACGCGGATGACACTCAACTGATCCTTTCCCTCACCAATGACCCCAGCACCGCCAAAACCAACCTACACGAAGGAATGAAAGAAGTTGCCGAATGGATGAAACAAAGCCGTCTGAAACTGAACTCAGACAAAACAGAAGTCCTCATCTTAGGTACATCCCCCTCCGCATGGGACGACTCCTGGTGGCCGGAAGCCCTCGGAAAAGCACCCATCCCGACAGACCACGCACGGAACCTAGGCGTCATCCTGGATTCTTCACTCTCAATGAACAGACAAGTCAGCGCCGTATCCTCTTCCTGCTTCAACATTCTTCGCATGCTCAGAAAAACATTTCGCTGGATCCCCTCCGAAACAAGGAAAACAGTCACCCACGCTCTGGTCACGAGCCGACTGGACTACGGAAACACCCTCTACGCAGGTACTACCGCAAAACTCCAGAAGAAACTCCAACGGATCCAAAACGCCTCAGCCAGACTCATATTAGACATCCCACGCAACGATCACATCTCTGGTCACCTTAAAGACCTCCACTGGCTACCCGTCAATAAGAGGATCACCTTCCGACTGCTTACCCACGCACACAAATCACTCTACGACATCGGTCCAGAATGCCTCAACTCACGACTGTCCTTCTACACCCCCTCCCGCCAACTACGTTCTTCCAGCCAAGCCCTAGCCACTGTACCTCGCATCAACAAGACCACCATGGGAGGCAGATCCTTTTCATACCTGGCTGCTAAAACATGGAACTCACTCCCCGCTTACCTTCGCCTTACCCAGAACCACCTAGCATTCAGAAAGCAACTTAAAACGTGGATATTTGACAAGTAATCCTCCTCCCCTTCCTAAGCACCTTGAAACCCTCCAGGTATGTAGTGCGCTATATAAATTCTCTGACTTGACTTGACTTGACTTGGGGTGGGACATTACAAAAGTATAGCTAGTGCACAAAAGTGCATTACCGAGAAAGGAGCAGCCCAATAGCATATTGCAACTGCACTCTAAAAAAGTTCAAAAAACAATTTCAAAAATAAAGAGGACAGAATCGAAACGAAGGAGGTTGGAGGGAGGGGGGGGAACTCAGTGAGTGGTGGTGAGCAGGAGGGAGCTACAGGAGAAAAGCACAAGCATTTGCAATGCAACAGGTCTCGCATCAGTTAGAGTTATTCGCAGTGTAATTACAATTTTGCACGTATCTAAAAAAAAAAAAGAATGAAGTGCTCAGGTTGTGTTACTGTCATGCGCCATGGAGAGCTAACAACTGGTATACACAGCATAGACTCTGTGATTTAGAAAATAACGCAGCACCGTAGGTTGTGAAAGTGGAATCGAAATAAAGCTGCGAACCAATCTCGCATACTAGAATGAACACAGGTGGCAGGTGATTGTGCAAGCTGTGTCACCTGGCACAGTTAATATAGGTGTAACATCTCAACTTTTTCAGTCAGGTTCTTTCTCCCTGTGCAGCCACAGGTTCTCTTACACATCGGAGATTGGATGAAACTGGCAGGGTTGACTACATTATGAAAGTGTGGCAAATGTATAATTCTGTGGGAAACGCCGCGTCCACCATAGGAAACAAAGTTGGAAAATGGGCAGTATTGGGTGTGATGGCCCGGCATGTGTCGTGGGACGTGCTGATGCATTGCTTGTCGCTGTGGTTATAAGTGCTAGTGACTCGCTGGCGACATGTCCTTGTACTGTTGCTTGCCTTTGCACTAGTGAGGGAATGCTTTCCCTTCACATATGAAATGCAGAGGTTCCTGTACTAGTGAGAGCCTGATTTTACTACACTTGGGCTGTCCCGGCCTGGGGGATTTCTGTGGTGCAGGGATGAAGTGCGCTTTATGAGAGGGGGTGTCTGATGTCTGTGCTGTGGATAGTGTACGGGGGTGGGGTGTGCACGGACAGGCCTGAAATCTCGTGTCGCGTGACATATTTCATTTCCAGGGTGCGGTGCCGTTGAAGAGGGGTGTCGAGGCAGGCCCTCGAGTTTCCACAGACCTGTGAAAGACATTGTGCTAATGACCGCATGGAAACACATAGCACAAAAGCATCTCCGTGCCACATCCTGTCCCTGCGTCGGATTAAGAATAAACAGGCTATCCTGGCCTGGAGGATTTCTGGGGTGCAGGAACGGGGTGCGCTTTATGTGAGGGGGTGCCTGAACTCTGTGCTGTGGAAAGTGTACTGGGCAGGGGTGTGCACGGACAGGCGTGAAATCTCACCCCATGTAACAAATTTCATTTCCAGGGTGCGGCGCCGCTGAAGAGGGGTGCCGTAGCAGCCCCTCGAGGTTCCACAGACCCATGAAAGACATTGTGCTAATGACGCTTCATGGACTCGACATATGTGCGGGAGCATGAAAACACATAGCACAAAAGCATCTCCGTGCCACATCCTGTCCCTGCGTAGGTGTGCGCACGTACCTGCGAACGACCCGTGAAAGACATCATGCTAATGACCGCTTCATAGACTCAACATATATGTGCAGGAGCGTGGAAACAAGTCGAACAAAAGCATCTCCGAACCACATGCTGTCCTTGCGTCGGTCTGCGCACATACCTGCGAACATGCACAGATATGCACAACTACAACGCCGTGTAACGTGCAGCCCCAAATCGAAACATGAAAACATGTCATGCCCCGCAAAATCTCCAGTCCGGGTGGGCAAGGCAAAAGGTAGAGAGGGAGGGAACAAACAAGCCTCACTTCCAGTAAAAAGCGAGCGTTTATGATGCGTGCCAATTAAAAGCATGGGTTGAGCTTCCACCCCAATTCCAAAGAAACCAGACAAAAAACCAACGACAATAGATCCTGCAAGCGAGCAGCGCATGCGCTGCAACACTAGGCGAGACCTAATAAAGTGGCTGGCAGACATTGGGGAAGCAACAGATGGGCTAGGGGTTGGGGATGAACAGGGAAGATGGCAAGAAAACACAAGCACCCTCAAGGAGTGCTTAAGAAAAACAACAGTTTTCTGATATCAGCTATAGACGGATATCAGCCAATAAGTTGATGAGGAAGCTAAGGAACTGGGAAAGGACAAGCATAAAAAGACAAAGGAAAACGATCAAATAAAGAAGCAAGCAAATAAGATTGGCAAGAAAGCCAACCAATAATAAGCAACAGACTGGTCTAAATCCGATTACAAGTGATGGTATCCACAAACAGAACTCTTAACAATTGTCATGAGGGTTTAGGGGTGCCAGCAGATGTTGCTAAGTTAGCATTAGTTTGTGCTTTGCATCACCGCCATCTAGCCGCTTATGCACACGACACTACATGCCTTGGTTCCCGTAAACACTCTTGCTCGTGCTGCTTAGCATGGGAACTGTCTGCCTTTCACTATTTCTGTTGTGCTCTGAGCTCTCGTCTGTACATCGTGTTCAAGGCCAGAAAACAACTTCACTTTGGTCCATCCCATACACATATAGACATAACATGGAACACAGCTGCGCTACTTACTTTTCAGGTGCTTTTAATATTGCACAGGATGCAAGTTAGAGACATTTTGGAGAAAACCTTTCCAGAGGAAGAGCTGTGCTTGTCCGGAGATGTAAATCCTACCATCTAAGACTTGAGGTAGGGGGTTCCGCTGTCCAAGCCCAGAGGTCTTTCACTTATAATAATAAACATAGCTTGTAGCATGGGGAGGGTGGTAAAGCGCTATGAGGCTTCATCCACTGTCATTATAATATGCTGTCCCCGTTCTTATTATATGGAACTGTAACTATGCTGATTACATTGTTTTTATGCATTTCTTTGCTAATGTTAGCACATGTACTGCATTACAGAGCATGTTAGTTGAAATAAACATTTTAAACTATACAGTGTCTCTGGTTACTCACACTGTGAACAGGTATTAGTATTGAAGCGAAAGAGTGTCTTGTTCCCACAAATTCTGAGAGGCCCTGAGTCACAATTTTGTAGGATATCCAATCATTGGTAGCTTCGCTGTTGTAAGGAGAACGAATGGGATACTATAGCTAGCCGGATAGGGGTTCTGGGCACTGAGGCGTGTTTTTGGTACACCACAATACACCGAAGGCCTGGGTTCCTGCGCATAGTTCTGTATATGTGCAGAATCCCTGCAACACAATAGACACCTAACGCTGTCTTTGGCAAGACAAAGATGAGAGCAGCATACTCCATACTATGTAGCCGCACTGTGGATTCACTGTTACAGAAAAAGTATGCTTAGTCGGTATTTGTCCCAGAGTTTGCTTCATTTACAGATATCGCAACACATGAGAAAGAAAACAAATTTGTGATTTCTTTGAGATGGACACTATCTACACTTCAATTGCCAAATAATTTTACCATATGGCACAGTCTTATTTGGGCAGCCTAAACCCATAGCATGGCAGCCACGGGTCATTCTAGCAAAGTCCTGCCCCGCCACAGAAAATACTATAGGGCAACTCACTGTGTATTATTTTTTACAAGTCTGCAATAATAAAAGAGCAGACTGCATTTGTAAAACAATATATATATATACATACATACATATAGACACACACACTTATATACATACACACATATATATACATACATACACACATATATACGTATATGTATATAAACACACACAAGTTTTGCACCAGGGCAAAACACAGACCAAATTTATGTCACACTGTTTTCGGCAGTATGCACCCAAGTGAAACTTGAAATTTATTTCACTTTTTAGAAGTAAAAGAGTGGATTAACACTGAAGCAAAGTCAAGTTGTTCCGCTTAATATTAGCAACATTTTTTTGCAAAATGAATGCAAATAAGTTTGCTATTTTCCAAAGGACAACCGTCCTTAGAGGGTAAGAAAGGGTATTAACGGACCAGGATTTCGCTGCCTAACCCCCTTTAACCATTTAAAAGTATTTGTAAGCAACAATCTTCTTAAATGTGGTATTCAATGGGTCCAATTTCCACTTTCTCAATCTTTGCCCTTATGCAAAAATATTTCATTGATATGGACTGGAGAAAACTATTTCTCAATATCCAATCACACAAGCAGCAAAAGTAAAGCAAAATATGTTTTCCCTCTTTTTGCCCAATTGCAAAGTTTCTGTTAAGTGTGACTTGGAAAACCAGAGACTGTGTGCTCAATATACTTGAATTCGTAAAGTGAGTGTAACTGACTGCGAATACAAAGCTTCAATTCACAATGCACAAACGTGCATTGCTATCCATTGTTGACATTACAAATTGCAATGCAAACCCCAGCACAGCTCAAGGTAAGGGGGCATCAATGGGGCAATTTTGCATGGCAAGCACAATTGTTTTGAAACCACTTTAGCGGTCACAAAGCCCCAGTAACAAATTACTAACTGTAAGCTCTCAATATTTAACTTCTTTCACTGTGGCTGGCAAGCTGCTTACATTGGAGCTGCTGCCAACTGTACCACAGACCACTTTAACTTCATGCATGCCTGTCTCCCCTAGCCACCCACTTCCGCCCAAACTCTGAAACTTCAGAATGAATGAACATGCCTCGGTGTGCACCTGTACACAGCACATAGTCTCGGACTATAATCAGCAATGAAGGGGAGGCAAGTGATCTGCAACTAAAGGGGCAGCAATAGGAGGTCTCGGCTTAAGGCTTGAGTGATTGAATGTTGGAACAATACTTCTTCCAAATCTTTATTTCGATCACATGATCATAAAAGATGTACAAAATTATCACATCAGTTAAAAATCCGGAATATCATTATATCATTATTATAAAAAACATTTGAAGATTAAAAGAAGAAGAATAATGACAAATGGGTGCCAATGAGATCAAGGGGTGAAAGTTTATCAAGAGTCTCCTACCCTCTTTATCAGTCGAGTTCGGGCATACCACATTGCAGTTAGGAATTTTGCCAAAGCAAACACAATTGGCGGGGATAAATCAGTCTTTAAAACTCTGTATGCGGGTAAGAATGTTCTGAATCCCCTGTTTTTAAGGAGGGGGACAAGCCAGCATTTCCTGCTTTTCTGGTAGGCTCGACAGAAGAAAACCACGTGCACATTGTTCTCCTTTATGTGGGCACATGCAGTGCACGTCTCTGTGGGAGGCCGACAGCACCATGCTTTGGTAAAAGACCCTAAGGGAAGGGTCCCGTACCTCCATTGCAGGAATAGTTTTCTAGTTAAAGCCGGAGTCATGCCATCTAAAAGACTTTCAAGGTTATACGAATCTTTAATTTTTATGAAGTGATAAGTCAGAGATCCTTCACGAGTGCTATCCAGGGCTCGGAGAAGCGTTTTTATCATAGTACGCTCTGGACAGCGCTTTCCTCGGTATCCTGTTGCTTGTACTTTCCGGATCTGACCATAGTTCTGGTAATCAGAGAGTCTCGCAGGTTCTCTTGATGTAATTTAACCAAGGCGTCTTAGTGGCATTGGGCAGAGATAAAAATTCCTGTAACTCAGTTCTGTAGGTAATGAGGTCCTGACTGCTCCAGAGGCGACGCCAAAAGGTTAATGGTTTGAGCCCTAATTCCTCCGTGATGGGCCTCAGACCCAGGTCCAGTCTAAGGGGCAGGAGTGGAGTACTTGGGGGAAGAGCTGTCAGCTGCCTGAGGAATTTATTTTCTGTGGTCAGCAAATTAGGCGATGGAATATGGCCCCACAACTCTACCCCATAGGTGATTCCTACCCGCGCCTGGGCTTTGTAAATTTGGATTTCAGGGCTGAGTGGGCGATATGATGGCTTACTCGCAATTCTCATAATACCACCCGCCGTCTGGGCCAGTTTCATGTTTGCTTTTGTCTGATGTGCCGACCACGTTAGATTTTGATTTAGGGTTATCCCCAGGTACTCTATTGTATGAACCCTTTCCAAACGCACTGTGCCAAGCAAGGGGTTGGGGCGGTTGAAGGACATAGGGTTCAGAATCATAAATTTGTTTTTCTGCGTATTGATTTCAAGTCCCGTTTCTGTGCAGACCTCCAGAAAACCATCAAACACCCGCTGTATGCCCATCGGGGATTTGGACAGCAGCAGAGTGTCGTCCGCAAATATGATTGCGGGCACCCTGCTGCCGGTCAATTTTGGGGCGTCAATGTTGGCAATCCTTGTCAGGTGCGCGATAACCCCGTTCACAAACAGGCAGAACAGGGTCGGTGCAAGCACACAACCCTGTCTCACCCCTCTGCGAACGGGGAATCTTTCAGTTAGGTTGCCGCTTCTCCCGCACCTGACACGTGCAAAGTTATTTTGATGTAATCTCATCAGGATTGCGAGGATGTCTTTCGGGACGCCTAACTCCTCCATTACCTTCCACAATTTTGATCTTGGCACTAAATCGAAGGCGGCACGTAAATCCACAAAAAACGTGTACAGAGTGCCGCCCTTGATCAGTGCTATCCTGCAATAAATGAGATTTAACCTAAATATTTGATCAATTGTGGACACCCCCCTCCTAAATCCTGCCTGGTATGGAGTCAGGGTATCTGTCTCCTCCAGCCAGTTCTGCAGCCGGCCCAGTATTAGCCTACCGAAAAGCTTCTGTGATACATCGATAAGGCTTATTGGGCGATAGTTGGCTGGAAGCAGAGTGGATCCCTTTTTGAATATTGGAACCACCTCTGCACCCAGCCAAGTATCCGGGACCTCCATTCCCTTGAGGACCGCATTGAATATCAGCAGGAGATAGGGGGCCCATACCCCTGGTTCCTGCTTGAATAAGTCGCCCGGCACCCCATCGAACCCCGGGGCGTTACCTGTTGACAACCCCGCGATAGCTGCCCGAACTTCTTTTTCTGTGAAGGGTTCACCCTCCGGGTCATTCACTAGCGTGCAGTGGGGGGTACTCGGGCCTCATCCTCTATTGCATATAGGGACTGAAAATGGTTTTGCCATATGCTCGGGCAATGTTGGGTTCAATTGCCGAGGGGAGATCTTCTGATCCATTATTGACTACCCGACAAAATTTGTGAGAGTCTCTATTGGCTAATGCGCTAGAGAGTTCCTCCCAGTGTTGTTGGTCCCATTCGACCTTGGCGTTTGTCAGCAATTTCTTGTATGCCCGTCTCCTAGCTTGTATCTCTTCCCTGCTTCTGCACGCCTTGATTGCGAGTAGAAGTTCACGTTTGGAGTCCCGGCATGTGGCGTTATACCAGGTCTTCTTATGTGTCCCGCTAGTTCTACCTGCCCCCTTTACAAAGAGATCTAACTCCATGGTGTTTATTAAATCTTCATGGGTTCGCCATAACTGCTCTCTATTTTTCCCATCGCCAAGTTCCTCACCAATAGCGAATGCCTTTTCCAGCACTGGGGGGATTCTGGCGTAGAGCTTAGATAACTTAACGCCACTTGTGGCCTGTTTTACCCACCTTACTCTCCTTCGGTTGTTCTCCAGGAGTAGCCCTGTCTTTAGACTTTGTTTACACTGTCCCATGTCCTCGATACCTGGTAAGGCATATTCGAGTTCCAGGGCGTTGTGGTCACTATCCAGTCTATCAATTACCTTGAAGTCGAGGATTCGTGACCAGGATGACAATTGGACTAGGATACAATGTAATCTAGATTCGCTTCCAGCTTTGTTAACGGTGCATTTGCTTGGCGTGTCTGATTTAGTGCGCCCATTGCAGGCCCTTAGGCCATGATTTAGAGTGAGGGTGGTTATCTGCAGTGCGAGGGAAGTCCAAGCTCTTGGTGGTGGTGCCACTGTGGCGGGCATCAGCCATCTTGAATCCTCCTCTTGGGAGGGTCCATCAAGAAGGCCGGACACTGGCTCATAATGTGAGTTCAAGTCCCCTCCAACCACGTAGTGGAGCTCCCTTGGAATTTCGCTCAGAAAAGCGGAGAGTTCCTCGATGGTATTCGATTCTCGTGGTGTGGCTACAGGTCTTGAATAGACATTTATTATCCCCAATTTGGAGGAATTTGGCCATTCTAAAAGGACAGCTAATATGTCATCTGAATCTACAGTTAGGCAACTGGTCTGGCAACCCAAATGGGAGGCTACCCAAATTGCCAGCCCTCCAGACGGTCGTCCCCGGCCCCCCCATTTAGCTGGTTTTGAGAATACTGCAAGCCCCTGGCATGTATACTCCTCTCACGCCCAGGGTTCCTGGAAGAGGCAGATACTTTTTGAATTGATGAAAGAAACCCACTCCTGGCAATCCATTTTATTACCGAGCCCAGCTACGTTCCATGAGATCAGGATCAGTGTTTGGGGTCTTGTAGACGGTGGCCCTATGTCGGAGTAGTTGTTCTCGTTTGTGCCAAGATTTACCATTGGGTGTTGTAACAATTCCCCCTGACCAACCCATAGATTACTGTCATTGCCAGATATATCCGCTCTAGAATAGCCGGGATCCCGACAATGTGCAGGTTCAGTGGGAGGAGCTATCTGTTCCCATGAAACCGGGGCTTGTTCGAGGGAGGTGGTTCTATCCTCGCTACCATCTATTGAATGGAAGGGATACTGATCCCTCCCTTTAGACTCGAGCTGTCAATCAACCATTTCAAGGCTGCTGTGCCTATTAAGGGTAGGAAGGTAGGCTGGGTGGTGGATTCTATGGAGCCCAGGAACTCCTCTCATTCTTACCCCCATCCGCCCCTCCTCCTAATGCTGGTCTCCCATCCTTCCTCATCGCCGTATGGAGGTCAATACTCGGGCACCATACTCCTGTAATGGTAGGGTTCCCTCCTCCCTCTGCGATTGCTCTCCCATTCTCCCAACATTTCCTGATGGTACCCCCATCTCTGATCTTCTGATGTGTACATACTCGATGGGTAGAAAAATGAGAGAGGGAGAGACTGAATGTGGCTCCCTTGATCGTCAGGGGCCCAACTTCAGATGTAGGAGGCTGTACTCGGTTCTCTAAAGGTAACCAAGACACAGTCGCCACTGATTGTTTTTCTCATATTTCCCACCCAGCTAGCCAGTCTTACCATAAGAACATCGCTAGTTGTGCCTTGTGGGAGAGGTCTGCATATAGACAGCCAGCTGATGACTGTTTTTAAGGGAGACGGTTGATTCTATAGCCGCGGGTTTTAACTCGGGCACGCCCGTTAAAATTTCTGTATAGGTGGACGCCTTAGGTGGTAAGTTCACAGATTTGGTTTTCCGGGCAATATTTTGCATGTTATCTGGGGGTTTTAATGCGCTCTGTGGTTTGTCAGGAAGTATGGCAATGTCTTTGAGATGTGTAGTTGTATTTGGGGGTGGAAGCAGTGGTGCCTGGGTTTTTGTGGGAGGGATGTTTGTATTTGCGTTGGCCAAGGGTTGAGGTATCTTATTTTGGTTGGGTTTGGGTTGTGTGTGTCGAGAAGTGGCTGGGCCATTTTTCTTCATCAAGGTTATTTGCTCAATACCCTTTTTAGTCTTTGCATCCGGCCCACCTTTGGCTCCCTTGCTTTCTAGTTTCAGGGTATCAGCTAGCTGAACTGTGGATTTTTCAATGTTAGCCAGCCTAGCTTCGATCTTTATCAGGCGGGCTTCGAGGGGGCTTAAAAGAGACCTAAGGAGTGTGCCTATATCTGCCAGTGTGATATTGTCACTGGGGAATTCCATTGAAATATTGTTAGAGCGAGATGGTGTGTCCGTAGGTACAATGACTATGGGTGGGGCCACTACGCTGTCCTTGGGTGAGTGGGCAGAGCCGGTATCGCCAGCACTAACATCGTCCCTTACGGGATTGGGCTTAGGGGTTTTTGGCTTACTCCCTCACTTATTTTGCACCCCTTTCTTCCTTTTTTGGATAGCTCCTTCCCTGGCTCCCCTTGTGAGATCAGAAGCATTCTCACTGGTAGCGGAGTCAAGACCAGGGGTTGGAAGGGGGGTTTGAAGTGGGGTTTGTGATATTTGGCCCGTCGGTAGGGTCATTAGGCTCATGTCCTCAAGATCACTTGAGGCCTCCATTGTGAAGTCTGGGTTGGTGGGTGATTTATTAACCCCCGAAGCCCCATATCTAGAATTGTTGGCCTCTAGCCTTCCATCAGGAGTCTTGGCTAGAGCCATTGGGCCCATTGATGATCTCCTTACCCAGTCAATTTCCTGAGATGCGTCTCTATAGTACAGCAATGTCCTCTATCAAAAGTGATCCTGCTTTAACAAAATAGTTATCAATGCTACCTTTAACAGCTCCTGCCGCTGCCAGTGAAGATTGGCTCCTTGTTTCCCTGGTACACATTCCGATGTCTGAGTAATCCGTTCCTTGTATGGAATGGGATGATAGAGTTGTCCGACCAGGGGGAATGGCCCGGTCCCGGTCTCTCCCGTCCTCGAACGGCGGCCTCAAACGGCCCGCCCTTTGCCCGGGCTTCGCTCCGTGCTTCGTTCCGCGCGCGCGGGTATGGGTCTGGTTGTGTACGTGTACGCTGTGGGCGTGGCTTACAGGGAGAGCAGGCCAGGTGTCAGCAATTGGCAACGCAGGGACTCCTGGTCAATGGAGTCCCTGCCGTCACGCTCGCTGCCCTGTTGAGCCGCCGCAGCCCCTGCTAGCTGCCCTTGTGAAGCGGGTCCGGCGAACAGTTTCTGGTGCTCAGGAAGCGGGGCAGAGAAGGTCAGTGGAAGGCAGAAAGTCCTTTGCTCCGCTTGTTTCACGATGTCAGAGAGAAGAGTCCAAGGAACAATAGATTAACCCCTTCTATGCTCATGACGGAGCCGCTCCGTCATTAGCCTCGGTTAAGCTGTGCTCATGACGAAGCGGTTCAGTCATGGCCCTCTCGGCGCGCCTGCCCGGTGCGAATTCTGCGCCTGCTCTGGACGTTCCATTGAGCGGGCGGGGCCATGACAGAACCGCTCCGTCATGAGCACAGCTCAACCGCGGCTCGTGACGGATCAGCTCCGTCACGAGCATCTGAGCACCGCTCGGCCCCCCGCCCCCTTAGCGCTGCAGCGGAATTCCCGCCACAGCAAAGGGGTTAAAGGACATGTGGCCGTATTATACAAAGTGCCCCAGGGGCGCAACGGGCTTGCAAGCCCCCAGGGCACTTTGGTATTAAAGAAGGGGCCGCAGACGCTTTTGCAGCCCCTACTGTGATACAGATAGTGCTGACGCTGTGTGCGCCAAAGCTATCATCAAAGGGCGTTCCCTCATTTGCATGGGAGCGTGGATACTATCAAATGAGGGGATCTCTTTGACTCTGTAGTGTAGACGCAGGCGCAAAGGTAAAGAAGCTGTAAGGAGGCACGCTGACCGGGTGCCACCTAAAAGTTGGTGCTTTGTCAGTGCACCTGCTGATGGCAGCCCTCTGGAGGGGATGAGACCCCTTAGACATCCCATTGCAGGTGGGTGCAGTCACTCATGGCACCCACCTGCAAGGGGATCTCTTAAGCCTCTGAAAAGTGCAGGAGGGGTGCTGCCTGTACAGTGAAAAAAAAAAAAAAGGAGCGGCTGCCTCAAAGCCGCTCCATTTTTCATGTGACTGCGTTTCGCCCAGGGCAGCACAAATTTCTTGCTGTCCTGGGGGCAGTGCATTCAATTTAATATAGCACACTCACCTTGTTTGTGCAGGGAGCACCTTTTGAAAGGTTAGACCCACGCAAACGAGGAAAATGTGCCACGTTGTACAATACGGCCCCCAGATATCGGACAGTGAGACTGCATTCCTACTAGACCAATCTATACATCTATACATAGGACACATTTCTTCATAAGTGGATATAAATCTATGTAAGATTATCTACTAATCACAGCGGCAGTAAAAAACAGTCCTAGCCAAATGGAAGGACACCGCCAAAGAAACCTTCAAGGGCAGGCTCAACTGGATCTCATACCTAAGGGGGGCGGACACAATCACCCTCCAACACTCACCCTGGAAGCAACCACACAGGGGCATGTGGGAGACCCTGGACAAATACCTGGACTCTTATGACCCGCCATAAACAAGAACAACTCTAAGCAACCAGCCGGAGTACTGTATGCCCCCATTGTAGGGGCCCGAGACAAAAGCAAGAGCAACGGACTTCTTGTATTTCTTTTCTCCCCACTTTCTCCTTTCCTCTTCACACCTCCGCCCCACCCTATACGGGGACAGTTGGATAAGGGGATCAGCCTAGCACGTAGATATCTTTAAAGTAGGGCTACACAACCCAACAAGCCTGGGCAGAAACCCTGGAACGAGTTATCCATTAAAAGAGTATGTTATATGTTTTATGTGTATGTTTATCTGTATGTAAAAAAAAACAATAAAAAACTTACTGAAATAAAAAAAAAGAAATACTAGGATCAAGTATTAGGCATTCTCTATGTTTCCCCTCTAAAAGCAAAGGACATTTTATTTGTCATAAGAAACTGCATGCTGATATAAAACTGTGTAATACGAGTCCGAGAATTTAAGGGTATTCGGAAAGTCCTGGGCCACAATTGTAACAAATGGTGTACTGGGGCCCGGGGTTAAGAAGCCCTACCTGGGATCCAAGCACACCTTTAAGCACTCGTCTCCTGGGTTTGCAAGGTAGAGCAGTTCAAGCCTTACTCAAGGAAGTTGCTGTGGGCTAGCAAATCATAACTCAGCAATGCACTAACACTTTAAATGCTGTCCAGTAAGCGGTTTTGCTTTTAAAAAGGCAAAGTACACACAAAACTAAAGGCTACACACAAATCAATGAGCATATACAAACTGTTGGGTGGAAATGCCCAAGTGGAAACTCTCAAGAGGGCTTCAGAAACAGGGAATACTCAAAGAAAGGTAACACAGGTGAAGGAACCACATAATCTGTCTGTGCACTACCTAGCACTGACCCCCCCAAAACACAATATCCACACAGTGCTTAATTTGAGCCATGGATTCCAATGCTTGGTATCGCCACTTAATTGTCAACACCAGGACTTATGACAGTCTGCCACATAGGGGCACTGTCTGTTCAATTTAAAGAGGAGCACAACTGTTGTTTATTAATTCAATGTACGTTAAAAAATGACTAATACTTGCCGTCCAAGTCTTCTTCTAGCTTCAGAGGGTTGGAACAGTCTGAACTGTCTCACTTCTATGAGTGTTAAGGTTAGTAGTTTTGTAGATAGTGTTGGTGGCAGCACAGGCAGGGACGGTGAGTGATACAAGCTGCAGTAGCCCCTGATAAGGGACATGGGAGTTATTTTTTTCCCCCAAAATTAAGCACTGCCCACATATACGCATCGATAACAGGTAGCACTACTGGCATATGGAAGGTGTTTTACACCGCTAATGGTAAAATGTAAGCCCATCAGTCTCAATGAAAACATTTCAGATGTTATTAGAAATATGCAATAATGAAGACTTTGTTATTCATCATAACGTTTTAGCAATAGTAAACACTAAAATAGCGAATATTTAATTCCACAGTCTTATTTCTACTTTCAACAAGGTTGCCTAGCAACCACAATGAGCTAACAACAAACGTCCATGCACCCCAGACCCACTGTGAAAAGATCCCAGCTCCAGGTACATTTGCAAACTCTCCTGTGGTCCCCCTTTCTGGATCTCTGGAGACTTAGGGAAAATGGTTTCCAAACTGAAGTAGGTGACCCTCAAAGCGCAAAGACATGGTCGGTGGTGCCCCGGTCCCTTCTGGGGGCCACAATTTATTCGCAAGGCGTTTCTATGGAAAAGAGACGGCCAGCAATGGCTTCCCTTTGAAGCAGCCACCACGGCCATTAACATTTACCTTTTCCTCTAGTTTCAAAGGCGCCTGCTGGTAGGTTGTCAGGAGTGGGTGGCCTGCCCCTCTCGGGGAACCCTCCCTCAATTCTAGCGATGACAGCAATGGAGCCCAAGCTTGCATGGTAAGGTCAGCTCCCTGCCTGCCCAGCACATTGCTTGAGCTAGCAGGGAAGCTGGCTCCATTCTTCCCCCTCGTGCCTGCCCCTCCTGTTCCTAAACTGCAGAGTACCGGAGTAGAGAATGGGAGGAGCACCACAGCCCCCCTCACTGCCTGGAGATCCTTCACTTATAGGGGCACCCCAGTTAGAACTCAGGAATTTCTGGGCTGATTATTCAAATGATGGTACTCTAGGCTTGTCAAATCCCAGGGGGATCCACAGCTCATGGGTTCCCTGGGGCCTTCACATAGATGCCACCTGGGATCATAGAAAACCATAGGTCCCTGGAGGTCCAGGGCACTCGCTGTGCCCCCAAGTTAAGCTGCATACAAGCAGTTCTCAAAAATAGTGATATTTATGGTCCCTTTTGTGGTTTTCTCAAGCACTGGCAAAGCCATTAGGGCAAACTTTAAAGAGATAAACAGCATTTGTGAATGTCTGTGTTTACGTGTTAGCCTGTTGGCTTTGCCAATGCTGGTTCTTTTAGCACTTTTCATACACTGACGTTTAGTATTATGGAGATAGAAAAGAACCAAGTAATTGCAGAACTCTTAACTTCTGTAAGACAATTGCGAAGCACAACAGCCTTTGCCTCTGAAGAGAACTCTCCACCTCAATTATTTGAAGTGCATTGTTTAAAAAATCCTTTGTTTGTGGAAAAAAACTCACTTTGATGGCCGGGACAGATTTGGAGTGCCTGGAGGGGTATAGGGAAAGTAATCCCAGCAGATAAAATAAGATATCCCTGGGTTCGGAATTTGTGCAATAAATTCAGCCAGTTCTGAGTTTTGACATGGTCATGGAAATAACGAAGATGTTGGTGCGTACGGCACCAGAACCAGTAAACAGCAGGCCTCCCCCTCATTACATTTTGGCAGGCCTGACCTGCTGAAATTCATCAAGGGATATGGACTTTATCACAACTGGTGAGGGGGCACCATTTAAAGCACCAGTTGTCATCAGGCACTGTGACTGTTTACCTGGAAGTACTCACAATTGTGGCAGGAGGGGACAGCAGTGCAGGAAGATAAACTCATTTCCTCAACATGATCAAATCTGGTCAAGCGGCGAGACGAGGAGTAATACTGGATATGTGTTAAACAGGCCTATGTTAAATTAAAAAGTAAAGTCACCCATTACAGGTGTAATTGTGCTAATTGTTTGTTCCATTACAAAAGTATCTTCGCTGTGTCCTTAGTCAAAGCTAGCAAATCAGCAAGACAATCAATGCATCTACTATCTGCCTGTCTCTGTTATTCACACAAAGTACTTTTACAAAGTCGTTCAGGCCCATACTGTATTTTTCATGTCAAAGAAAGAATTCAAGGACATCCGAAAGCCTGTTCGTCTGTCTCGCCCATGCTTTTTAACATACGTGTTAAGACTCTGAGACCAGCTGGTTAGATTCTAAAAGTGAGCTTGCTCATGCCTTACAGCGTTCGACAGTCAGACTGAAATAAGAAAAATAACAGGTGGTTTGACGGGACCAGTAATGAGAAAAAACAAAAACAGCGCGTTACTGGAAAAGCCAATGCCAGCCACAAAAACAAGCCGGAGACTGGCAGCGGCACGCACCATTACTAAATGCCAGCCTGATGTCGGGCTGCAGTTATAAACATTATAAATCTTCCAAGCGCTTAAACTTCGCAGAAAAACCGCAGTTTCATTTTCTTAGAAATGCGTTTTTGTGGCTTTCGAAATGAACTGAGCCATGGTGGATTTGCCCGAATTTAATCTCAATTTGTTTGTGTATACACAGACAGAGTAGCAACACCAGTTAGACCACAAATAGTACTTCACCCGAATCGCTATGAATACCACCACTTGTAATAAATATTAACTTTTCATTAACCTGAAAACGTGTTTTTAGAGATTTCTAAAGGTAAAACCATGGTTTTGTTTTGTTCACAGAAATGTTAGTGTTTGTATATTAACATTAGATGACGTTGGGGTCCAATCAGCTTCCTCATTGGTGAGGAACCGGGGAGAGGTCAGGCTTGCCATAAAAATCCACGCATGGCGCGACCGCGCCGGTAATTGTAAAAGTGATGTTTTACCTGCACTGTTTTATGTTTAAATATTACACGTTGCTCGGTCCTTCGTTACACTGAATTTGAAATTGAACCTTTTTTAATTGAAAGTGAATCTTTTAAAATTAAATTGCTCACCTTTTAGATGCGTTGCTAGGTGTTAGTGGAGCATCAGCCTCCAGTGGGGCTTCCGAGCCCCTGATTGGTTGTTGGGGGTCCAATCAGCTTCCTGATTGGTAAGGGACCGGGGAGAGGGCAGGTTTGCCATAAAAATCCATGCTTGGCATGGAGCGACCGCACCGTTGGCGCGCCAAAGGCAAGCCCATCTGCTGGCAGAAGGTGCCAGGGGCCAGCCACTATGCCCATTTTATTTCCTATGATAGGAAAGCTCTGCTGGCTGTGGGAAATGAGACTCATAGCATCAGGGCACAAGTCCTAAAAAAAGAAGTGGGAGGACGCTGTACCCTAGTACCCTCCTGAAGGAAGTAGGGCTATGGAGCCCCCCCCCCCCCCAGAAAACTAGATTTAGAGGAGGGTTGCCAGCAGGTCAGCCCCTCAGCGGAAGCGAGTGAGAGGGCAGACACCAGGGTTATCTATCTTAACACACGCTCTTTGGCTAAACATCAAGATGGAATCTTTCATCTTCTTGAGTCGGTGGCTCCAGATCTGCTGTTACTGACAAAAACGAGGATTACAGAGGAATCATCACCTGATATTTTGGCAGCACTCCCTAGTATTATATAATTTATGCCAACAGGGAAACAGGGGAAAAAGGGGGGTGGGGGAGGGGGAAGAGGGAGCGTAGCAGCCATAATCAAAAATGCATCCAATTTGCCAAACTGCCCTTGCTGGGTCGACCAGCGGTAGAAACATTAGTGATACGGTTAAAGACTGCTACGGAGGATTTTGTGTGCGTTATGGTTTACAGGCCTCCGCACTATATGCAGGAGTTTGCTCAAGCTCTTGCTGAAGCCACAGCTCCGCTAGTAGTAGACCATGCCAATGTTCTCCTGGTTGGAGACTTAAATTACTGGGTCAATAATGAAGCTGGGGGCCTCAAGCCTTGGACCTTACAGCTACCTTACATGAATTAAACCTGGAACAGGTGGTGAACTCACCAACTCATATTAAGGGCCACATATTAGATCAAATCTGGACCTCAAAACTACCTCTGAAGAACTTGAGCATTGTCATGTGCGGGTAGTCAGACCATCATCTTATCTCCTTTTCGGTGACCAGACCAAAGAAGCTAAGCCCCCTTAGGGGACCAGTGCTCTCATTTAGGAACTGGGCTCGGTTTAACCTCACAGAGATCTGCGAAAACCTGGGAAAATCCTCTCCGGCACCTAGGTAGGACATTGAGGACTATGAGCAAAATGGGTTTAACTGGCAAAAGGGGACTAGTGACACCCATGCACGCAGTCATAGCTCTAACAAGACAAGAAACCACAAGGCCAACAAATGGTTCTCTGTAGATCGGAGAATGGCGAGTGGTTACATCTGTGTTGGACGAATTGCGAAGAGAAGTGGATAAGGGGAACACTCAGGCTTTATTGCTGCTTGACCTGTTGCTGGCCTTTGACACAGTGGACCATACTCTGTTGGCTGACGGTGTCTGGGCAATGGGGTGCAGCATTGAATTGGATGACATTGTTCCTGAAGGATAGATCCACATCAGTGCAACTCGCTCCTTATTCCTCTAAAGGGGTTAAGGTGAGCTGTGGAGTGCTCCAAGGTCCTCTCTCTCCCCCCACTTATTCAACATCTACATACAACTTTTGGTCAGATCCCTTAAGATGATGGAAGTAAACCTCTTCAACTACGCGGATGATATGCAACTGTTGTTCGGGATCAACAACAGCGATGCAGCTAGACTGCACTTCCAAAACACAATGCTATTCATCAGGGGATGGCTGAATGTTAACCAATAGAAACTTAACTTAGACAAAACCGAGATAGTCATCACTAAGGGTATGTTGGAATCCGGGGTGGTAGCCTAGTGAGATGGGCTCCCCCCCCACTCAGAAAAGGGCAGTAAAAAGCTTGGGGGTGATCAAAGACGAGGAACTATCATGTAAACAGCAAGTCAGTGCAGTGACGCTGGCCTATTTCCTTCAACTTCGCCGGATGAAAAAAGATTGGGAAATTCCTGACGAGGGAGGCCTTGATCCAAGTTATCTTGGCACTGGTTATGTCCAGAGTGGATTACGTGAGTTCTCTCTATCTGGATCTCCCGAAATCCCTCTTGCACAAGCTTCAGTTAATTCTAAACCAGGCTGCTAGGCTGACAGCTCAGCATCCAAGAGAGGGCTTGATCACATGGGTGACTAGGGACCTCTCCTGGCTGCCGGTGGCACAGAGATGCAGAATTAAAGGCATGCTGCACAGTATTCAAGGCGCTGCATTTGAAATGCCTGGGCTGTGTGAAAGTTTGCATTGTAAAATATTGTCCGACGAGAGAACTACGATCAAGATACCTTCACTACTTGGCCGCCCCCACCTACAAGAAACACAGAATTGGAGGACGTAGGATCTCTATTGCAGCTCCTCGCATCTGGAACACACTTCCAATGGAAATGAGGCAGGCATCTGTCTACACCAAATTTAGCCAACTTCTAAAGACCTGGTGGTTTACACAGGCTTATAAATAGTAGGGATCCTCGACTTTTCATTACCTAGTGCCAAGAGACCTACCCGGTGATCGTGCGCTCTATAAATAACCAAGAACATAACATAAATCCAGAGTTTCAGACCATGTTTAATGTTTATTGTAGTCAAATGGTCCGATGTTGCTCTGCTACCAGAAAAGTTATTGCGGATCAATTTTTTTTGCCTGGTCATCACCAATAACGATGTTCCCCTCAAATTTTGGGGAAATTTGAGATATCATTCTTTTCAAAATGGGAGTCTGTTGGTACCCTTTTACATTATCCACTTTTGTGGATTAGGTTTACTATCAGGTCTACTAAAACGCTCTGTTTCCTTCATCCAGAATTGCCCACTAGGTCACTGCTAAACGAATTTCTCAGTACAATCGCGATCCTTTCTATTCTTCCATTTTGGATCACCTCAGGCGTGTCTTTCTCATAGTTCTTCTTAGCTCTGCACAACTTGCTAGTACATTGTAATAGACCTTCGCTTAAGACTGCATGTGTAATTGACTCTATAAAGTTGCGGGGTACCTTAAGATAAAGAAAATAACAAGGCTCCTCTTGGCAAGACAAACACAGATTTTTATTGTTGCAGCAGGGAGAGTAGCTATCTCAACACAGAGAAATAGCAGGGCTCAATTGGCTGCTTCACAAGCAGCCACTTATGTACGAATATTGAACAATGCTTATTACAAAAGGTCAAACAATCAGTTACTTAGCAGTTACATAAAGGTTACAAATAAAATGTTGTCACCTGTGTTTCTAACCTTATGACTTCTCTATGCATATTCTTCTTTGTAATTCCTGACAAAGCTTAACAAACAAATTATTCTTTACTCTTGAATGCATGTGTATTTGTGTGTGTACTTTATCATTCTGCTTCCAAGACCCCTTATCAGATTCTGTGTGGTCTTGGATAATTCAATATTCTGCTCCTATTCTTCAATCATGTTCTTAATTTACTGAGAACACAGAATACGTGCTTATTGTACTGGGGCCATAATTTCCTTCTAGCTTACAAACACAGGGTTTCCTTTAACTATGACCTTGCATGTCATGGACTCTATTTTCAAGTGAACTCTTCACCTCTCTGGCATCAGCACTGATTTTAGGCCTATTGATTTTAGGTCTTTCACCACATAGAGTGTTATTGTGTTCTACTGCTGTCTGCTAAAGTGTAATTTCTTCACGTTTCATTTCCTCTCCAAAGATATCATCCAGTATATTGATCCGGAGTTGGCTGGTTTCTCTGCTAGGCATCCAAGACACTACCTTGCATCTTCAATCCGCATAGTTCAGCTCACTGGGAACATTTTAACACTGCTTTGGTTGTCATTTCAGTTCTGGGCTCTGAACAGGTTGCTCCTTACTCTCTTAGAGTATTGTGATTATCTTCCCCAGTACATGCATGTCAATCAGAAGGATCTTTCTTGGTTGACTGATGGCAACTGGGGTCTGGGACAGTCTTGTCACTGCTCCTACGCACATTGTGTCTCTACGAGACATAATCTTAGAGACATCAGGGTTAAAGGAAAGTTTGCTGGCTGAGTATGCTTTCATCACAGGGTAAGGTATGAACCCTAGATTGCACATTTATTCTAAAACTAAAATGACATTTCTTAAAACAGTCTTCTACTCAACACCTGAATGAGAATGCTCCAAAGACACATCTAAATTAATCAGTCATTGAGTCCACCTTGCTGTTGTGCTTCCCAGCCTTTCTGTTCAATCAAGAACTGCAACGGAAAGGCCCCATAGATATGTCATTTTAAAGTTGGGTTTTCAAACACTTGAAGATAACTGCATCTCATTATAGATCTACAATATTAAAACAAAACATGGCTTTAACACGGATGTCATCATGAGTATTAGCTTACAAGTTTGTGTTAAAAAAGAAAGAATGTTTCGCAAGTCTCATTTACTCACATGATTTTTACGTCTCGCATACCACACAACACAAAATGTCTGGTTGTGAAATACTTCTTGTAAACCTGCAGGGGCTTAAAGCCCAACCACATCTTACCATTGGTTGGCTTCATTGTCACTCATTTTCTTGCTTCTTACTAAATAGTATGCCTTCCTTTTCTTGAGTTTATCCCTCCCCTGTAACATAGCCTTTTTATCATCCTTTTGATAGGCTGACCTGTATCCTTCCATTGGTCACATTTAGGAAACTACTTCTTTCTTTCCTAATCGGCAATCTAAGAGATGTCATTTGTTTTCTAGATTTCTCCCACGCACACTGCTCTGTCACCATGAAGCACCTCTCACATCCCATGTTTCTCCCTACCCCATAGCTTGTCTGTAAAATCACAGCAACATGGCTATTTTCAAAGGGATATGCCCCAAGGATAGACTTTAATGGTTATTTTTGCATTATCCCCTGCATTCCACATATTGCATGATAACATACCCTTTGGCACGGCACACAAACGTTTTTATGGCACTTGGAAAAGGCTACCTTCTCCACTAAGTTGGATAGTGTCTGAGACAGAAGGTCCCACCCGAAGGTAGGCAGCAGGGCAAGAAATTGGAGACGTGCCAATCTGGGAGACTTCTGTACTCTGCTGCTCTGGTGGAGCTGTAGTAGCTAGCACTCTATTAATAACCAAGCAGAAAGAATCAAATCTTGGCTAGAATTTGCCAGCAATAGCTTTGCTCCCATTGAGAAAATCAAAACATTGAGACCTCACGATGCTCAACGCTGGTTCTCGGATGACTTAAAACTTAAGAAACTTGCCCTGCGTCAAGCAGAACATACCTGGAGACTAAATTACTCCGCAGACAAAAAAATTGCTTTTTTGGCGCAGCTAAAAGAATACAAAAATGCTATTTTACAAACTAAGGTTGCCCAGTTCTCTAAAAAGATATTACACTCCGCTAACAAATCCTAGGAAATCTTTGCTATTGTGGATGAACTATCCAAGCCCGATAGGTCCCTCTTATCTCTACGGAAGTCTTTTTTAGCCTTCAAAGGAAGGTTGGATCCGGTTCCCCCACTGAATGATGCCCCCCGCACATATAACAAGAAGCTTTTCTTACTTGCCCGGATCCCCCTCTTGCACTCCTCAATAACTTCCTCAAGCAGGGTATTGTCCCAAATGCATTTAAAGTGGCGGAAATTGTTCCCATCTTAAAGAAACCTGGGGCAGACTCTCTAGCCCTAAACAATTAACACCCTATCTCTCTGCTCCCCTAACTGGCTGCGGTTCTGGAAGCACACGTGCTAGCTGCCTTAGCTCCTTTATAGAAAGCTCTCACTATCTCGACCCTCACCAGGCTCTCTTCCGACTGGCTCACTCCACCGAGACTATTATTCTTATGGTCATGGACGAATTTAGGAGGGGGGCCGACATGGGCATTACCCAGGCACTGTTTCTCATTGATCTCTCCGCATCTTTTGACACAGTCGACCATAATCTTTTGGCCGATCATGTCAGTAATGCCGGGATCCGGGGCCTGGTTCTCGGGTGGTTCCTAGCTTTTCTCAGTAGCGGCACTCGGGCTGTCCGTCTCGCTCATAACTCCTCCCCAAAATGAAACTGGTTTGTGGAGTGCCGCAGGGCTCTTCTCTCTTGCTACTTCTTTTTAATCTGTACCTACTGTCCCTGATCCGCTCCCTCGGAGAGAGAAAGGTTGGCACCTTTAACTATGCCGACGACCTCCAATTGATCAATCAATCGGCTTCTTCTGTTTTCATTTCCAATCCACCATACAAATTATAGGTGAGTGGATGAACAGTAATCATCTGAAGCTGAATCCCAATAAAACTCAGCTGATCCTTATCGGTGGGCCAGCCAACCCCTGGAATTCCAATTTCTGGCCACCCAAATCGGGAAACCTCCCCACTCCCAGAATGCTCAATTAAACGTCTTGGTGTCACCATCAGCAGTGATCTGTTGGTGAAGGCCCAGATTGGGACAGTGGTCTCTTCCTGTTTATTCCAGCTGTGAAGGATCAGTAGATTTCTCACTACAGAAGCCCTGACCCAAGTTGTCCTGGACCCAGTCATCTCTCGCATCAATTATGCTAATCCACTCTATGTGGGCATCCCGGCATATCAATTAAAACGTCTGCAAGTAGTGCAAACCCAGGCGGCCAGATTGATTTACCATCAGCCTAAATGGCACAATGCTACACCATTAATGGTTAGACTTCACTGGCTTCCAGTAGTCAAACGTTGTGCATTTAAGCTGGGGTGTGTCAGCTTCAAGGCTTTTTATGGCAACAGTCTGGCATTTATATCCTCTTGGATTCAGCGATATGTCCTACTTCGGGACCTTAGGTCTTCCCATCTGAGTGTGCTGGCCATCCCATCTTCTAAACACAGGGGACCAAGATTTGGGGTCTTGGCCTCTCAATTCTGGAATTCTCTCCCCCTGGAGATTAGATCACTGACCTCATACACACAGTTTATGAAACAGTTAAAAACCTGGCTGTTCCGATAAGCATATGACTAAATCTCCCATGAGGCAGCTCCCCTGCACTCCAGCACCATGAAACCGCTTGGTGTACATGCGCTCTACAAGACATTTTAATATAATATCCCCTGGAGGAGCAAACCAAAAAGTATAGCAGACCCATAAATGATAAAATCGCTATTCAATTTGTCATACAACCTACCCTATATTTATGGTTAAAGAAACCACACCCACCGTAGGAGAAATGCTTCATCATTGGGTTTGGTCACACGTCTAGCTGTGCATTTTGCACACCAATGATGGGCTAAACCTTACATTAAAGGAGAAGAACAGTTGAAAAAGTCTATGGCAGGGATCCCATAGAGAAGTGTAAGTCTAAATATAAAATTATCTATTGGTCTTCTAAATTACTGTTTATTAGGGATGAACAATAATAAGGTTAATTCAGTAAGCGGAGGAGATGTATTAACTTAGAATAAACCACAAGCTAAATTCTTCAGAAACAATCATAACACATCCCATTGTGGTTTACCTGTATGTAGCACAGTACTGCACACAAATGTCAAACACACATGTGGTGGGTCAAGCAAAATACATCACACTCAAAGGAAAAGTAGGACCTTTCCTATCTTAGCCTAATATTGATGGCTATACACTGCATATAGAGACCAGGGAAGTTTCCCTGTAGTCACACATAAAAGATAAGGAACTTCTCCCCGAGGCCCACAAATATGCTCACAGGGCTAATTCTGAGGACCAAATAACTGGATCCTGTGGATAGTAAATTAGGCCATTGCAATCGTTTCCCTTTGCGGACAGTTCCTTACTCTTTAAATTCTGCTCAGAATTTCTGGACTGAAAGGTAATTGAAAAAAAATAACGTCATTTATAAAGACCGAATTGAATGCACAGTTTTGAGATGCCATAAGATATTTGTAGTTTTCCTCATATATTTAAAAAATGTGGTGTCATTTCTTTGACTTTTTTTAAACAAACACTTGTTGCTAATCCAGGCTTGCAGTAAACAAAATGGGAAACCCAATATACCCTTGGAGGCTTGGGCAGTTAAATATTAAAGGTAAAGAGGCCTACAAGGGATTTGCTTTAGAGAACTAAGTAAAGATGATTTGCAAAATTTACGTGAGATAATTAGCCCGAAATCGTGAATAACGTGAAAAATGTATGAAATAATTTAACTTATTCACAGTTATAATCTACATTCTATTCTATACTACTATTATAAAGAGAGAACTGTGTCCTTTGAGCCAGTTAAACTCGAAAAGTACACCACCAATCCAAACACCCAATACATATTTGAAAACGTCAGGGCAAGCAGAAGGATATAGGCTATATAAATTTTAAAAATAAACGTTATTTACAAAATTTATATTAAAAAAAAAAAAGTACTCCCTCCAAAGTAGCGCCGGCCGCGACTTGCGTGCTCACGTCAGGAGCACTGGGAGGAGCGGCGTCCGAGGAGCGGCGGACATGGCGCGGGGGAGGAGCGGTGGCCTGTGGAGCAGCGGACAGGCCAGCGCGGGCCGAGCAGCGGAGAGGCGGACATTGCGCGGGGGAGGAGCGGCGGCAGACAGGCGGTGAAGAGCAGAGTGGCGAGGAGCGGTGAACTGAGGAGCGGCGGCTGAGGTAAGGCTCCGGGGACAATGTCGGGGCAGGCCGGTGTCGGGCCAGGCGGGGGACGGGGAATTACAACAACACAGGCGGTGAGAAGCAGAGCGGCGAGGAGTGGTGAACTAAGGAGCGGCGGCTGAGGTAAGGCTCCGGGGACAATGTCGGGGCAGGCTGGTGTCGGGCCAGGTGGGGGACGGGGAGTTACAACAACACAGATCGGCTGAGGAAAGGCTATGTCGGGGCAGGCGGGGGTCGGGGCAGGTGGGGGACAGGGACTAACAAGGTGACGGGTGGAACATTTTGCAGGTAGTACTACTCAGGCCAGGCGGGGGTCGGGCCAGGCGGGAAAACAGATCCGCTGAGGAAAGGCAATGTCGGGGCAGGTGAGGGTAGGGGCAGGCGGGGGACCGGGCGGGGGCACGGGCTGTTTGCCAATGTCGGGGCAGGCGGGGGTAGGGGAAGCCTGAATGCTCCCGGACAAGGTTGGGACGGGCTGCTAGTGAATATGTAAAACAATCATCACGAATTGACAGAACACGGGTGTCGATTTCTCAATTCAAATTAATGTGATTGAATAAAATTTAGGGTACAGAAGCTCATATCTAAACACAAGAGGCAGATAGATGATTCATATAAGTGATGGCCTTCAAAACATTCGTGCAGCACAAATTAGAGTCTACACCAGTTGAAAGTGTGTGGGACAACCTATTACTGCTCAAGTACCAGTGCAAAGAAACCCCAACAAAGCCTTAGTACTCTTTTCCAGTGTGCAAACTCAACAACCTCAGTGGGTTCAACCGTCGTTAAAAAAAGGATAAACTTATATAGTCTGCACTAGTAAAGTTCATACTCCACACTGACAAATGTGTGTATTTTCTGTGCCTATTTATCATGCTAAAAACATTAAAATGAGAGGCATAAACGTCACCCACAGGTGCTAAGACAAAATAAACTATTAAAGGTGTTCAAATAAAGACCGACTTTTAACCAGGATCGCATGTTTTGGAAAAAGGCCTGACTAAAGAAAGATCAAAAGTACCTTAAGTAAGCAGCTCACTATTTACACTGTACCTGGAGGCCGGAGTACAAAGGACACAAAAACAAAAGATAAGAACTCGTGAAACTTCGAACAGGGTGTCAAGTCACCGCTCCACATAATCATTAAACAATATGTTCCACTGCTGTTAATACACGAGAAGACAACAGAAGAACAAAGTCACCGGTTTTTGCCAGTGCTGTATCACACTGAAACGGTAGATTGCTTTTAAACTGTCAACATTTGAATATTTACTCAATTTCAGATTTTTAAAAGGCGTTTACAATACACAAATTGTAATTTTCTTTAAAATGTTATCTCATCCCTCATCTTATTAGCCCTTAGGGTCTCATTACTGGTGACTATGGTAATCTCGATGAGACCAGTAACAAATTACCAGCCCCGCTCGGATACCAAATTGTGGTGCCTCACAATGAGACTCCGCAGACGAAATGTGAGTATAAAACACTGGCAAAAACATGTAGGAATTAAAATGAACACACAAATTCCTGCGTGTTGGTCTCCAAAGACGTGATTTCTTCATTATTTTCCAGACACTGGAATTACTGTTACCCTCGTAGAGGTAGAGGGGGGGGGGGGGGGGAGGGGGGGGGGGGGGGGGAGGGCATGAAAATAATGGGGATTATGCCAGACAACTGCTAATGATCGCTTAGAAGTATTCTCCACTCCCACACTTTTTCTCTAAATAATGCTGTGGCACTTAGTGAATCTTGTTGGAGTTAAGGGCAGCAGCTCTGTATATTCTAGCAAAAATCGACAGGGTGTGACCATGTTATATTGGGGACCCGAGTAGTCAGCGAGCTAGTTGTTGTGGCGCCAGGGACATAAAATGGAGGCCATGAAACGGACGCGCAGCAGACGCATGCAGCGGGCGCCGGCGGCGCGCCAAAGGCAAGCCCGTCTGTGCCTGTCCGTAGCCGACCGGGGCTCCGGGCTAGGCCCCCTGTCAGTCCACCTTCGAGAGAGCAATATAACGCTCAGCAGCTAATGTCTCTTCGCCCCCCCATTGGGGAGAAATGTAGGCACAGTATGAGGCTGGGGAACTTTGACAAGAAATGTATGTTCTACCCTTTTACTATCAGCCGCCAGCAAGAGGTCAGATGTAAGGAACAGACACTTAATCTCGCCCTTATCAACTGCCGTTCGTTAGCTAAGCATAGGTTGGAAATCGGTGACCTCCTTCTGGATGGACAGGTAGACGCCCTCTTCCTTATCGAAACTTGGCTTTCTAACACCTCGGCTCCCGACATCATAGCCTCTCTCCCGCCGGGGTATGGTATCAACAGAATGGACAGGCAAAAGGGAAGAGGGTGTGGGATTGCTATAATCCACAAACACGAGTTGACATGCACCTTGGAGAACGCAGAAATTGTGAACAGTGAGACGGGTTCCATCTCCATATCGGCGTCCCATAACCATATTCTCAAGGGACTTTTGGTTTATAGACCCCCAGGGCCAGGGGCGCGGTTTGCTGCTCATTTGATTGAGAACTTAATGCAGCCAGCCCTTAGGTACGAGAGACTCCTTCTCTTGGGAGACTTGAACCTACATTTCGATGACCCCTTAAGCAGGGAAGCACAGGAACTTCGACAAGAGCTAGCTGGAATGCAACTAATGCTAAAATCCGAGCTACCCACCCACTGCCAAGGCCACCTTTTAGACCCCATTTTTGCTATCTGGAACATGCTTTTCGTAACCCCTCCCATTCCCGTGATCTGGTCGGACCACTATTTGGTCACGTTCAGAGCGGTAGTACCTGAGCTCACAGTACGGAACGAGATGGACACAAAAATAAGATGTAGAAAATGGGCTAAGTTCTCAGCAGAGGCATTCAACAAGGCCTTAGGCAGGGACGGCCCACCTAGAGGGCTGGGAGTGGATGTAGCCTGCGAGGGATTAGATAGACGCATTACTGAAGCTCTGGATTGTACGGCACCTTGGTCGCACAGGGCCTCTCTGAGAAAGTCCAAATCTGCACCCTGGTTTAATGCGGCACTCCGGGATAAAAAGAGAGACTGTAAACAGTTGGAGAGGCTTTGGAAAAGAAGCTACTCCGAATTAGAGATAAACATTTATAAAGCTAGCCTGAGGGAATACCATGCTCTTATCAGGAAGGTCCGTAGAATCTACTACTGCAGCAGGATTGAGGGAGCTGACAACTCTATGAAGGAATTGTTTATGGTCTACAAAGAGCTTTCAGACCGGTCTAGTACAGGTACCCCTATGCTGAGAGGTTCAGTAGAATCCTGCAATCAGATAGCAGAGTACTTTGCCAATAAGGTGGATAAACTCTATTCCACCTTTCCGGAAACGGCCAGGGTAGAAGGCGGAAAAGACATTGCCCCCGTACACCCGGACAGGAACTATCTAATTGCTTTTGTGGTGCCCCCGCGGGAGACCCTATGTCAGATTGCCAGAAGTATTAAGTCAGGCTCCCCTGCAGACCCTGCACCCCCCAAAGCACTCCACAGATGTGTGGAAATTCTTGAGCCACATATCACACAACTACTAGAACTCTCTTTTGAATCAGGGCTGGTGCCTAAATCATGGAAAGAGGCGGTGGTTCTGCCGCTGAGGAAAAAAACGAATGTCAGTATGGAACAACTTGACAACCTAAGCCCCATTTCGCTTCTCCCATACTTTGCAAAGATTGCGGAAAAGGCAGTCAATACACAACTTTCAGTGCATATTGAGGCAAATGGCCAGCTACACTCCACCCAGTCGGGTTTTCGTGCCCTCCACTCCACTGAGTCAGCACTCCTCTTGTCAACTGAAAGCTTGAGGAAACATGCGGATGAGGGGCAAACAGCAGCACTGATCCTGCTCGATCTGAGCGCCGCGTTCGACACAGTGGCTCACCACACTCTGCTACAGTGTCTTAAGAGGGGAGGAGTGGTGGGCAAAGCATGGGAGTGGCTGGAATCATTTCTTGCAGATCGTAGCTTCCAAGTGGCACAGGGTCCCTTACGATCGAACAAAATTGATCTAAAACAGGGAGTACCCCAGGGATCCAGTCTCAGCCCGACTCTCTTCAATCTGTATGTAGCTCCGGTTGCAGACATCACTGACAGATTTGGGATAAAAGTAGTATCCTATGCGGATGACACGCAATTGGTGGTGACACTGACACAAACTAAGGAGCAATGTGCCACCAATTTTAATGCGTGCATGCAGGAACTCGCCACGTGGATGGCTGAGAACTGCCTTAAATTGAACGGAAACAAAACGGAGGTGCCGATTGTGGGCAGGGCCCCCTCAGTATGGACCTCGGCATGGTGGGTTTCCATGCTGGGCAATCTACACATTCCCAGCAATACAATAAAAAATCTTGGTATCTGGCTGGACAATAAGATCTCATTTGAGCACCAGAGTGGCAGGCACTTGTTTTGGAATGCTGAGGATCCTCAGAAAAACCCTGAACCTCCTACCACAGTCGGCTAGACAGACTCTAATCCATGCCGTAATCACATCTAGACTGGATTATGGAAATGTCTTGTACTTGGGAGCCAGCGCCAAGTACTTACAGAGGTTGCAGCGCGTTCAAAACGCGGCGGCCCACCTGATTCTGATGCTCCCTAAGAGAGCGTCAGCTAAGAAAGCACTTACTACCTTGCACTGGCTGCCAATCAAGGAACGGGTGGTTTTTAAAGCACTTTGTGTAGGACACCGGATCCTACAGTGGAAGGGCCCTAAGTACCTTCACAATATGCTTGAACCCTATCTTCCGACGCGCCAACTGAAATCTAGTGGAACTGGGCGAGTCCAGGTCCCAAGGTTCACCAGAGCTAGAATGGGGGGGGGGGGGAAGATCCTTCAGAGTCATGACTGCTACCCATTGGAACAAACTCCCACAGAGATTACGACTCGAAACATCTGAAGCGGTTTTCCGCAAAGAGCTCAAAACCAGCTTGTTTCCCACTAGCTAACGTACGCGCTAAGGCCTCCCAGATCTCTGTTCTCCAGTCCGTCACTCAGTTTATCTTCTTAGCGCGGGGACACACTAGCTAGTGTAACCATGCGCTTTATAAGCTTCATATAAATAAATAAATAAATAAATAAATAAATGTTATGATAATTGTATCACATACCGGATCACATTTTTAAAACGTAGGTTGTGGTGGAGGAACATGTTCATTTGGTATGTCCCAGGCTTAAGAAGTTTTTCTGTAATGCTAAAATGTGATATACAAACTCTCCCTCCTTACTCTTTTTGTTTTCTTGGTGTCTCATGAATTTTCATTCAGTCATGGCCTTTGGATTTTCTTGCACTTTTCCTGAATCAATTGAACCCTAATCTACTGGTCTCTATTTAAGTCTCTGGTTCACTCTCCAAGTCTTCCCAGAAGCCTTTCTAACTTTTAGTCCGAGTTAATCCCCACTCAGAATTAGGAAGAGATGAGCAGTCAGCCTATTCCTGAATAGGAATCAGAGATTTAGAATTTTGCACTTTGTGGTTGGGTGCGATATACTTAGGCAAACAGTGTCTCACATCAGAATGCGAGTGGAAACTTCAACGGTGCATAGTGAACAGGAGACAAGTTGAGGGACGCAAGAGTGCAGGTAACTGAGGTTAGGAGAAGCAGCAGAAAGTTTGTGAAGTCTAGTGAGCCAAAGTATTACTCACAGGAGTGGTGTCTACAAATTAGGAGTTCAGATATTACTCACAGGAGTGCATTCAGGTGAAGGTGGAAGTAGATTACGTTTTCTACTCATCGTAAGAGAGAGAAAAGAAGTTACGCAACATGGGATGTTGGAGAGCAAACAACACTGATCCAAGCATTGCTATTGGAACTATGCACAATGAGACATTGATTTAACACATCTTAGGATCCTGGATAAAAATTCTCAATGCATTCAAGATGTACAAAAATATCCTTCTACGCGGTAAATGGAGTCGCTGTTCAGCGCTCTTCACTGCTCTCCTATGAGCAGTACAGCTTCAGTAGAGTGACCATCATAAATTCAAGCAAGAGGTTGAAGGCACCAAAAGGTTTTCATTTTTTACTTTTATAAGGTTGATTGTGATACAATGATAGTCAAAATCAGTGTATGCAGATGTGTTACAGGTTTGGGAGCAAAAGGCAGATTACCTGGTACATTTATTCCACACAAGTTCTGTTTATGAACTACCAAAATGGTGGCTCCCAGTTAGGGGTCATTCTCTCCGGTGAAGAATTTTTGGCCTGAATAATGATAACAGCAGAAGTATACAAACAACGCTGAAGCATTCTCTCTGGTTTCGGCCGCCCTGGAGGAGTGCTACAGGAAGAATGCTCTTCATTTCAGGCATGTAAATCATTTATTTGAGGAAAGGGGAGCATTATCGTAAACTAGAGGAAACACAACTCCCATATCGGTAGATGTGCTTTTAGAGAACTGAAATGGATACTACTGAAGAGGTCTGGATCATATTTAATGTAAATCGCTACATAGGAAAGAGCGGCATATGCATGGCAATGTCATTGATTTCACCTGTGATGGGTGTTGGCTTATGCATTAGTGAGATGGGATGGTTGTTAATCAGATATGTATCATCATTGAAGGATTAATTAGTCCGCAAAAAATTCTGAAATAAATAGAAACAAACTAATTTCATACTATTGTTGTGGATAACATAACTATTTCAAATACTGTTTAAATAATTACGTAAAATCTAACCATATAGGAAATCATATTAATAGTTTTAAAAAAACGGTGCTAAAATTAATTTAGGTTGATTTTGTTTTACAACTAGGATTCAATACAGTATCTGCTTGCCTATTTATTTTTATAGTAATTTGAATTGTGGCTCCTTGGACTTGCTTATATTGATTACAATAATGTTTGGAACACAAAGTTTTCTATACTATGGAACGATAGAAGATAAGATTAAATGAAAATTTCAGGTAGGTGTCTGAAAAAACTGCTAGACTTACATATTTCAACAAAAAAAATGTTCGGCTACTGGGTTCGGCGAATCGGTTTTTCAGTAAATTACATCATCACAAACTAGAGTTCTCCACTGTACCTTGTTGCTGACTGGTTGGACGTCCCAGTCTCGAAAATAGGCCGCGTGACTATTTATACAACTTTCCTGCTTGATAACATGCAAGCATCTGTCAGCTGACACTCATACAAGGTGCTTGCGTCATAGCACACGTGACACACGGCCTATGTGTTTTAGACATCAGCTTGAACACGTGCAGAACATTCTACATGGCCTTGTCCTAAAGCGTCCTCGACGCAAATGTGGACGGCTGCAGCTCGTGGGTTGAGTAACAGGGAATGTGAAGTATTCTGCGCTGGGCCAGCACATGACAACTAACAGCTGTCTGTGTTATCCAGGCCTAACCGCTAGCATCTCACAAGGCCGACACATGGGCCTGGGCCCGGGGCAGTCTCTCTTACACAGCATTATCTAAACGTTTCCTCACGAGTGCAACTTTCTTTTGAAAGGCGTTCCCTGACTAATAATTTAATTGTAATAACTTTTTCTTTGTAAAGGGTGTGCTTTATTTTATTTTTGAGGGAAATAGTTCTCCCTCGGTGCTTGTAATGATGCTATATTACAGGCATGTTCGCTAAGTATAACACGTATCACTTTTACAACAACTCCATAACCTAACGCTTTAATTGTATAAGTAAATGTTTTTTTCAGTAAATGTATTAGCTTATTTTTCAATACAGTTGTAATTTGCTAATGGGTCAAACCTATAACTTAAATACTGTACACAAAGTAAATATGTATTTTTTGCGAGTTTCTTATTATACAGGGCCAATTCACAAAGACTTCATTTAAGCTTTCTTGCCTGGAGTTCAGACAGAACCTGTCTTATGTACATCTAAAACAACAACTGCTTTTGTATTTATTTGTATGGCAATTGTACGTGCCTGTATTACCAAGGATTGGATTTCTCCGGACCCTCCTTCATTTGTCTCTTGGTGGGCAAGACTGCTGGCGATGTACAATCTGGAAACCGCCATTTATAAGACTAAGGGGAGTAGGAAGAGACTCTTTGGGGCAAGACTGTGGGCCCCTGTGACTGAATGGATTTAACCCATACTGTCTCCCCCACTTGGTTTCTTTTGTTTTTGTCTGAATTGCTGATGTACATAATTTTTTCTGACCCCATGTAAATGTACTTTATATTTTTGTTTCGCTTTCATGTATTTGTGATGCTTGTTTACTCCTTGCATAAAAATTGCAACAAAAAAAAAAGGAATTCTCCCAAGGCTTCCTGGAGACATTCATTGCTTTAATAACGTGCACTTGTCCACAGAAGGCATGTGAACAGTAGGGAAATGATGGAACAAGGTATGGTTTGCTTCAAAGGTTGTGAACACCTAAAACGTGTAAGTTTGTGGCCATTCGTGGACTCTTTCCTACCCAGGAAAGGGTCAAATCAAAGCAGAGGGGTAACTCCAATTCCAGTGTGGGAAGGGCAACATATCACCTCCAAACGTCATGGGGATGTAGAGGAAGAGAATGTTCCACGGAGGGCAAACAATGACAGGCAAAGCCAATGGGCATGGATGTTTGTTCACCAAAATGATTGGGGTAGCGGAAGTGACATCACATGAGAGGAAATGATATCAAAAGACCTTTGACCTGGAGTACCTCGAAATAAAAAGGTACGACGGGAAGTGACATTATTTCGGTTAAAATAATAAGTGCAGGATTAAAATAATCAGATAAACACTACTGAAGCATTTATATTTTTTACCATGTACGTATTAACTAGTGTACTGCTACGATATGCTTAAAGCACAGCCATGACGTGTCCGGATAAAGCGGTCATTTTTACAGGTGCTGCGATCGTAGCATATTCAATTGAAGGCTGAAATGCTCAAGCATGCCCCAAATGCCCCTGTGAAACTCGAATAGCCATGCATAACCACCACATTCACACACCCAACACATACCGAGTTATAGCCTCATATTGTCACATGTAGCTGCATACAGTTTGTGCAGCCTCATCAGGACAGCCACATAATCCCATCACAGTCCGATTATGATTAGAGACAGCCTCAAATGTCCAGTGCATCCTTTCCAAGAATAAGAATCACCTCGACTGCCGAGTGCAGCCACCCCACGTGCAGACATGACCGGACCAACATAGTGAAGCCTCTTCATGTATATGTTTAGCTTTGAAGGCTCAGTGTATTGTTATAGCCCCTAATACCCAGTGCGGTATCTATCTTCCTGCACACTTTTGGTCTTTAATACCAAACACAGTCCCATCTCATTAAAAATATGAGAAATTTAGTGGCAATTGTCAGGACTATCACTTCTCAAGACTTGGCATTTTTTCCCAAACCATTAAGTATGCTTGTCCATTTATCTAAACTTAAAGCAAACCAAGGCTATGACTCCCAGACTGTGTATACTATTTAAATGAAATCCTAGGTCTGGAAAAATGGTCGTGTGCCAACATGAGATCATCTTGCAAGCTTTAGTGTTTAATATAAAGGCGTGCTCTATAATAAAGGCCAAAAGAAGGGAAAGTTCCTGAATGACCGGGGTGAAAAAGGGCAAATGAATGGAAACTGCCAGATTATGATGAAGATAAAGCAATGAGGACACCATTTCGAATACTCTTTCACATGGGAGAGGAGGGGAGGGCAATGAGGGGCAAGGGGGCTTGCAGAGAGATTAGTCAATACAGCTTTCCACATAGTACAGACATCTTTATTTCTCTTTGAAAAGGGAAACTGACTGTAAGGAAAATGTGTAAAATATGTGTACAGGTAGTCGTTATTGCTTGATAATTAAAGCCGTTGCAGTACAGTACGCAGTAAATACATTTAAAAATACATAAAACAGGCACATGGTGCAATAGCTGTTGTCCTTAAAAAGTCCAGACCCAACAGAAGGGATACTTTTTGGAGAGGCTTAAAGTGGACTATGATAATGAATTTAAACAGTTTACTGGGCATGCTCCCCTTCTACGGCTTTACGTAGAAAGCAATCTTTATAATCAATAAAACCGTGAAAGTACTGATGTATAGGGTAAAGTGCAAAGTGCCTAGAATAAGATTTAAACTGCTTCCGAGGGCAGGGTGAGTAAGGTGCTTTGGATGTGACCGATAAAAGATTAGTGTAAAAAGGTACTAGACACCTAAACCTTGGCCAACTGATATGCCTGTACGCACCTCATAAATCATTTAGGGTGGACCGCAAAAGTGCAGATGCAGAGGGTAAAGTGCAGAGTGCCTAGAGGATTAAAACTGCATCTGAGCATGGAATGATGAAGGTGTGTATGTAGGCTGTTACCAATGGAAAAAGAGTGTGAAAGGCACTAGGCATCTTTAACCTTTAGCCAACAGGTGGACCTTCTTGCACCAAGTTGGTCATATAGGGCAGGGGAACTGTTGATGATCCAGATGAACAGAAGAGGGAGACAAATGTTAAAAGCACAACCACAGAGCAAGGTCAGTAAGGTACTAAGGACATTATCCTTAAAGTGGTGTTTGGGAGTTAAGTATTTTACCCGACTTATCAAGCTGGCTGACACATACAGAATGAAGGGCATTTAAGCCTCGATCAGTCTACATTCTCAGTAGAAAGGTCCAGGTCGCAGAGCCAACAGTTCACCTGCGCCTCTTGTCTTTTCCATACAGGATCAATCAATCAGGGGTTTATATAGCCACGCTGGTATGATGTAAACCAAGTCGGTTTATTCACAGGTTGACAGGTAACTTGTAGATCATCATAAACAGCAGTATATAAGTGGAAATCAAAAGCCCCACCAGGAGCAGCCTGCTAGCTGCTCATCCCCTCTCATGAACTGTCACTCTTCATCCAGTCACCCAGGCATTCTACTGAAGGTCCACTCACTAACATTCCATACAGAAGACACACACACACACACACAGGCTGAGCAGCTACAGCAGAGAAACATAGGGAATAAAACATCGTGTAAGAACACTACATATCTTTTCCCTTTTGAACAGAAGAATGAACGAAAACAATGCATAAACTATAAACATAAAAATACAGCAATAATAAATAGTCTACAACAATGCAGGAAACAAAAACCAAATCATAAAAGAGGAAATTAACTATATAAAAGAGAGTCTAGGGTCCAAACCCAGGGATGACAAACACCACACCACAAGAGAAAAAGGAACCAAAGAAACCAAGACAGGAAGGAAAGGTGGATACTCAATACAATATACCCATCCCCCTCCACAAAAAATACATATAGATCAAAATGTCATGTGGAATAAAGGGACTGAAGCCCAATATGTAAAGTACATGCTCTCCATGTAGGGAGAAAAGTAAAGTGAACTAAAGGGACTAAAACCCAATGTCCTGCCCCCACCATTAACAAGGGACAACCGTATATGCTCTCCGTGAGGAGAATTAAGTCATGTGGACTATAGGGACAAAAAAAACAATGTCCTGCCCCCATCATTAACAAGGGCCAACCGTAAAAACGTATATGCGCTCCATGTAAAGAGGCATACAAGGTCTAAACCTTGCACAAACAAAACGTGGGACAAAAGTAATATTGCGCACAGAGGGAAAATAACGTGCAGCACAAGGTGTCTAATGCACACAGGGATCCCACCCCTGCAACAACAAATAACGTGCAGCACAAGGTGTCTTATGCACACAGGGAGCCCACCCCAGCAACAAACAAATAACGTGTGACACAAGGTGTCTACACACGCAAGGAGAATGTCCCCTTGCATCAACAAAATCATGTACTAAAACCCTCATGTAAGGATACATGAACTCAACATAAATCCACCCCCATGTGGTGGTCAAAAAATGTGAAAAACTAAATGGGACTATAACCCAACACCCATCCCTCAAGTAAGGGAAACAACTGTAATGGTGCAATAATACAAACCACACCCGGAGTAAATCTGAAAGAGTCATCTAGAAAACATATAGGCCACCCAATGCAGGCAAAATTAAACTGTGGCAAAAAAACATATGAAAAGTTAGTACATATGTATGCAAAAACATTCCCAATAGTAGTGCAATAATAAACTGTGATCCGCCGTTGAGCGATCTCTCACCCGAGTAGTGGGACCCTGGGTACACTCTCAACTAGTGCACCCCAACGGTAACCTGTAATGTGAAAACAAAAACTGTCCACCACAACTAAAGTCCCAACTATGAGCGATGTCTCTCACAAATTTTCTTAAAATGTTAAGGCATGTGAGAGGTAAAATCCAGATAAACCACCAAAAAATACATCAGACCTCATGTCCCATGGCTCTTCAAAACTCAGTACTGAGGATTAATAAACAAATTAGACATCCAGTTTCTGGCTCCTCTTGTAGCGTGAGACCTTGCAGGTCACAGCAAGTACTGGAAAAACGGAACAAAACTAAAGATCGGAAACTAACAAAGAACTAAAATGTACCTTTATTTGAAAATATCCCCTTTACTTGTGCTGGAAACTAATGTATGCTCACTCCGACTGTGAGCTCCGAAGAAAAATTGCCAAGCACAAAATAACCCAGAGATTCGATCAAGACGCTGGGGTCTGGAATATCCCCATCCTGTATTTCATGAATTGTACCTTAGTTAGATCATAATAGGATCTGCTTAAGTAGCTCTGTTGTTTTAGACACGTGCGGGTATGAAGCGTAATCCTGCCAGGTTTGCATTTGTAAAATTAATTTCTAATCCATCTGGAAACACCGTATGCTCAAGAATACACTGTATATTTATTCACCAGTCACCTTGCGCCACTCACGCTGTTGCACATTGTCACCTGCGTCGCTATTTTGGTTTTCACTGTCACACCTAGAGCACCTCGTACAATTTGGGTTATTTCTCCAATTGTTGTCATTTATATACTGCACTGCTGCTATAACTGTTAATTATAATTTTTTGTCCTTTCAAAAAATCTTTTATACATAAAATGATGCTTTTAGCACCTGTTAGAATTACATAGAGACTCCTTGTTTTCCTTTCAGATAATGTATTTGTATATATTCACTAATTGTCTTTAACTAATACCAGTTGGGACATTGTTGTTTTTATAGTGTTTGCATTTGGACAGGCAGGCCTTGTCCTCTAGCAGTGAGACCAGTTGTGTACTTGCTTTAGCCAGCCTTTTGAACTTCCGATGGCTAATGGGAAGGTCCCAAGCGTTCAATAAGCTAAGGGAGCTCGAGACCTGCAACAGGTAAGACCTTGCCGGGGAACTATGCTTTGATTCCAATTTGGTCCAAAGGTAATGGCACAGTGAACTTTCATTTGCTGACCTGAATTCAAGACAGCTGCCTTCCGTGCCAGTGAGTTCTTGACAATGGCAAACTCCAGCCTTATCTGGGCTGGGGATGGGTGAAAGGGGAGCTGAAAAAGTGAGCTATAAATCTTAAGTAGCATAAGTGTACAGAGAATGTGAAGTTTCACGTACCTACTTATACCAGCACCATTACTCAAAGGCAACTGGACTGTAGAAATAATGGGATAACTTGTTCAGACTAGTTCCTCTGAAAGTCCTGAAGGATTTCCACAGAGTCAATCACACTAATAATACAAATACTAAAGATGGTACCAGTTCCTAAAAGAAAATGAGAGGATTGCAGCCTGTTATGGTTGCAAGTGAGGGTGGGGTATCTCCAAAGACAAGGAAAGAGTGTTTCAGAGTGGGGAGTGATACTCCTGTATGTGTTGTGCCCTCACACACCCTTGCAAGTGTAAAGCATCATCATTGGGCTCTGCTCCTCGTGGGGGAGGCGCTACAGTCCCTCACGGGCCCTCCAAGAGGGCACTTTTTATGGAGATCTTTTAGGAGTTGCCGCAGTTGTGCATCTGGGTGTGTGGGATAGGGCTTCTATGGCGGATAGTGGTCTGGTGAGGAAGGAGAGTTATCACCCGCCAACCGAATCCTGAGGACCCAACAGCCTGCCTAATGGATTCGGTTGGCGGGTGATAACTCTCCTTCCTCACCAGACCGCTATCTGCCATAGAAGCCCTATTCCACCCCGGGAAGGGTTTGAACCAGAGTACACGAATAAGACGTGTCTCTATTATACCTCATTCATCCTCAATTAAGGCATGATGTGAATATAGGGTGTCATTTTCCCTGACTCCTCCCTTCCTATATCAATACTCACGGTCCTGATGAAGCGCTCTGGGATCCATTAGGGACCAATTAGTAGCGTGAAACATGTCGACCTCCCACTTTTAAACACCACATCACATTGTCACACGATTTGAGAGAAGTGGGAATCTATTTGTTTTTTTCCCCTCCCTATCAGCATAAAGTGCTTCTCCATCCCTGTTCAGATTTTAGCTTAACCTTGAGGACCCTTTAATAAATACATTAGGGCACCAACGGGTTACTTTATTTTCACTCACACTGACCACTTGGCCGACACACCCACATGCACAACTGCAGCAACTCCTAAAAGATCTCCATCAAAGTGCCCTCTTGGAGGGCCCGTGAGACTGCAGCGCCACCCCCACGAGGAGCAGTCAATCAATCAATCAATCAGGGAATTTATAAAGCGCATTACTTACCCGTTAGGGTCTCAAGGCGCTGGGGAGAAGGGAGGGGGGAGCTGCTGCTAGGGGTCGAAGAGCCAGGTCTTGAGCAGTCTTCTGAAGGCCGGGAGGTCAGCGGTCTGTCGTAGGTGGAGGGGGAGGGCGTTCCAGGTCTTGCTGGCGCGATAGGAGAATGATCGGCCCCCGGCGGTGGTTCTGTGGATGCGTGGGACGGAGGCCAGGGACAGGTCGGCGGAGCGGAGTTTCCTGTTGGGCACGTAGAAAGAGAGTGTTGTTGAGGTAGGCTGGGCCGCTCATGTGGAGTGCTTAGTGTGCGTGGATCATGAGTTGGATTGTGATTCTTTTGTCGACTGGGAGCCAGTGCAGGCCTCTCAGGTCTGGGGTGATTTGGTCTCGGCATGGGACGTCTAGGATCAGGCGTGCGGAGGCGTTCTGGATTCTTTGGAGTCTCTTGATAAGTTTGGACGGGGCTCCGGCGTAGAGGGCGTTTCCGTAGTAGAGCCGGCTGCTGACGAGGGCGTGGGTGACAGTTTTCCGTGTGTCCGCAGGGATCCATCTGCAGATCTTACGGAGCATACGGAGGCTGTGGAAGCAGGAGGAGACTGCGTTGACTTGGTTGGTCATGCAGAGCTTGGAGTCAAGGATGACCCCTAGGTTGCGTGCATGGTTGGTAGGTGCCGGGGGGTTCCCAGTGATGCAGGTCACCAGGAGTCATCCCAGGCTGATGGGTTTTATTTTTATTTATTTATTTTGAAAGTTTTATATAGCGTGAACAAGATCTTCGCAGATATCAGAGCGCTTTACAGAGGAGGGGAGCATGTATACGCAGATACATCAATCATGTTAGCAGTACATTGAAGTGATATCATAAAACAATCAAGTAAGTCAATTTCAAAGTCAACATAAAATACAAGGGTTCGAACAAGTAGTACAGATGAGTATCGAGTCTTTGTAATTTTTCCCCAATAGTGGTTCAAGTGTATTTAGCCATGAGGATTGCTTTTACTTCTCTCTTGAAAAGTATGGTAGAGGTGATGAGCCTTGTTTCAGGGGGGAGCGAGTTCCAAATCCTGGGGGCCATTCCTGAGAAAGAGCGTTTATAGGTTTTTTCCTTGCGGAATCTTTTAGGCTTTAGCAAAAGATTGTTTGTGCCTCTAGTGTTCCTGGAGCCTCCGGAAATCGTCAGCTTCTGAGCGAGGTATCTAGGTGAGCTCAGGTGTACAGCCTTGTGGGTCAAACAAGCGATTTTCAGGTGTATTCTGGCTTCAAACGGCAGCCAGTTCAGTGATTTGAAGTCAGGGGAAATGTGTGAGTGTTTTTTTGATCCAGTGATAAGTCTCGCTGCGGCGTTTAGAGAGGCTCTTATGGGTGCCGTAGTAGCTAGGGGGAGACCGCAGAGGGCGGTGCTGCCGTATTCTATTCGAGGTATGACTAGTGATTGTACTGCAGTTTGGAAGTCTTTGGCTGGAAGGAAAGGTTTAAGTTTCCTGAGGGTGTTGATTTGGTAGTTTGCTCCCTTAGCTGCTTTGTTGATGTGTTCCTGCATGCTGAGATTGGTGTCAAGTGTTATGCCCAAAGATTTCGCTGAGTCACGATGGTGGGTTGAACATTGAGTGCCGTTAGGTCTTTAAGCCACATTTGCGCGGTAGTGATCTTCGCGGGAGGTGCGATCAGGAGGAACTCTGTTTTAAGGGCATTGAGTTTGAGATGATTAGCGGCCAACCAAGATTGGGTGCTTCTGATCGTTGAGTTCAAGAGCGTGATGTCTTTGGGTGATTGTAGTTTGAGATACAGTTGGGTGTCATCAGCATACATGTGGAAGTGTACATTGGATTCTTGCAGCAAGGTGGTGAGAGGTTCCATAACTAGGTTGAACAAAGTTGGGGATAGGGAGGATCCTTGTGGTACGCCTAGCGATACAGGTCTTGGTGCGGACATCAAGTTGTTGCTCTTGAATTTCTGCGACCTGTTATGCAGAAAAGAAGTGAACCATTTGAGCACAGTTCCAGATAGGCCCATTCTTGTGTTTAATAGTTCGAGTAGGTTCTCATGTTTGACGGTGTCAAATGCGGAGGAGAGATCAAGGAGGATGAGGAGGCAGGTATCGTTATGATCTAGGATTTGGAGGGCGTCGTCGATTATGTGAATCATGGCAGTTTCCGTACTGTGATTGGCTCGGAAGCCTGATTGATGAGAGTTGAGGAGATCAAATTGATTAATATGTTTAGTCAATTGTATTTGTGCGCATTTTTCCAGCAGTTTGGCAAGAGTCGGAATGTTGGTAATGGGACGGTAGTTGTTTAGGTCAGAGGGGTCGGCTGTAGGTTTCTTTAGCAAAGGTGTTACTTGTCCAACTTTGAGGGAGTCGGGAATGATCCCTTGTTGAAGTGAGCGGTTAATGATTTTGGTCCAGAGTGGAAGGAGCGACGGGGTAAGGACTTTTACAGCGTTAGCAGGAAGGGGGTCCGTGAGGTGATTGGATGGTTTCAGAGTGCTGAGCAGTTTGCCAATTTCTTCTTCCGTGTAGGTGACAAAGGTTGACCAGGTTGCATTGTTTTTTGGTTTAGTGGGTTTTATGCAGTGGGGTTTGGGATAGAGGCTTGCGTCCATGAGGAGATCATTCTTTATGTTGTCCGTTTTTTGGTTAAAGAAAGAGGCGAAGTCTTCGCAGGACGGGGCTTTGCATATAGTGTTGAGAGGTTGGGGTTGTTCTTTGGTTTGTGATCGGATAAGCTCAAACAGCTTTCTCGGACGGTTTTTGGCTTGGTCGAGCAGGCGGCTGAAGAAGTCTGATTTTGATCGTTTTATTTTCCTGAAGTAGGCATTTCTCTTTTTCTTCAGGTTTTTTAGGTTCAGTGCAGAGGGAGCTGATCTCCAGGAACGCTCTGCCAATCTCATGGCACGTCTATCGTCATTGAGACTCCCGTCATACCAGGGATTGGAGATTTTTGTGGTGGCTTTTTTTAGCTGCAAGGGTGCGACTTCATTAATTATTGCGGTCATATTGTTAAGATAGTGATCAGTCAAGGATTGGACGTCCTTAACGCCAGCCGGAGGAAGTAGTAAGTTGTAGCTGTTGGAGGGCAGAGAGTTTGAGTTTAGTTTTTTCATGTCTCTTTTCCAGACTTTGGGCCTGGCGGATTGAATAGGGTTAAATTTAACTTTTTCATTGATGAAGAACGTGATAATATGATGGTCCGACCAGTCACAGGGTTGGATAGATTCAAGTTGGATAGCGGGCTCCTTGGAGATGATAAGGTCGAGGATAGAGCCTTTCTTGTGTGTTGGACTGTTGCAAATTTGTATAAGGTCAAGGGCGTTGAGGAAATTCTTCAGACCTTTTACCACTGCATCATTATGATCGTTCCAGTGGAGGTTGAAGTCCCCAAGGTATATTTGTGCGAGTTGCCACCCGGAGTTGGTTGAGATCATGTCCATTATTTGTTGGGAGAAGGTGAGGTTGTCACCGGGTGGGTGGTAAACGCCGTGAAGAGTGCAGATCGGTTTGCCCTCACTGATAATATCTAGGCTGATGTATTCACAGGACGATGGGGAGGGCGGGGAAGGTGAAGATACTTTCAAGACAGAGAGGTTGCTCCTGTATATACATGCGATTCCGCCACCTTTTTTATTGCCAGACCTGTCAAGTCTAGTGAAGAGGTAGTTGGGGGGGGCCCCAAGGATGAGGATCTCCGTCTTGTCTGTGTTCAGCTTAAGCCGGCTTGCCTCCATCCAGTCGGCAACGGCCTTCATGCCCAGGTGCAGGTTGGATTTGGCGGTGAGGGGGTCCTTGGTGAGGGAGAGGATCAGTTGGGTGTCCTCGGCATAGGAGATTATGTGGAGGTCGTGTTGTCTGGCGATGCGAGCGAGGGGAGCCATGTAGACGTTGAAAAGCGTCGGGATGAGGGAGGATCCCCGAGGGACACCGCAGATGGTTTGGGTGGTTCCGGAATGGAACGGGGGGAGGCGGACTCTCTGGGTTCTGTCGGTGAGGAAGGAGGAGGTCCAGTCCAGGCCTGGTCTCGGATCCCTGCGTCCTAGAGGCGTGTACAGAATGTGTGGTGGCAGACTGTGTCGAAGGCGGCGGAGAGGTCAGGAGGATGAGAGCCCAATGATGATGCTTTATACTCGCAAAGGTGTGTGAGGGAACAACACATACAGGAGTATCACTCCCCACTCTGACACACTCTTTCCTTGTCTTTGGAGACAACCCACCCTCACTTGCAACCATAACAGGTTGCAATCCTCTCACTTTCTTTTAGGAACTGGTACCATCTTTAGTATTTGACATTATCTTTAGGAGCATATGTACAGGATCTTTTTCCAATAAGCTCCTTGTCCCTCCCTCTTTGAATTGTGGTTACACTAATCATACATTCAGGATCTTCAGGTTAAGACTGGAGTAAGATCGTGACTTATAATCATTTCATTTATACCAGTCGTATGATTTTTTCCTGATTTCTCAAGCTAATAGTGGGCTCATACCAGAATCAGCCAAGAGGGAGGAACACCATACCTGCACAAATGCTGCACTTCTGCATACAGCTTTTGCGGTCTACTTCACATCCAAGATTAGCCCGGCAATTTCTTGGTTACCTGTAAAAGTTGATTGCCTTGTTTATTACAAACAGTTGCTCTACTGATATTGACAAACAACTTGCAGCCACAGCCTTAATTTCTCGAGATGAAAGTTTTGGGGAGCGTCCCACCTTGTAGCTTGCTGTTCTTTTTATGGGGAACCCACAATAGGTTTGCTTACACACAATTTGGTAGCCTGGCCAAAGAGCGACGGGCACTTTGCAATGTGTTTGGGGAAAAATAATATATAACCCCAAAGTCGAATAATGGTGCTCAAGAAATAGGGTCAGCTACCACAACAACCCAAATATGACTCTCAAAGAAGGGGTGCAAAATGTAATATACAGATTATCTGAGCACACTAGAGTTGTAAAAAGTCAAATGTTCCATCCAATAGTTGATATGGTAAAGTCCACTTGAATCCAATTCATCAGTTCGAGCCAAAGGAAATGTTGTCCATCTACCTTCACATGAAACCAGTAGTTGAATCCAAAAATACGAATTGCCATCAAATGGATGGGAGCACACCCTCCCAAGAACACTGAATGGTTGTGAGATCTGTGTAAGTGGGCGGTAGCAGAGGAAGTTAGAAAGATGTATGTGAGACACAAAGGTTGGATGACAATTTGTCAAACGTGGAGACAGATGCTAGTAGATCTTAAGGTTGAGATATCATCTAAACATGGCACTGGCCATACATTATAAAAGACACAGGGAGTTAGTGATGATAGATCAAGTAGCGGAGAGGTGAAGTTATGGACACTAAATGGGACAGCCAGTGTATAGCCTAGACTAAGACCACTGAAACTACAAGGGCGGAAATACATTATAGACAAAGATACCTATGCCGCACGCCTACGACCTTACTGGCTTGATGTAATATGAATACTTAATGTGTACTCCAATGAGCAGCTTTGGGGGCGGGGGGTTGGATGTTTTGAGCATATATGTATCTTTTCAAAATAGCTACAGCACGTGTGTCATACGCAATTTATAAATTATGTGATATCCATTCATGTGAAAATCATTAAAAATTATATATATTTTTTCTAACTAATACTCTTCATACAGTCCTAAAGCTGGACTACATAAATCTTGTCAGCAGCTATATGAGATATGACACCAATTTTACTCCTCGTAAGAATTTGTCAAAATAATTTGTGCCCATTTTTTGGGAACATCTGTATATATTTTATTTTTTAATAAATGCTTGGGTTACAGTAAACAATTGGTCCTCCTGGTCAACACTTTGCGTTGTACTGGACAGTGAAATAGTTGAAGGTTATATGCAGAGATTTATGCACATTAGCTTAAGCTTCATCAGGGTACAATGCAACACACAGTGGTGGCCAGAAGTAGAACGTATTTTCTGTAACCTCAGTGAGTTCACTTAAAAGTAAAACGTTCCCAATGCAGACTACCATATACTTGTTCAGTCTATTTTTAGTATTCAAAGCTCTGCACACTCAGTGGTTTCCATACCATGCTTTACACTAAATGCAGCCTAGTGAGGGACTACGCAAAAAATCGCCAGCCTTTGTATTTGGCTTTGCAAAATCTGCAGCCGCTATTCTTTTCTGTGTATAACCTGCACGGAAAAGATGGTGTGCAATCTACAGTCCTCTTTGTGCTGTACCAAATCTGTCACCGCCATGCTGCCCTCCCAAGGCCTAGCTCAAACTGAGGTGAACTGCTAGGGCAGGGGTTGACCGCAGCCACTTTGACTTGCCTCATCTCATCTTTGTTCCCCTTGCTTCAGTGAGCTACAGGTAGAAGCAATGGTCTCAGGAGGACCTCAGGCTATCATGGGATTCTAATAAACTCTGATTATTACAGATAGTCAAGGTAGTCTTGTTCCTGGCGATTCCCTTAGCCTCAGCATTGCATATTTTAGATTGGGAGGCCGACGTCTGTAACACAGCTTTACCCCGTAAAGTGAAACTTTGCAGCAATTGTCCATGAGTTAATCTTACACAAGCTGGAACTCTGAAGGAAATGAATTATTGTAATTCCTACAGGTAGTTATAATTAAAGATGTATGCACATATTTTACAGTATTTTCTGTACAATAAAAACACACACTGTTAAACATGGGCATGTCTATCATGCTCTCAGAACATTACATGCAGTGTCAAATGTTTCACACAAGCCAACAACAGCCAAAGCAAAGCCTGGTTCTGTGAGTGGGCCAAAGGGGCTGTGACAGAGGGTTCCTAAGCGACAGGCAAGGTTGCAAAAGTTTCCAACTAAAATTGTTTATGGGGTCCAACGAGCCCAACCTTGCAAACACAGGGCCTACAGGTCGCAAGGGCAGTGCTAGGGGCAGCAAGAAACAAGCCAGAGGTCGCAGTTGCAACCTGCAGCAGACCCTAAATAATGTATTTGCCAATAGGTCTGAAGTTGCCCACCAGACATTTGGCTTTGTCGATGCTTATTTTGTCTTGCATTTTGCAAAAACTTTGTTAGGGAAGCGAGAGAACCGCCATTGAGCTAAAAATAAATAAAATAGTAAAAACATTTGGTTAACCCCTTCCATGCTCATGACGGAACGGTTCCGTCATGAGCGTCGGTTGAGCTGTGCTCATGACGGAACCGTTCCGTCATGAGCCGATAGGCTCATTAGAACCTTCAGCACAGCGCGAAAATTTGCGCCTCGCTGAAGGGGTTAAAAGCAAAAATATGTTTGCCATCTCACAAACCACACATTGCTATAGCTGTATCAAGCACTTAAGGGAACTACTTTGTATTTGGATGCGCTTTTTGGTAAATGGGTGGAAGGCCGTCAATCAGTGAAATTAGCCAACGGCTGAAGTGGCTATCCCGTTCTGTATGCTGTAGAGGGCAGAAGAATAATGCGAATGACAACAACAAACCAATGGATAAAGAGGGCTGACATCAATAAGGATATTATAAATATAATTTTAGTCAAATAAAAAAGGTCTTGGCTAACAACAGATCTAAAATGTGTGTCTCTCCAGGGTTCATCCCCGAGCCAAACTCTCTTTAATATATATGTGGTTCCCCTGGCTAGACTGATCAAATCCCATGGCTTTGCCATGGTGTCATATGCAGACGACACCCAGATCACAGTTTCCATCTCAAACAAAACTGGGGACACTGCTCACAACTTTCATGCCTGCGTGCAACACGTGAGCAGCTGGATGTCGGAGAACTGCCTTAAATTGAACTCTAATATGACAGAGGTGCTCCTTTTTGGCAGAGGTCCATCCATCTTGTCCTCGGATTGGTGGCCTTCGGAGCTGGGCTCCATCCCTACCCCTGCCACTAAGCAAAGAATCTGGGAGTCATTTTTGACACCCCACTGTCCTTCTCCCATCATGTGAAAGTGATCACTTCATACACCTGCTATACATTGAAGATTCTGAGGAAGATTTTTCCAAACATAACACCGCCAGACCTTCAGAAAACAGTGGTTTCTGCATAAGTCTTGTCAAGGCGCGACTACTGTAACGGCCTTCTGATTTGTATAAATAAAGCACTTCTTGTGAAATTGCAGGTATTACAGAATTCTGCTGCCCGTTTGCTCTTTGGTATCCCAAAATATTCCTCGGCCAAGCTGGCCCTCAAAGCTCTACATTGGCTTCCAGTGGAAAAGCAGATTAATTTTAAGGCCCTCTGCATCACCTTTAAGGCGCAGCATAATCAGGGACCCGCTTACCTGATTGACCATTTCCACTGGTATACCCCGACCATAAAATTGAGATCCTCCTCACAAGTGGAGGTTCCAAAACCTCGTTTATCAAGCTGGGGTGGGAAAAAAAGCTTCTTAAACATCAAAACCAGACTTTGGAATCTCCTGCCTTACAAACTTAAAAACTCATCGGACTTGATGTCTTTTAGGAAGGGCCTGAAGACCTGGTTATTCACTGCTTAATTTCTGAATTTTCAAGCTCTAGCCTTTAATTTAATCTTAGTGATGGCCTGATGTTGGTAGACAAGTGCCTAGACGCCCCAGGGTATTACCTGCGCTATATAAATATATAAATGAATTTAAAAAAGGAAAAAAAATAGAGTAGAAGGCTGCTGACAACAACTACACACTGTGAAAAAGGAAAGCACAGGTAAGTGGATTATAGAGGCCTGTCCCTCACACAGATTTCCAGATCTATACTAGGAATGTTTGTAAATTGCACAACGTGGACCAGTATGTTCACAGTGAGATGTAAATCTTGACACCTACACACGTCTACTAAGACTGCAACCACCTACATGACTAGCTGGCAGCGTAAACGAAAGCTGTGCTTTTGGCAGAACAAATACCCCTCTTTCATTAGATTAACTCCGATGGTTTGCAGTGGGAGTAGAAAGGGTCGCAGCTTGGCGAGCACACTCCGATGTTTGAGTTTCAGGAACATATTTGTTTTCGATTCGGTTGCACATGAGACCTCAGCGCAGGTGGACTTTCCCCGAGTAAACCAAGATGAACTTCGAGCAAGTCAAACATTCACAACTTCTGCCGCTACAGCCACCACTGTTTTAGCAGCAGAAATTCCCAGGTGAATGTGGTTTCACTCCTGCTCCGTTGAGGTGTACAGAATATAAAATGTTTACAGTTATCTTGTATTTTTTATTGCGAACGCACAGTAATCAATATTTATCAGAATGCACCAATGAGCTCGGAAGACCTTTTATAATGTCTGTTGTTGAACAATGGATGCCGTCGTACCTGGAGCCACACAAAAATAGAGTATTTTTGAGGTCAGGGTTTTAACCTTTAGACCCCCGATTACAAATATTTACCGCACCTAGAAATACAGGTACCTTGGGTGTGGTAAGTACAGGGTGAGGTAGAAGTCTCCAATTCTGAGTTTTCCCCATGAAAGTGAGTTATTACATTCAGAACCTATTGCATGTTATCATCTGGAAAATGTTTCCAGGTTTGACCTACTGAAGTGCACAAGGTGAAAATTGAGCGGGTGCCGTCAACACTACCTGTCGAAATTCTGATCTTCGGGCAAACAGGAGTTATCCTAAGGTACCACACAATTATGGGACAATGCATCGCTAGATGATTTTTGTTTCATGAAAAAGGCTAATTAATGCATGATGCAGAAAAAGAATGTGTGCACCAGCTTCTGAACATTATGATGTAGCTACTGTATATATTCATTTAGTAAACATTTTATGCAGGACTGAATATTGCCTTCCAGTTAATTCAGAACACAAATATGTCATTTTTCTATTAAAAAGCTTTACAAGAAACGCAAGTTGTAATGTGTTTTTTATATTAAAATATTAAATGGGAAACATAATGACCTTAAGCATCCATTGTCTCATTGTAATCATCTCAAACACGCCATTTCAACCATAAGCAGATCAGCATACTTTCATATTTTCATTTCAAATTATTGAAAAAAAAGATGGTATTTATGTGAAAACACAAAGAACCAATGGACCACCACACACAATCACAGATGTGAGTGCATTTCGTTGTTGGCCTGTAAAAACCATTACAAAAACAAATAGGTTTATGTGCAAAGTCAAATAAAAAGCCTCGGATGACTTAAGTTCATAAATTAATATTTCTCAAGCTGCATCACCTTTTATAATATTTTAGCACATATAAAACATTGTACTACTTTACCAAGATTTCAGGTTTCTTTAAGAAGTACAACTATGCACATTCAGGAGATAACACACCAAGTTACTCTTTCCAAGACAGGCGCTAATTTGATGCACAATTGAGTACCCATAATTTCATGGATGAGTAATTAGCGATTGCGCAGTTATTACGCCATTCGGAGTTCTAGAACTCAAAATGGAGGATAAGCACTAACTAGGTTTCTCCATTTACAAAGGGTGTAAACTCTAAATCTCCATTCTTCTGTCTTGTTAATTTGTGGTAGGTTTTTTTGGCAAAAATCGTGCAGTCAAATGCCAAAAAACGCATTTGGGAAGAAGAAACCAACATGGAATCTCAGTTAAAGCAGGAGTTTGAGCCCGAAAAAGGATTCATGTCAGAAATAGAATGAATGTTTAAAAAAGTTATTCACCAACATGTTCAGATTCCTTGCAATAAGTGGTGTACCTGTTTTTTAACCAGACCACAACTGCTAAATCGTAAAACCGCTCTACTGAAAGTTAGAGTGGTTTATATTGCCTTTGCTTTGTGGGCCTGTTAGAAGTGCTACTTTGAACAACATGTCCGCTCCATAGGGATGGTGGAGGGAGGGATGGCCATGATCCTGCTCGACGCAGAAAAAGCTTTTGATCGGGTGGGGTGGAGCTTCCTCTGGAGCATTTTGGCCGGGAGGGGTTTTGGTCCAAATATTATTAGGGCTATCAAAGCTATGTATATAGACCCAGAAGCGACAATTACGGTTATGGGAGAGAAATCGGATAAGTTTAAGATAAGTAGAGGGACACGGCAGGGCTGTCCCTGCTCCCCCATAGTATTTGCTCTGTACATTGATCCGCTCATTCAGAAGATTTTAGAGTGCCCTAGAATATCTCCAGTGATTTTTAATGGCTACGAAAACAAGATCTTAGTGTACGCTGATGACCTGGCGGTTATTACAACAGACCCGCAGCAGGCACTCCCAGAATTGGTACAGATGGCTAAAGTTTTCGGTCAAGGTTCTGGATATCTTCTGAATGAATCCAAAACCCAGATAATCTGCTCTAGGAACATACCAAGACCCGACATAAGGTATGTTGATTCTGCTATATATTTAGGGGTTAAGATAAATGCTACAGTGGGTAAGATAGTGGAAGAGAATTACCCCCCCCTCATCAAATCCATAGAGTTAGAACTGAAAAGGATGGATGCTCTTCATCTTTCGCTGGTCGGGAGAGTAAATGTCTTAAAAATGGCGATGTTTCCAAGGGTGCTATATCTATTTAGAGCCATTCCCCTATATATTGAGGAGAAAATTCTGAATCAATTAGAGTCTGTCTTTATCAGGTTCATATGGCAGTACTGTAAGGTTAGACGATCAACGACCCTTATGTCCCTTCCGTGGGAAAGGGGTGGGATGGCACTTCCGAACCTGAGATTGTATCACTGGACTGGTCTCCTAATCCAGATGTCAATCCTGCTTCAATGTGACACTGGTGCGACTATTACAGATAACCAGGGTCCCCCTCCTATCTTCAAACTACTGATGGGAGGGAAAGCAACTGGTCTACCGCGGACGGAACTGGAATATAGGTTCTATAGGAAGGCACGATTTAAGATCCTGCTAGGTGCATGGCAAGTATGGAAATCAATCTTAAAATTCTTTCATGTCCCTAAAATCAACCCTTCTCTCCTTTTCGAAAATTCAAGCCTTTTTCCTCAGCTAAGTAATGATGGGATCCTACAAGTCTGGAAGGGCTTAGGGGTTAAGACTATTGGAGACCTAATGGTAGGAGATAAGATAAGCGGGTTTGAGGACATGCAAAGGAGATATGGCCTCCCTTCAAATCAATGGCTTATATATGGTCACATCTCCGGTATCTTACAGGCTTTTAGGCCAAAGCTTAAACCCCTTGCAGACTTTCCTGTGGTTGAGGACATAGGAAGAAGGTTTAGGAAGATAAAAGATGTTTATAACATGCTGGTGTCCAGATTACAGGACGTTGTAGGAAAAGTAGAAAGTGACTGGGCAACCAAATTGGGAAACCCGGATGTAGATTTGGACCTAGCATTATGCCTGAATAAAAAGATCTTTCGGGCGTCCAACTTACGAGCACAACATTTTAAAACAGTTTTTAATCTGTACCATACACCGGCTAAACTATTTGCTTGGGGTGTTAGGAACGATGATTGCTGCCCGAGATGTAATAAGGGACAAGCAGACTTACTACATATGTTTTTTACCTGTGAGCGACTGCCCCCCGCCCTGGATGGAATAACAAAATTTTGGGAGGGGCTGCTAGGTCATAAGATCGATCTATCCCCAACACTGATGTTATTTGGCTCAGATTCTAAATTGGTTTTAACAGAGGGTGAGGCTGCTTTGGTTTTTATGTCAGTCGCTGTGCTTAGAATTATAATCTCGGCCGGATGGAAGGATGTTACAGCCCCGTCTTTTCAGATGTGGATCTCCAGATTCCTGGCCATTTACAATATGGAGTATGGCCTCTATGAATTTAAAGGTGTTAAAAAACGAGAAATGGGAAGACGATTATAGGCCCGGGTTAAGAAATGGTTGGGGAGGCGTGGCCAAGATGGCGGGCTGAGAGGACGCACTTGCCGTGAGCTCCCGAGCCCCTGGAAACCCTGCACCGCTCTACACCGCTGATCTCCCCCGGATCGAGCGGAAAACGTATCCAGTGCTCCCCGTGGTGGTGGGGAACAGACCGCAGCCCTCGGTTACCCTGCCGCGGCGGCGGTACCGCTAGAGAACCGGCCGAGGCGGTGGCCGCCGAGGGACTTGTCGAGAGGCCCAGGAGCCACAGATCTCGAGGCCTTGGTGTTCCGAGGAGGAGAGCCTGCAGCACGGAGCGGGTCGCCAGCTTGCACGCGACTCGACACCCTGGTGGGCGCCAGGACGGCCTTCATCGGCGGAGCGGAGCTGCACTGACGGTGGAAGCGGAGGCGGAGTTGGCAGGAAGTGACTACGCAAGCCCGGGGATCGGGAAGGCCTGCGCCACGTTCCCCGTCCCGGAACCCCTCCTCTGACTGCTACTGAGCGCGGCTGGGCCCTCCGGCGCCCTAGATCGCCCCCGCGGCCTCCGGCTCTGGCTGCCGCACAATTTGCAAACTTGGCCCCCGGCTGTGCGGTCCTCGAGTGGACCCGTGGGGAGGGACTGCCACGATCTCCGGAACTGGACCTAGCCGGAATCGTCGGCTGTGGTTTTTGGAGCGCTCACCGGAGAGACTGCTCGGAGAAGGCCTAAATGCACTGGTAGCCCCGGACCCCCGCACCGGGCAGCGCGACACATAGCCTGGGAGTTGGACTACGCCAGTTCGGCGCTGGTTCCCCGAGCCGGAACGAGTGGCCATTTTGGACGGGTGCGGAGCAGCTGCATCGGCCCTCATACGGGGGCTCTTCGCTGGGAGTGCTCCCACGCCGGCACGTGCTGTGTGACCTGCCACCCACTGCTGGACCGCGGCACCTACTCACCGCTCTCGTGGTTCCCGCCTCCCCGCGATGTCGAATGCCAGGGGGCTGAGGAAGGGCGATCGGACTTTGCCGGACATGCTGGGGCGCGGCGCCCCGAGACAAGACAGGACCCAGCCCGCACAAGCCCCCCGTCTAGCTCACGGGGCGCTGAAGGTGGAGAACCCCCGGTGACAAGATCGTTCCTGGAGTCCCTGTTCAGCTCTTTGAGGGAGGACTTTCAGGCCTTGAAGCAGGAGGTGGCCGGGGAAGTCCGGAGAGAGGTGGACTCCCTGGGGGAGCGAGTGAACACTGTAGAGGCGGCTGGCCACTCCAGCGACGAGGAAATCACCCATCTGCAACAGGAGGTCCTGAGGCTACGGGACCAACAGATCGATCTACAAGCCCACGCCGAGGACCTTGAAAATAGGTCCAGGCGGAACAACATCAGGGTCCGAGGTGTTCCGTCCAACGAAGAAGGTGAAGACGCGGCCGCCTACTTAGGAGCCCTGTTCCGTGAGATACTAGGAGAGTCCGAAGACTTCCAGATTCGGATCGACAGAGCGCACAGAGTTGGCCGGCCTCGCAGGGCTTCAGCGCCTCCCCCGGACATTTTGGCCTTTTTACCGGACTTTCCCTTGAAGGAGCGGATTCTCCGTGAGGCGCGGCGGCAGCAGCCTTTCCGCTTCAGAGACCACCCGGTGGCTCTCTATCAGGACCTGTCCGCGATAACATTGCAGAAACGGAAGGCTTTTAAGATTGCCACGGACTTCCTAAGGGAACATGACACGCAGTACTCGTGGGGGCATCCCTTCCGCCTGATTTTTCGATGGAATGGAACTTTGCACCAGCTCCGGTCCCTCCAGGATGTATGCGGGGTACTAGGAATCACTGCAACGGACACAGACACCCCGGCGCCTCGCCGCAGGCGGAGCACGCGCGATGGCTGGCAGCTGGTCGGGGCGAGACGATCCCCGCCGCCCGCGAGGCCTGACTCGCCCACAATTCGAGCTGAAATGTCTAGCGCCATTCAGGAGGCCTCCAGGACTACGGCGACTGGCGATGTGGCCATGACGGCCTGAACTTGCTCCGGGGGGAGTCTACAGTAGCCTATCTTCATCGCAGGTGCGGGGGTTCCGGGGGTGGGGGATAGCGGGGGTGCTGGTGGTGGTGGCTGGACGTCCACTAGAACGACTCTCCACGGCCTTGTCCGCTAAGGACCGGACTGGGACAATGACACATTTTGAATGGTTTGGGGAGAGGGGGGTGGGTAGGGGAGTTGGATGGGCAAGTTCGGGGTTCGGGGGTTCACTGGGAGGAGGGGGAGGAGGGGGGAGTGTGGGGTTGGGGGTGTGGGGTTCCGGGGGAGGGGGGTCCACACAGTTGGGGTTTTTTGAGGCTCGGGGACTGTACTGTGCTGCGGGGTGGTTTGCTTTCTCTGTGCGCTGGGGCCGCTTGCTGTGGCCCTTGAGTTATGTCCGGTGGGCCTTGCCCGCCTTGGTGTGCGTTTCTGGTGTTCCCCTCACTGATGGCCCTTAAGATTGTTACCTTGAATGTGAAGGGGCTGAATAACCCGGTTAAACGACGGGCCGTGCTGTCCCTTCTAGAGGACTCACAGGCCGACATTTGTCTTCTGCAGGAGACCCACCTGCTGGCTAAAGATTGTCACAGGCTGCGGACCCCTAAGTTCCCCACGCAGCTTTTCTCTTCCTGCGCCTCCAAGACGGCAGGGGTAGCGCTTATGTTATCTAGGAGGTTCAAGGGGGAGGTTTTGCAAAAGGTAGCGGAACAGAAGGGGAGGCTCTTGGCATAAAGGATCAAGGCGGGAGGTTTAGTGTTTACTGTAGGCTCCATATATAGCCCCAATGACCATCAGGATCAGTTTCTACACAGGGCACTAGAAGACGTGACGTCCACTCCTGATAGACACATTGTGCTGGGGGGGGGGGACTTGAATGTGGTCTTTGATGCATCCTTGGACAGGTCGGTGCAGAGGCGCCTACAATCGGGGGAGCTCTCGGGCTCGGTTCGTACCCGTTTGGAGGAGCTTGATATGCACGACATGTGGCGCCGCCTCCACCCCGCGACCCGTGCATACTCCTATTACTCCCACGCCCACAAATCATATGCAAGGTTGGATCATCTCTTGGTGACGGGCCCGATGTATGAACTGGCCTCGGGTGCCGATATAGGGGTCCTATCTCTCTCAGACCATGCCCCAGTGGATGGCTCCTTCCGACTGCCTCCGGTATTTTCCTCGAGAGGGGTCTGGCGCCTCAGGGACACTTTGCTGCATAAGCAATCGGTGGTGAAAAAGATCCGTGAGTCCATAGCGGACTTTCAACGTGTTAATGACAACGACGACACCACCCGCGCGACGCAGTGGGCCGCCCTGAAGGCTGTGCTCCGTGGTGAATTTATCGCCATCTCCTCGGCGGAGAACAAAGATCGCCAGCTTAAGAAGGACGAACTTACCCGCCAGGTACGGGAGCTAGAGCAGGTGCATCAACGGACGGGTGCCCCCCGTGTCTGGAGGCAACTGAAGGCCGCCAGGAAACTCTTGTCCACGCTTGACATAGACAGGGCGGAGTACGCAGTGCTTCGCCTGAAGCACAAGTACTACACCGGCGGAGACAGGTGCGGCCGGCTTCTGGCGCACAAACTCAGGGTGCAGCACCAGCAGCACCGGGTGAAGGAACTAGCGGTCCCCACTGGAGGGACGGTCACGGAGGACGGAGAGATCGCGGAAGTTTTCCGTGGTTATTACACTGATCTCTACGCTGGCGTTTCCCCCTCAGCGCGAGCTGAAGCAGACTATCTAGAGTCGGTGTCGCTCCCGTCCCTGCCGCCGGATCAGGCCCAACATCTTGAGCGGGAGATTCGGATTGAGGAGGTGGTCACGGCGATCTCCCGACTCAAAAACGGGAAGGCCCCGGGACCTGACGGTTTTATCCCTCTCTTCTATAAGACCTTTTGTCAGGATCTCGCACCACTTTTAACGCGCCTATTTAACACGTTCTCTGAGCCGGGCGCTATCCCCCCGGAATTCCTTCAGGCTACGGTATCGGTGATTCCGAAACCGGGCAAGGACCGGACTGCTTGCGGGTCCTACCGACCGATTTCACTTCTGAACACGGACCTGAAGATTTTCACCAGTATCCTAGCGGCACGTTTGGCGCTCCACCTCCCGGGCATGGTTGACCCGGATCAGGCAGGGTTTGTACAGGGCCGGCAGACTGTCGACAACACTAAGAGGGTGACCCATATCCTGGAGAAGGCCTCGCGGATACCCGGGGAATGTATTCTCCTCTCCATTGACGCGGAAAAGGCGTTTGACAGAGTGCATTGGCCTTACTTGGAGAAGGTCTTGGGCAAATTTGGTATCGGTGAGAAGTTCAGGCACCTGGTGTTCAATTGCTATCGCTTCCCATCCGCGGTAGTGAGGGTGAACGGGTGCAGCTCTCAGCACTTCCCAATAGAGCGAGGCACCAGACAAGGGTGCCCGCTATCACCATTGCTCTTCGCTCTTTATATGGAGCCGTTCGCACAAAGAGTTCGCCAGAATCCCGATGTCATGGGAGTCCGTATGGGGGAGTTCCACCATGCTCCAAGTCTCTACGCGGACAATGTAATATTGACGCTAGATGATCCTCAGAGGTCATTGCCTGCGTGTATCGCTGAACTGGAAACCTTTGCGACCGTGGCGGGATTCAAGGTGAACCTTGGGAAGTCGGCGGCCCTTGACATTTCGCTGTCTAGCACCACCAGGGCTGACTTACAGAGGCTCTTTCCCCTGAGCTGGTCCAGGGAACAGATACCATATTTGGGGATTCTTCTAGCACCTTCTCTCCCTGCTATGGTTACGGCCAACTACACGGCTTTAAGTGCGAAGATCAAAGAGGAACTGGCCCGCTGGGACAGGGGCACGTTGTCGTTGCTGGGAAGAGTAGCCGCGGTGAAAATGACCCTCCTGCCACAAGTCCTGTACCTATTTCGAGCTCTTCCGCTCCAACCCCCGAAGGGATGGCTAGCGCAGACTCAGTCTGCTATCACACGATTTGTGTGGCAAGGCCGTAAGCCTAGGATCAAGAGGACCATTGCCACGCTGGCGCCGGAGTCTGGTGGCCTTGGGATACCGGACCTGCATAAGTACTTTCAAGCTGCTCAATTGCGCTACTTAGTGGAGTGGAGCCGGTGGGAATCGGACAAGCACTGGCTGTTTCTTAACCAGGCGGTGGCGGGCAGGACGCTACAGGAGGTGCCCTTCCTGAGGAGAGCCCACCGCCCCCCCAACCTCTATGCGTCCTTTGTAACTCGGGTCCCGCTCCGTGTGTGGGAATCCGTGTCCGTCAAGCATGACCTTACCACTTTTCCCTCTCCTTTCACGCCAATAGTTGGTAACCCGGACTTTGGCCCAGGTATGGAGTCCGGAGCCTATGAACTCTGGCGAGCAGCCAGCTGCTCTGCCTTATTTCATATGTATGGCCCGGAGGGTGTAGTTTCCTTCCAGGACTTGCGACGGGACTACGGCCTTCCCGAGACGGAACGCATGCGATATATGCAGGCGCGCCACTGGGCGCTACAGCCGCAGGTGCGAGCTACGGCGGACCGGAAAATCACGGCATATGAGCGTTGGCTAGTGACTCGCTCATCGGACGCCAAGCTTATTTCCGACCTTTACAAGATGTTGCAACCTCCCCCCTTTCACATCTACAACCCTGGGAGGGAGCGGTGGGAACGAGAACTTGGTCGAGCGTTGAAAAACACAGATTGGGACCACATTTCTTACCGGGCGCGTCACTCTGCCTATCACACTGGGCTCACGGAGACTTTCACCAAAATTACGACTTATTGGTATCGCACCCCCGAGAAATTACATGACATGGACCACTCAATACCCAAGACCTGCTGGCGCAACTGCGGCCAGACTGGCACGCTCACTCATATACTATGGGACTGTCCCCTGCTGACTCCTTACTGGGAGGAGGTACTGAATGAGATTGACCGGTGCTTTGGGATTGAATTACCCCGCTTCCCCGCCTATGTTCTACTGGGCTTGCCGAATGGTTTAATGTACCCACTAAGGTCTAAGAGGGGTAGACAGACAGCGATAGCCCTGGGATCGGCTGTGCAGAACATACTCATACACTGGCGCATCACCACACTTCCTACTGTTGTTGGATGGCTACACAGACTGTGGCATGTCCTGGGCATGGAAAAGCTGTCCCTGGTGGTGGCGGGGGAGGTGGACACTTTTGAAGAGCTGTGGGCGCCATTCCACACTTTAAGATCGGAATTCAGGGAAATCACTTGCCCTAGGTATCTCAGATTGTTACGGCTGACGCCGCCGCCAGATCAGCCAGACTGAACTGGCCATGTAGGCTGTTGGAGGGAAGGAGGGATACCAAGCTGCCACAGTGAGAAAGCGAGAGTTTGACGGCACAGTACAGGGGGTGGGGGGGGGATTGGGGGGTTGAGGGGGGAAGTTGGGGGGGGGGGGTTTGTCCCCTTTTTTCTTCCCTTTGTTTTGTTCCCACCCACAGGTGCGCTAGCCGTGAGACTTTGGCACGAACGTGCCCATTGCACTGAAAGAACTGCCTTCACGCATCTGTTGTCTTGTGCACACTGATTTTGGGGAGCACCTGTGGTTATTTGTCTGTAATGTTGTCCCCTTTCTTTTCTTATTGCAATAAAATACTTTAAACCTAAGAAATGGTTGGACGATAGAATAAGAACTTGAAATGTACTGTATTGTTATATTTATTGACAGATCTTCTATATAATCTTTATCCCCACATGAAATATTCTGTTTTTTTATGTGTTTTTAACTGCTTATATATGAGTGATCATATAATTGTATCAGATGTTCTTATACCTTGCTTATGGCTATTTATGTATTTCCTTATTGCACCATGAACTCCAATAAAAAAAAAAATTTAAAATTTTTTTTTAAAAGGAAGGTGAGGCCTGTTATTTTGTTAGATATTTGAGGTGGAGAAGGCAATGAAGGCAGGTAGGATTTATCTTAAAATAGTAATAATGCATAAAGAAGTGCAAGTAAAACCAACAACCCTATTTGACTATTTCTAAGAGACAGGAACAATTTCAAAGTGCTGAAGAAAGGAAAAGGTTGGTTTACATATTGTACTTTTTGAAGACAAAGAATTAATGAGTTAAACGAAGATGGCCCCACGACAAAACAGTGAGGGACAAACTTGGACTGTCCACCAAGGCCAGATCAGATACACATTAAGAACATGACAGATAATGCAGTTCTTTGTAGCAGGCATCTATGAATTTAAGATTTTCTTAGTCCATCCATTGGACTTGAAATATAAGGACACAGTGGCTGCTTCTGCATTATAGCAGGTTATCTGCCTTCTAAGATAACAATATACCAATATTTGTAATTTTGGGCCACCAATACAGCGGGATCACGTGGTATATTAAAATTCGTAAATAGATATTAGTATTAGGATAGGATGCACAGCTTGTGAGCATAAGTTCAGTATGATTGGGTTCACCTCGGGTAGCGTTAATACCCCTAAAAACGCCAGTGATAAATGTATAAATGTGATTCCAGTGAAACACTGGGACCATCCCCTTAGGAACACCTTGATTTCCTCTAATGGATAGAGGATTCCACAATGCTTAGTATTTGAAGTTATTTCTTTTTATTGTTCAAAAGTTCATTAAATGTTGATTCACAACGTATTGACTTAGTTCATGTTTTCACTCATTTGGAAAGCATAAGTGCCATCATGATTACTCAGACATCATTAAAGTTCCACAAATATCCAATGCATTTCGGGCTCTACTATGGGCCCTTCATCAGGGAATAATGCTGTAACAAAAGAAATGATCTATATTACCATCTACCATATAGCATTTAACAGTTCATTCAGTTATAACTCTTCTAATTACCAAAAACGTGACTCGATACAATTGTATAAAACGAAAAGGGTACGATCAATGAGATATGAATAGATGATCAACTCACATGTCTGTTGGTCGCTGCTTAACTCATGTGTTAGCGCTGTTGTAAAAAGAAAGAAACGTGGGTTGTAGCGTGTTATGTTTATGCGAACCGTGAGGTGTGTCGTAGCTGCGGTGTGAAGATGAATGCACTAACCTGGTAATCGGTAAATTCAAAACGTGAACCAGATTCACAACAGCGCTAACACATGAGTTAAGCAGCGACCAACAGACATGTGAGTTGATCATCTATTCATATCTCATTGATCGTACCCTTTTCGTTTTATACAATTGTATCGAGTCACGTTTTTGGTAATTAGAAGAGTTATAACTGAATGAACTGTTAAATGCTATATGGTAGATGGTAATATAGATCATTTCTTTTGTTACAGCATTATTCCCTGATGAAGGGCCCATAGTAGAGCCCGAAATGCATTGGATATTTGTGGAACTTTAATGATGTCTGAGTAATCATGATGGCACTTATGCTTTCCAAATGAGTGAAAACATGAACTAAGTCAATACGTTGTGAATCAACATTTAATGAACTTTTGAACAATAAAAAGAAATAACTTCAAATACTAAGCATTGTGGAATCCTCTATCCATTAGAGGAAATCAAGGTGTTCCTAAGGGGATGGTCCCAGTGTTTCACTGGAATCACATTTATACGTATATTAAAATTCCACAGAATTATTTTCCCTCACAACAGTTGAGAAATCAATGTGTTGTCAATAGATCAACGGTTAGTAATTTAAAGGAGTTGCACTTTCAAAAAGTATAATTCAACCCATTTTTAACATCTAGTGTAAGAATTTCAGGGCAGGATAGCTTTGTGGGCGGAGTACTAGCCGGTGAAATAACTGAGGTGATCAGGTTAAAATCCCAAAGCACTCAACTCAGCCTAGAATCCTTTTGTTGTCAGCAAATTTAGCAAAATTAAAATTGAGTAATATTAAGAGTTACTGTTTGCAGTGCACAGCAATAGCAACAATGCAGCATGAAGAACTATATAAAAACATTTTATTATTTAGAATGCCCTCCATTTTGCGAGGTGCCTTCAACCTTTAAAATAGGGAATTAATCAGAGAATGACAGGAAGTGACGTGTTAAATACTGCAATTTAGAATGAAAGTTTAAATATGTGTTTTGCAAAGGCTGAACCATTAAATGAAACCTTTCATTATGAGACGATGTTGCGTAATGGACTTGCAGATTGCACATATTGTCGCCCTTTAATGCCACTTCCCTTTTTAGAGGTTTAAAAGAAATTCATGAGAAAAATAGGAGTTGAAAGAGAAACTCAATAATTGGGTTGTTGCCAACAACTTAAGAACGCTAATAGTAATTCCAAACATTCTGCCATGACATTCCTTCAATAGTCTCTGCATTTTAGTAACTTCCCCCCTCTGTCGCCCCCTCGCTCCCCCCCCCCCCCCCCCCCCCCCCCCCAAATACACGTTTAGGCTTCCAGTTTTCCAGCACGTGCGCAAGGGGTTTGCTTTTACCAGCCACATAATTTTAGGAATAAAACCAGAGTAAAAATAGGGACAGGAACCCTCAATATCGATGGTCTTGGTCCTTTACCCTACATGTATCGCATAATTGCACCCAGTACCAATAGAAAGCTAGGAAAGCAGCTGTCAATCAGTATCGTACCCATATGCACGTACATTATGGTAGGCATGCTGTATACGAGGGAATGTTAGCATCCATCCAGTAGTAAGCTATGGACATGTGTAAACACCCCTCGCCCCTGATGCAGAGCACAGGTGCAATTTAAATATGTTGCCAATTGGTTACCTGAAATTTTTGCTCTCAAAATTTACCGCGAACAAACTTCTAGAGACCTTTTGGGGTTTTAAGGCTTTACTAATGCGATATTGATCTTTCGGAATATTTCAGACCCACAAATTAGTTCTACTAGGAGCCTAATTATTGAGTGACCAAGCTTCTGTCAATGATGAAAGAGAGTCCCTGTTGGTTATGCCGTCACAGATTATTTTACATCAAGTGTAAGAAATAAAAGATGGGTGCAACATGTTTTACGATTTTTAATATTAACAGAGAATAAAATCAGTCTGATTTCGCGAGTTGAACATGTCTGGTGCTCGGTGGCTTTCTCATTCATGGAAGTCCTCAATCCTCCGCATTTTCCAAACAGACATTACAAATGTGAACCTGGGAAATTTATAGAACACGAGATTGTAAAAGGTCAGTAAATGGAATATGCCAGCTCCCTGCAGTAAAGATGGAAACTGCTAACTGATCAGGAAGCAATTGTGGATAGAAAGAGGTTCATTTGCTACCATAGCGACTCCGCATTGAGAGAAAATGGATGCATTTATGAATAGTGAAGCAGAATGAAGTAGGCCACTACAGGGAGCCTGCTGCAAACCCAGATCAATAACCAAACAAAGATGAGCCTATATTATATATATATATATATATATATATATATATATATATATATATACATACATACATATATACACACACACACACACACATTAGGAAGAGTAAAGTGGGTTTTTAAAAACATAAGAAGTTGCTCAATTGAATTTCATGTCCAAAAAAGACATGAACAAATAGCCATGTTCCATTCATTTATACTGTAACAAAGAGGCTCCACGGCACAGAGATGAGGTCACAGCAGTAGAATATCAATTTATTTTCACTAAAATATACATAGTTCTTAACAATAAAATGATGTTGCTTGCAACTGTTTCATGGACCCGAAAAATATTTTATAGTTAAAGTTCCTTCTTGCCGTTGCGAAATATGGAGGTATTGATTAGGGTTTCCATTACAGAAAGCAGATCTATCAGGAATCCCTACTCTCAAATGCTTCATGCTACTGTGCAAATCAAGGAAAACACCCGTGACTTGCTTTTCCATAGCAAAATACACAACATCTTTGAATCGCAAATAAATAGGCCATATGGAAAGAGTGGTAGATAAAGTAGTGGTTCCCAAACTTTTTAGAAACACAACCTACTTTTTAGAACGACAAACTTTTCGGCCCACCATCTGTTAATGGGCTCGAGGAGGAGTGATTTTTAAATGGAACGAAAGCATCAAGTCATTGTGGTTTACAGATTGCACATTTTCTACACAGCCTTTAACCTTGTGCATACATACCGTTTTACTAATAAAACTTTATAGCACTCACGTGTTAATGTGTGGAGATCGAGATTCTGTGAAACTTTATCATTTGTGCATCCTCAAGTAGAGTGTTTTGATTTGTTCCTTTTAACGTCTCAGTTTCCAACACACTCCAATATTGCATAAAATGTGTTTCTTTTTTGCTTTCCTAACTGCTGAATGCATACATTTCGTTTACAGGTATTTATATTTTGTTGTGTGTTGCAAAACAAGCATCCTACTGCCTTTCCTTTCACACTCTGTACCCCAGCAAGATTGTCATATAATTGACTTTTAAAACTTCTCTCACTTTGCAGACAGAGAAAGAAAAGTAAACATCAATCCCATGTTAAAAGAATAAGCAACAATGTGTCAGAAGATATAGCCTGGCCTTTGACCTCGGCCTTTGAAGCAACAGCAAGAGACACAGAATTTAGAGACTTGTTTATTAATTACTCGTCTGTCCTCACCCACCAAAAAGGCTACAGAACCACAATTTGGGAAACGTTCAGATAAAGCATGCCGATAATATACAGCCAAATAATGTCAAGCAAGTGTGAGAAAGAGAGAGTGTATAATGTGTATGCAAAATGTCTACTGTGCTATCTATTACCAAATCGGAGTGTGGAGTGGGGGCCATAATTCACAAGAGGTGAACCTCAGTCAACAACTGTAATAAATAGCGTTTTACACTCCATAAATATGCCTGGATGGTTTATGCAATGCTGTTTTCCCATGTGCAATAATTACATTTAAAAGATACATATCAACATCCAGAGAACAATGGGTAAAAATGTGTGGCATTCACAGAGTTGCTTTCAGTTTTTAGGTCTTGACAACCAGAGAACGAAAGTTGAATGTTGGCACAAGAAAAAACCTAAAAGCTTACAATTGGTTGGCTTAACTGTCACTGTCATTACCTGCTTTTTAAAAAAATATATATATATATTCGCTAGCTTGTGTGAGCTTACTTTAATTTTACTGGGTGTATCCCTCCCATGGAGCATGGACATATTACTTGCATTCTTCCACTACTTGCTTTTCAAGCATTGTTTTTTTTTTCTTTTGTGTTAAGCGCTTCATGTGTTTTCCAACTCTCTCATGTACTGCTCTTTCCTGGCCACACTTGGGGTTGCTCTCTGTCGCCCATGTGCTTTTCCTCCACCCCCTACATGCTCCTCTCATCCTCATGTACTTCTTTGCTGCGCTACATTTAGGCCTTTGTGCTTCTACCACACCCGCTCCATTTTTTCTACAAGTGTGTTTATTCACATTTTTAGAAAATTACACATACATACTCATGACTACACATGAATGTAACCTTATCATGCCTCCTAGCAGGAGGCGTCCTAGTAGCGTCAATTGTACATATACGTAAAACTGGCTTTCAGTACAACAAATCAGAAAATTACGCCCCTCCTCGGCCACGCAAAATATGATAATATATGAACAGCACACACACAATATCAGTAACTCTACAAGTAAATAAACAGTGGGTTTAAGGTAGGGGTATCACCCAGAGATCAAATCAGGAGGGGGCTAGGCAGTCAGGGGGAAGGTTTCCACACATCTCGCCCGTAGGTACAGCAAACTAAGCAAAGACCCAGTCAACATGTCATCCAAGGTCAACCATGGGTATGGCCTTCAGGGGCTACTCGCTCCAGTTGCCCTCTTTCTACCTTACCGTCTCATATTAACAGCTGTGCTCTCATGCATGTTCTAGATCATCCAGAGTGCTCTCACTACTGGACCCGACCCCTCGGAGTATGGGTAAACATGGCTTCCAGACTTTTCAAAGGCATCCAGCACTTTTGTCCACATTGGGGCTATCAATCGTCTCTGAACACCCCATGCCTCTTCCCTGCGGAGTGCCAGGTCTTCCGCTCGAGCTCAATCCATGACAGTTCTTTCCCATCTCCCCAGAAAGCTGCAAAGGTTCTGGGCAATGCCATGTTTCTCTAAAAGAACCTCCAGAGGCATCAGGTTGGAGGCCTCGCAACAGTCATACGAGCCACCAAACCAACCTTAGTTTATATAGACACCCACAATACCCAGGACAGACACACAATCCCTCCGTAGCATTTTGGGGCATTTTATTGTCTTGGGGTTGACTCAGATACCTGTGGCCGATTCTAGGGCCATTCATTCATTATGCTCGGCCGAATTTGACGGTGGCCATCTTTGATAGGGCTACATTGATGCGGCGCTCTAGTCTCAGGTATAAAAGCTGAGGCAAAAGGCTGCTCGCGAGATAGCTTGACTTTTGCACTGACACCACAGCCGGTTGGCTGCTTTACTTTTAATCTGTGATTTCACCTATTTTACATTGCATTGCACTGTTGTTCCTTTGTGTCCGACCCCCCCCCCCCCGTTTTTCTCACATCGGAGCCAGTATAGGACACCCACAATACCCAGGACAGACACACGATCCCTCCCTAGCATTTTGGGGCATTTTATTGTCTTGGGGGTGACTCAGATACCTGTGGCCGATTCTAGGGCCATTCATTCATTCTGCTTGGCCGAATTTGACGGCAGCCATCTTTGATAGGGCTACATTGACTCGGCGCTCTAGTCTCAGGTATAAAAACGGTTAGTCATGACTTCGCGCAGCGGACGCGCACAGCGGGCGCGCCTGAATCGCGCCGGAGTCACGCCAGAGTCCAGCCCGTCTGCGCCCGTCCGCGCACGACCGGGTGCAGGGGCTGGGGCTCCTGGCTGCAGGCTTACGTACACACTGGATGCACTATACCACCTACAGAAGGGAACCCAGTCATTGGATCCAACCACGCTAGCCTTACTAGAAGAACTCCCCATTCGCGGTTCATGCAGCAGTAAGTCCACCTCCCATTCCCATACCCTGAATCTGGCTAGCCTAAACACCAGATCACTGCAGTGCCATAGTCTTGAGATTTTCACCCTACTCCAAGCTGGAGAAATCGATGTTTTAACATTGACTGAGACCTGGCTCGGGGAAAACTCTCTACCAGACATTATAGCAGCAGTCCCATCAGGTTATGACATACACTGGCATAATCGCGCAGGGAATGCCCGTGGGGGAGGAGTAGCTATACTCTTTAAGAAAAACCTAGCTGCAATTAAAATCTTGACAGAAACAGTGGACCTGGCCGACATGCTGGCAGTGAAAATTATGTTTGATAATTTATGTTTAATCATCCTCACTGTCTACCACCCACCAAATTCCACCTCGGCCTTTAACGACCTATTTATGGCCAGCATATCGGATATATGCTCACGCTATAAGAACATAGTAGTCACGGGAGACTTTAATCTACACTGGGACAAGGAGAAAAAGGAGCCAGCAGCTAGCTCTTTGGAGACAACAATGTGTTCGCTTGGTTTCAGGCAACTGGTAGACTCTCCTACGCACATAAAGGGCCATATCCTTGATCTGGTCTGGGTGTTGGACCCTAAGATCACCTCAGTAAAAGTTCTTCCTTGTATCTGGTCAGACCACCACCTGATATATTGCGATGTCCCGATCGGCGAAAAACCTCCACATCCCCCACCAAAAATTAAAAAGACTCGTCAATGGAAAAATGTCGATGCACAAACATTGACTTTGTCGCTCAGGGAATTCACTCAACCCACGGCGCCAGGCGCCGACATAGACCAAGAGTGTAAAGATCTAATGGGTGGTCTAACAAGGGCAATTGATCAGATTGCACCAGTGAAGTCCCAGAAAATGAATAGTGGTGGGAAGGGAGACCCCTGGTTCACACCAGCTCTAAGAGAGCATAGGAAAGATTTGCGAAATGCTGAGAGAAACTGGAGGAGAAAAAAAGACCCCGAATCCTGTGAACAATATAGGCAGTTGCTTCGGGCCTATAAAAAACATATACAGGAATCTAAAGCGACATTCTACGAAAATCGCATTAATAAGGCAGATAACGTTCAGAAGGAAACTTTTAAAATCCTCACGGAACTAAGTAAAAGAACTCAACCTATAGAGACCACCTTCAATTGCGACACTTTTTTGAAATATTTCCTAGAGAAGGTTGAGACTATTTTACAAGAAATAACAAGTACCAGAGTTGGCTCTACTGAACTACATTCTGCTAAAACTCCAGGTGGAATGTACTTGTCTAGTTTTCCCCCGATTGATTCATTGAGCCTAGAAACCTTAATGAGGAAAACAAAGTCAGGCTCCCCAGCCGACCCATGTCCTCCGAGTGTGTTTCGTCTAGCCCGCCTCAGCCTAGAAGAACGCATTCTGTCCATGCTAAATAGGTCATTGAACATGGGGCAGCTGCCAGCTAGCTTTAAAGAGGCCCGAGTGAAGCCCCTAATCAAGAAAGCCGGAGCTGATCCCAAAGTATTAAAAAACTATCGGCCCATCTCCCAGCTTCCATTTCTATCCAAGGTGCTTGAGCTGTCTTTTTCTGTTTCTGCTTTCCACCTTGTTTTTATTACTGTGTTGTGTTATTCTGCTGTAGGTCTCATTATTAACACTCTTTTTGAGTAGCCGTGCGCTATATAAAAATAAATATAACATAACATATAACATAACAGCAGTATGTTCTGAAGTCCCTGGCTGCGTTCCTGGAGTCTAACCATCTGCTCCATGAGATGCAGGCAGGGTTCCGTGCCCACCATAGCACCGAGTTAGTCATGCTCTCGGTGCTGGACGACCTTAGAGGGTTGGTTGACCGAAAGAAACCAAGCGCCCTGATACTTTTAGACCTATCAGCGGCGTTTGATACCGTCAGCCATACCATACTCCTGGATAGGTTGGCCGGGTTTGGGTTTCAGGGCTCTGCTTACCTCTGGCTGGAATCCTTCCTGTCCGGGCGAACCCAGAGGATTCAGCTGGGAGAGGAGGTATCAGGAGCAGGAGATCTGACATGTGGGGTACCCCAAGGATCCGCCTTGTCCCCCTTACTGTTCAACCTATACCTGCAACCATTAATAAGCACCTTGGTTGAGATGGGCTGTCGGGTGTTTAACTATGCAGACGACACCCAGTTGTTGCTGAGTATAGATGACACCGTACGGGCCCAGTCGCTGGCACAGGAGATTCTCAGGTACACAGTCAACTGGATGTCCAGGAACCTCCTGAAGATTAACCCCAAGAAAACGGAGGTGTTAATTGTGTCATCCACCTGCTCCCCCTGGTGTGACCTCTACTGGCCCCAGGAATTAGGGCCCACCCCTAAGCCAGCAACCGCGGTCAAAAGACTTGGCATTAGGATAGACGGCACCCTCTCAATGACCAATCAAATCTCTGCGGTAGTGGGTACCTGCAACGGCATCATAAGACAACTGCGCAAACTTGTTCCACTTCTTTCCCAGTCCATGCTCCGCACGATAGTTTCTGCCACCATACTGTCGAGGCTGGACTACGGAAATGCGCTCTACCTGGGCTTACCTAAAGCCTTAACAAACAGACTGCAGGTAGTCTTAAATGATGTGGCAAGACTAATCTTCAGACTTCCAAGGAGATCACATGCATCCCCGCTGTTGCTGAGTCTTCACTGGCTACCAGTGACGCAAAGGTCGGCTTTTAAGAGTCTCTGCATAGCCCACAAGGCTATCTACGGGCAAGCCCCTTCCTATATCAAGGAAAGACTAGTCATCTACAGGCCCGAAAGAAGCCTAAGGTCCTCCGAGGCTCAGTTGCTTGTATGTCCTCGGTTCAGGCTAGCAACAAAAGGAGGGAGATCCTTTTCGGTCCTACTGCCCAAAATGTGGAATGAGCTGCCTGAAGCTCTTCGCAAGGAAGGAAACCGGCTTCCCTTTAGGAAAGCCCTAAAGACAACTCTATTTAGAACAGTGTTGAGCTCAGTATAGATCCAACTGGCCTCCTGTTGCTGCCCGGGCTGTTATGTCATTGCGGTCAAAAGCGCCCTGAGACCTGTCGGTAATTTGGCGCTATATAAACCGACATTAACAATAATAACAATATTGCCAATTACGTCGCCAGGAAGAAGGTGGGGGGTCCCCACAGGGGAGCCCCAACAGCGAGGGGGCATAGAACGGGCAGACCCGCTTCTGCCATATGCAGTACCTTTAACATCTAAGCGCCGTGCCCAAGAGCACGCTACCTCCTCACCTCCCAGATGTTCACCTTAAAAGGCGTGCTAGAAGTTCTCCTTGGGTATGTGCACTCCCTAAGGATCCCAGCTTGGTCAAGTTTGTGCCATCGAGCCAGAGCGTAATCCACTGCAGCTGAGCTGCCAGATAGTACAGTTCAAAGCCAGTCACCCCAGTCCCCTTTCCAGGATAGGTGAAGGACACCCTGTGTCTACCTCTATCCCAAATAAGCTCCTTCCAAGAGTCTAAACGTTTGAACCACAAAACAGGAAGCCAAGCCCGAAGATTGGTAAAGTAAAAAAGCAGCCGGAGCAGCATAACCTATGCGCGTAATGAGAGGGAGGCGGAGCGAACGCCAAAAGGCGCCACACCCCTCCAGAGAGCAGATAATTACTCCCAGATCACAGAGGCATACTCTGTTGGTCCAACATAGTGTCCTCCAAGGTAGAGACTACAGAGTGTTTATCTGACTAGGTTCCTGCATCGGAGTCACATGTGGAGTTCACTGACAAAGCCTGTAACCGCCAGCAGTGCCGCCACCCTGTCACGGTCAGCCAAGGCTCTCGTGGGACACCGCACTGAGCGAGCAGCAGACAGGTCTCTATGTTGTCTCCTCTGTCGCCTCCTAGGGAGAGGGCGTTGTTCTGACATGCAGCTGTTCCCACCTTCCACTCGATACTAGTCCAACTACTCTCAGGCGTCTGCAGGGTTCAGAAAAATTTGTGGTTCCATTCAACATGACCCGCAGTCGAGCAAGAAACAGGAGGGAATAACAGAGACCCGCCTCCCGCAGTTCTAGTTTAACCGCCAAGAATGACGACCTTTGAACCTGTAAAGTTGGGAAACAAGATTACAGCTGCATCGTCCATTTGGAAAAGGCCATTCACATGAGCTTTCTAAAGCGGGATATCGCGATCTCAGTAATGTAGCAGCCTGACCACTGACAGGCGCAGAGAGGGGCAGCCTGACGGAGGGGACCGCACAGGCACCTGATGTGCACAGTCAAGAGCTAAGAAGAGGGTAAGTTCTGGGGAGCCACTTGATCCTTCATCCAGCTTTCCAGAAAGGCAATCAGGTCTGCCCTTTCCAATCCTTTTGGCAGTCCTACAATCCGTACGTTAGTGCGTCCGTCTTCTTGACCCAATCAGTTTGCGGAGGTCCGCCCGCAGTAGGCACAATTCCTCTGAAACACTGCTAAGCTGTTGCTGCAGGGAGGCTTCGGAGTCCAAGATGGCCACCAAAATCCTGTTGAGTCAACTGGAGAGTGGGGGACACCTGTTCCATGCACTTCTAGATTGAGAGTTTTCCTTCACGGGAGGTCCCTGTGAGGTGGTGGTCACGCTGGTGTCTCTTGTCCTGGATCTGCCAATCGCCAATGGGCAGTGTCCCCCAGGGGCGTGCGGGCACACTTGATTAATATGTTCCACCTAGTCCAGACCCACGTTCAGATCCTACAACAGCCAGTCTCAGCAGCCCCCTCTAGGATTTCAGCCACCATCCACTCAGGGCTGACACAGGAGGAGTATCAATCAGAAAAAGGTAAAGGTTCCATCAAACTCAGTGGCGACTTTGCTGTGGTCTCAAACAGAAACTAATGGAAGGGCGTGGACTCCAGTATCGCTCGTAGTCCTCTGGCAATCCTTGACGCAGGTCCGAACAGGGGGGGCAGGACCAAGCCGTCGGATCCCCAGGAGCTTCTGGTCGTGGTCTGGAGGCCATTGGGGGTGGCCCCTCTCTCCTCCTGAGCAGTCCCACTCAACGGCTGCTGTTCAGCAGAACCCAATGGTCCTCTGGCAGCATCAGCAGGGAATCCCGTCTGATCTGAGGGCCCTACATCACATGTCAATATATCAACCACCACAAGACAGAAGGCGAGGGGGGGGGTTTGGGGGGGTTGAAGAGGTCTCACCAAACTCCAGGGACTCTGAGTCCAATGCCAGTAATGCAGGCCTCGCCCCTAGCTGCTGCACATGCCCCACAAGTTCTCTCAGCCCTCAACAGGCCCCTAGCTTGGCAGCAGTAGCCTCAGAGCTCCACACACCAGGGCCTAGTCCTCCAACAACTGCAGATCTCAACAGATGGGAAATGGGTAAGGAGGCCTCCAGTGATCATTCAGAAGCAGCCCAGGTCCAGTCTGTAGTCCATTATCAGACAGACTGCCTAACACCCGATTGTGGCGGCCCCCAGATTTAGGTGCCACCGACCTCTGGTTTGGCCCTGCAAGCCTGCATGCCAGCAGCGAGCACAGTGGCAGCAGTTAGCCCCGCAGACTCATGATGTCATGCCACTGTGTTGCTCTGCGGTCATGACAGGGAGTCGCCTGGGGGGCGTGGCTTGGGCGCCGATGGCGATGGTCGCCTGAGAGCTCGGCTCCGGGACTGAGCCTGGATTTATCCTGAAAATCGGAGGCTGAGGGGCACCCCAGACCCCGCATTCGGTTGAGCGAGGCGACGACACCCGCCCGAGGGCCCTGGTGGAGTTTGGTCGGAGGTGGCTTTGAAGAAATACCGAAGTTTGCGGAGTGGCGGAGTGCGACCCAATATGGCGCCCGGACCCCTTTGTCCCCTGGACCGGACCTGCGGAGTTGAGGAGGTCTCGCGGGTGTCGGCCGGCACCCAGCTTCACCAGCCTCAGGAGTTTTAGACATTAGACATTGGCTGGTTCGGACCCTCTACAGCGGGACCACACTCGATTGGACGTCCGGGCGGGTGCCCACGCACTGGAGGGCGCCGGGCACGGGCGCACTCAGCACTAGGCAGTGGTCGGCACCGCGACTCCGCAACGGGCTGCGGGTTCCTTGCCGCCCCAACTACATGGACGGCGCGACGCTCGGGCGCCACAGGACAACCGGGGGAGCTGTTGGCCCGTGCCCCAGAGCTATAGTGGGTGAACGGGCCTGCCCGGCTCGGAGACGTGTATCTCCGCCCCCTTCTCGGTGCCCTCGGACGCCGTGGCGGTGGCGTGAGCCGAAGCGGCGGAGTCTCCACAGGCTCTGGAGAAGGAGATCGCCCATTCCGGACTGGAGAGCGGAATCCCGGGGGAAACGTGCTGGACACTTGCGCACGGAGGCGACTACTCCGGGTCCTTTGCGGAGAGCCCCTGGCAGCATGGGGAAACCTAGAGGAGCCAAGGGATCCAGCCAGGCCACCTCGGACTCTGAGGCCCAGGACAAGGAAGAACATGGAGATCCTAAAAGACCTGGTGGCGCACCACTCCAGCAACAATTTGACCGTGTACTGGAAGCTATAGAGGCAACTCGGTCGTCCCTCCAACAGGACATTGCCCAGGTGGCGACTGGCCTGGGTCTCCTCAGGGCAGACCATGGCAAGCTCTCGGACCGGGTCAAGGAGGTGGAGAGCACGGTGAGGACTATGGAACCGGCGCAGAGAACCCTGGCTGCGACGATAAAGGATGCCATGTCCCGAATCGAGACCCTCGAACGGAGGGCGGAAGATGCGGAAGGCCGAAATAGGAGGAATAACATTCGGGTAGTGGGCCTGCCGGAAAAGGTTGAGGAAGGCGACATGGTGCGCTACCTGGAGACCTGGCTCCGAGACACGGTGGTCCCGGAGGGCCTGTCCTCCTTTTATACTCTGGAACGTGCCCACAGAGTTCCAGCGCGACCCCCGCAACAGGGACGAGCCCCGAGGCCGGTGGTGGCGCGGTTGCTACATTTCCGGGACAGAGACTTGATCCTCAATGCCGCCAGACACAATGGCCCGTTCCAGGTTGCAAACAGCCAGGTGAATATCTTCCCTGACTATACCTACGAGACGCAGCGCAAGCGGTTCTCCTTCCTGGCGGTTAAGCGTGAACTCAGGAGTGAAGGCATCCAATATTCACTCCTATTTCCCGCGAGGCTCCGAGTCATTGTCGACGACAAGACCCAGTTCTTCGACACCCCGGAGGAGGCCTGTGACTGGCTCGAACTGTACCGAACAGGGAAGGATGGTTATAGCGCCTCGACCCATCAGGCGGAGGAACCGGAACAAAGGAGGCGATCTAAAAGGGACAGGAGCCGCCGCGGCCGCACAGGAGGACCCTCGACAGCGGAGACATCATCTGAGCGGAGGGGAGTGTTGGAAGTTCTGTCGGAACTGTCGAGAGCAAGGGGCGAAGTCATCGAAGAGGAAGAAGACAACCCGGGTGCTCAGGGGGCTCCATCGGACTCGGAAGACTCAGTGGCAGACAGTACCCACACACCGGTGATCACACCGAAATCGGTGGAGGACCTTCTGGACGGACAGGGGTAATGGGATCGATTGCCTTGTTTTGGGTGGGGGCCCGGCAGGGGGGAGGCGGCTGCCGTCCTTTATTGCTGACCATGGGAGAGGGAGGGTCGGGAGGCTTCTACTCTTGCCCCGAAAGATTTTGATACGGGGGGGCTCATGATAGTCCTAGTAGCCTGGGCGACGAGGGCCCACTGCCTCCGCTCAGCCCGCACCTGGCCCATAAGGCCTTCCTACGGTGGCGACCGTAGGGCTAGTGGGGTTTGTAGGGGTTTTGGGGTTGTTCTCTGTAGAAGTTTGGATGGGATCTAGATGGTGCAGTTTGGGTCCTGTTCTGGGGTGGTTGGGTGGGGGTTCTGTTGGGTTTTGGGGGGTTTGGTTCTGGTTGGGGAAAATGGCCGCCGACAGCGCTGGGAGGAACGATGTCTTTTCTTTGTGGGGACCCGGACGGGGGGACTGTGCAAGAACACTTTGGGACAATGGCTGATGTTGCTAATTTGAAATGTATTACTTGGAACGTGAGGGGGCTTCACACTATGTCCAGGCGTCACAAGGTCCACGCTTACTTAGTGCGTAGGGGAGTGCAAATGGCGCTGCTGCAGGAAACGCATCTGAACAAGGCGGAAGGGGCGGCGCTTCAGCGTAGGTGGCGAGGGCAGGTCTTCTCCACGGCGTACTCTGCTTATGCCAGGGGGGCGCTTATATGGATCAGGGCGGGAGTCCCCTTTCAGGTCACGAGGACAGTGTTGGACCCGGAGGGGCGCTTTGTGGCCATATCAGGGACGCTAGGAGGGAGGGACTTGAATGTTTGTTGTGTGTATGCCCCCAATATGGATCAGACTGCCTTCCTTTCCGGGTTATCGGGCTCGTTGGCCCACCTTTTCACCGGTCCCCTCCTGCTGGGGGGAGACTTTAACTCCGTGGTAGATGTAGACATGGACCGCTCGCATCCCCCGCTCCCCGACTCCCCGGTCCGGCGGGTGGCAAAGGGCCGCCAAGATTGGCAGACCAGATGGGGTTTGACGGACATCTGGAGGGCGCATCACCCCGCGTCTAGAGATTATTCGTACTTTGAGCCTTCATGAGCTGCATGTTAGACTGGATGGCTTTCTTGGTTCGTCCGAAGTAGTCTCGTCGGCGGTCCGATCAGAGTATTTATCGCGGACCATTTCGGACCATAACCCCCTCCTACTGGACATTCGCTGGTTCCCTGGGACGCCAGCGGTACCCACCTGGAAGATGCGCCCCGAGATCCTTGAGGACAGTGTCTTCAAGGCAGACCTAGGGGAGAAAATCACGGATTATTTTGCATCCAACGGCGGTTCCGCAAGTACTAGGGCGCTCGAATGGGACGCTTTCAAGGTGGTGGTGAGGGGGTACTGTATCTCTAAGAGGGTGGGCATGCGGCGTGTTATCCTGGCTGATTTAGACGCAGCGGATCGGACGCTTCGCGAGCTCGAAATTAGCCGACCCGGACACCCGGAATTGCAAACACGAACGGTAGAGGCGAGGGAGAAGGTGGCGGTGGAGGTCGAGCGGCTCCGCTGTTTCGATTATAAGGCCTACACGGTCCGATCTATAGCGGAGGGCGACAGATCGAGCGCATTACTGGCGTGGTTGGCCAACCCTACGCGACAGTCCCAAACGACGACTGGGATGCGTGGGGCGGATGGGACCGAGATGTACACCCAACCGGAGATTCTTACTTGCTTCCGGCATTATTATGAATGTTTATATCGCAGTCGCTCCGCACGCGACCCGGACCGGCTTGTTGACTATCTTCGCCCGCTGGAACTCCGCACGGTGGAACAAGAAGTGGCGGACGCCCTGGGATCTGACATAGGCTTGGGGGAGATCCGCGGGGCCATCAAACGGATGGCGAGGAACAAGACCCCGGGCCTGGATGGCCTGCCGGTGGAGTTCTATGCAGCTTATGCTGACCTTCTGGCCCCTCGTTTACTGGTGGTCTACAGAGAGGCGAAGAGGTTGGGTCGCCTCCCCGGCTCGATGTGTGAGGCGTTGGTGGTTCCTCTTCTCAAGCCAGGCCGAGACTCGTCTGACCCGGGGTCCTACCGTCCCCTCTCTATGTTGACGGTGGACTACAAGATATTGAGCAGCATCTTGGCCTCGAGGCTGTTGGGACACATGCGTTCCCTAGTACACGAGGACCAAGCCGGTTTCATCCCACGGCGAAATACGACCATGAACATCCGACGGTTGTTCCGCTTGCTTGGGGAACCGTTTGTGGATGCCCCGTCCCCGGTAGTTTTGTCGGTGGACCTGGAGAAGGCGTTCGATAGCCTAGAATGGGACTATTTGGACGTGGTATTGCGGAGATTCGGCCTTGGGGAGGGGTTTGTTAAATGGACGGCAGTTCTTTACGCTTCTGCTTCAGCCAGGGTTAGATCGGGCCCCTTGATTTCCTCGCGTTATCCGGTGGAGCGTGGCACGCGGCAAGGGTGTTCCTTATCCCCGCTCCTTTTTGCACTAGCGGTAGAGCCACTAGCGATGCATCTTCGCTCGGGAGCCCACTATACGGGCTTATGGACAGCGGCGGGCCCGCATTACGTTTCGCTCTATGCGGACGACCTGTTGCTCTTCCTGGAGGATCCGATCGACGCATTACGGGGAGCGGAACTAGCGTTAACGGAGTTCGGGGAAGTTTCAGGACTACGAGTGAACTGGTCTAAGACCTGCCTCTTCCCGATGCGAAGGGGTGTCCCCATTCCGGAGCTAAGTAGAGAGATCAGATGGGAACCCGACTGCTTTAAATACCTTGGGGTATTTGTGTACCACGACCAGCCCGACCTCCTGGACGGGAACATTGCCCGGTGCATGCGAGCACTCCGAGGCAGTATGGATTTTTGGGCCACGCTGCCGCTCTCCGTGGCAGGACGCATTGCCCTGCTCAAAATGGTGGCGCTCCCCCGGCTATTGTATTACTTTCGAACTTTGCCGATCTGGGTTCCACCGGCTACGTTTCGCCGCTTGCGTTCTATGGTGATCGGGTTCCTTTGGGGCACGGGCCGGCGACGGGTGGCTCTCAATACCCTGATGAGGCCGAAGGACGAAGGGGGGCTCGCTGTGCCCGACTTTGAGAAGTACTATCTGGCGGCGCAGCTCCAGACATACACCCAGGAGATAGCCAGGGAGTTCAGAGGCCCAGAAGACGATAGGAGGACGGGTATAGCCAGGCACGTCCTATCGTTTATCGCGCTGCGACAGCGTTTAGTCCTTCGGGACCTGTCGATGGAGGAGCGGACTATCCGACTCTGTTGGAATCGGGCTCATAATAGAGGTCACCTGCGGACCCCATATGCACCTGAAATACCATTGGGGATGCTGACGGCCCTCCCCCACGGAGGAGACTGGTCGCGACTGGCGGACTGGGAGGAGTCGGGTTTACAGCTCGTCGGAGACCTGTATGAGGACGGAGTGCTCCTGTCCTTTCAGGATCTCATTGACCGCTTTGGGATCCCCCGGGGCGACTTTCTGCTGCACTCGGCCATTGTGCGAGTGATCCAGGCGTATTGGCAGAACGGACTAGAGGAACCTCAGTTGTCTCAGGTGTGCCAGTATGTAATGATGTCGGCAGGAACAGTGAAGGCGGTCACATGCCTTTACGGCAGGCTGATCGCCGAGGGGTTGGTCCCTCTCACCACACTGAAGTCCCGCTGGGAAGAGGACATCGGTAGGGAGATCCCGGAGACGACCTGGTCCCAGCTGGTGAGGCGAGCATGGAAGGGTACGCGTTGTGCCCGTTTCCAACTGGTCCACTACTATGTTCTCCATAGGGCGTACCTGACCCCGGTTAAGATCAGGCGTTATTTTGCCACAGCCTCGGCGGAATGCCCTAGGTGCCCGGCTCAGGAGGCGGACCTCCTACACATGCTATGGGCCTGTCCCGGATTGACGGCCTACTGGCAGGAGGTGGCGGCGACCTTAGAAGAGGTGACGGGGAGGCGCTTATCGTTCGACGCGGCGGTAGGGCTACTGCACTGGTTCCCCCATACCCCCCGGAATAAAATCTCCAGTAAATTTATAGATCTGGGGCTCCTACTGGCTAAACGAGAGGTGACCAGGAATTGGAAGGCACGTGCTGGTCCTACGGGCAGCAGATGGCACGGTGAACTTTTGAAATGGGCGGCGGGTGAGAGCGCGCTGCGATATCAGTTGGCTTGGAGGCAAAGCAATGAGAAGGCGCAGGAGGCCGCGTTAGAATGGGAAACGCTGGTGCAGGCCCTCAGGGATTATTGTACCCCCAGCGATTCCGAAAACGAAGAAGCAACTAGACCCGAGTCCCTTTGAACACTAGCATTAACAGCACTATTGTCTTCCCCGGGGGTCAAACAGTGGATCCTACAATGATAAACTCCCTGGCGCTGATGGTGGGGGGGGGGGGGGGGGCGTTTCATAAGGTCTGGTAGTTGAGGGGGGGGGGGGTTCTTATTTTTGGGGGTTGGGGTTTGTTTAGAAAAGCAGATGACGGACAGTGTGTTATCCGGACCAGCTCCAGCACCCTACTGACCCCAGCTACCTTCACCGCCTACCCCAAGAACACGAGCCGCTTGGCTGCATGGCAATACTATGGAAGGGGGTCGGCGGGCTGTGTTGTGTAAGAGTTGGCTATAATATGATGCTGGTCATTACTGTATTGTTGTACTAATTCCTGCAATAAAAATATATTTAAAAAAAAAATAAAAAATAAAAAAAAAAATGACAGGGAGTCGCCTCATCGGGCTTGCAGCACCCAGCTGTTCATCAGTGACTGCGGTTCACCAACAGACGGGGGAGGGGGCAAGGAGGCCTCCAGGTCGCTGTGTATTACCATGCAGGTCTTCAGGTATCTGGTTGTGGCAGCCTGAAGATTTAGGCCCCAATGACCGGGCACCACTAGACTTTCCTAGCCACCTTGGGCCCCACTGCCTGCGCTCTGGAGCCGTGCACAGTCGCAACAGTGTGCCCTGCAGCCTCTCATGGTAAGCTGGACCGCACTATCCGCCACCTCATTGCTCCGCGGTCACTAAGACCAGGAGCTGCAGGTTGGCAACACCCAGCCGCTCACCAGGGGACTCTTCTTGTATGCCTTCAGAGTGGCTGCCCTCGGGCCTGGGTAGTAATCCTCACCAGTCGCCAAAGTCGGATGATTGCACATGATTATGGCAGGGTGCGGAGGACCTCTCCTCCAACGCGTCTTGTTGGCTATCTTATTTGGCCACGCCCCCTTGTCCCCCACCCACTCCATGATGATCTTTTGCATGTTGCTTCTTTGCCCAACCTCTACCTTCCATATTGGTTCTGTTCCACCCCCCTCTGTTACTTACCCCTACCCACACCCTCCATGCTGTTTTCTCCCATCCATATCTTTTACAATGCTTCCCATTAAAACAAAGTGATCGCCTAATTTGGTAGGTGGGGGGAGCTACAAATTGACGCACCCATCATATCGCAGAGCCTTTATTTATTGTTTATTTAACCTACTGCACGTCATTGGGGTTGCTGTACAGCATGGCTAAATACCACTAGCAAGGTGAATAGATCCAAAAGGCTTGTAAATGAAGGGTATAATCACCCTTACACAAGAGGTTATTTGGTAGAAAACAACTGATCCTCATTGGGCCGAGCGTTGTTTTCCGAGACTCAATTAATACCTTAAAGAACCGAGGAAGCCTTATACAAAGGGATTTTTATGGTTCACTGTTCGTTAGTCACAATCATTTACGTAGAGTTGAAATTTTGGTCGTAAGACGCAGCAAACGTACAGACATTATAAAACTGTTGATAACGGGGAAGATATGGATGGAGTCAGGTCAAAGTGCTGTCAGTAGACAAGGTTTAATATAATAAAAAAGTTGTGCTCCATATTGGTCATGTGTTGCAGAGCATTCTCCATAGCCGTACTCTGGCTACTGGATGGCCATTGGCTAACCAACCCTGTGAACAAGGTGCAAACCCCATGCAACGAGTTGCACCTCATTACACAGTAAGGTCTGGACACCAGAGCAGCTTTTGAACAATCACAGTTCTGCAATTTGTTGCAATCCATTTATACTGCAAAACTATGCAAATTCATAAACTGCCTATGGGCACCCAGGAAAAGATGTCTGCAAAAGGCATCCGTGCCCTTATTAATCTGCACTCCTGGTCTGCACGCCCCGATTTAGTTCAGATGTTCATATGCGCCTGTAACAATGTTCTACGAGGAGAATTCTCATTTACAAAATGGGCCTGCTTTTCAAGGGCTGAAATAAATCTTGTTTTAGCCTAACAAATTCGAAGCAGTGCACTTTCCGGTAAGCTTTCCGTGTAATGAAATGATTAGGTTAATTTACTAATATATCAAGAACGGTGCACGGTTTCCTTTTAAATTCTATCAAGCCATTCTTTATGCTTGGAGTTACGAGGCTTTCACTGAGAAACTTATTTTTTCTGCAAATGGGTAAATGAAACAGTGCACTTGTTAAATCATGTGATGGCCGATCAATTGGCTGAAATTAGCAATGGGACTGCGAAGCAAAGGAATATTGTGTTCAATTATTGGGAACGGACGCGTTGTTTTTTATATTTGCAACCAGAAACTGATGTATTAGATGTGGTTCGATAAAGAAACATTGAGAACGCGGAATGTCAACTGAACGTGAGCATTGAGGATAAATAACAACAGAAGTGAAGGATGTAGTTACAATTTCAGTTTTTACAAATGGACAATTTAACTGCATTTCAATATAAATAAATTAAATAAGTTGCTCTGGAAAATACATCCAGGCACTCTCTGTATGTTGGCCCCACTGGATGGGAGCTGAAGATCCATCACCCTAATGGTTTCAGTCTGCTCTCGAGCACTGTAATTACAGTGAGAGCAAATGCTGCCTCGCCTTTTAACTAGACAAAAAAAATCCATATTTTATAGTGCTCCATTAATATCTGGAAACATGACACCCATGAGGCAGGTCCATTTGAAGAAATTCTGACTGCCTCACCAAACACCGAGTAAGGGATATGGTTTCGGACGAATAACTTCCAGATAAGAGCTTCCTGCTAGTTGTGTTGGTAGGTGCCCACCCAGAATTAGTCCACAGGTATCCAAGCATGGACGGACACCAGGTGACTGGCACTGAATGGTGTAAATTCTGAAGAATTGGGAAAGATATACCTATGGCATGCTCAAAGAAGGCTTGGAACCTAGGGGTTGACTTTGACTGCACTCTGCCTGTTGAGTTATATATTTGCAGTGTAATCAGGCACTGCAATTATAAATTTGCAGGATTACACGGACATGACTCTTTTTATAGTACCCCCGAGGCTATTATTCTACGACAGGCTGATTCTTATAACACGTCTATGGTGACTGTGTTGCCGATCTGAAAAAGTTATAGACACTGCAGACTTTCAGTTTTTTTTAATAAAAGGTGTATTGCGTTTTATGAAAATGAAACAACGTAAAAGAGTTTTAAAATAACATTGCCTGTCAGCCTACATTCCATTCTTTCAGTCTGAAGCGATAAGATCCTTATTTCTGTATGCATTGATCAAATGAAAAACGACTTAAACCAAAATTGTAAATATGAAATACCTTCGTTTTCAAATATTTTATGTTGAAATCACAGTCGGTTATTAACATTTAAACTAAGTTTAGCATTAGAATAAGATTCTTGGTTTAAAGTTTGTTTTAGCCCTGATTGGAATATTAAGACTAAGGCCTAATTTTAGATCTCTGAGATTATTGATTTGGAAGGAAGGAAACCAAAAACTTAATACAGGTCCGTGGTAGATCAAAACAAAGATCAATCAGAAGGTGACCGGCTAATCCATGGGTTAGAACAGGACAAATCAGCATATTATTCCCCAGAAAACGTTAATTTTGAGCAGCATCAAAACAACATTCAAGTCAAGAAACAATACAAAATAATTCCCATTACTATTTAGAAAGACTGAGAAAATGTAATGAAGAAAAACATTTGATTAAAGAAACTGGCGAAAGAAAGTTTTAGTCAAACACGAAAATATGAACAATGGTGTTCTAAAAGTTAAACAAGCCTGAATGCTTTACAAAGAGGAACCGCTCAGGCTACTTTTACTCCAAAAATGAAAATAAAATATTACCAGCAACTAGTTCTCCTTCATCAAGATCAAGATCAAGATGGTAGGAATAGAGTCAGTTACTTTTCAGGCTGGTAAACTCACATTTTCTTCCTGGGGCTCTCTTGAGGGACTTAAGCCACAGCCCTAAGGGAGAGACAGATGACCCTGCCCCTGCGTCTTCCTACAGCCAACACTGCCAATTTCTTTAAGACGCAATGTAAGAAATTGGGTTGTTGGTTGTAACCCTGCTCAAACAACAGCCACAGTCCATGTCAGGGTGAACCACAAAAGTAACTAATCAACCTGTGCTTTAACCTGTGGTAACTTGGCACAAAAGCAATCAAGCTCAAATTACAGCCAATGTGTAAAGTACTGATGCAGCACACAGACAGTAATTAAGTGAAAGCACAACACAAGAAAAGACCCATACCAACTAACAGAGTAAATATTAATAAATAATTTGGCACCAAAACAACAAAAATTCAATCAGCAGAACCGGAGTTATGAATTTTTTGAATTTTAGGTAAAAACTAGTGCCTAAAATATAAAAGCATCAACCGCGGACATCTAGTCCTGCGAGACAGAGTTAAATTCTAAAAATAGGACCGACTGCAATGGAGCACACGTCAGATACACCAAGCATTGGCATAGCCAATAGGTCTCGCCTTTGGGACCTTATATGTGTTTAGCCATGCAACAGTTGATGTTGTTGCACCAAGGATGTTGTGCTGCTTAACCAAATACTTATAAGGTCCCAAAAGAAAGACCTATTGGCTATGCCAATGCTTTTTGACATCTGGTAACAGTGTCTGGAAAAAGAGTTCAACTTATTAGTAAAAATGCAACTCCTAAATTCAGCAATAAGAAACTTAAAGATGGGCAGTCAAACTTTGCGAATAGTGTTCCTGTGAGCGCAAACCTCGGTAACTGTATTTTTTGTAACTTTTGATTCGGCTGAGCTAGAAACTTTTTTTGTTTTTAATTTGCAGATTATGGGTTACATGGCAAAAGCTGCAAATCCATAATTATGCAATTTTTTAAGCAGCTGCAGAATTGCATAATTCCAGTGGCCCTGCTGCTGCCTGCCGCCATAGCATAATAGCGTGTGAACAGGTTCCTATTTGTCACCTGTTCTGTGTGCACTGGTGGCTGCATGTTGGTCTCTATGTATCGATGCCAATATTTATGGTGGTCTGTGTTCATGCCATATTTTTGTGTTTTGAGCTTTGTGTGAATTATGCCTGCAAATGTTTTGCCCCTGCGTCTGCATGCGGGTTTGTAGGTGCACTTTGACTCTAAAGCACACTGATACCCTATTCACTGAAGTGTGTCTGCACCATGAAAATAACGGAATACCTCAATTAATTAAATGTATGCTGTTCTAGCCTAACCCACTACTAACTTATGATGAGTGCCAACAGATTTCCTCTCTCTGGCCACCACCTTCTTGAAACTTTGTAGTGAAGCTAACTCACCCTAGAGACGTCACACTCGTTGTCATATGTAGGAGATCAATAAGTCGAGGGATGCACCCGGCTCTGACAATGTCAGGAAACCTCCAGGTTGCTGTGCGGCCCAACTCGCATATGTGCCAGTGTGTAAATAGATGCTTCATGCGTTTCCTTTGAACAGATACCACGGGACTGCTGTTGCATTTGTGATAAACCTCCTCGAGTTCACCTTAAGGTCCAATCACCTGCATCAAGTGTGCACAATGATGCATTCTACCTGCATCTTGGAAGAACCCTGGGAGTGCACTTTCAAAAGCTTTAATACCTGCAGGGTGTTTGTCCATCAACAACATAGGACAGGAATAACACTAGACACTAGATTCCACTGCACTGCGTCTTGTTGTTCTTTACTGCAATGTATTGTAATGCACAGTATTGTAGTACATAATATTAAATCTTCTTGCAATAGGTTGTATTTTGTGTACTACATTGCACTGCATTATACTTAGGGCTCCCGTTGTTATGGGATTTATTTTTTTAACATTTCCATCTGGATTTATCCATATTTATTTTTTGGGCCATCTTATTGGTATTTATTTATCTACATTTATTTTGTGTTTTGTAAATAAATGAAGTTGCAAAATTGCAAATTTCCACATTTATTTGTACATAGCACTATTGCAAAAGGTTTAAAGGCTGTGATTGCAGATGTGTCTTGTATGCATACATACCAATTGACCCGATTCAAGCGGGAGACTACCGATTTTTCAAGCTAATAATTGCTTTATTTTAGCTGTCTTCCGCCTGAAATTGCATTTTCCACAATAGAAGTCAATAGGGAATTTTCATTCTCCCGATTTTTTATCTGAAATCTCCCACGTCCCGGTCCTAAAATGTTGCCATGTATGCTTGTACGAGAAGTGTTTTGGTGTGGAGTGCGATGACAAAAATAGCTCTCTACTCATGTCACATGTAGCTGCACTTGTAATGTGCATTAGAGCGAGCAGTGAGCGACGGAATGCTTAGTTGTGAATAGCATCATTGACAATGGTTTCAATGCTGTGATTGCAGGTGTGTCTTGTATGAGAAGTGTTTTGGTCTGGTGTGCGATGACTGGCATATTTTGTCACTGTGATGCATAGATTAAAGTGTAGTAGGGTGAGAGACAGCTGTCCATGGGTCATGCCTACTATTCTTGTGTGAGAGTGGCTTCCGTTCTCGGGTGGACATACTTCTGAACCTTCTGCCGCGTCTGCCATCCTCCTGTGGTTCTCTCCGGTGATGTACTGCGCTGTAATGTCTTTTCCCATCTCCACAGCACTACACGGCCACCTGCTATGTGACCAGACCAATCACCATTCTCAAATATTACAATGCTGTGGTATACATGACATTTGCTGCAATTAATTGCATGCACATGATGTAGAACACTTTAGTCCATATTAGATTCACCTCCCTGCCCGAGTTTGCAACAGGAAACTGACTGGACATCACACAGATCCAAAGACATTCCGTGGGGCAGCCCCAAGCAAATACCGGGGTGTGAACGTGTCTCATCACCAGCGCATCCCCCGGGTGGCAGCTTCCTTCCCATGTTAACAGGAACTAATTGACAGCCGCGCAGGGGGCCTGGAGGCAGAAGGAGGGGTGAATGGGGATTTGGGGCGGGCAGGGCATGCACTCTTGCCCCAGCAGAGCCCGGGGGGGGGGTGTGCTGGCAGAGCATGGGGAGGTTGCTTTATTCATAACTGCTGCGCCTGCTCTGTTGATACAAGGATGGAGGACTTCACACAGTGACAAGAGTCTTTGAAGGAAAATCAACAAAACAACAAGGAGATTATCTCCCCAGGGGAGAGATCCTCCATAAAGGAAAGGCTGAGGGCTGAAGGAGTTAAGAAAGCGGCGCCTCTCCAGCTCTTCAGAGGGGAGGGTCTGTCTCTCAGGGGAGGAGGGAGGGCCTTCGGCTGAGTGTGGGAATGCTGCAGCCTGGGTGGTATCTCTGCTTTCTGAAAAGTGGACACTTGAGTTTCCAGAACAGGATGCCAATGCTGACACCCTCTCAAACCACAGAGGTGCATTTCCAGCTCCCTAATAAGGGTGAAAGGGCAAATGACTGCTGAAACGTGGGAAAGCAGGACGACGTTTAGACACTGCATGGTCTCCAGAGGGGACAGGAAATGATATTATTTTATGTCGTGCGGGAGGGGCGAGTACTCCAATGTCACACAAGGCAGGTCCGGCCTACGACCACCTTGGAAAAGTTACTTGTTATATTGTTAAACATGCATGGGCTGCGTGGCCGTAAAAGTAACGCTGCGGGGCAATAAAAAAAATGCGAGTGGCGCGTGCGCGCGCCGGGAAAAAGTGTTGTGCACGTTGCGCGCGTTCTAGCAAGCTGGTGGCTGGCAACGTATCGCTTTTTTAAGCAGCTACTAAATGTCTTTAAAGAGCAGCGCATGCGCTGGCTCTAGCGAGACCTAAAAATTGGATTTTGCCTGGTCGGCGCTTACCTTCAGACTTATAAGTTTAAAGAAAAAGATATGTGAGAAGGCAACATTCAGTGGATGTCCAAGGAGAAGATGCTTCCATCGGGGAGCTACTGGATGATTTTGCTGGGAAGATTTCTACATTTGCACATAGTCTCTTATTTGGAAGACAAAACACTCCGGCAGGATGAAGCTGGAGGATGTAAACGACGATAGTTCCACAAGGCCAGATACCCCTTTGAAGAAGGACTGCTGAACAGGATTTGCTGCTGCAGAGAAGAACATAGCGGGAGCTGCAGCAAAGTCATGACAACCGGCAACGCACCTTGGCGAGCAGGTTTGTCCCGGTGTCCTCGTGGTTATCAGAGCAGTTTTTAGCCAAAAATGTTTTAAGTCCCAAGTTTTGGATTTTGGAAACCTGGGCACCTTTACCATCACTACTAAGGGTCCAGCAATGGAGAGGCACCATTTGAGGGGATAGGACTCGCTCAGGCTGGGTCCAGGTGTGGGTTCAAGATGGTTGGAGTCTTTTCTGTCCGAGGCTCTGATCAGGAACCCACCCAACTAGCCCTTGCAGTCACTCTGGTTCCTGGATTCAGGCAGTGGAACAGGGCTCAAGTAGAAGGGCATGCTTCTGGGGATTCACGGCAAGAGCCAGGCAGCAAAGCCTTCCTTCCAGGTGCAGCAAAGCAGTTTTGTGGAGTGCACAGCAGGCAACCGCAGCAGGCATCCATCAGAGTCCTTCCGCAGGTCTAGAGAGTGTACTAAAAAGTGGGTCAGAGGGTTCTATTCTTATACCTGGTGCCTTCTTTGGAGTGTAAGTTTCTAGAGATTTTCCTTTGAAATGCTTGAAGATTCCTTTCTCAACTGTCTTGGCTCCAAGCTGGCTGCATGAACAATGAAGCGAAAAGTCCTTTGTGTGAAGGCAGGGGATAGACTATTCACTTGCAAGAAAGGCTGTTCCCACCTCCACCTCTCCCATCCTGCAGTGTTGGCCCACCAAGCCACATATAATCCTGCTATTGTGTGGCTGCCTGGGACGAATAAACAAAGTGCAACTGCACCCAGTCATGTGACCCAGAGAGCTAGGGCAGGACAATGGCAAGGGAGGACCTGGCTTGGCAGTTCGGGCAGGACTGTTCCCATGAGGAACAGGGTCAAGACTGATTTGCATATGGCTGAGTCCAAACTGGGGTGGCGTGGTGAGCAAAAGAACAATGGATTAAACCCTGATCTTTGTGAATGGGGGTGAACGTTTTCATTGTTCACCAAAATATAGGAAGGAGTGAGAAGTCTTTACAGAAGATATATCCTCATTTTCCCAAACAAAATGCTTCAACAAACTAAAGGAGGAAATATCTTGAATATCATAAAATGCATGTAAATGGTCTATCTGAGACCGGTAAGTAATGGCACCCAGGTAAATCGGTGCTCACCTTAAATTTGTCTCAGACTTGTGTGAGATTAAAGAAGAGTTTTTAGGAGTAGATATCTGGGACTATGTATATATATTTATTAGGGTCCTCGGCCACAGGTACCACCTATGGCTTTCTTCCTCATTGAACTCTCACTCACACACATAAGGTGTGCGAGTGGACTCCACACGATTGTAAGCAGAGTTCTGTGATAACTGTGGGTGAAGGCAGGGGATCTTGGAGAGTTTAAAATAACCTCAGAAACCTAGAAAGTTATTTAATGGCATAATTGTAGGGGCTAGATTAAAAGTATGAAAAGGGACACTATATTAGGATATAACAGTCCGAAGTGTCTAATCAGTCAACATGTTTCAGCCACAATTGGCTTTCTTCAGGACCTGTGTTTTCCCTGCTAGTTATAATAAACAGCCTATTGGCATGCACAAATCACATGTGTTTTTTTTTTAAAAGCCTGCACATTTACATACAGACCATACACTGAGGACCTTTTCCTTGTATGGTCAACTGTTGTCTAGGTCAATTTACCAACATCATAGGGAAATTTCAGGGATGGACCATCCCTATTGTGACACATTCGTCAAGGGTACCCGTCCGCTCAACCCTCGAGGAGTGTCCCTGACTCCCTGCATGTATGCATTGTTCAGCATTCTGTCCATACTTTTGCTTTTATTAGCCTAAGTGGGAAAGGTATGCCCAAACGTGGATCCTATGCTAACTGCGCCACTTGATTCAAGATTCCCCGAAACCGGTCCCAGGACGACGCGCTCAGCACCGCCGAACACATGCACTTCCAGATCCACACAGACCCTAACTCCACCCTCAGAGGCTCCCTCGTCTACCAACCCCCCCGACCCCTTCCCCAGTTCAGCGACTCCTTCGCCGACTTTATCAGCCCTGACCTCCACCGACTACATCCTCCTCGGAGACCTGAACTTTCACCTTGAGAACAACAACAGCTCTACAACCCTGATCGATAACCTCGCCAACCGCAGATTGAAACAACTCGTCACAACGCCCACCAACTCCGCCGGCCACACGCTCGACCCGGTCTTCTCTTCAAGCCTGCACGTCTCCATCAGCCACACTACCGAACTCCTCTGGACCGACCACCGCTGCATCCACTTCACATTCCAGAAACCCACCACCGCACCGATCCCCCGCCGCTGCTGGAGCAAAATCACCGAAGACCAACTACATGCAAACCTCGCTCTCAGTCCACCCACTGAAAAATCCAACACCGATGACGCTGCCCACAGCCTCAGACGCTGGATCGAGGACTGCGCCAACACCCTCGCCCCGCTGAAGAAACCCCCCCACAAAGAGGGCCAGCTGGTTCACCCCAGATCTCCTAGCCTTCAAGCAAGCCTACTGGAAACTAGAGAAGAAATGGCACAGTGAACAAACTCCAGACAGCCACGCAGCACACAAGGACATCATCTGCAACCACCACCATCTCAGCAGGGCGGCCAAGAGAACCTCCTTCAAAGACTGCCTCGACAACAATGCACAAAATAGCAAGGAGCTCTTCAACATCGTGAAGAAACTCTCCAACCCCAGCTCCAACACCAACAACATCCCGCCGACGCAAGCCCTGTGCGACTCCCTCGCCACCTTCTTCCATCGCAAGATAGCAGACATGCACGACAGCTTCAACACCCAGACAGCCCCAACAGACAAGTACACAACAGACTCTCCGCACACCATCGACCATGACTCCCTGCTAGCCTGGGCCAGCGTGTGCGTCGATGACACCATCAAGACCATGAGCACTATCCACTCCGGCTCTCCGGCAGACCCATTCCCGCACCACATCTTCAACAAAGCAAGCAGCTCCATTGCACCCCGTCTGCACAACGTCATCAATCTTTCCCTCGAGACCGCAACCTTCCCAGAGAGCAGGAAGCACGCCGAGATCAAAGCCCTACTCAAAAAACCTAAGGCAGACCCAAGAGACCTCAAGAATTTCCGGCCCATCTCTCTGCTCCCCTTCCTGGCCAAGGTCATCGAGAAAATCGTCAACAGACAGCTAATCCGATACCTTGAAGAAAACAGAATCCTGGACCCTTCCCAGTCAGAGTTCCGCAGCAACCACAGCACCGAGACTGCCCTCATCGCCGCCACCGGCGACATCAGGACCCTGCTGGACAACGGTGAGACCGCAGCACTCATCCTCCTAGACCTCCCCGCCACCTTCGACACCGCTTGCCACCGCACTCTACTCGTGCGCCTCCACGCCGCAGGGATCCGAGACAAGGCTCAGGAATGGACCACCTCCTTCCTCTCCGGAAGAAGCCAGAGCGTCCGCATCCCCCATTCCATTCCAAAGCCTCCGAGATCATCTGCGGCATACCCCAGGGATCCTCCCTAAGCCCGACACTGTTCAACATTAACATGGCCCCAATCACACACGTCGCCCGACAGCAAGACCTCAATATAAACTCCTATGCTGACGACACTCAACTGATCCTCTCCCTCACCAAGGACCCCATCACCACCAAAGCCAACCTCCACGAAGAAATGAAGGCCGTCGCCGACTGGATGAAGATCAGCCGTCTGAAGCTGAACTCGGAAAAGCCGGGTGTCCTCATCCTCAGCTCCAGCCCTTCAGCTTGGGACGACTCCTGGTGGCCGACGGCACTGGGGGCAGCCCGACACGCACCGGCCACGCCCGCAACCTGGGAATCATCCTTGACTCAATGCTCTTAATGTCCAAGCAAGTCAACGGGTCTCCTCCTCCTGCTACAACACCCTCCGCAAGATCTACAGATGGATCCCGACCGATTCAAGAAAGACAGTCACCCAGGCCCTCGTTGGCAGCAGACTCGACTACGGAAACGCCCTCTACGCAGGAGCCCCGACCAAGCTCATCAAACGTCTACAACGCATCCAAAACGCCTCGGCACGACTGATCCTAGACGTACCACGACATGGCCACATCACCCCCCACTTGAGAAACCTGCACTGGCTCCCTGTCAACAAGAGGATATCCTTTAAGCTCCTCATCCACGCACACAAAGCACTCCACAAGACCGGCACAGCCTACCTCAATGGACGGCTCTCCTTCTACATCCTCAACCGTCAGCTATGCTACGCCGACCTCTCACTCGCCACCGTCCCGCGCATCCGAAGAGCAACCACCGGCAGGAGATCCTTCTCCCACCTCGCCTCAAAGGCATGGAATACCCTCCCACTGAGCCTACGACAGACCCAAGACCTGCTGACCTTCAGGAGGATACTCAAGACCTGGCTGTTCGATCAGCAGCGCCCCTCCCCCCCCCCAAGCGCCTTAAGACCCTTGCGGGTATGTAGTGCGCTTTACAAATGATTGATTGATTGGTTGGTTTCGGGTCCAGGGAGGACCTGCCTTGGCAGTTCGGGCTGGACTGTTCCCATGAGAAACAGGGTCAAGACTGATTTGCATATGGCTGGGTCCAAACTGGGGTGTTTTGAGCTGAGCAAATGAATGATGAATTAAACCCACATCTTTGTGACTGGGGTGAATGTTTGCATTCCGTCCATCATTTGTTCCTTTTACTTTCTAAAAGTATCATTTTCAAAACTATAACTTAAAAAACAACTTGAGCAGTAAAGAAGGTTTTAAAAGACAAATTCTCAGACACGAAATGCCTCCCTGTGCCCAATCAAAAGTTAGCACTTATTCAATGTAATAAGAAACCCAATGTTAACCTATGGGAGAGGTAGGCGTCACAGTAGTGAAAAACTAATTTGTAAATGTTTCACTACCAGGACATGTAAAATTTTAAAGTATCTACCCAACCTTTTAATCACAATGCAGCCGGTGCTGCCTAGATAATGAAAGGGGGAGTTTAAGGCTTGGCTAGGGGGTTATTTTGCCAAGTCGAATTGGCAGTTTAAAACTGCATTCAGACAGCAATGGCACACCTGGGACATGTTTTAAGGAGCTATTTGAGTAGGTGACACAATAGGTGCTGCAGGCCCTCTAGTAGCATTTAATTTACAGGCTCTGGGTATATGGTATACCACTTCACTAGGAACTTTTAAGTAAATTAAATATGCCAATCAGAGATAAGCCAATGTTAGCATGTTTTAGTGAGTGAGAATAGGCACTTTAGAACTTGTTAGCAGTGGTAAAGTGTACAGAATCCTAAGAGAAACAAATATAAATTAAGCAAAAAAGTGGACGGGTGAAGGCAGAATGTTTAGTGGTGATCATGCAGAGAGGACCAAGTACAAAATACTGTATAACAATTTCCTGAACACTCCCAAGACTCCCTAAAAGCTTGTGAGGCATATATAATCAGCGGCTCAATTCAGAATGGGGAGGCAGGGTCAACTACTTTTCTGCAGCAAAGGCTTAAGCAAAGTGCAGTTCATAGCCAACTGGTCTACACTTTTCTATACCTGAAAAAATAGTAGGAAATCAACCAATTAGAGATCTTCCAAAGAAAGAGCTCAAGAAGCAACAGGTTTTTTCTCACTCCTCCTTGCAGACAGTAAACAGCCTTCCTCTTTTTTGCTGGTCTCTTCCCAAATTGAAATGTGATCTATAGGACTGGTGACAGTCTCCCAGTGATCAGCGTCAAAAATCTAGTCAATTCGGTTTAAGAAAAAATATGGGAACACCACTCAGAAGTGTTGTTTTGTGTCTCACCAGGGAGGGGGTCCTGGCGCCTGAAGAAGTAGATGTGCCAGAGGCTGGCTGGGGCATAGTTGTGAAGGCGGGTTTTCAGTTTGTGCAAAAGTCAAGGACAGAGCTGGTGGCTCGAATATGCAGGGAAGAGGTTGTTCCATGCTTTAGAAACTAGGTATGAGAAACCTTGACCACCAACCCTAGCTTTGCAGATGCAGGGGATGTGATATAGCAGGAGGCTGGCCAAGCAGGTCTCTGATTGGCGTGTGGAGGCTGATTCAACTGTTCAGGTAGCTTTGGCTAAGATTGTGTAGAGCTTTGTATGTGTGAGCGAGTAGTTTGAACACAGCGCTTGTGTGTACTGGGAGCCAATGTAGGATTTTGAGGTGGTTGATGAGGTGTGTTCATGGGATGAGTTGGAGGCTGTGTCTGGCTGCCGCTTTTTGAGTGACCTGGAGATGTTTGGTACGGTCACCGGTGTTGCCAAAATGGAGAACGATGGATGCTGTGTTTGCCGATTACTAGGGACAGAGTGACTATTCTCTGAAGTCAAGAGGGAGACACTTAAAGATCTTTTAAGGAGATTGAGAGTGTGGAAACAACATGAAGCCACTGTGCTGACTTGGTTGGTGATCGAGTAGTTTGGCCACTGGGGTAGGCTTAGGTACCTAGTCTCATTAGTGGGGTTTAGTGCTTTTCTGAGTATGGCTGGAAACCAGGCTGGAGACCACAGATAGGTGTCTTTTCTGAAGAGTAACACTTCCTCCTTATCGGAGCCGAGTTTAACACCGTTGACCTTCATCCAGTTGTCAACTTCGGACATGCAGCTTGTTACAGCGGTCCAGAAGTTGGATCTCTCAGAGAGGAAAATGACGTTAGGTGCCATCTTCGTAGGTGACGATGTGGATTCCCTGGGTTTGGTGATGTTGGTCAGCGGAGGTATGTATATGTTGAATAACGTTGGCAGAGAGAGAATCCCTGGGGGGCTTCACTGATCAGGTTGGTGGCAAAAATAAGTGTATGGTGCTAGATTGACCCCGCGAGCACCCCATGAGAAGGAGATCCTCTTAAGCCAAAGACATGGAGGGATGGATGAGGATGGGTTGGGAGACTGTCGCAGGCGATGGAAATGTCCAGAATGATGAGAGCTTCCCTATCTCCTCTGTCCATGATCATGTGAAAGACGGTGATGAGGGTGGTTTCGGTGATGTGATTGGGCCTTATTGGGAGGAGTCTAGGAGGTGGTTGTGCTTAAGGTGATCCAATAGTCAGTTGTTGATAACATTTTCTAGGATTTCTGCCAGGGAGGAAAGCAGGAAGATTGATAGTATGTTTGGGTCTGCTGAGGGTTTCTGCAGGAGGGGTACTAAGGTGGTGTGTTTCCAGGCAGGTGGCCATGGTGAAATTGTTGAGGATCAGGGTGAGCATGGAGCAGATGGGCTTAAGGCCTCTGGTGAAGATGAAGGGTGGACGGGAGTTCAAATGTAGCTCTTGAGTGGTTGAGTTGCATGGCTATGGCTTGTTCCTTTGTAAAGATTGTGGGTCAACCGGTCAGGGAGAATTCCTGGATGGATCATCTCGTTGGCTTGGAAGGTGGCATGGACGACTAGGTCCTGTTGGCTGGAGAAGTGATAGTAGGTCTTGCTGACTGTGTCGTAGAAGTAGTGGGAGAGCTAGGTGCAGAGGTCCAGAGAGGGTGCGATATTGCAGGAGCTGGTAGCAGGGTAGTAAATTCTTTCAATATTGCAAATAATTATTTGGCATCATTAGAGCTTTTCATAATTCGGTGAGTCAGGACTAAGTGCTTGGTGTCGGACTTGCTACTGCTAATACTTAAGAGCTGATGTGAGTGTTATTTTGTTGTTTTTATCATGTGTGTGTGTCTTTCTAGCTGCTTGCAGAACACTTGGAGAGTCTGAGTTTTTCCATGCACCACCTTGCTTGCGGTCTTGTCCTGGAGGCGGCGGTGGTTTTGAGAGTGGGTAGGGAGACTGTGCAGGAAGCAATCCAGGTGCTGAATTGTGTAATTGATTGTGTGAGGATGTCTATGTGTTGCAGGTAAGGCGGACAGGCAGGGTCGAATAATTAAATTAAGGGGTTACAACATGCTAGCTAAGTGTACGGTTTAAAGCACTTTTTTAAAAAAAGCGGCAGAACATAGTCTTAAAGCAGAACACTACTCGACTAGCTCAATCTTTCAATGCCACACATGACTTCCTCAGGCAACTATGATAAAACTTAAAAAGATCCTACTTTTCTAAATCTACCATTCTAGGTACTTATCACGTATGATAGATAGCTTGTGGGGAAAAAAACAGGAAAAAGGGAACCTTCATTTTTTGTTTCATGCACTCCAATTGCACTTTACAAAGGTTTGGTAGAATGAGGAGGAAAGGAATTTAATTTTCAATTGGTTAATAAAGTCGCCCCCACCGATATTCACCCTGGAGACATTTGCAACGCAGAAACCTCTATACTGGGAGCAGATAAGCCACTTTACCAGTATGGTTATGTATGCGAGGTACCCAATTTTTATAACAATATGCGCTGGGGTCCAAAGTTTTGACCAGAAGCCCTCAGCCAGAGCTATAACTATCAATGGTGTGAATATAATGGCTGTGCAGTCTTGATTTCCACCTCCTGCCTCTTTCAACCACCACCCTACACTCTTGCCCCTTTATCTCGCCCTAGCAGATTCTTTTTTCTATCCCACCTTTCTCCCTTTGCCACTGTTTTGAGTCTTTAACTTCATCCCCCTTTCTTTTGTGTTTCTCTATCTTTTGCTCTTGGTTTAAGTATGAAGTGAAAAAAAAAAGTGCTGGTCCCCAAAAGTGAATACCAGTGGGCCCCACCTGCAACCACCAGCTCAAACTATGCACTGCACGTGCTACAAGCACACAAATAATAAGACCGGGCAACTGCACCACCTCTGAACCGTGTTAGCATTTTTGTGCAACGGTGGATTAGTATATTATCAACACCAAACATATTCAGAAAGGCACCGTTTTCTGTTATACAAGCATTACATTGTTTAAAATACACAAAAAATGTCTATTTTCATTCATTTAATTATTTCAAAAATGTATTATCCAGTTCCAGCCTCAGTCGAGATTTAGATTTCTTTATTACGGCAGTAGTCATTTTTCACTATCATTTACTGTAGAAACGATCATTTTGCGAAACGGGAGTCAGACTAACTCTAGAAGTAGCTGCGAGGTATGCATTTCAAAAGACATTCTTTCAGACGTGTTGTTACCACCTGATACTGGCTAGGTTACACCTCTTAACGGGTAAAACCTCCAGGTTCCCCCAAAGCCCTGGAAAAGTTCTCAGACAACTATAGGGTGTAGTTATGCAGAAAACCGCCTACATTAGAAGGGTTGGTCTTTATGCTGCAGCTAGGTGTACATGCTGGGAGTAGCATGCAGTAGACTTTGCATTTTTCACTGTGAAGTCACAAAGGAATAGCTTTTTGGGATGGGTGGTCCTGCCTCTGACCAACACACCCTGCAAGTTGAAAACGTGCAGCACTCCCTCGGGCGGCGTTGCCTGAGTGAGAACAGATCCCTGAAGTCTCCCAGCCAGAGTGCAGGGCAGGCCCTCCGCCAGCCCCCACCTCCCCCCAGCGGTGAGCTCAGCATCGCTGACATCATCCACTTCAACACGCATCGCTTCTGACTCAGGACAAACGTTACAAGTCTGCTGGCGGGAAGGACGGAGGTGGGCATGTGAGCGCGGGCAGAGACAGGCTGCCCACACAGTCGGAAAACACATATAATAACCATAATTACAATTAAAACACACCTAGCGGCTACAAACACAGGCGTCCGAGAGTTCCCTGGCCTGGAAGGAGACCCCGCCCCCTGCCGGATATCTCCAACGTCCTAAAATGGACCATTACAAATGCCAGTCAACAGCCTTCGATATTTACAACGGGCAACATGCACAACGACATCACAAGGTAGAGGGGGAGGAGGTGGACGAAATAGCGCCTGGCCGGAAAGTCTCCCCAATCACACCACCTGCTTTGCCGACTACTGTCATTCCAACATAAGGAAAGAATCGATCATCCACCGAGAACATAAGCAAAACGCAGGTTCCTTTAGTTGAAAGCAACACGTGAAACCTAATGTAAAAATGCTGAACCTGAGGATTTCCCCAGGTGCTGTAAACACTGTTACAGTGAGGTCATCGTCTCTCCTTACCGTCGGACACACACTGCTTCTTCTAGTGTTACAATGACACCAGGCCCGGCCTGTGTTGTTCACTTTCAGGAGCGTCGCAGCTGATAAAAGCCCCGGCTACGGAGGGAGGGGGCACATTCCTTTGAAGGCGGAGGAGCAGAACCCGTTACAACTCCCAGACTCAGCAGCTCCGCCTGACCTTTCACCCTGCTCATTAGGGAGGAGACTGCCTTCACTTGAGTGTCCCTGGGCCTTGCTAGGGGGTCCCCGCTTATTTTTAGCCTGAAGCGCGTACAGTGTGCAGGGTGTGTACGGGAAGGAAGTTGCAAGTTCCCACTGGGAAATGAGGGTGTGCACTGCCCTGTCACGCCCCAGTAGACCATGAGAACTGGAGTACCGGTAAATCACAGCTCATGTAGACGTCAAGATCCCACGCACATTTCATGCAATCTAGTGCTTGCAACAGTATATTATTTGCACACAGGTTTGAAATTGGAGCACCAAATGCGCGCGGCTGTTTACAGCCGCTGTTCCTTCCTTTTCTTCGCCCTGGAGGCGCAGAGCGCGTGGCACGGCCAGCCAGCCGGGTGCAGCCAGGGTACGTCCATGACAGCACCCGAGACGCCGATGTCAGGAGGTGGGCAGTGCCCTACTGCTACGATAGTAGAAGGGGACTAGCATAGGAGGGACGGCGTCAGAGAGGGTGGGCAGTGCCCAGCTGGCACAGTGGGATCAGAGGTAAGGAGATTTGTAGAAGCACGGTGGCACAGGACGAGTGGCAGAGACTAACAGCGGTGGCACAGAGGGTGAAAAGAAGAAGACTGCTGCGTGGGGAGACACTGTCTACGGGTCTGGATGAAACTGCGTGATGGAATTGCAGAAGAAAATTGTCACGAGCAGGGCGTGCTTGGTGGTACGGGGGAGGGGGGTCAGGGCAGGGAGGAGCATGGTGACAAAGTGGACAGGTGTCATTTGGCAGGCAGCGAGGCTGGGCAGTGTTGCGAAGGGACAGCAGGAAAAAAGGGCTGTGTCAAGGTGGCACAGGGGAAACATTGATAACATAAGGTGTAGTGAAGGCCTATGAAGAAGCAAGAGTGTGCAGGGCCATGGTGGCATACAGGGTATAGGTATAGGAGGCATAGAGGATGGGCAGTGCCATGGGGGCACAGTGAAATTGGGACATAAGTGGGTGTACTGAAGAGGCACCAGGGAGAAGAATGTAGCACAGGGCACACCAGCTAGGGGCAAACATATGCAGGGGCACAGATTAGAATGGACTGATAGGATAGGTTCGATAGGTTCACTGCTTCATCAGTGGAAGTAGGCATGGGCAGGAAGGTACAGTGGCAAGTAGGAAGAACGGTCATTCTTCTATGCCCTGACTAGGGATATGATGAGAAAGACAGAAGACATGGTTACTTCCCCGCTTCTCCACCTCATAAAAGAGCTGTACATACCAAGGTGGCATTACATTGCCCAAGAAATATGGCAAAGACTAGGGTCGGACTGGCCTATAGGGCAACCAGGCAGTCCTAATGGGCTGGTCTGACAGTTTGTGGGCCGGTTTTCCAGCAGTTTAAGGTAGTGTTTTATGGCTCGATTGTTACTGTTGATTTTCCTGATATTACCACACGCATTGTCTGGAGCAAACTAAAATGTAAGCAGTCTCTCTTACCTTGCACAACATGTATACAGTTTGTCTTTACAAAAACAATAATAGACTGATTTGCACAAGTGGGTCACTTTTTAACGATCTGGTTCACTAATGGGGGACACTTATCTTGGTGCCAAGGCCTATTGTGTATCCCAGTCCAACCCTGGCAAAGACTTGCCAATGCGTAGCTCAGTCTGCGTCCTATCAAGGCATCGGCACAATATCATCCTACCCAGCATGCAACGCAGAGCACAAATGAATATGTGGAGTCAATAGTTATTCATACTTTCCCCACACACGTGTTGACTGAAATGCACCAATTATTTGAAATGTATTTACATTCGGGGCTAATAAGGGACAGGCAGGGTAGAGTGGAATGCAGTACCAGAGGGTGGACAGGCTCACACTGACATGGGTCGAAGAGGTGTAGAGATGGCAGACACTCATGGTGACTCGGAAATTGAGGGCAGGAAAGGCAGACAGCAGCAAAGTGAAAAAAGTAAAAGGGGTCGAGGTGGGCAGTATCATGTAAACACGGCACTGGTGGCACACAGGCGGCAGATGCACGGAGAGGGTACCAGAGATGGTAGACAGCATGTTACACTGGCGCGGGTGGCAGAGGAAGTGCCGTGTATGGGAGAAGATAGGGTGGACTGGTTAGTTTTCATACTGGTGGCAGGGGGTGGACTGGTTCATTTTCATACTGGTGGCAGGGGTCAGACGGGTGCATGGAGACCCTGGTGCCGAGATGAGCAAGTCTACACTGAAGAAGAGGCTGGGAGGACAGACAGGGGCAGGCGCAACAACGGAGAGGGCAGGCATGAGCGTGTTGACATTGGCACTGGTGATGCAGCCTTCGGTACTAGAAGGGCAGAGGTGACAGACAGAAGGGAGAGAGGATTGACAAGCAGAGGAGACTGGTGGCACCGAGAGAGTGCACATAGGGCAGACGGGAATATGGTGATGTAGAGGTAAGGGGTCAGTCAGGGACCAGGAAACGGACAGGGGGGCTCGTAGGAAACACCATGGCAGTTAACCACATGCGTGCTGGGGTTATTTTTGCGCTACGCGGCTTTTTTCCAAAAGCCGCGTTACATGACGAGCTCAGCTCGTCATCAGCACACGACCACCGTGGCTGATGACGAGCTGAGCTCGTCATCAGCATCGAAGGGGTTAAAAGATGAGGACAGCGGAGGAACGTGAGGGCAAGGGGACACACTGTAATAAGAAGGTGGGGGGGGGGCAGGGCAGCAGAGGGGAGGTTGAAAACAATGGCTAAAGAAACAGGGGAGACGGAGAAACTTCGCCAGAGGAGCATGGAATAACCCCATCTAAACTTGTGGGGGGGGGTGGGGGAGGAGGTGTGGGGGGCGGGACTCTATGGCCACCAAGTTGTGGCTGTGGGGGCATCAAACCTCGAGCCACTCAGCTAAACTTGGTGCCATTTTGGGTGACCAGCTATCAGTGGAGACGTGTGACCTATGCTACCTGTCCACATGGACAGTGAACCCACAAGTGGCCTTCTCGTAGGAGGGCACCAGGGCAAGGCTGTTATTGGCTCTGGCATCTCGTATGGACTCTCTGCCAGGCCGCGAATTAACAGCTTCCGGAAAGTCCTCAGATGCAACCCCTCCTTCTCCTGTTTCAAAAGGGACCTGAAACTCCTTCTCCTAAACAAATACTTTCATGACCAACGTCAACTAACCCAGCCTTCCTTATCCAAGGTGTCTCCCCTCTCCCTGGACTCTCATGGATAGTGGGTGCCCTTTCTTTTGCTCTCTCCCCCTCCGCTGTACTGCATATTCATTCATTCCCTTGTCTCTCCCCCTCCGCGGTACTGCATATTCATTCATTCCCTTGTTTTATTTAGATCTATGGTTTGCTTCCTTACTGTAGGCCTACTATGTAATTGTAATGTCCTCCTGCTGTGTACTGTGTGTATGTAAAGCGCTCTGATACCCACGGGTCGAGCTAGCGCTATATAAAACTTGAAATAAATAAATAAATAAGAAAGCTACAAGTAGTCGCTGCAAGGTCGTGGAAGGGGGTTCCTAAAAGCAGTAGCAAATGCGATAAAGTGTTAAATTACAAATAAATTGAAGAGGTGGCTGATCCATTAGCCCTTGGGTGTTATTGAAAAGCGCGAGGATAACCCTCGGTTTAAGGCGCTATATAAGTCCATAGACTGCGGGGCACAAATAAAGATCAAAGTTCAGACATGGGAACAAGAAGTGCGGGAGTTGGATAATGGCCTTGTGGAACAAGGGACAGAGACGACCGGCAGGTACAAACTGACAGTGAAAATGTGGGAGGCTGAAAGGAGCATGGGGGCACCGAGGGAGGAAGAACTAAGGGCTTCTGCACGGACAACGAGACTGAGCGACTTCAACACGACGGGCAAAACTGTGTCAGAGAGGAAAGCAGGGAGACACTGAGGAAACAGATCTGAACGGGAGGGGTGGGGGTAGAGAAACCAACAACAAAGGTCGCCAGACAGTGGGTGGATGTATGGAGACATAGGATGGCGGGCATTTCAGGCGGCACAAGAAAGGAGAAATGTGGCAAGTGTCCGAGCGGGCCTGTTCTAGATTCCTTTACAACATATTGTACGATAAATAGATGCGAATGAGGCTGACGGATTAGTTAAACCTAGAAACACGAAGTATGGGAAACTGAAAGAAAGGCAGGGTTCAGCAGAGGACACGGTGCTGAAGGGATGAAAATCAAATGGTGCCATGTCATGTCATGTGTGCCACCTTCAGCAGGTGCAGGCCAGAAGGCAAATCACATCAAGGCAAGCATACTTTAAAGGCTGGGGAATACAATGTCATGAGGTAATGGAAAACGTGAAACTGCAAAACCCAGGCTGCAGGTGATGTTGCGTTGAAAGAAAGGCAGCAATGGCAGAATGTGTGTACATGCCACTGCACTTGGGGGCAATGTACTGGAAATAGCGACGAGAAAAAACACTGCTTGAATGACTAAGACAAATCAAACACAAGCAGGTGATTTTGGCAGGAAGGGGCTTTTAGACTCTGCAAATGACAAAGGAAAGGAGAGGTACAAAAAATGAGTGTTCAAGTTGACGAACTGGCAGCAGCACAGGAAAAAAACATCTGTGTAAATGCCAGTGAGACCATGAATACAATACATTGATATTATAAGCAGGTGTGGCTGGAGAAGAGGCAGGAGCGGGACAGGTACCTGGGTAGGGGTGGTAAAAGAGGGCAGTGCGGGTTTTGGGTAAGAGAAGAGACATCTGCCGTCAGAGAGTGTGGAAGGCACAAATAGTATGGCGAAAGAGGGCGAGTCTGCAGGACTTAACAGCTGTGTGGACAAACAAGTGACACGGGACAGAGGGGCAAAGGGCGAGTTGGTAAGAAGGGTTGAATATCTGGCGAAGTAAAATACACAGGGCAGGGATGCTGGGTGGTGAGACATAGTTTCTTTGGGCGCAGACTCTGTGCTTGGTAGCGGAGTGAATTGTCTGAGGGATGGGCGGGATGATTTTAAGTGGGGGACAGTGTCTACTGAGAGACACGCAGTGTCTGGGTTGCTCGCAGTGTCTGCAGGAGGATGGCCAAGGGTAGTGGGGCACAGGCGCTTCGGTGCTCTCCGGGGTACACCAGGTCAGAGTCACAGTGCATGGTGGAGGGAAAGACAGCTCATATTAAGGTGAGATAATGCCCGCCCCAGTGACTGGGGCCCAGGATGGGAGCAGTGTGCGTGGATGACATGGAATTAAGCAGGGTCCTGAAGGCACGCAGAGTAAGGGGCCTCGTCTAGAGTGCAGGGCACACCGCCTGGGGAAGGACAAGCCCGGCTAAGGGGGGCCCGAGCAGAGGCCGGGTGCAGGGGCTCAGCGACTGGGTGAATGAAGGACAGTCTGCAGCCGGCGTGCGTAAGGAGGGCGGGGCAGAGACGAGCTGTGCATGCCAGACATACTGCACCCACCTGGATAAACTGAATGGTGAGCGCAGACTTGCCTACGCCGCCGCCTCCCACCACCACCAGCCGGTACTTCTCCTGCACCGAGCCATCCTTCCAGCCCGCCATGGAGGAGGCGAGGCGGCCTGGCGCTGCCGCAGGGGCCGCGGTGCAGGGGGACAGAGGGACGGTTCCCGGAGCCGCCTCTACCGGGCTCCTTTCTGGGCTGGCTCCGCCCGTGTTTGGCGGGCCGGGGCTCGCTGTCCGGGCCCCCACACTCAGCCCCCGCCGCAGACCTTCAATCCGGGCGCTGGACTCGCCACTGCAGAGATAGCGGTACAGAGCAGAGCCAGCGGTTCCACCTCAACGAAAACCGAAAGTAGTGAATCACTACAAAATGCCGTCCGTGGGGAGGTGGAAACCCTGCCGTATGCTAATACACAGCGTGCATATTCATGAGTGGGAGGAGCCAGTGAATCCAGCCCCCGAAGTGGAGTACACACAGCGTCACCATGAGAACCGGGGGAGGCTCCGAGGCCAATACTGCTTTACGCCCCCCTCATCCCTGAGCACGCGGACACCAGCGCTCACAGCCGCCCTCTGCACCGGCACGCGCTGGGGACCCCCGTCCTGCTCTCTGTGCCAGGGGCGGCCTACACTGCTGGTGGCCAACACTTCAGACAACGGGGCGGAGCGAGCATTGGAGCAAATACAAGAACATGTAGACTGTGTGTGCATTTTAAACATATCGGTCAAACACGATATGAATACAACACACACGTTTTAGTAGTTTTAGGCTACTGACATGTTTACTGGATCTGAAAATGTTTTACAGGCTAACGACAAAGATGGTTAAAAAGGCTAATTAGAGATTTGACTACTAAAAACCAGTATCAACAGCTTTCACAGAACACTTTAAAACGAGTTTTCACAAAGTTAGTTCAAGGCAATGACCCTTTTCGCCCATGCGCCAAATATTTATTTTGTAAAATGACAATTGTAATGATGCACTTCCTTCCCCCAATAACTCTCGGAGACAAGCTTCAGGATTACTCTGTTTATTCAAGTAGTATCTTACAAGGAGCGCTACGCATGTCTTCTCTCCAGCCAGCTCACGCTCTAATGCCTCGCTGCGCACTCCGCTTCCCTACGTCACCGCACGTCACGTAGCCACGTGACGTGCACGTTCGCGCGCTCACTACATATCTCCCTTTTTTTCCCAACACTTATATGTACAAGTCCTGACTCATGTCATAGTCTCTGAACCTCGCAGGCTGAACCACCGCCCGGCCCCTTCTTGTCAGTCTTACCGGGGACGTGGCAGTTGTCGCTGCATTATCGTTACCACTTCCTAGCGCAGCCGCACTAGGCTCACTCCGGCTTCTATCCTCTGCACTCATCTGCTCCCCACTCGCTTCTTGGTCCTCTTGCCTTGTCTCGCCAATGTCCAAATCCTCTCCCCCATACTCATTGGGGCCATCGCTGCTGTTCTCACCATCTCCATCACTTCTGTTGCCTCTCCAGCAGAGTATTCTATTGCATCTAGCCATGCGGTCCTGCGACCACACGTTGCCGTCGCTCAACAAAGCGGCTCTGCCTCTGACTTCCACTACCTGTAGTGGCTTGCTGTACTTGCTTTCTCCCTTTTTAGGTCTCGCCTGTCGATGCGCATGCGCATCGAGCAAGGCGAGAGTATTGCGAGTTATCCACTCTTTATCCACACTGCAAGGAATCGTGGCGATTCCTTGCAGTGCCCGTGACTTTTAAGGTCAATGCGCATGCGCATTAAGCTTATGCGCATGCGCATTGACCTTAAAAGCGCGTGCGCGTCCGTCTATGTTTACCCGCTCCGCCCCCTCCCGCCGTGTCGCATTTCTCCTCCCCCTCCCCTCTCTTCCTTCCGTCTTCCTGCCGTGTCGCACCTCTCCCCTCTCCGCCCCCTCCCCTGCCCGCCGTGTTACGTGCTCGCCCAGTTCCACCCCCTTCACCCGCTCCCTCTTGCAATCCATCTCTGCCTACATGTTTCTCTCGTTTGCATTTCATTCCCCTCATCTCCTTCCAACTCTACCCCTTGCTTACCGTCGACTGCTCTCCACAGGCCACAGTGTACCGACGAACGCATTTCCCAATAGAGGCAGTCTGAGTAAAACACACTGATAAATCAAGCCCTTAATATGTCACTCTTTATGCCCCAGCCCCTGTTACTCTGCAGTCTCGCTCTGTTCTTCTTTATCTTGGACATGATCTACCCCCCTCCCGCCGTGTCGCATTTCTCCTCCCCCTCCCCTCTCTTCCTTCCGTCTTCCTGCCGTGTCGCACCTCTCCCCTCTCCGCCCCCTCCCCTGCCCGCCGTTTTACGTGCTCGCCCAGTTCCACCCCCTTCACCCGCTCCCTCTTGCAATCCATCTCTGCCTACATGTTTCTCTCGTTTGCATTTCATTCCCCTCATCTCCTTCCAACTCTACCCCTTGCTTACCGTCGACTGCTCTCCACAGGCCACAGTGTACCGACGAACGCATTTCCCAATAGAGGCAGTCTGAGTAAAACACACTGATAAATCAAGCCCTTAATATGTCACTCTTTATGCCCCAGCCCCTGTTACTCTGCAGTCTCGCCTTGGACATCATCTACCAGCTTTTCTTTCCTTCATTGTATCTCTCAGTTTACCTCCCTTCCTCCTCCTCTCTCTCTGTGTCGCTCTTTGCCTCTCTCTCCCGCTCCATGTCTCTTTCACCACCCCGCGCTTTTTGCAGCCTTGCACTGCCCGCCTTTGCCTCTCTGCCATCACCCGGCTCCCCTTCCTCCACTCGCTCTCTTCCCAAGCAGCTGGTTGTAAATCCGAGGCCTCTCTGGGACTGCGCTCGGCACTCCCGCGCCTTTTCACTCGATTGCTCGTTGTTTACTCCGTGATTATTGTCGATGGAATTAACCTTCATTAACCTTTTATTTCCCTCTCCCAATAAGCTGGAGTTTACAGTATTTCTGTTCCGTTCAGTTAGCCTGAAAGGCATCAGGGCTGCGCGCATGCAGTCTTAGGATGGGTTGACCACCCCTCCCCGCATACTAGCCAATGCCACAGCAAGCCCCCTCCCCCCCAGTTCAAGGGACGCTCGAGAGACCCTCAAGAAAGCTGTCCAACCATCCATCGGCGCTATCCCCAGATGCAATATGCAATGGCTTCTTTCTTCCTAGAGGGCAGCCTGGCCGGAGGTTTTTCAGGCAGCAGGCTCAAACTAAGAAGCCTAACGCAAACTGGCGCCTCTCCACCCTACAGAATTGGTCGAGGGACTCCCAAGCCTCCCGTATCTTTAAGATTTATGAGACCGTCCTTGGCTGAATAGGGGTCCCCTGAATGGAGCAAAAATTAAACCAAAACCACCAGCTGGGGCTGTAAAATCACACAACAGCCAGTCATCGGCAAGCAGTCCGGAGCTTCCGTCTTCCCGGTGAGTCTGCCCATACTTTGCATGGCAGTGCATCACAATAGATTACAGTGGGCTCACATGAACACACCACACAGGCCGAGCAAGCAATATATTTCATATGTTGTACTCTGGGTAAATGTGAATTACTTTTATGTTTGGGTTGCTTTGCACTTGAGAGTGTTAGTTATGAAACTTCGGTCAATATTGTATCGTTAAGTCCAGATCAGTCTGCTACACAGTCTTTTCACACAGTTGTTTTTTGCAGTCAAGCTGGATCGATCTGCACAGATTTGCCTCAACCCTCAACCCCTCACCCCCTCACCCTCACCCTCAACCCCTCACCCTCAACACCTCACCCTCAACCCCTCACTCACCCTCACTCACCCTCACTCACCCTCACTCACCCACCCTCACTCACCCTCACTCACCCTCACTCACCCTCACTCACCCTCAACCCCTCACTCACCCTCACTCATCCTCACTCACCCTCAACACCTCACCCTCACCCACCCTCAACCCCTCACGCTAACTCACATTCACCCTCACTCACCCTCACCCTCACTCACCCTCACTCTCACTCACCCTCAACCCCTCACTCACCCTCAACCCCTCACTCACCCTCAACCCCTCACTCACCCTCACTCACCCTCACTCACCCTCACCCTCACTCACCCTCAACCCCTCACCCTCACACAGTGCAATAGGTCTCGGAGGATTTTTAGTTAGAGCTTTTAGAATTGTTTATGGCTTTTTTTATTTGTAATTCTTTAGCATTGGCTACAGGAAACAAAAATGCTAAAGATTTACAACAAAAAACCCATAAACAATTCTAAAAGCACTAACTCTAATGCTGCGAGACCTATTGCATTTCCAATGCTTGTTCTGTAATGTGGCCAGTCTTACTCTCACCCATTCGCCTTTTTCTAAGACGGTGTCTTTCACATTCCTCCGTGCATCGTAGTGTTTGGTGTACACCGCTTGGGCTCTCTCCAGATTGGCCTGCACCACCGCCGGTGACCACTCACTCTTGATGACTCTTTCCTTCCATATTCTGTTGTCCTGGGTGAAAGGCTCACGGCCTCTGAGAATCTGGAAGGGACTATAGCCAGTGCTCGTGGGTGTTATTCTGTATGCCCATACCATGTGCCAGATCTCTGCCTCCCAGTCTTTGTTGTCTGAGATCGCTGCCTGTATCGAACCCATCACTACTCTATTGAAGCGTTCCACCAGACCATTTCCTGCCGGATGGTATATGGATGTGTGTTTTGCTATGATACCATTTCTCTGCATGAACTGGGACCATTTCTCAGAACGGAATTGGGGCCCATTGTCACTGAGAACACACTTTAGGATGCCTTCTCTCACAAAAGTTTCAGCCATGAAGCTCACAATCCTCTCCGTGTCCATGGTTTCTTCAATCCTCAATTCCGGCCATTTGGAATATCTATCTATCATTACGCAGATGTACTTCTGTATTCCCTGAGCATTTAATATTGGACCTAAAATGTCTATGGACAGTTCCTCCCATGGATTCTTCGGGGGCTCAAATTGCCCTAGGGCGGGACGCAACGGTTTGAGTGTTTTATCCGCGCCTTGGCACCTCAGGCATTCTCTCACGTGTCTTTCCGCCCTTATGTCCATTCCCGGCCACCAATAATTCTGCTTGGCCCTTAGTTTCAAATTCCCTGCTCCCAGATGGCCTTCGTGCAGCATGTCCAGTAGCCTGGGAATCATCCTTGCTGGAGGTATGACTCTCTCTCCTCTGTATACGAATATACCTTGGTCATCGATTGATAGTTCCTCTCTAACTTCGAAATATGGAATGAGGCCTCGTCCTGTCTTGTGTTTGTCTGGCCAACCCCTCACTATATGGGCTTTCACTTCTTCCAGGTCGGGGTCTTCTTCATACGCTAGTTTCCATTCCTGCTTGCTTATGATTGCTTCCAGGTCTTCGGTAAGTGCGACCCATTCTTCTGCCGCTTCGCTGTGTTCAGTGCCGGGCTCCATTGCTGCCGCCCTGCTCAGATAATCAGCCACTTTGTTCCTACTCCCTGGGATGTGCTCCACGTCGTATCGAAACTCCATTAGTTTGAGTGACATCTTTGAAATCCTAGGCGTTGCTTCAGCATGCCCACTGGACGTGAGTACCTTGAGTAGTGGCTTGTGATCCGTCCTCAACCGGAACCTGGTGCCCCACAGAAATTGCCTGAACCCTGACATGGCCCATACCACCGCCAACATTTCTTTTTCGATCACACTGTACTTTTTTTCAGTGTCGTTCATTGTGCGGGACGCAAAGCATATGGTTTCCACTCTCCCTTGGCCGCGGTCTTGCATGAAGACTGCTCCCAGTCCTTTTTCACTGGCATCCGTTGTCAGTAATGTATTTCCTTGGGGGTCGAATCCTCGTAGTGGGACAGCCCCTGCCACCTCTCTCTTTACCCTCTCGAATTCTTGCTGGGCTTCTTCCGACCACCGGAATTCGCTGTTCTCTCTGGTCAGCAGTCTCATATGGTGGGTCTTGGATGCGAAGTGTTCTACGAACTTCCCATAGTATTCTGCCATTCCCAGGAAGGATCGGACTTCCTCCTTGCTGGCCGGTGTGGGTGCGTCGCAGATTGCTTTCACATTTTCCCTTTTGGGGGTTACTCCTCGTGCGCTTATCTCGTGGCCCAAGTACGTCACCTTCTCCATTCCTATGCGGCACTTGGCCCATTCTGCCGTGAGGCCCTTCCTTTCCAGGATTCCCAACACCACATCCAATTTCTTGTCATGGTCAGCTCTGTCGCGACCCATCACCAATATATCATCCTGGAAGTATTGGACCCCTTGAATGTCCTTGAACAACTGGTGCATGAGTTTCTGAAACATCGCAGCCGCCGAGGCTAGCCCAAACGGCATGCGGCGGAATTGATAGCACCCGAAGGGGGTTATGAACGAGGTCAATCTGCGGCTCTCCGGGTGTAATGCAATCTGGTGATAAGCCGACGTTAAGTCTATGGTGGAGTTCCACCGAACGCCCCTTGTGCTGGCCAACATCTCTTCTATCCGGGGAAGAGGGAACTTCTCTACCACTATGTTTTTGTTCAATTCACGCAGGTCCACGCATAGGCGGACCTTCCCATTGGGTTTCTTCACCACCACCAACGGCGCCAACCATTCCGCGCACGTAATCGGCTCGATGATCCCTCTTTTCTCTAGTTGACGTAGCTCCTCCTTTACATCGTCCCTCACGGCCATCGGGATATTTCTCACCTTGTGGGCCACCGGTACTGCACCCTCTCTGAGTATGATTTTGTGCACGAACTTGTCGAGCTTTCCTACCGTGCCCCCAAAGACTGTTGGGAATTCCTTCTTCCATCTGGCTGTGTCCAGCCCTTCCTCTTGCTCCGTCATCAGTATTTGCTCCTTGCCCCCTGGATCCAACTTGATTCCCAAGTCTCCCTGGTCGAGCCACCCCAGGACTGATGGGCCTTTCTCGGAGACGTACAGCTTGCACCTGGCCGACCTGCCCTTGAACTCAAAGTTCAACCTCCTGCATCCCGCCATGGGGATTCTGTCTCCATTGTACGTGACGGGACGTATGTCCAGCTTATCCAATTCCGGACCCAGTTGCGGGGCAAATTTCTCCTCCCATACGCTTCTCGGGATTATGGTGTATGGTGATCCTGTGTCTGCCACTACTTGGATTTCCACGCCTCCTATCGTCATGTCCATTATCGGTTTCATCGTTCTTCTGCCGTCACTTCCACGAGTGCGGTCATCCACGCTCAAGATCTCGTCGTAGATGCAGAGGACGTGACCACCTCTTCTTCGGCCACCTCGTCTGGTTCTTCCACTTCTTGGTCGACGTACTTCACTGCGTTTTTGGAAGCCTTCTTCCTGCACACTTTTTCAAAATGGCCGACAATTCCACAAAACAGGCATTTGGCGCGAAGCGCGGGGCACTTCCGGTCGTGCGCCTCGTGCGCCCAACTTCCGCATCTGTAGCAAGACCGTTTGTTACTTCCGGTCGGTTTGCCGGAGGGGCCTGGGTTGCCTTGTCCTTTGCTCGGGCCTTTTTCTGGTGGTTTCCTCGCTTGATGTTCCTTGTGGTGCTCTTCGTTGTCCACCTTATTCACCACCCCGCTGGGCACACTCTCTTTCTTCGTGGCCGCCGCACACCTTCGCGCCAGTTCGGCTCTCTTGACTATCACCAGTACGTCCTTGAGTGAGGTGCAGTGGCGGTGCGTCCATTGGGGGCGTTGGGGCGTTGCCCCCCCGCACGTACCCGCAGCTCCCTCGGCATCTCTCTGAACTGAAGTAAACTGTTTACTTAAGTTCAAATACGCGAGGGACAATGCCTGTCAGTTAGCATGATGCAGGACCGCCCACCCTCTTCAGAGTCTGAAGGGGGTGGGCGGTCCTGTGTCATGTTGACTGACAGGCATTGTCAGGGGCAGACAGCAGCACAGGTGCGCAAGAATGGGGACGGAGGCACATTTTTCATCCTTGCCCACGCATGCGCACTTGTGCCTGCTCGCATGCCCATAGGAGAGCGAAACCTCGCTCTCCTAATGGGCAGGCGGGCAGAAAGCAAACATGCCCTGTGTCAATCCTGGTGCTGCTCCTGCGCCAGGATTGGCTGAGGACGGAGGGCAGGGTTTCCGGTTTCCGCTCCAGTGAAGGCGCCAAGGGCCTAGAAGATGCGGAGCTGACCGGCGGTCAGGTAACTTTTCTTCCTTTTTATTCCCCGGTAAAGTGTGTATTGAGTCTGCGCCTCTCCCTCCCTGTTTCAATTCCTTCTACAACACTCTGCCTGCTGCTGTTCCGTGAACTGAAGCGAGGTGGGTTTTTTAACAGGAACCCGAGCAGATGTCCCGCGAGTTAATGTGCAGAGGGGTTCATAAGCCTATGTTTGCCGTCATCATTATTTATTCAACATTAAAGGCTTGCTTCATCAAGCGGATGCCCGAGTTTTATTTCCTGTTTGAGACCTGGTTGGCAGCTGTGCAAATGCTTTATCGTGACGTCAAATTGACAAAACCTGATCTTGAGTTTATTTTCGGTTGTTTGTTTCATTGACCCCGTCGAGGTATGTTATGCTCTCCGAGCGACATCGATGTGCCTGTCCTAGTCTTACAGAGCTGGCTTAAATAAACCAGACGTGAGGATTTAAACGGCCCCGTGAGGTATATAACGTTTTTTGTCGATAGGGAATGCAGCAGGTCAGAGAACCGGCTCAGAGGGCAGCTTGTTGTTGGCTATGTCAAAGGCTGCTGGAATGGATGTTCAGGTGAAAGGGCCTCCAAGTGGCATGAAGGTCAAAGGGAGGTCAGCTGTCGGAATGTGGAAACACTGGTGTGTGAGGCAGAGCCAGTACTCGTTTGTCATGGAGACAAAAGTGTACGAGTTTTCCACTTTCTCATTGAAGGAAAATGTCCCATAACTAGTGTGCCAGCGAAAGAGGGAGCTAGGGTTAATGCCGCATTCAAGCCTCTCTGATCGGAGTTTTCAGCTGTTGAAAAGTGGGTCAAAGGAGGGATGTCTGTGTGGTGTGTAACTGACTCATCTCCAACCCCGCCGGCCTCTCGGATGCATCAGGAATTCTCGCAGGTATGCTGTTCGTTCGTAGTATGGGGTAAGCTACCAGCACGCACCGGTCGAAGAAGAGTGCAGGGAAGTGCTTTCTCACGCTGCCTGGCCTGGCATCCTGTCAGTTTTTAGTCATCTTGGGATCAAACAAGCATGTATTTGTCGTGGGCGGGGTGAGTTGTACATCTGTTACCTGAAGTACATTTTATTTTGTGGCATCAGTGTGTATTGTAATGACGTATCTAAGGCGATTAATTAGATGCATTTTATATTGACTTTAAGTTGAGAAAATACAGGAAAGGTTGTGATGTGAATAGCTGAAGGAACCAGAGTACCTCAGAGTTTCACTAGAAAACAACTTCAAAATACTAACCTTGATGTCTGATGTGGTGTGAAAAACTGCAAGTACCAGAATGCCTCTCTGGGGGTCTCACTGAAGAAAGTGTTTCAGAATGCGCAGAGAGTTGAAGGGAGTAACGTGGTGATTGTTGGAAGGTTTAATATGTGTGACCTTAGCAGGGTTTCAGTTTTCAGAGGAAGTGTGTCTGAAATTAATTGCACAGTAGTTCCAGTGAAAGCTGCGGATGTCAGAGCTTTCAAACCAGTACCAGCGGCAGCCGTACAAACCTTCTCCTAAACTCAGCACAGCATAGGAAGGTTGTCATAGGCCCCATTTCAAGCAGGGGATTCTCTGGTCAAAGCTGTGTCACGAGTGGCAAATAACATTGCCATAGGAGGCCATCACGGTAGCTCAGTGGGCTGTGTGCCTACTTGCAAGTCGGAGCTAAGTGGCTGCGACAGACACAGTCTGGTCCAGCCTGCTCTTTCCCAGCACTGCACAGTCGATGAGTGTATTTATTGTATAGTTAAAACCGTTACAAGAGTGTGTGTGTTCTAAGGTTAATATGGGTAAATGATAACATCAGCATACGCAAAGATTAGATTGTCCTCTATAGCTCATAAAAATTGGCGATTTCTTAAATGATAAATAATTCAATCTTATTGCTTTATTAACCTTCCTGCTTCCTAAAATTTGATTGAAAATGCACCATTATCCCACTCTTTTTTTCAAAATTAGGTTGATCAGGCTCGCTTGCTCGCCGCGGTGCAATACGACAATTTTACGCCCCACCACTTTCAAATGTCACCAGCCGCCACTGGTGAGGTGTCTCCCGCTGCCCATAGCTTGTCTTGTACGTTCGTGCACGTGGTGTGCATCACCACTTGGTCCTTTATGAATTCACTTTCCCAGTTGGCGTACTTGCATGAGGCCGCCAGTTTCCTCAACGCCGCCACATACTCTTCCACGGTTTCTCCTGGTCGTTGTTTCCTTTGTTGGAAGTTAAACCGGTCCACTGAGACACACACCGATGGTTTGAAGTGTTCCTCCAGGTCTTCCATTGCGTGTGCGTACACGTCGTCGTCATCCGTCTCTCTCTTCTTGGGGACCAAGCTTTTGTAGATCCTCAGGCCTTCCGGGCCCAGGTTTAGCAGTAGGATGCGTTTCTTTCTCGGTGGCTTGAATTTCTCCTCACTCTCATCTTCCAGTACTTCTATGAAGTTATCTATGTACTCCTTCCAGTCCTCCCATTTCATAAGGGGTTCCCCGGGTCTGGGAAGAAACTGGACAGGTGCTATCGCAAACCCCGCTTGTGCGCTCATCTTCTCGCCCTTGGATGTGGGCGGCGCGCTTTCCAGGCTTCTCGGGCTCCCCGGCGCGCCGTTTCGTTCCTCCTCGCTGAGTAAGAGTGGAGGGCTGCTTCTTTCAGCCCCTTCCCGCTCAGGTGGGGCAGCCAGAGCGATACCTGCGGGCCTTGGTCGTAAATGGTTTCCTGCTTTGGCCTTTGATGCAGTTCCCAACAGGTTGCTCGCCACCCGCCTGCAGTGTTCGGTTCCACGCGCTGTCAACTGCGTTGCGCTCCTTGCGGTGCCCGGTCAGGGTGTGGACACTGCACGTTCCCTCGGGCCCTCCTTGCTCTCCGCTCCGCGACTCCGCTCCGTTCTTCACGTAGTCCGCGTCGTGGGGGTCGTGGGTTGCTGATCCCACTCTCGTCGCCACTGTAATGATGCACTTCCTTCCCCCAATAACTCTCAGAGACAAGCTTCAGGATTACTCTGTTTATTCAAGTAGTATCTTACAAGGAGCGCTACGCATGTCTTCTCTCCAGCCAGCTCACGCTCTAATGCCTCGCTGCGCACTCCGCTTCCCTACGTCACCGCACGTCACGTAGCCACGTGACGTGCACGTTCGCGCGCTCACTACAACAATAAGCGGAAGAAATACTTTTAATTTCATCTTCAGAAAAGCGCCGATGTCTGTTGACCAAAGGTATTCTGCTGATTGGGACATTGGAAATCAAAATAAAATAGCAAGATTGCATCCTACATTGAGCAGTCCTCATACGAGACAACAGAGCCACACCCTCGCAGGAAGCCACACGGCTCAAAGAACTGGCTAAATAGGGGGTTGCCTTGAAATAACTTTGCAATGCATGGTGTCCTAACATGCAACGAAAAAAGCATTCTTTTAAACTCCATAACACATAGAATGTGTGACTGGCATGCAATATCCTGCAAAGAAGTTACTCCAACAGCAACAGAAATCATGTATCTTAGTAGCAGAACATACATCTACTTAATCACTGCAGAACAGCAGACCCAAGCTCTAAACACTGCAAGTGAGGACAAATTACAATATTCACCCAAAAATTATATACTATATAAAGGACAATAAAAAATGTGTGGTATTGGGTTTCCTCAGATCTACATACTCTGCAAAAACTCAATGACACCGTAACATAGAAGTTGGCACGGAAACTGGAAATGCAAAAGACAAGTTTATTAAGACCCCATGGGGTGGTGGTACAATCCTACAGCACCCTTCGGCAATGCAAGTATCACACCGAACATCGGTGCGTGACCTCTTTTATACAATTTTACACTAATAAAAAGAGTAGGCGGAACACATTTGCTCAGTTTAGGTACATATAAGGACATTTCTAGAACACAGCCAACTTATGGGAGGAGTTTTAGTACTACCGGTCAGTTTGGGGAACATTCCTAAGCGATGACCGTCCACTAATGCAGAGGGTTTGACTACGCATGTGCAAGCTTGACCAGTACTAAAAATAGCCTGTTGCTGGACAAGTTAGATGGCCATTGGTACAGAGGAAGGTCAAAAGGGCATGCTGACCACGAGGCAGCATGTTCATGAAAATGGAAGCCAGCAATACAAAATGGCCTCCCCAAACGTGGTCAAGATAAGAAGAAGTTTGTGTAGCTGAGCTAAACGCTAACCCGATCATTGTCAAAATACGACAGACGACCCTTTTAGCGTTTAGCTGAAGCTACCTTATAATGGACGTAATCAGGATACTCATCATCAGTATTAATCAACATAATATTCGTTATTTCTCTATTAATCATTTGCTCATTCTTAGCAATGGCTCGTTTGGATGGAATACAAGCAGTAATACACATAGAACATAACATAGGGCCACATTGAATACACAGGCAAAGGAAGAAGAGTATCCCAATTATTATACATAGAATAGTTAACAGTTTCCAACCCCAAGTGCTGAACAAAGTCCAGAACTAATTTGAAAATGTCCATGTACCATTTTCGGGAGGTATTTCAGCAGCTATTTTATGCAATTTAGAAATAGCATCATACACAGAAGGTGAATTATCAGGAACATATACACAGCAACTACTACCGATAATGCGGCATGCACCCCCACGATCAGCTAACACTACATCTAGAACCATACGGTTCTGGAGCGTTACAATTCTAGTAATTTGAAGTTGTTCAGTCAAATTCCCTAAGGCAAAAACTGTTTCATTAGCAACAGCTTCTACAACACGTGTTAGCCGTCTTATTTTTCTGCTATTTAGGGCAGCACCAACAAATGAAAAGAGGCCTAAATTAAAATCGACATATTGCTGCAGGGAGGTGTCTGTTTGGTCAATCTCATCAATTGCTAATGTTCTCTTCACTCTATTTAATATAAAATCATGATATAATACATAGTCATTATGATACATGGGTGGGGCAATAAATACAGGGGGTAATACAAAGGATATGTAACATGTTCCTAACCATCCAATAGGAAGACGGCGGTAACCTTTATTTCCACAAATGAAGGAAGTATTTCGTGAAGCTACAAAGGCAATACCATTTGGCGTGTCAAAGGTGAGAGTAGTATTACATTCACTTCTCCCTACCGGGATAGTACCTTTATTTCGGACACATAAATCAGCTTTGGTGTCAATAACTGTAATCACATGTAAACTAGACATATTTGTACGTCTTTGATTAGTGTAAACACGAGGCAACGACACATTATCTGGTCGATATTCTTCCCACTCGAATTTGGTTCCTTCTGCTTGCGGGTAACCATCTCTGTCATTATAACAAACTTTATTAAGCCGGAAAAGCAGTCCACCTTTTGTTGGCCATCTCAAAGTAAACAGAAAAGTATACCAAGCATTGCAAGAACCATTGTGAGAGAACGGAAGAGGAATAGGTGGGGTGCCTCCTTTCTTTTGATGTCCAGGCAACATTCCACATACCCAACAGTTCGAAGTGTTCGTCATATTATGGGTGTGATGTAGAATTTGAATGAAACTGTTATTTAAATAAGTCTGTCTATGTCTTTCTTCATGATAAGGCAAAGTGAAATGAAAATGTTCAGATGGGATTGGGGTAGTAGGCAATAAATATTCTCTAGCCGGAACCAATCGTTCTACAACCCAAGCTATTACTGCTATTACCACTATGGTCGTAACAAAAAGCACGGCACAAAGAATTCTCTTGTTTCTCATCTTAGTAGGTGTCATAGTTCAAAGCACAAAAGTCTCAAAGCAAAACTAATAAAAAATTAAAATGTGAGTGCTGAGCTCCGAGGTAGCCGCTGGTTTCTTCTCCGAGATTCAAGACGGGTGTCGCTACACTGGGCAGAACTGATTCCCCCCCCCCCCCCCTTGATATTCTCGGCTTCCGTTTTCACAAACCTCAGAGCGGTAACTCAACCAGTCTCACACAAAACAACTGCTCTCCTTGGCCTTAGATTGTATCTTTCTCCACCAGAAACAGTGTGGTGCAGGAAGGCTCCCTCCGATTCAGTAGACGTAGTAGCTGGGCTCTTCTCTGCGTTCAAGATGTCTCGATAATCAGACAGCACAGTGGGGTTCACCAGATCTGGAGAGACACAACGACAATGACTAGAATGCACCCACTGCTTCTTGTTCGTGACTCACACGGCCGTTCGAGTTGCCAACAACACTTGCTCAGGGCCACACCACCTCGGCTCCAAGCTGCTGGATCTCTCAAACGATCGGATCATAACATAGTCCTCAGGACGAAGATTGTGAGCCTCTCCAATGGAATTTTTGGGGAGTGCTTCTCGAACCTGTTGATGAATGGAGAGTAAATCATTTGTTAATCGTGCCAAATAATCGTTCATCATTATACAAGGCACATCATGTGGTAAACGAGGCTTAGGAACTCCCCATATATTCATAGGCCTTCCAAACACCACTTCATAAGGTGTGAGGCCAGTTCGGGAATGTGGTACTGATCTAATAGATAACTATTATACTGTAAGCATATCAGACAGGTCTGCACTACTCTTTTGGCCGTATTGGCAATCTCAGGATGCTCCCAAACTCGTGTGAACAATTTAGTAATTGCGAGAGCTCCAACATGTGCCAATCCATGTGTCATTTGAACCATTGCTTGCAAGTAAGCGGCAGGCAATTTCCATCTCTCCATATCTTTGCTCCTCCAGCAACCCTTATCATCCAACACTCCCTCCATTGCCCAGGTTGCAAGTTCTGCTTCAGACGCTGATTTCTGAATATCTAATATCTCTTCTCTGGCATCATGCCATCGCTCAGCCTGTGATTTCACCACATACATCGGCGAGACATTTTGTAACATAGCAGTTTCCCTCGCTATGCGATCTGCAAAAGCGTTTCCTTGTCCTACTTTGTCTGTCACTTTCTTATGTGCACTGCATTTGATTATCGCTACTTTCTTTTGGTACAATAGCGCATTCAGGAGATCACGTACTAATTCTCCATGCATAATGTGCACTCCGTGTGAAGTCAAAAACCCTCGCTCCCTCCAGAGTAGGCCAAAATCGTGCGCTACTCCAAAGGCATACCGGCTATCAGTGTAGATATTCACACATAAACCAGCACTTAATTCACATGCTTTCGTTAAGGCTATCAATTCAGCTGCTTGGGCCGATTTTTGCGGTATTCGTGCTGTTTCTACCACTGTCTTAAGTGTCTTGATCGCATAGGCTGCAGAAGTTGTACCATCTGGCAACCTTAAACACGATCCATCAACCCACAGTTCCCCATCTACATCTGGTAGTGGCGTATCCTGTAAGTCGATACGACCCTTTGTTTGTTCTTCAGTCAGGAAAACACAATCATGGTGTTCTTCCTCCTGGGTCTCGCCAACTGGATACGGCAATAAAGTAACAGGGTTCAAAGTGGCACATCTCTTCAATGTAATATGTGGCGCCAACAGTGTTAACTCATATCCTGTTAAACGTGCACTAGTTAGATACTGGGTTTTTGTTTGGTTTAGCAAAGCATCTACCGCATGGGGAACTAACACCAACAATTTATGTGACAAAACTATTCCCTCACTCTGTCGTATAACCAACTTCTGTTGCTGCAACTGCTCGAAAGCACCCAGGTAATCCTCGTGCTACAGGATCAAGTACTGCTGAGAAGTACGCACAAGGTCTCTGTTTATCCCCGTGTGTCTGCACCAAAACTGACAATGCACACCCATCTTTCTCGTGTACATATAATGTAAAGATCTTTGTATAATCTGGTGTACCTAGCACTGGTGCAGAACAAAGGGCTTGTCTCAATTGCTCAAAAGCATGCTGACATTCATCTGTCCATTCAAGAGGGATCGGTGTAGTTTTGGACAACAATGCTAACAAAGGTTTTATAATGTGTGAGAACCCCATTATCCACTGTCTACAAAAGGATGTTAAACCTATGAAAGCACGAACATCTTTCTGAGTGCGAGGGACTGGTGTATCTAAGATTGCTTGGATTCGATCAGATGTCAATTCACGTCCCTCCTTAGACAAAAGATGACCGAGGTAGGTCACCTTTGGTCTACAATATTGTAACTTTTTCCTAGAGACCTTGTGATTATTCTGGGCAAGAAAAGAAAGCAGGGAAAGACTACTCTCTTCACATTGTTCCCGCGTGTCTGCTGCAAGTAAAATGTCATCAACATATTGAATGAGAGCCACTCCGGACTGTAAATCAAAAGAATCAAGCTTTCTTTTTAAAGCCTGGCTATAAAAGCTAGGGCTTTCAGTGTAACCTTGAGGAACTCGACAAAATCTATATGATTTGTTATTTAATGTGAAGCCAAACAAATATCGGCTATCAGGATGGATGGGGATCGAAAAGAAAGCATTCTTCAAATCAATAACAGTGAAGGTAGTGGCTGTGGGCGGAATCAAAGTAAGTAAGGTGGTAATATCAGACACCACTGGGTACTGCGGCACTACTATCTTATTAATTTCCCTCAAATCAATAATGAAACAATAGATTTTAGTGTCTGTATCTTTCTTTAAAATCAGAAGAATTGGGCTGTTACAGACATTATAGGGGACTTCTTCCACCATGCCTGCAATAATCAAGTCATGTACAATATGCATTAAAGCAACTTCACCTTCCCTGGAAATTTTATACTGTGGTACACGAGGCAAAGACGCCCCCTCCTTTACAGTGATGCGTATGGGAGGGATAATCATCTGTCCCACATCTGTATCCGAAGTAGCCCATAACGTTTTTGGCAGAGAGGCCAACGCCTCGGTCTCTTGCATGAGGCACAATCGCTCAACATCTGGGTAATTCTCATTCAAAATAACCCGCGCCCCTTCAGGAGCACAGCGTATAGTTGCTCGAAAATATTTGAGCATATCCAGTCCCATAATATTATCTGGAGTGTTTGGTGACAACAGAAATGGACAGGGGGCAGTAAATTTGTCAATGTGAAATGTAAGGGGTTGTGACAATGGGCTAAGAGAGGGTGTTCCATCGAACCCTATTGATGTAATTATTTCACCAGACAGGGGAGCCCTTGGAACCAAGTGTTTGGACAGAGCACTACGAGTAGCTCCTGTATCGACCAGAAACTGATCAGTAGAACCCAAAACATGCGCTGATACATATGGACCCCTTTGATCTACTGGTACTTCAACCGACTCCACACCCCATCCTACGCAATCCTATGCATGTACATAATCCTGGGACTCAGTAAACTCACCCTCAGCTATCTGATACTGATTCCGTCGATCAAAAGTATTATGATCAGCCTGACCACGACCCCTCGCTTCAAACCTACCACGATCATTCGCTCCACCCCTTGACCCTGAATAACTATTCCGAGTCCTTCCACTTCCTCGACCACGCTGATTACGCTGTTCTCGAAGCACCGGACAGTCTGAAGCCCAATGTCCAAACTGTTTACAGTATGCACACTGGTCCTCAGAAATATTAGAACGAACGGAAGACGTACCATACGATCCACGTCTACCCCTATCATTCCCTCTCGGCTGTGTAGCGTAAACCTGAGCCAACATCACCTTCGTCTTTAACTCCTTCGCTTTCTTATCACTACTTTCCTTAGCCTCCAATTCCTGTCGTTCATAATACTGAGCCATGGTCAATAAAGAAGCAGGGGTCGCCGTGGTCCATGAACTTTCACTAGTCTTTAAACGTTTTGCAATCTCCGGTAGGAGATTAGCCACATGCTTGTCAACAAACAAATGCCTGCCCGTGTCCTCTGTTAATAATTGCCCACTCTAGTCATGGAATGCTTCCTCAAAGCGCAAAAAGAAGTCAGAAACCGATTCATCCGGTTTCTGTTTGCAAGAAGCTAATATAGTCCAATCAATCTTCTTAGGGGGAACAAGCGCTTTCAATTTATTCAAAATAGCCCCCGGAAGATCTAAAATTAATTGACATGGCTTACACGCGGGCTCCCTATCCAAATCAGCTTGAGCTAAGTCTTTCCAATCTGCACCCAGAATCGCTCGATCATCGAACTTACGAATCGCCCTCCACATATCAGGAGGCAATATTAACCCAAAGAAAAGATCAATATCAACTAATGTCATAACACACGAAGAAATAGCCCCTTCCACTCCTTCATAGAAAGCTGCCGGATTTTTACGAGGGTCAGGCAGAGCAGTCTTAAGTGCCATAACATCTGTTCTATTCCACGGCGTGTAAACCCAATTATATATAAAATAACCCTTTGCATTCACAGACGTTTTATCATCATCTGTACCTTGCCCTTTAGGAGGGACATATAAAGGTGCAGCTTCTCGCATAGGCATAATATGAACTGTAGAACTCTTATCTATTCCAAAGATAGGACACTCTTTGGATATCTCTGTCGATCCATGCGCAGCCGAGTCTGATGCCTTTCTCGCCGCCCGCAATTGCAACGCCTCATCCCGCAGATGGACCAAGCGTTGGAAAAACGAATCCGCATCTGTAAGAACAAAAATACCTTTACGCAAATTCTCACGACCAACTGATACATTCTTTGGTTCCAACTCAGATGAATATTTTCTAAACCGTTCTACAACTTCATCTCCAAAATGGCTCAGGAAATACAATCGTTCTTTCTCAGACCACTTACGCATATGGTCATCAACCTCTGAAATAGTTATAGATTTAATATTAAATTTTCGAGCAAACCCACGCAATTCCGCAGCCCGATCAACACTTAGCCTGGTACGACTATCCTCTTGATCGTCTTCATCCAATTCCTCATTCGGAGCTGTAGGTGAAACATACGGAGGCGGGCAACGGTCTAGCAATGAAAAATCATCAGATTCATTAGTAAGGACAGGATAAACAGGGCGTCGAATAGGAAGTTGACCATTGACTTGCAAATTACGTTCCCGTGTCTCCCTCTCTGTCTTTTCCTGCAACTCTTTTTCCTGCAGCTGTAAAGCTTTATCACGAGCAGCCTTTCGCTGCTCTTTGTCCGCCAAGGCTTGTTCACGCTTCATTCGCTCACGCACCGCTTTCTCCCACATACGTACACAATCTAACATATCCTGTCTAGATCTACGCTGAAACAAACATTGCTCCACATATTGAACCTTTCGTAAATCAAACGACCCATGTAGTGGCCATTGCAATTCATGATCGGCCTTTGTATATTTGTGCCACAATGTACTATACAAAATAGGGGGAAGGCCAAATTTGATATACATTTCACGATTAGGTGTCCCCTCTGGGGGAGCCGGCTGAGATTCATTTAATTGATAATTGGTACCCTTTCCAAGACAGCACATTCCTCGAAGTGTGCTTAAAACAGGCATGTCAAAATATCACGAAAAACGCGATATTACATAAAATGGCACTTAATATGTTTTACACATGGTGTGCCGTTCAAACAAATACAAAGTCAGAGAAATATCTCTACACTGCCTGCCTATGTGAGGTGCACTCCACATATAACTCAAATCATAGATCCAAATGTTAGCTAACTCAAACAAATCCAAAAAGCCACAGTAAGTGTCAGTAGACTATCTTACCAATCAAAAGCTTACCAAGTTCTCAAATATCCAGGTTCCAGCTGCCAAGTTCTTTAAACAAATCAGCCAAACAGGCACTGTACGACAACCCAACCAATCAGGATCTCAGTCGAGGACCGGCGCCACCTGGAAGGTCAGGTCAGAAGGAAAGGAAGAAAACACTGCGGGTGCCAAGACTCGGGTCACTCAGTGGCAGCGTACGCGTCCATGGCGAGTTTCCAATCCTTCGTCACGACCTCTCCTTCGGGCATCCGAGTCGCCGATGAGTCCCTTCGTGGTTGCCAATTTGTGGTATTGGGTTTCCTCAGATCTACATACTCTGCAAAATCTCCATGACACCGTAACATAGAAGTTGGCACGGAAACTGGAAATGCAAAAGACAAGTTTATTAAGACCCCATGGGGTGGTGGTACAATCCTACAGCACCCTTCGTCAATGCAAGAAGTATCACACCGAACATCGGTGCGTGACCTCTTTTATGCAATTTTACAGTAATAAAAAGAGTAGGCGGAACACATTTGCTCAGTTTAGGTACATATAAGGACATTTCTGGAACACAGCCAACTTATGGGAGGAGTTTTAGTACTACCGGTCAGTTTGGGGAACATTCCTAAGCGATGACCGTCCACTAATACAGAGGGTTTGACTACGCATGTGCAAGCTTGACCAGTACTAAAAATAGCCTGTTGCTGGGCAAGTTAGATGGTCATTGGTACAGAGGAAGGACAAAAGGGCATGCAGACCATGAGGCAGCATGTTCATGAAAATGGAAGCCAGCAATACAAAATGGCCTCCGCAAACGTGGTCAAGATAAGAAGAAGTTCGTGTAGCTGAGCTAAACACTAACCCGATCATTGTCAAAATACGACAAATGTAAATGACAAAGAAAAAACAGTGAGAAAAAGGAAGAAGAAACAAGCATTGGCATAGCCAATAGGTCTTGCCTTTGGGGCGTTATAAGTCTTTAGATAGAGCTATTGGCTTTCTTAACTATTATGAGATGTCTGCGGAATAACATGCCTATTTTGGTGCTTAAGGCACCAAAATCTGGATTGTACAGTAAATACCTTACACTTTTCCCCTGCTGCATTTCGTCTGATTTGACCTGCCATTATGTAATGATGTGTGAGGTTTTTTGATGCACCTGCTAATTAATGTTTGTGGTCAACAGGACCCTTCTCAGAATTCTGACCTGTGCGCAAACAGGGGTTTGTGGAGAGGTTGGAAATCTCCGAACACCTCAGAATCAAATGTTCAAGTTTTATGCACAGCATTGTCGTCTTGTACCTCAACATCTGGAGTGCAAAAGTGTCAGGGTGTCTTTTTGTAACTGCTGTAGCCTGGACCCAAGTAACCTCACCTCATATTAAAAACGTTGTCCCTCCTTCAAAGAGCTGCAGAATCCAAAGTGAGGTGTAGACCTTTTGTGCCCACGTGGGGAATCAAAGATCAGTGGGGGTTTGCACACATGTTTTTCACCAGGTAGAACTGGGTAGAGTCTTGGCTGAATTTGCACATGGAAAACCACTATATTGTTATCCTTTCTTTTAAGATGCGGAGCTCTAAGTAATGTGCCAATTCTCCAGGCGGCACCTACTGCACCCTGCAGCATCAGTATTTATAGGGCCTGGTATTACCACAACAACATACAGCAGCACTTTGTGTTGTTTGTGGTAACCTGAACGATAGGAGAGCAAAAGACCACTATCACTATAGCGCTCTTGTGAAATTTATATCAATGCAATGAATGGCGGGAGAGGGGTGAATGGACACGGGATGTGAATGGGCAGGAGAGCAGTAAATGGGCAAGAGAGGAGTGAATGGGCAGGAGAGAGGTGTAAGGGCAGGAGAGAGGTGAGTGGGCAGGAGAGGCGTGAATGGGCAGGAGAGCATTGAAAGGGCAGGAGAGCAGTGAATAGGCAGGAGAGAGGTGGGTGGGCAGGAGAGGGGTGACATGGCAGGAGAGCAGTGAATGAGCAGGAGAGGGGTAAATGGCCAGGACTGGTGAATGGGCAGGAGAGCAGTGAATGGCGGGGGAGGGGTGAGTGGGCAGGGGATCGGTGAATGGGTAGGAGAGTGGTGAATGGCAGGAGAGGTGAATGGGTAGGTGACTGGTGAATGGGTAAGATAGGTGAATGGGCAGGAGGGGGTGAATGGGCAAGAGGGGGTGAATGAGCAAAAGAGCAGAGAATGGGCAGGGGCATGGAAAATGGCATGAGAGGGGTGAAGGGTGGGAGAGAGGTAACTGGGCAGGAGAGCAGTGAATGGGCAGAGAGGGGCGAATGGGCAGGAGAGGGGTGAATAGCGAAGAGGGGTGAGAGGGGTGAATAGCAGGAGAGGGGTGACTGGGCAGGTGAGTGGTGAATGGGCAGGAGGGGGTGAATGGGCAGGAGGGGATGTATGGGCAAGAGAGCAGAGAATGGGCAGGAGCACGGAAAAAGGCAGGAGAGGGGTGAATGGTGGGAGCATTTACCATGCAATTGGTCTCGCATTTGGAAAGTTAGACATATTAGCTTTGTAAATGACAATGTTTTTTATTTTTGTTTGGAGTGGAATGAGGATTTAGGGACGACATGGAGAGAGTAAGTGACGGGCGAAGCTGAAACTGACCAGAAACAAAAACAAATGTAAATCAATGACAGCCATTTTAATGCTTTACCACACATTGAGCATGTATCCTGCATGGCTAATAAGGGAAGCTTTATAGCGTAACTTATTGAGTAGAACATAGCCTGCATCAAAGTCAGGGTAGCTGCCAAAAAGCTCCTTGTGGCTGCCATCTCATTAGCACTGCAGACTTCGAAGTCTGGACTGCAACACAAGCATTTAGTTTGCATAGTTACTTCACCAGGGCCATCATGAACAAGCGGAATGTCATTTGTAACACATATCATTTGAATGGAAAGAACTGCAGATGAAAAACCAAACTATGATTTGTCTGAAGAAACATCCAGAAGACAAAAGAGCCGCGACACAAGCAAATTACAAACAAAATGGAGGAAAGGTAATTTTTATTTTAGGGCCCCAGTTTAACAATCTACTTTGAGCCACTCTCATTTCAATTTTTAGTAGGATTTCGCTGAGAACCCCACTTCAAAGTGCGCTCTCTTTTTCAATAGGTCCTGTCAATGTAGGTCAGAGCTGCAAATGTGAAAAGTAACTGCATGCCATGGTACAAACAGGCCGGGTGGCGAAAATCAAACAGCAGCCAATTAAACTAATCATAACATCCCAGTGAATGGAAGGAAGCTCACCTGATACTTCGTTGTGGAGTATATGATTCCCTGTCCCGCGCAGGCCTTGATTCTTTGGCCATCATGGTAGATGATGAATTTCATGATGTTAGTGTTGTGCGTATGTAGGCTGAGGGTCAGGAACACTAACAAAGGACTCAATGCTGAACAGCAATAAGTCACCACCCTTATTAAAACAATGTAAAACGGCACAGCATAGTACTGTATTAAAGCTCTTTCAAGTGTATTTATCATGTATGATAAAGCACATTACCACTATATGCATACAAGATTGGGTAAACGAGCGCTGTGTTCCGTGTCTAGACTGTTGGAGCGTCAGTGATGTGCATTCTTTTGAAAACAAAGCACTCACTTTATGCCTGCTGATCTTCAAGAAACATGCAGCGTGGCAGGCGCTGTGCTGATAAAAGGCGTGTGGCTGCACACATAGGAGTGCCCGTAGTAAATTTAAGAAAAGGCGCTGCCACTATATTTAGAGATAAAGTGCAACATTATAGCGTGCCACACTAGAAGTGCTTTCTGGTAAAATGAAACAAGCAGGCGGGAGGAGGAGGCAGCTGCAGCCAATGAGGGAGAGCGCGCGTTAGCAACTATGAAGAGTAGCTCTTCAGAATAACAAGGAAAGGGAGCAAGCGTGGGCGTGAGTTTGTTCCTGATCTGCGAAAGTGCAAAGCTGGAGTGGGGATAAAAAAGAGCATGAAGGAGCACCCCGAAGCGGGCAAAAAACTTCTAGGAGTCAACAAACACAGACAGTGAGAGAGCAGCGTGGCCATGAAAGTGACTCAGCCTCGAAAGTGCAAAGCGGGAGGGGGATAAAAAAGAGCATGACGGGAGGGTGCCCCGAGGAAAGCCAAGCAGGGAGAACACAGAAGGGAGTGGTGGGCTAAGACATGGGCTGCTGATGAGAGAGGAAAGACAGATGGCGCCTCTGCTCGTAACTCGTGCCTGCGCAAGTAACCGCAAGCTCTAGGCCGCCACAAGCAAAAGCGCGTGGTAGCATTTACTGAAGTCCACATACTAAAAGTCTCGCCAAAGCAGCGCATGTGCTGGCTCAGGTGAGACCTAAAAACGCAAAGGGACCCATATACAATAATAATTTCCTAAAAAATATAACAAATGTATTCTTATTTATAAAATTCGGCCTAATAACAGAAGCACTAGCAGGAGGCTTTCTGCTAGTGCTGCTGCTATCGGGCCAAATTCTTTGCCCATTGTGGCATTGCAGTATCAACGTGATTAGATCACCTCTTACCTGGCATGATGTGTTGAACTCTAGGGACAGATACAGCTTTCTTGAAACTTCTCAATACCCTTGGATGGATAATTTTTGTGCTTGTCCATCTTGCACTTTAAGGAATTTTTGGGAATCCCTTGCCAACCCTTGCAAGTAAATATTGGGTTGGAGTGCTATTTTGGAAAAGAATCCTTGGACGCTCAATTGAATTCCAGTCCTGATGATGACCGTGTAATTTTACAGAGGTCGAAACGCCGTCGACACATTGTGGCCACATAACTAATGAAGGACAAATCATTTGGTTTTATGTTGTTCCCTCTATGTGACATGTATTGTTTGTCTGTCACTTGTCTGGTCTGTAATATATATTGTCTCTGTACCAGCATATTATTTTGAGCGCCACTGTCTTAACTGTTTTTATATAATTATTATAAAAAAGAATACATTTGTTATATTTTTCCAGAAATGATTATTGTATATGGGTCCCTTTATGTTTTTTCTTCTTCCTTTCTCGCACTGTCTTTTCTTTGTCATTTAAATATTTTATTGTCCTTTATGTGGTATATATTTTTTGGGTGAATATTGTAATTTGTTGTCTCCTGGACCTCTGTTAGGACTAGACATTGCCCCTGGTTCAGTTGGTTTGGGCTGTTCCTGTGGCTGCTAATGCTAAACACTGCAAGGGCCGAGCCCATCAGTTCTGGACCTACTCTAGAATCACCATCCAATGGTTCTTTTTAACAGCATGTAAGCATAGAGGAGAGAAAGTAGTTATTAATGCCACTCAATTCAACAGGAGTTTCTATGGACACATAGTAACCACAGACAACTAAGGAAGGTTAGGTAGTTTATTACAAAACCAAAAATAACTGAACACAAAGACACCTCAAAACAAAGAGATTAAAAATACATCAGAATCAGCATATAGCCAAATCTACCAATAAAGTTGAGGTGATGCAACATGCACAAAATAATTAACTCAAGAAGTAGGATACAGAGGAATAGAAAGCATGAGTTCAAATATCCCTGCATCGAGGGTTGATGACAATAAAGCATTAATCTATCCCTACACTAGCACTAACATGCCTTCCCTACTTAAGAATCTACAGGGAAAGGAATAAAAGGTGTCAGCATGTGGGGACTTCCTAAGAAGTCTCTCCACCACCGATGGATCCAATAGCATAAAGCTATTGAGACAGAGCTAGTACCAAGATGCTCTCTCTCTTCGAAGGCAGAGTAGAAGTGGGCACTTTCTCTACTCTAACATTGTATTATTATAGGTATTTTTCCCAAAAGTCCTTGCAGGTCACGCCATCCGCTCTGAACACAGTCTCATAGGTAATTTTTGACGGTATAGCGGTGTTCCTAAACTGCAACATGTTGACATTGATACCCAGGCATTGTCCGGTGTGAAAACACAACAATTTACCTTATTGGCCGGATCTTATGATGTATCTCCTTCTCTCCTTGTCTGACTGATACAACAAAGGCATTATTCTAGCTAACAAGGGTGTTTCTTCCACCTGCAGCACAAAACGTAAGAAAGAACAAAATCCACAGCACACATGAACTTCAGAATGTTAATTCTAAAGCAAGAGCTTCCAGGGAAATTGCATTTGTTATGTTATGTTATGGTACGTTATGTTATGGTGACTTGTAGAGTGCAGGGCTGCCCCAGCAAAGGGGCGTCCTGGCGCTGAAAACAGAAAACTGCAAAGCTGGTAGCAGAGCAAGGCAGCTTATAACTGAGGGAAGAGAAATGCTTTCACAGCTTTACGGAAAGGCAGGTAGGATTTTATACTGCGAATAGAAAAGGGAAGCGCATTCCAGAGCTTCGAGGCCAACTCACGGAAGGAACGCCCTCCAGCACGGGCCCTCCTCACCCTGGGGACAGCCACAAGATTCTGTCCCATGGAACAAAGTTGGCGGGAGGGAGTGTAGAAGGTATTAAGATTGGTCAGGATGCATAGAGATGAAAAATTAAGAATGTTAAAAGTAATGCAGAGGGCCTTGAACTCTAAACGCTTTGCCACGGGCAGCCAATGGAGGCGGCGGATGGCATTAGAAGTAGAACACCTCCTCGGCAGGCCAAGGAGAGCTCGAGCTGCTGCATTCTGAACCCTTGGTAGTCTGATTAACCCCCAGATAAAGAGAACTAGCATAGTCTAGTCTTAACAAGGTCAAGGCCTGGACAAGGGCCTGCCTAATAGGAGGATCAAAAAAACAACAACGTCTGGCCAACAAGTTCAGCTAACATAAGGAAATAGCATATGAGCTTAACAAAGTACATAAGAAATTAGACTTGGTCAGTTAATATTCTTACCTATGTGGGCAATGACACATTAATAAGCACATTTCATAAATGAATGATTGTCAGTTACACAACATGAGTTCTTCATGTCAATGTTTTCTGCTAATTACATTTACTTTCTACTTTAATTCTTCAAGTTACTATTCCATAGCCTAAATACATCATGCGTCACATTATTACATTTCAAGATTCTAACACTCCATGTCAATATGACGAAGGATTATATGCTCTACACGTGTGATTATAATGCCCCCTACAAATAAAATGCAGTGTCCGCTACATCAGTCCCCCATCTGATGACCTGTGTCATCTCAAAACCCTTTAATTCCCTGTAGAGTAGACAAATCTAAACAGATGTCGTAGCTAGTCAACTCTGTCTAAACTCCTCCAACCTCTACAGATTCTCATAATGCTGGTTTGATGTGTCCTCTATTAAAGAAGCTACTGCGATACTCCGGTGAGACCACTTGAGTTCATTTTTTGACCCTCTCTAGGGGCTTAAGGCATGTGAACTGCATAAAGAATTGAGTCATTTTAAGGCTCCCCCCTCACTGCGCGCAATTATGCGTGCTAGTACGTCAGGTGACATCGTTTGACGTGATCAGGTGCTCAAATAGGGGGAGAAGGATCGGGCGTCCTCTTCGAGCACTTGAAAATTTTCAAGCTTTGAAGCCCGATATTGCGCTATTATGGTGAGTTTTGGAGTTGATGGGATTTGCGTTTTGGAGTTGCCATATGGTTAAACGCTTGGGTATAACGCCTCATGATGAGATGTTTTTACTAACTGAGGACCGCTAATTTAAAACTCGTCCCTAGGATGCTTTTGGCCTACATACTGGGCATGTAGAATTTGTTGCGCTTTGGAGCTTGCGATATGACGAGATGGTTTCTCGTATGTGTTTCCTAACAGGACCAAAATACTATGATTTATGTGAGTGCGTTCCAAGCCATTACAATTGTCAAGGGGCTAAGGTATTCGGGTACACTTAATTACAAATAAGGATGACAGGAGACGATCCCGGTGGAACTTAACAGGTATAAGTAGGCAAGATTAGTACCTGGTGGCGTGGACTACATAATGACCACCTTGCAAATTATTACTACTCAGTATGTTAACATGAAGTGACAAATAACCACATGCCCATCTTGATATTGTATGACTGGCATAGACTTTTTACCCGTTTGTTGGTACTTGGAGCTTCTGCCTTATTGGTGGTGGTATTTAGAGGTATTTTAACTCTACATTGAGATATACTTAAAATTTTTCACACTTAGTGGTCTCATATTTGAGCTGTATTTATTGTTTGTAATCTCTTTCTAGGCACATCAACCTTTTTACATTACACTGTCGTCGGATTTGGACTTCCACCCGATAAGGTAGCTTAATTGGTAAGGCGGTGCTCTCTACTGATGTCTATGCGAAGCTTAGTAGGGACCGAATCGCTGGGACATGTTTAATGGAGGGAGTGTACATTGGCATATGAGTGTAGAAAAATCACGTTTGGTTTATATCTATCCTTGTGACATTGATGTACAGATTAGATTTTCAAACAAATCGATATCCCATATCTTTGCACGCATAGACAACATATTTTGTCTTCGTTTGTACACACCTTAACAGAGGTGATGTGAAATGGAGAGTTCTTAGTTGAACAAGCCGGATGACCTTGTTTTTCTGGTTGAAATTTATAAGCAACAATATATTTGGTAGGTGTATTTCTGTTCTTTTACATAGAATGTTTTGTGCTTAGAATTGAGTTTATCAGGCAATCAGATATGAAAAATAACATGTTAGATCGGTACTATACAGTCTGGGTTTGGGGAGCAAGTTTGTTTCTTAGCACTCTTTCTCTCTTTTTCCCGTGTTTCCTTCTCCTTAGCTGTGCCCGTACCTTCACTAAATATATATATTTTTTCATTCTCTCTTTACTTTTCTTTATCATTCTTTGATTTTCTTTTCTAATTTGAAACGTCTTCTAGAAGATCAGTAGGTCCTAGTATAGGGTAATGGAGACAAGCGTTGGATATTACCTTATGAATCACAATTACATGGCATTGCCCACTAATAGAAGGCAAAATGCTTGGCCTGGTACTCAATGTCATATCTATCCACCATCTGTCTCTGATATAAATGCCTATTAATAATGAATAGGCTGTAATAGGAAGTTTTCTTAGGGTTTTGTATGGGATGACACATGGTTACTGACATTGAATATGTTTTAATCATGTAGGTTTAAGTGAACAAGTGCTCATTTTGTTAATACATGTCAAATAAGATTGTCAAAACCTGGATTAGGGGAAGTTTTTAAACACATGTTTTCTGTCTTTTTATACTTTATTCAATATATGTGTACCTCTTTATAGGCAATATGTTGTATTACATTTTTGTTTTTAAATGTTTTTTTACAGCCCAGATGAAGTTCTTCTAATAGAACGAAACGCGTTGGCTGTTTGGTGTATATTTTCAATTACAAAGAATAATAAAGAATTCTGAATACTATCAACACTGGATGGACATTCGTAAAGTTATTTATTCATGGAAATTTGGACTGTGTGGTGCAACCTACAGTTGGCAAAGGGTATGTTGGTTATTCTAACCACCCCTTAGGAATGGCAGGGGCCGTGGTGTTGCACACCGTGAGAGCATAAGGCTCATTGTTTCTGTTTAAACATAGGAGGGATATAACGTAAGGACCCGTGTCTTTACTCAGAGGGAGGTGTATCACAAACTCTTTCAGTGTTTGTATGGTTTAGCTGTTTCTTATTTTGTTTCAGATTCTCATAATGACTGTCCTGTAGTCTTGCCACCCTTCTTTCTCTCTACCTAAAGGAATCCTCCGCTTTCATCACCTTGCGCCATTTATATGCTATTATCATACCTACTAAAATGATAACACAGGCCACAACAATTATTATTGGCTTCAAGATATATCCAAGAATTCCCTTTCCTAGGTTAGTAAACCAACTTCCAACTGCTCCAAATCCTTTTCCAATCTTATCCCAAACTCCCTCAGTTTGCAAGAGATGTCTCATGATGTATCTCAGTGATGTTACTTATGTATCTCCTCAGATCTTTACTTTTATCAGGAATGTAAGTGCAACACTGTTGGGCCTTAAGCATCTGACAGACTTAGCCCTCTTTTGCCAATAACACATCTAAAGCAAGGCGGTTCTGCATCACCAACGCCCTTATCAAAACCATCTTTTCATCTACGAGCAACAATGACTGATCTGTGTTAACCGACAACTTATCCACAATGGTAGACATTCTTCTAATCTTTATGTCATTCAGCACCACACCGAAGCTGGGTATCATTGCTCCAAATATGTCTCCCACAATTTCACCTGCACTCAGTCAGGTTTCTCTTTATGGTTTGACTTTCCCTCCAAACCCTACAGATCTTCCACTTGGTATATCTTTGGAAACACAACTGCGACACAACAAGTACTATACCAATTGTTCGAAGCCGAACGTAGGGTTTTTCCCCACACACAAAATATACTCCTGGCATCACTTGCACTGCTTCTTGTCGAAAGTTCTTCATAGAAGCATCACTCAAGAAGATGTGATCACACACACTCTGTCCCACAAGGATAGTATCATAACAGGTTTGTGCATGTTGAATGCAAAGCTTGGCTTATTATTCCCTATCTAGATATATAGAACCATAACTTCCCATAGCCTTTTGAGCTAACTTCTCCATGGTCCATTCAAAGTTTCCCTCCCTATTATTAAGCTTAACCATTAGTCCTCTATGTCTATCCTCTACTCGATATGCACATTTCTTTTCTATGTCTGTTAATGTGCAGGTTAAATTGTGTCTATGCACATAAGCAGTGTCTAGTGTTACTGTGGGTACAAACTATTTTCCATTCTCTCTTCTTGCTTGCAATAATTATATTTGTTCAGATGTTTGTAGGCTGGAACTTCTGAAAGTTCCAAATCATAATTCGAGAAATAGTACTCATAATGACCCTTTCTATAAAGCATGCTAAGGAGCAAACTACAACTAATAACATACATCAAGGGCAAGTGATGGCACCTAATACCCTCCTCGACCGAAGCAAGCAATCGCATACACACGTAACACTCTCTCACATCCATAGTATTCACATATTCGTACAGCAACTTCGCATAAGCATTTAGTGTGTAATCACCTTTAGGCAAGTCTACATGCAAAATGCAACTAGTTTGCTATATTAAACCTTTATAAGATCCTAATGTACCCTCTTTTGGGGGAGCAGTGGTAGGAGTGGATGTCCCATGTACCCCCACTCCCTCTACTTCATCTTTGTGTGCGCTTAAAGTGAACTCAGTAATGACTACATCTATCACTTTGATTACTCCTACAATAAGTGTACCTATAATACATATGTGCCTGCGATTCAAATTTCCAGACTTCATTTTCAAGGTGGCTCAGATTGTAGCTGTAAGAGGATCAACACACAGAGTCTCTTTTCTCTGCCTCCTATGTTCTGGCAACAAAGTCTTTGAGCAACTTGTTTTTGAACCTTAGAAAATTCTCATAACAGTCCTTGGTACAATATTTACACAGCTTGGAAGACTTCCTAAGCCCTCTTTATTCTTCTAAAGGAATGGTCTCTATATTTATTCTTCTTCCACTCGGGCCTAGGTTATCTTTTTTCAAGCAATTTTTTATTTAATGTTCAAAAATTAAATTTACATCCCTTATGAGATCAGAACCAATTTCCTCAATGACTCGTGGAACAGTTGTTCTCTGAATGCTGCAATTCCCTGGGGAGGTGGTTGATTTCCAAAGCTAAGGAATTCAATGTCTTGCAGAATCAGAGTCTGTAAACCACTCAACCTTGGCAGATAAGATACAGTCAATGACAAGATTGTATTAGCCTCTATTCCAGGAATTCTCAGAAGGATCTCAACAATCAGTTTCGAAATCTTGGACCTCGCTCTCCCTGGCATTGGTAGTTAGATGAGTCCACTCGAGAGAGGAGTATCTTTGACACTGCACTCTTGTCTCATTGATTTCCTTACACTTCCCAGAACTTATTCGGACTCACTCACATAAGACTCAGATGATTCACTTATTGGTGCATGTTCTTTCTTAGATGCAAGTCTCAAGCTCCTTCCTTTCTGTCTTACAGGCCACGATTCGTCTGCGACCTCTTTCTTCCTTAACTGCCCACGACCAACTGCCATGTCAGTCTCTTCTACTGAGCCAGACTCTATACCACTTGCAACATTACCGTCTCCCTCAGACTCTATAACTGGGTCTGGTATAGCTTGACCCCTCTCACCTTGACCTGATCGGTATCCAGCCTCTTCAGGAACCCCCACAGCTTGGCCTGCCCTCTCCGAGGATCTTGCGACCACAGCTGGGATTACTTCTCGAAAGGAGCTGTTTCATCAGTGGGCCCTGAAACTCGTCGGGTATGGGAAGCGTGGATCCAGTTCAGCACTTCTCCACCCTTCACAGCAGTATTCATCACCAATATCACCTGATATGGTCCACGCTATTGTGAGTCAAGATAGTTCTTATTTACATGCTTTCAGACAAGCACTCAATCTCCGGGGCTCAGGTCGAGGCAGAGGTCTTTCGATGTTGGTGCAGTCGCTGCTCTAACCGGATGAGACACAGAACAAACCACATCAGCCAATCCTTTACAGTAGTCAAGGATCAAGTCGTATGATATGTTTATAAAAGCTGTAGCTCATACTGCAGGTAAGCGCATCACCTTTCTCATAAGGATTTTGTGCAGAGATTGCCCAGATCTCCTATCGGGAATGCTGCACAAGCTCCTTAGGACCAAGGGAAATGCATCGGGCCATTTCAAAGATGTTGAAGCACATGCTTTTGCCAGCCTCGTATTTAACGTCCCATTGATCTGCTCTACAATGCCTGATGCCTCTGGCCTGTAACTACATGAAGTCTTTGATCCACACTCTAGGCAGTACACAACAGCCACATAATCTCGCTTTGGAAGTGTGTTCCTCTATCTGACTCCAATGTAGTTGGAAATCCAAAATGTGGTATAAGCTCCCTCAACAATAACTTTGCTACTGTGAGACTTTCACACCTTCTAGTTTTATAAGCTTCCATCCTCCAAGAAAAGATACACACAACAACCAAAATGCATCTCAATCCATTACATACAGACATCTCAAAAATGTCCAATTGAATCTGATTGAAAGGACCCCTTGACCTTGCAATGTGGCTCAAGGTAGTAACAGTTTTCTGCCCAGCATTCATTTGTTGACATGTAGCACAGCAATGACAACTGCTTCCGCAAATTACACAAAACCTTTTGATTAAGCGACGTCTGCCTGAACAATCGTACCATTACGTCTCTTCCTATGGGAGCTGCTTCAGGAATCTACCTTGCCAGTGGATTCAGCAAACAATACGGTAGAAGTACCCTGCCATCCGGGAAAACCCATATGTCACCTTCTTCCTTCTCTGATCCAACCCGCTTGTTCCTGAGCTGTTGCTTCCCTTTGTAAATGCCTAACTTCATTGCATGTGTCTGCAACAGCTAGCATAATGCTTAGTTCGGTCTTCTCTGTACTCTCACCAACATATTCCCAACATATTCCCCATTGAAAATGCATGCGCATGTGGCACAAAAATGAGCAACTTCATCCACATAGCAGTTTCCCATGGTGACAAAGTCATCTCCCTTCCCATGTGCAGCGCACTTTACGACCACCACTTCCTTTGGTAACTTCAGTGCATCTAACAATTCTCACATATTCCCCGTTCCTAATGGGAGAGCCTGATGCTGTTAGGAACCCTCTCTGCGACCATCTCATCTCAGCTTGTGCAGAGTGTACTCCCTGAAGACAAGCAGCTTCCACAACTCCAGAGATGGTACAGACAGCAAATGCTGCTCTCAGATTACCTTCATTGTCTCTTGGACATGGACCATCAACAAAATGAACTTGGTCAGGATTTGGCAATGGCCCATCGACAATGTCAGGTCTCGGCTTGGTGTAAAGCTCAGTAACATCCAGACAGTCATGGTCTTCACAATTTTCCCCATCAACATTTGGAACAGGTAACAAGGTAGCTTGATTTAACACAGAACAGCTCTTAAAGGTTATGTTCTCTGATGCAGGCAGCACTTGCTCATATCTTGTCAGCCTGTTATTAGTCAAATACTCTGTTTTGATGCTCATCATCAGGAGTTCAACTGAGTGCGGTACATATACAGTAAGTAGAAGACCCATCACAATGTTTTCACATCGTTCAATAATGCCACCGGTTGCAGCAACGGATTTGGAGACACCCTGGCAACTCCTAAGCTACAGGATCCAATGTAGTTGAGAAATAGGCCACTGGTCTACAGGCACCTTCATGTCTCTGACAGTACAGAAAGAGCACAACCTTCCTTTTTGTGGTAGAACAGCGAAAACGCTTTGTTGTAATCAGGCATTCCTAAAGCTAGAGCGTGACAAAGGCACTCTTTCAGCTCCAAGAAGGCAAGTAAGAAGTTGTTATCTTAAAGTACCGGATCACTCATATTCTTGTGGTTCAGCATCTGCATAGGGTAGGCCAGCAAAGAAAAATTCGGAATCCATTGTTGGCAATAGCCAACCATTCCCAAAAACATCCTGACCTCTTTCTGGGTAGTGGGCAGATTCATTTTAATGATCACCTCTACTAGTTCTTGTGACGCCTTCCTCTTGCCTTTCTCAATTCAATTACACAAATACTGAACTTCAGCCAGACAATACTGAAGTTTGCTCAGAGACCCCTTATGGAAATTGTCAACCAGGTGGTTCAGTAAGGCGATAGTATCATCCCTGCAAGCGCCCGTGTCTCAGATGCAATGAGGAGGTCATCAATATACTGAACTAGCACAGAATTTTAGGGCCAAACCAATCTCTTGAGGTTCTTCTTCAAGACCTGATTGAAGATAAACGGACTTTCAGTATTCCCTTGAGGGATACAACACCATGTTAAAACATGATTTTCCAGATGGAAAGCAAATAAAAATTAACTTTCCGCATGCATTGGAATGAAGAAAAATGCCTGAAAAAGGTCAATCACTGTGAACCAGACAGCTTCACAAGGAACCTGGAATAGGATCAAAGATTGATTAGGTACCACAGGACAACATGAAATCACAATGTTATTCACCTTCCTAAGGTTCTGAACTGTGCAGTACTTTCGGCTCGGTTTCTGCGATCCGATGATGGGCAAATTGCACCAACTTCCTATAATCTCCTTCAGTATGCCCTGCGCAATCATGGACTCAATCACCGGTGTGCTCCCAGCCACCGTTTCTGTGATCAGGTTGTACTGAGGTGTTCTCGGAAATTCAGCATTAGGCTTGATCTGTATGCGGACTGGCTCAACTCCTCGAATCAGTCCTATTTACTCTCCCATGAAGTCCCATATCCCTGGAAAGATGGTGTCTGTCAAGTCCACTGTCAGTAAAGAAAACATGTCTACATCATCGTTTTGATTCGCTAGTTTGAAAGCAATGTCATCATCATTAGTCTGAAACTCGATTCCCTTCGGGGTACAATAGATTGTACAATTCAATTTACAAAAGGGATCACACCCTAATAAACAGACTGGGCTTGAATCACACACTATGAACAGGTGATCATCCTGGAAAGTTCTGATTCTTACTGGCACCTCTTCCGTCAATGGGTTTGTCATTCTTTTGTTGGAAAGTCCTACAACTTGGATTGATTTTCCAGAGAGGGGTAGGTTTGGGACTACTGCAGAGGTCATAGTAGAACGAGTAGCACCAGTATCTATCAAGAATGTAATGCGATGGCCATCTAGGTCCGCCTCTACATATGGTCCATTCTGGTCTACCTCTAAGACTGCTCCAAGAGCACAGTCTTCCTCCCCACAAAGGCCCTGTCATTAGGATGGGTCCTGATTAAATCCATCTAGCGCTTCCATAAAGGGCATCTAATGATACGCTCCCTTGCCCTGTGAGATTCTCTGAGGTTGTGGCACTTGCACTAACTGGTGTTGATTCCCTCCTGTATTAAGGGATTTTGGCCTTGTCACTTCCGGTAACTGATTTGCCACATCTGTCACCTGCACAAGTTCTTCTCACTCCTGCACCTGATTTGCCAGATTTAAGCAGCACTCATGCTTTCAATGCCCGATCTTGTTTAAATAATGACAGGCAGTCATCTTTTTCAGCGTAGCAACATCTTTCCCCATGTTTGGATTTTTGGGGACATCTCTCCCTCTACCCTGTTCTGCTAAAAAGAAATGCTTTCTTGGCATGTTGAATTTGATAGTTAGCAGGGCAGTAGTGTGCAATTTGTAGCTGTATAGTAACAGTCAATAGATATACTCAATGTTTAGGTTTCTGGTATTTCCACGAGTGTCCTAGTAAAAATAGGCCAGACAGCTTCTAACAATTTAGCTAGTGAAAAAACCAGACAAGACTCCAAGGTTGATGCTGCTGACAGACCTGCAGAGAGAGTGGAGTCGCATTACTCAGAGAAAGACCACATTTTGAGCCTATTTGAGTTCCTGCACAGAAGCTGCTTGTGTAAGTTTCTAGGGCTCAACATGGCCAATGGCCCTACCACCAAGGACATTCGGCCCAGGTCTTCATGACAACTAACATGAATGAAGAGTCAGTGACAACACTGCTGAAATTTAGCTGTTGAACCACTGAGGTACATTGTTTGTCTCAACCATAATATGCTGAGTCCCAAGCACCCTACAGGCAGCACTGCTTTCGGGTGAGAGTAAGAATGGCATAGAAACCTCAAGCAATGGTGATATTCTGCACCCAAGGGAGAGGCAGGTTGCCAAGCAGGTCCAATAGGGAATGCTGAGTAGAAGTGGGCAAGCGAGAAAATTAGAGAGAGCTGAGCCAAGGGTCACAAGTTGACCTATCTTAAGATACAACATCTAAATGATATAGGAAAACATGTTGAAAACCAAACCACAATAAAGACTTTCATTGTGTTAAAAATTGCATTTATTCAACATCTCTTACACTTTAGTGTATTAGATATCACTGCATTAACATCTACTAAAAGTAATAGGTTTTTAAATATGAACTTTTGCCCCAACTTGACAACTCTGCCATGAGATGTCAGTTTGTCAAGTGCACTGTATATAGGGTCAATATTATTGTTGTATGTGAAATAATGTAATTCTCTATTAAACCATGTGTAAGTGAAGATTTAAAATAGCACACATTCAGAACTACATTTCTTGAAGGGGGTCTCGGATCTGAAGCTCCACTCAAATGTAGTACAGTGAAGTAAAGGGCTTTGTTACTTTTAGACCTGACAGCCTTGAATTCTTTCTGCTGGACTCTGAACACTTTACTACTGCCAACCTGTGTTAAAGTGCATGCGCTTCTCCCCTAAAACATGCAGCGGTGGATCCTCTGTCATGGCGGAGGAGCCTCGCCCCACTGCCCAAAGCCAACAGTTAAAAAATAAAATGATAATAAAACAATTTTATTATCATTATACTTTTTAAGTGACTGGCTGAGCCATGTATGACTATGGAAGGGTGGGACGGGGCCATGTCATGGAGGTGGAGTGGGGAGCACTGTAAGTGCGCATGTCAGTTTGGTCTGCCGTCTTAGGCTGGCCAAACAGACATGCACACTTAGGTTTCTCCAACCAGGCTCTATTTTACAAACGGGTGGAAAAATGGCACGGACTCCCTGTGCCTGAGCGAATGTCAAACCAGCCCAATCAGGCCAATCTCAGCGCTGCTATTATAGCATGAGTGATAGGTAAAGAGTGCCTACAAGGGATTTTTTTTTCAAAGAAATTCTATGAACAACTGTTCGCAAATTATTCTGGCGGTGGGTCTCATAATTACATCCACCCTGGTGTCATATGACAACAACATCAATAGAAATCAATTCGGCTAAAAAGCACAAAAACACGGGAAAATCTTGTTTGTTTGAAAATATGAAATTGTTTATGTATCAAAAGTTCATTAAAAAGGAGTACAAATTGACAATCAAATCAGAAATAAATCATGAAAGGAAGTAAAATCAAATTAATCCAACAATTCATGAAGAACATCTATTCCAAAAAAGATTGATAATGACATATCCCCTAATCGGAATAATAGTCACTAAGGATCAACTAATGCCTCAAAAATAGATGGTAAAGTCGACGTTTCGGTCTCAGTGGCGTCAGTCCGTCAGACCATCTTCAGGACAGTAGGAATTGCATATGAAAAGACCCTTATTCAAAGATAATACAAACAGTTACAAAAAATTGCAAACAGAATTTGTATTGTAAACAAATATTACTACAATTAAATAAGATACCCGTGTGCAAGACTAAACTCAAAACTGGGTATCTCGTGTGACATTTCATTTGCGTCAACATACTTATGCAGAGATATACTTTATAGACATTCTGGGTGAAAACATGCTAAGTGTATATAACCACCCTCACCTAAATTCATTTTATTAAATACAGAAATACATGCTTAGTTTACTACTCAAAATCCCACGATTAGTCCATATCGTGAGTATGTAGTCGGATCCGCATTCAAAAATGGCGGGATTATCACTAGAAGTTAAAGAATGTCATCAGATCCGATGATGCCACCTACATTTCCTAATTATATTCTGTGCATAGGCTTATTATGGACATACCTGATCAATAAATCAAAGAGTCAGATAAATGACGATGAATAAGGGTACCAGTCAATGGCATCACTTTCTGTGGCGGGGGATACAATCTTGCAGTCGCCTCTATTAGATAATATCTGTAGAGTATGAGACAACATCGACTGGATTGGAGGTGACTGGAGGTGAATGTATGATTTATTCAGCATTTTGTGCATCATTTGTTTGCATAGCAGGGATCAAATTGGGGCAGACGAAGTATGGAGAGCGCTATGTCTACGGTATAGACTATGCGCCTCCAAACAGTGACTGCAAGCTGTGTGGTAACCCCCTACAACCCTCTCAGAGCCCTGTTACCTGCATCAGTCAGCATGGTCAATCACATCGGCATCCCAATGAGGGTAAAGACATTGTCACAATAAGGGGATGCCAGAGGCTGTAACATGCCTCAAAGAGGTGTGGGTGGCCTCTGGAAATTGTGACTTAAAGAGAGGGTTGGTGGAGCACTGCAGGGTAGATTCTAATGCTTGAAAATAATGGAAAGATTTTTAGAGGTTCAGGGTGCGCTCGTGGGTCTTGTTTCCATTAAAACACGATGAAATCATAGAACTTGTGGTGTACGCATAGAAATGCTGATGCATCCCCAGGTGAGGCACTCCGTTGGAGATCAAACAATGATTCAGGAGATTGTTATCCGAAAGTTATTTTTTATTCAATAAAGTTCATCATGGTTTATACGTTGATATTAACATCATATCAATCCCATATGGGGTGAAGATAACTTTAGAGTAGAGAAAAATGAAAGCGAACTCCTCCAATGCATTTCGGGCGGGGAGCCCTTTGTCACGGAGTGCTGAAAGGAAGACGATTCAGGGTCAGGGTGGAGATGACTGAACATGAAAAATTATCTATTAATTGAGGATCAATAGTGGTGCTCGGTGTTGAAATATTAGAGGCAAAAGTATGAGGGGTGGTGTCGAAATGTGAACTAATGGAGTGGGGGAAGGGGTCGGCGCGGGACGTGAATGAGGTTTACATCAAGTGAGGGTGACACACCTGGCTCGGTGTAACGCTGGCGCATGGAACGCTAAAGCGAACTTACTTCATGGCACAGGTAGCGGGACTCGCTACTCCGATGCTTCAATGGATTAGCTGAACGCTGAAGCGGTGTCAGCGCGGGTGAGAAGGAGGTTGATGGCTCATAGACACAAAGGTAAAAAGCGGACTGGAGGCCAGGGGGATGAAGGTAGAAAAAGGACTCAAGAATAAAGTACGGGGGCCATGATGGAATGGTGTGTTGAAAGGTGAAAGGAATAGAGAAAAAGGGGTAAAGCAAAAGAATGACAAGAACGAGGTAAAGCAAGAGAGAGCAATGCAAAACATGAATACACAACAGTTTACAAATAGCAACTATACTCGATCCGATCGTTAAGACCATGAGGTTTGAGAGTCTGTAAACGATAAATCCATTTGAGTTCTCTTTTAAGGAGAAACTTGCGATTGTCAGTCCCTTCTTTTTTGGAAACAGTTGCCAGGATTATGAATTGTAGTTGTGCGATGGTATGGCGTGCTTCCAAGAAATGCATGGCAATGTTGGATTTCTCGTATTTGAGACGTATGTTAGATTTGTGTTCGTTCATACGTATTTTGATTTTGCGCTCCGTCTTACCGACATACAGTTTGCCACAAGGGCATTTTAAGGCATAGATCAGGTTCGTGGTGTCACATGTGGCGTTTACTTGGAGTTTGATTGTGTTACCCTTCATAGGATGTCTGATGATGTTCCACTTGATGATACAGTTGCAGTGATTACAATTTAAGCATGGTTGGGTTCCTTTGTAATGTTCAGTGGTGAGTGTGGGTTTGGAGAGAATTTCTTTGATGTTCTTGCTCCTGGTGTAAGCGAACAAGGGAGGACTCTGAAAGATGTCCCGAAAGTCGGGTTCCATTTGTAGGATCGGCCAGTGTTTGAGTATAATTTTTTTGTAGGTTTTACTTGCCGTGGAGTATTTAGAAACTAGCACCATGCGTTGTTCGTATTTTTTGGGTGTTTTGGACAGACTCTCCTGTCTGGTGATTTTAGCCACTCGGGTTTGAGCCTCCTTGAGAATAGGTTCAGGGTAGCCTCTCTCAAGGAAGCGTTCATGTATTTCCTTGATGCTGGTGTCGACGGTCTGTTCCTCTGAAACTATGCATTTAACACGTAGCATTTGGGAGAAAGGCAAATGTTTTTTGAGAGATCCCTGGTGGAAGCTAGTGTAGTGTAAGGTATTGTTGCGGTCGGTGATTTTCCTGTGGAGATCGGTGCTGAAACCATTTGGAGTGATTTTGATGTTAAAGTCGAGAAATGAAATTTCAGTATCACTGATTTGCCAGGTCAGTTTGATGCGTTCATCCTTGGTGTTGAGCTCAAGCAGGGAGTGGTTTAGAGACTCTCTGGTATCCGTCCACATTATAAACAAATCGTCGATATATCGGACGTACATTTTTATTTTCTCATTGAAGGTGGTGTTGGCATAGATGTGAAGGTTTTCTAAATTTTCCATGTAGATGTTGGCATATGTGGGAGCAGCGCAGTTTCCCATCGCCATTCCAGATAGCTGAAGGTACCATTTATTGTCTTCTTGGAAATAACTGTGGTATAGAGTGTATACCATGATTTCCATGAGGAAGGATTGCAATTGTGCATCAATGTCACTGTTGAGAAGGGCTTGTTCGATCGCATCAATGCCTCCCTGGTGGGGTATTGATGTGTATAAGGAGCTGACATCAGCTGTGCATAAGATGAGTGAATCATTTTCATTGATTTGGATTTTGGATAATTTGAGTAAAAATTCTGTAGTGTCTTTGATGTGGCTGGTGGTTTTGGTGACCAGCGGCTGAAGGTATTTATCGATAAATTTGCCTGTGGGTTCATGTATTGATCCTTTAGTAAAAACGATTGGTCTAAAAGGAGGGTTTTGAAGATCTTTATGTATCTTAGGACACATATGTATAGTTGGACTCTTGGGGTGTTCTTGTAAGAGGTAATTCTTAGTGCGGTCTTCAATGATGCCGTTGCGGTGTGCCTTTGTCACAATCTCATGTAGAATGTTCTGAAACTCCCTTGTCGGGTTGTTGTCAAGTTGCATGTAGACCGTAGCGTCCTGTATGTGTTCCTGAAGCCGTTGTGTATACATGGTAGTGTCAAGAATTACAAGTGCGCCGCCCTTGTCGGCTTTAATACATTTGATTGGTGTATTGTTGGCCAGAGATTTGAGAGTGTCCCGATCTTTGATGGTAAGGTTTTGATGTTTTGATTTTCTTTTGAAGTTGATTCTAGACACATCGTTGCGTACGAGGTTTTCAAATAAATCAATACACTTGTGGCTGCTGGGGGCTTGAAACGTGCTGGGAGGTCGTAGACCTCTGAGTTAATCGGGTTTGGTATTGTTGGTAGGGGGTAGGATATTGTCAAAGAAGTGGCAGAGTTTGAGTTTCCTGGTGAATTTGAAAGTACTTACTTCAAGTTCAAGTAAATTAGTGTGCGCCACCGGGATGAATGACGTGCCTTTCTCAAGTAGATCTATTTGGTGTTGGGGAATAACTGTCTTAGAAATGTTGATGACTAGATGTTCTTTTTTCCTTTGGGATCCTTCTTGGAGACTGTGCTCCGTGTGTTTGGAGGACTTATTTCCTTTTCCTTTGTTCTGGCTCCTCCGGCGTCGTCGATTGTTTCTGGGCCTGATTCTAAAAAATGAACCGCGGATGGTTGTTCTTGTACTGTTGTGGATGTGCTAGCTTGGCCATTAGTAGGTGTTGGGGTCATGGTCTTGCGTGGAGGACGATATGTAGAATCACTATCCATCGCACAACTACAATTCATAATCCTGGAAACTGTTTCCAAAAAAGAAGGGACTGACAATCGCAAGTTTCCCCTTAAAAGAGAACTCGAATGGATTTATCGTTTGCAGACTTTCAAACCTCATGGTCTTAACGATCGGATCGAGTATAGTTGCTATTTGTAAACTGTTGTGTATTCATGTTTTGCATTGCTCTCTCTTGCTTTACCTCGTTCTTGTCATTCTTTTGCTTTACCCCTTTTTCTCTATTCTTTTCACCTTTCTACACACTATTCCATCATGGCCCCCATACTTTATTCTTGAGTCCTTTTTCTACCTTCACCCCCCTGGCCTCCAGTCCGCTTTTTACCTTTATGTCTATGAGCCATCAACCTCCTTCTCACCCGCGCTGACACCGCTTCAGCATTCAGCTAATCCATTGAAGCATCGGAGTAGCGAGTCCCGCTACCTGTGCCATGAAGTAAGTTTGCATTAGCGTTCCATGCGCCAGCGTTACACCGAGCCAGGTGTGTCACCCTCACTCGATGTAAGCCTCATTCACGTCCCGCGCCGACCCCTTCCCCCACTCCATTAGTTCACATTTCGACACCACCCCTCATACTTTTGCCTCTAATATTTCAACACTGAGCACCACTATTGATCGGCACTTAATAGATAATTTTTTCATGTTCAGTCATCTCCACCCTGACCCTGAATCGTCTTCCTTTCAGCACTCCGTGACAAAGGGCTCCCCGCCCGAAATGCATTGGAGGAGTTCGCTTTCATTTTTCTCTACTCTAAAGTTATCTTCACCTCATATGGGATTGATATGATGTTAATATCAACGTATAAACCATCATGAACTTTATTGAATAAAAAATAACTTTCGGATAACAATCTCCTGAATCATTGTTTGATCTCCAACGGAGTGCCTCACCTGGGGATGTATCAGCATTTCTATGCGTACACCACAAGTTCTCTGGAAATTGTGGTCACGGGTGAGGGTGTAGTAAAATACAGGAAATGCACCCACGCGTGGGTGACACATTGTCTGATAGAGTTCTATAAGTTAGGTGAGTTAAGGTCTCATGAAAGAGCCTATGTCTCATTGATTTGCATAAATATTCAATTAAGTTAAAGAATATGCAGAGCAGAAAACTGCATGAAGCGAGTGTGCTTAGAGCAAAGTAAGAGCTGCATAAGTGAAATGGGTCACTCGAGCAGTTAGGACAGGGGCCAACCTCTAGTAAAAGGGTGAAGGACTCATTAATGGGCCTGTACTTCATTAATAGACATAATCTGTCGGTCTAGTAGAAAGTATATGATACAGGGGACTAATAAAATAGAATGTACTCACAATGTGGCCAGGGTTGTGTACTCATAGCAGCACTCGCAAGGAGTTAAGGAGCGCACTCATAGCAGTACGCCCAAGTAGTCAAGGAGCGTAGTACACTCTCCCAAATACAGGGAACCAGACGCAATGTGAGCATGCGGCTGGCTGTAATAGCTAAAGGGTCGACATACGTCACCTATAGTACTAAACATGTATTTAACCAATATGAGAAAGAGGTAATTGACCAAGCTTTTATGCCAAAGTTCTATATTTCCACATAGGTTTTCAGTGAGCATGGCTACATAGGTGTTGTCTCTTAAAGTTCGCTAATTTAGTCCACTCTTCTGTCTGAGTCCATGTTTGTGTGAGTGGTGTATCTAGTATGCCCTAGTAGTATTGATTCTACCACTGTGTCATCAAAAGACAGGCCTACGTTATCAGCCATTGCAAAAACAATGTGTGCTGTGATCCCTACAATAGAGACAGTTAGAACGGGAAGCGTAGAAGAGGGGCCAGTAGAAAGGATCCTCAGCCAAAAGGCTGAATTACAATCAAACACACAATGAGGATCCAAAGATGCCCAACTAGAAGCATTCTGCTCCCTCAGTAACATGAATCTCACACAAAGTACATCTAGTATCTATTTTTTCCTGCGCTCTGCCCCTAACTCCCTGTCAACGCCGCTCATCCGGTTGAAGACACCTCTGCCCTTCCCCATTGGGGAGTTGTAGCCCACACCAGGTACCTTGCGGTCCTGGTGTGAGGAGGGAACCCAATGATGAAGCATGTCACCCTTGGCTGAGTGTGGGTTCTCTTTTATAAAGATGCGCACTTTCCAGGAGACACAAATGTTCTCTGTTGTCTCCTTTGCTTTTACACTTTAGATGCCCGACGTACATTGTGTGAGTTCCATGTTAATGAGGGGCTCTTCTGGTTGGCTATCTCCCTTTGGATACTCTTTGTGTGTTTGATTGTGTGCAGTTTACACTGCTATGTCGAATTGGCATTTAAAACTCCTTGGTAAGACGCAAACTCCCCTCTTATTAGATATGTTGCCCCTAATGTAACCCTAGGTATCCGATAAGGCAAGGTGCTGTGAAAATAAAAGGTAGGACATGTACTTTTAAATTTGACATGTCCTAGTAGTGAACCACTCCCAAATTCATTTTTCACTATTGTGAGACCTACCCCTCTCATAGGTTAACATTGGGAATTCCTTATTACACTTATAAGTTGAGAAGCAGTAGGTCAGTCATGTTTAATATAATTGTAATGCTAGTGATAAATCCTCTTTACTGGTAAAGGCAAATTTATCACTATTTTTTTAAAAATGCCAATTTTAGATAAAATCAACAAAACTATTGCCTTGCCTATACTGACAATTCTCTCAAGAACAAATTCAAAGGGTACAAAAAACACAAATCAATGTCACCCTATTTCGAAATGTATCAAAAATATTGTATGCCTGGTTGGATAACTATGTAAATCGTGTGCAATAATTGGCGCAGTGCAGGAATTGTTGGACACATCAATAGGTTCTTCTCTGAAAGAGATCCCAGTCAGGTGCTAGCGGGATCTGGACAGAATCGCAATTGTGTGTTTTAGGTATTAGGGAGAGATAGGTCTTTCTGATTATTGTTGTTTTGTTTCATTTTTTCTTGACTATGACAGAACGAGATACGTTTGCTTACAGCGAAGACCACATCCAAAGATTAAGTAATACCCCCTCCTTGTTTGCATCAGTTTCACTAAGTGCGACAGCTAAAACACAAAATGAATCAGATAAATTGATTAGATTAAAGAAAAAGCAGATAAGAACAGACCTACGTGGTCTTTTTTTATTGGAACATTTGAAGGCAGGCACGATCCCAGGAGGTCTTCAAATTCAGAACATCCCAGTCATTTTTACCGAAGATCCCCTTTACAAGAAAGGGTACAGCTGCATTGAAACCAAATGCAGTAGAGATCTGATGGACCTACATGACATCTCAAAGAATTTCTAAACAAGAACTTGAGGAGATCGCAACCTTACAACAAGAAATTTATGACAATCAATTAATTACAGATGCTAAAAATCTACTTGCAAAAGTTGAAAAGAAAATATTGGAATTTAAGGACTATACCATAAATCAAAAAGGAATTAAATTTGAAAAAGACAAAAAGGACTTTTCCTTGGAAAACACCTATCCTTATCTCCAAACAGACTCTATTCCTGCCCAGAATCACATAGATTCTTCCCAGACTATCAAGGGAGATCAAGGAATAAATTAATCTCCTTTTCAGACACTTCTTCATCATCGGGCGGCAAAACAGACAATAGTGAAGGACGGTTCAATACCAATCGTCGGGGCAACAACCAACAACAACAAGGGCCCCTTTTTGTAGGCAGACACCAACAGAAAGCAGGAGGAAAAACAAGGTACACCAATCAACCTTGGGAGATGTCAACCAGGCGACAAAACTACAAAAACGAACACCTTCGCCTATTTACAATCTATCCTTACAAGTTCAAGTTCAAGTTCAAGTTCAAGAATTTATATAGCGCACTACTCACCCAGAGGGTCTCAAGGCGCTTGGGGAGGGGGTTCATTATTTATCGAATAGCCAGGTTTTAAGTTCTTTTCTGAAGGAGATGTGGTTCTGTGTAAGGCGGAGGTGAGTGGGGGGTGAATTCCAGGTCTTGGCCGCCAAGTAGGAGAAGGATCTGCCTCCCATGGTGGATCTTTGGATACGCGGAACTGCGGCGAGGGCTTGATTGGCGGATCTAAGTTGGCGGGAGGGAGTGTAGAAGGACAGTCGGGTGTTGAGGCATTCGGGTCCTAGTTTGTAGAGGGCCTTGTGTCCGTGGGTGAGGAGACGGAACGTTATTCTCTTGTTGACGGGGAGCCAGTGAAGGTCTTTTAGGTGGTCGGTAATGTGATCTTGGCGAGGGATGTCCAAAATGAGTCTCGCTGATGCGTTTTGGATTCGTTGGAGTTTTTTCAGTAGTTTGGCTGTGGTTCCGGCGTAGAGGGTGTTACCGTAGTTCAGTCGACTCGTGACCAGTGCGTGGGTATCAGTTTTTCTTGTCTCGGAGGGGATCCACCGGAAGATTTTTTTGAGCTTACGAAGTACGTTGAAGCAGGAGGATGAGACGACGTTGACTTGTCTGGTCATCGAGAGTGAGGAGTCTAGGATGAAGCCAAGGTTATGTGCGTGGTCTGTGGGTATGGGTGCTGTGCCCAGAGCCGAAGGCCACCATGAGTCGTCCCAGGCAGTGGGGGATGATCCTAGGATGAGCACCTCCGTTTTGTCTGAGTTAAGTTTTAGGCGGCTGTTTTTCATCCATTCGGCTACTTCTTTTATGCCTTTGTGAAGATTGGTTTTGGCGGTGATAGGGTCTTTGGTGAGGGAAAGGATCAGCTGGGTGTCGTCAGCGTAAGAGATGATGTTAAGGTTGTGTTGACGCGCAATGGATGCGAGTGGACTCATGTAAACATTGAAGAGGGTGGGAGTGAGTGATGATCCTTGTGGTACACCACAGATGACTTCGGTGGCCTCTGATTTGAATGGGGGAAGTCGGACTCTCTGAGTTCTCCCAGATAGGAACGAGATGATCCAGTCCAAGGCTTTTCCCTGTATGCCGATGTTGCTGAGGCGTTGAATGAGGGTGCTGTGACAGACTGTGTCAAAGGCGGCGGAGAGGTCGAGTAGAATGAGGGCCACTGTTTCTCCGTTGTCTGGTAGTGTTCGGATGTCGTCTGTAGCTGCAATGAGGGCGGTCTCGGTGCTGTGTTTGGCTCGAAAGCCGGACTGTGAGGGATCGAGGGAGTTGTTGGATTCAAGGAAGGCGGCGAGCTGGCTATTGACGGCTTTCTCAATGACTTTGGCAGGGAATGGGAGGAGGGAGATGGGGCGGTAGTTTTTAAGTTCAGAGGGGTCTGCTGTGGGTTTCTTCAGGAGTGACTGAAGGCGTGTTTCAGTCACTCCTGACTTCGGCGTGTTTCCAGCTTTCTGGGAAGGTAGCAGAGTTGAAGGAGCAGTTGATGACCTCACGGAGATGGGGTGCGATGATGGAGTCTACTTTGTTGAAGATGTGGTGGGGACAGGGGTCAGTTGGCGAGCCAGAGTGGATGGAGTTCATTAGGCGGATGGTGTCTTCAGTGGTGATTGGGTTCCAGGCGCTGAGGTTGTTAGGGGGCGGTTTAGGTTCGGAGGGGGGTGGAGAGGGTTGTTCGTTGGAGATGTTCTCGAAGCTGTTATGTATGTCGGCAATTTTGTTGTAGAAGAAGGAGGATAACGAATCGCAGAGGTCTTGGGAGGGAGTGATGTCGTTTGAGGCTGTGGTGGGGTTGGTGAATTCTTTGACTATGTTGAATAGTTCCTTGCTGTTATGGGCGTTGTTGTCGAGTCGATTCTTGAATGCTGATTTCATGGTGGATCGAATCAGTTGGTGGTGTTTGCGGGTGGCTGCCTTAAAGGTGGTCATGTTGTCGGTGGTTGGGTTTTTTCTCCATGTTTTCTCGAGAGTACGGCATAGCTTCTTGGATTTCTTAAGGTTATCGTTGAACCAAGGGGCTTTTTTGCTGTCCTGTTTGGTGTGATGGATTTTCAAGGGTGCTAATTCATCAGCGCTGTGAGTGATCCATTGTTTGAGTTTGGTGGCGGCTTGGTTTGGGTCCGATGAGAGGGCGGGTGGGTTTTGGTTGAGCGATGAGAGGAGTTGGTCGGTGGTGATTTTGTTCCAGTTTCTTCGAGGAATAGGTTGTGGAGGGTTGTGGGTCGAGGTGGTTTTGTAGCTGAAGTGAACGCAACTGTGGTCCGTCCAAAGGAGAGCTGTGGTACGATCAAAGGAAATGTATTTGCTGGAAGTGAAGATTGGGTCGAGTGTATGTCCGGCTACATGGGTGGGGGTGTCAACAAGTTGTTTGAGTCCGAGATTGGCCAGGTTGTCAAGGAGGGTGGTGGTGTTGCTGTCGTTTTTCTTTTCCAGGTGGAAGTTGAGGTCTCCTAGTAAAATGTAGTTCTCGGAGGCGAGGGCATGTGGGCTAATGAAGTCAGTGATGTCTTCGCTGAATTGTTTACGGGTTCCTGGGGGCCTGTAGATGAGGGTGCCTCTAAGTGTGGTCCTAGGGTCGGTGTGGATCTGGTAGTGGAGGTGTTCGGCGGTTGCAAGGTTATCGTCGAAACTGGTCGTGATTTTGATGGTGTTCTTATGGACGATGGCGATGCCTCCTCCTGTTTGATTGGTGCGGTCTTTTCGGGTGATCTTGTAGGTGTCCGGGATGGCTATGGCGATGTCGGGTGTTGATGATGCGTTCATCCAGGTGTCGAGTAGGTCCCAGAGTTCAGTTGCGTGTCTGTGGACTGAGCAGGTGTTCAGCAGGATGCACTTCAGGTGGTTAGAGTCGGAGCTGTGATTGGAGTTGGTGGATGTGGTATGGATCTTGATGCTGGTAAATTTGCAGGAGTGGCAGGCGAAAGGACCGTGGGTACGTCCCGGGGCAGCTTCAAAACATTGTGGTGTGCGTTTGGGGTTAAGGGCTAGGAGGGACGAGGCATCATACGTTAAGCGGGAGGAGTGGGGGTCGCGGCAGCTAGAGGGTCTGGCGCTGGGCGCGGTCTAGGCGCGGACGGGCGCAGACGGGCTTACCTTAGGCGCACCTTCGGCGCGACTGGGGCGCGACCGCTGCACGTAAACGCTGTGCGCAAAAGCATGTGTCATATATGGATGGTGGAGGGGGCGGGGGCGAGGGAGGGTCAGCTGGGAGGCAGAAGCGGGGAGGAGACACGGGCCAGGAGTGGACACAACAACAACAAAATGGCTGCTTTAAACAGAAAGCGAAACGGGGCACAGCCGAGGACCAGCAATTAATACAATAGCAGGCTACGGCAATTTAAATTCCAACAATGCAGCGCTAACGTGCACAAAAGCTAATCAGCTGGTACAATTTCTATTTTTTCAATAAGCAGGCTATGTTAGTATTAATTTGGCAATGCGGCGCAGGTGGGCACTAATAGAGCTTTGCGGGCTACGATACCAGGCGCTGTGTGAATGCGCGCGGTGACGGGTCCAGCAGGGTAGCAGGCAGCAATGAGGCACACGATCAGGCAGCAAGTACGGGAGCGTGGGTGAGCGACTGCTTCGGGGCAAGCCCAGGTGGTCACAGCGCTAGGAGGGAAGGAGGGATGAGCTTACTCTGTCTGTGGGAGGGAGGGTCAGCTGGGAGGCGGGAGCGGGGAGGAGACACGGGCCAGGAGTGGACACAACAACAACAAAATGGCTGCTTTAAACAGAAAGCGAAACGGGGCACAGCCGAGGACCGGCAATTAATACAATAGCAGGCTACGGCAATTTAAATTCCAACAATGCAGCGCTAACGTGCACAAAAGCTAATCAGCTGGTACAATTTCTATTTTTTCAATAAGCAGGCTACGCTAGTATTAAATTGGCAATGCGGCGCAGGTGGGCACTAATAGCGCTTTGCAGGCTACGATACCAGGCGCTGTGCGAATGCGCGCGGTCACGGGTCCAGCAGGGTAGCAGGCAGCAATGAGGCACACGATCAGGCAGCAAGTACGGGAGCGTGGGTGAGCGACCGCTTCGGGGCAAGCCCACAGAGGCTGAAGAAAGTGTATTGCAAAAAGGCTTATCTTTTGTCCCCACAAAAAATACAGATTTTGTTCAACTGAAGTCAGAGGTCATAGAATTCTGTAGAAGATCCGTTTAAGTACTTACTTCTCTGAAAATGCAACAGCAGCAAATACAGAAGTCACAGGACTTAGGAAGAAGTCCACATTCTGTCCACCTGCCAACAAAATACCCAAAGAAGTATTAACCTTTGAAAAAACAGTTCTTTCAGCTATTTCCGATATGGAAAAGACAAAGAAGTTTGTAAAACATAACATTTCCAAATCACAAAAGGCTGCAATCATGGATCTCAAAAATGATTCATCAATTGTATTAAAACTAGCAGATAAAGGGGACTCAATTGTAATTTGGAGCACCCCAGACTACACTGCTGAAGTGACGAGACAGTTGAAAATTCAAAAGTGCTGTCGCAAAATTAACAAAGATCCAACAATGGAACTTCAGGGAGAATTATTAAACATCTTGAAAGAAGGATATGACCAAGGCATTTTGGGGAAAGAAAGAGTTTGAATATTTATACCATAAACACCCTAGGATTCCGGTCGTATACGTTCTTCCAAAGATTCACAAAAATTAAACCCAACCTCCAGGTAGATCAATAGTATCGGGATGCGATTCCTTACCGGAGCCAATTTCAAAGTACGTGGATCATTTTTTAAAACCATTCCTGAAAGACGTCCTATCCTATCTTCGTGATACGACAGATTTTATCAACAAAGTCGAATCAATGAATTTTGAGACAGGAAGTCACATCCTTTTTACTCTCGATGTAGTTTCGCTCTACACCTAGATACCACAGGATGACGGGCTAGCTAGATTTTTACTTCCAAATGAAAGGAGTAGCAATGGTTTGTCCTTTTGCCTCTGAGCTGTCAGTTTTATACATGGCCAAACTTGAAGAAAAGTTCATTTATAATAGCAACCCATTTTTAGAACGTATTTCTAATTGGGTTCGCTATAAAGATAACATATTCCTGGTATGGACCGGAAATGATCAACATTTGCTCCAATTTCATGGATCTCTAAATGCAAGGTCAGCTGATATTAAATTCAGCTTGAATTATGCCATGGAAAGAATGGCCTTTATGGATGTAGAGGTTTATTCCTCAGAATACAGGCTGGTAACAACTCTTTACAAAAAGTCAACTGATAGAAATAAAGCACTACATTTCACAAGCAACCATCCACGCAGTTTACGGGAAAATCTACCCTTTGGTTGATTTCTAAGGATCAAGCGTAATTGCTCCTTTAAGGATGAGTACATGTGCCATGCCAACAAATTGTTGGAAAGATTAATGGACCGAGGGTATCCTAAAAAGCTTCAGAAAAATGCCATGAAAAGAGCATAGTAGACACCACGTGAGACTCTACTGCATAAGAAAGATAAACCACCAACAGACAAAGTTGTTTGCGTGACAACCTTTTGCCCCAATTCCAATTTATTGAAAAAAAACATAAATCAGAATTGCCATTTGATTGAAAATCTTGACCCATCATTCGCAACATACCCGCTGTTTGCTTTGAAAAAAAAGGAGCATTTCAAACCAAATAGTACGGGCTGCATTACCAAGAATTCCACTAAAGAATACCCTACGTGACCAAATGGGGTTACCTCTAATTGTAGGACACCACAAATGTGGAACTTGTACTTGCTGTGATAAATTATTGAAGGTGGTCTGTTTTCCCATAAAATTAGAAATTGGAAACATAAGGCTTACACCATTTGTAAGACCAAAAATGTAGTTTATGGCATTTTATGCCCTTGCCCTAAACTATACATTGGCAAAACTAATCAAGAGGTTCGCCACAGGATTACCCCACATAAATCAAGAATCAAGAAAAATGTACAGTCAGCTCCATTGGTTACCCATTGGAAGAGCAACAACATCCAAGAAAAGGATTTGACATGAACAATAATTTCTAAAGTCGAACAAAACCCTCGAGGAGGTGATTTAGATCAAAAATTGATCCAACGAGAAGCTTTGCTTATAGTAAAATTCAATACAGCTGTATGCGGCCTGAATGAATGAATTATCAGAAATGTGTAGATTGTAAGAACAGATGTCACCCGTATCCGCGATTTGAACACAGCCCTTGAGGGCAAGATGTGATTTTCCCAATTGACATAAAAATATGGATAGCGAGCTATGAGCAGATGAACACTCCCGTTTGATTACATCGGAACATCTAACTAATAAAGTTCATTGGTTTCAAACTTTGAGTCGAGAATTATATTTCCCACAATTCGACCGCAGTCCAGCTATCCACTTTGTTTCCGCGCACCATGAAGTATAAAAACGCAGAAGCCGGAAGAGATCGGAGCAGCAACACCTCCGACTGCGATTGATTCCAGGCATTTGAATAAGGAGCATGAAGTAGCTACAATCACGAAAGGTAAGAGAAGACCTCTTACGGTCATGTAACGGAACCATTGTGGTTCAAAGGTGGTGTACAACTGAATGGGAGTTAGGGGTTAGAGAACCCAACAGGAAGCCATCTCTGGTCTATTGCACGGTTGAGGGAGGAGTGTAATCTTTAAGGCTAATTTCTTGTCTACACCAAGTGCAACATAGTAACATAAAGTATAATTTTTTAGATACAGCTTGTTCTTCAAAGTGGAAGAAAACAGTCCACGGATATAAAATGAATCTTTAAGGTACGTCAGAACTACCATTATAGACCTCATAAAAAATCAGGAAAGCCAGTCGACCAAAGCACTGACTGCACGTCTTTTTTAAATCGTAGGCGTGCCTTTTTTCACCACTACCAATCATGAATACAGACAGGTCCTTCGGACAATGAGTACTTTCCTAAAAATCCCTTTTTAAAAATACTTTCTACCATGTATTACTCACTGTGGACGTGACAAAACAATCCTCAGACTTTGTTTTCTTTCACTATCTGTTTTATGTTTGGTCTCCTAAATTAGAACTCAAGAGAGAACTCCTAACTGATCCTAGAGCGAGAGCAGCTGATCTCGTAGAATAGGTAAGCAAGCTGCATTGAAACTGATCTTCCTGAAGGAGTGCAGTCTTTTGACTGGACATTTTTTAAAGTTTCTTTTAGTTTTCCCCTACTTTTTAGTGTCTGGTCCTGAAGAGAACCCCTGTTAAATCGCAATTTACAAATGTGAACATCACCGGCGCCATCTTGCCTAACAAGAGCCATTGTTCGCACGTAAACGGCATCCATTTTAGGTGCCGCGGCCATCTCGCGCTTTGCAAGTCACCCACGATTCACCCTGACCTCGCAACCATCCCCGGTGCCCTGTTTCAGCATGACCAAATGCACTAAGGTCATAAAACTTTGTCCTCGTGACAAGACCCTGGAGCCACTTCCCACCCTAAACACGTTTGTCCTTTCATCCTCCAGGCCCTTCTGATAACTCCCAACTGCACCTGGACACTCGATCCAGTCCCAGGCTATAAACCAAGCCCTGCGGACGTAGTTTATATCCCCCACACAGCAGGACTTGTTGCACAAACAGAAATGCTTGATCTTATCACTTGCATAACCCTAAGATATGACCGATCACACACATTTACTGATCCTGTCGGAATGTCCAGCTGCGAGATATCAATCACTAATTAAGACCCGGGTGGGGGACGACAAACTGTTGGGACTATGTGAGAACCGGCTGGGGGCGGGAATTCCTAGGATGTTTGACCACCAATAAAGTTACTGTAAACTGTATAAAAAGGGGAGCAGCGAAGAAGTTGTTAGAACACCTCCTGAAGACATCCCTTGTGTCAGACCTGATGTGTTCTCCTCTGGAGCAATAAACCTGTTCTTGCTTTCCAGTTACCAGCGCCTGCCTCTTTATTTTGGTAACTATCGATATTTGGAATTAGAGACGTCTTGCGCCAAACATCATTGGCATTCATTAGAGATTGGCTGTTTTTCCACACCCCCAGCCAGTAATTGTGGGGTTTGAAACGCGTCTACCCTGTTGTTGTTTTGTAAAAACAAGTGTGATTAAAAACATGACTTTTCTGCCTGCCTGGTTGGATAACTATGTAAATAATGTGCAATAATTGGTGCATTGCAGGGATTGTTTTTGAAAAGAACCCACACTGTTTTTGGTTTGCTCAAATTGATAAGCTCTTGTTAAAAAGTGTTCAAATGAAGGGCTACCCTGCTTGATCAAAGGTTGTTTTGTTATATGTTACATGTTTTGTCCTAGTCATGTCTATGAGTCATTCATATTGATGTTGTCTATATATGTTGTATTGACCTTAATTCATTGACAGTTTTGTTAGGTCATAAGATGTTTTTCTGGTGTGTTGCGTACAAATTTGGAATTAGGATATATGTAATTCTTGAATGATGAATGGAAAAATAAAATCGAAATAGGGTGACATTGATTTGTTTTTTTTTGTACCCTTTAGATTTGTTCTTGAAGGAATTATCAGTATAGGCAAGGCGATAGTTTTGTTGATATGAGGCTCAGCCTTACTGATTAGAGGCAAACCCTCCATTGTTAGAGACATTTAGAAAAACAGCATTTTTCTACTCTTAGCCTTGTGTGCCTGCAACGTGTCTCCTATACGCGTATGGGTTGGGTGGCAGCTGGACTTTGTGCATTCCCTTTAGACAGCCACACACAAAGGGAGCTTAGGTGTGACTGAGTGGCCATCCACATCCTGATAGGCCATCTTGGGCAGGATGGGAGAGAGTAGCTGACACTTACACCTGAAAAGGCTGTGTCCTGTCACCACACAAATGACTTCATACCTCCATGGAGTGAGTCTGGAGCCAGAGCTGTAAGGGAGGACCTCTGTGCACTCCAAATTCCCTCTTTGAAGTCTCTTCCACTTCAAAGGCACAACTGGGTATACGTACTGGGGCTCTGACCCCACCAAATGACATACTACTGGACCTGTGAAGAATCCCCGCCAAGAGGAAAGACTGCTTTGCTGCTACAAGGACTGCCCCTCTGCTGGACTGCAGCTCTTGAAGAACTGCTTTTTCTGCTGTAATTTTATGCTGCCATGCTGCCTTCTACTCTTTTCCTTGCTGAGGAAGGACTGAACCCAGAGTTAGTCCCTCCAACGGCAAGCTGGCTTGGCCCCTGTTCTAAGTCTCAGGGACATCATGTACTACTCATCCACCAGCAACAGCACCTGGACTTTGCTCCAACTGTTGCCCTGCCAAGTGGTGTCCATCCAGTCCTGCACACTTGGAAGTGGGTATAAATGGCTGCAACTGTTAAAAATCCATGGATCAACAACGTTGCACTGATCGGAACCGGCGCATCTCCCTTGACACCAATGCATTGCTGCTGCTGCACGGACCACAGATTTTGCATTGCAGATTACGCTGTGCATCACCTCCAGTTCCTGACACATCACCTACATCCTGTGGGTTGATGATCATGCATCGCTGATTTGCACGGCTTGACAATGATGCTTCACCTTTGATCCAGCAGTTCAAAACAGACCCTTAGTTTTTTGCATCTCGACTCTGTTGACAACACATCCCAGATACTTTTGAGCAGGCCAAGGATGGTCCTTGTATTCCACCTGCACTTCAATGCAGTCAGCCAGAACTTTTGGATTTACCTAGTTCAAGCATGACCAGATGTCTCCGGTTAGCCCTTAAAGCTTTTAAGCACTACATTTTCAGTTATTCTGTAAAAATTCTGATCTTGTTTTGTTCATAAAAACATAAGCTATTTTGCTAAACTGGTGTAGTGTCTTTTTATGATGTTTTCACTGTGTTAGTGTTTGAAGTGTTGCACAAATACTTTACACATTGCCTCAAGTTAAGCCTGCCTGCTCTGTGCCAAGCTACCAGAGGGTGAGCAAAGGCTAACTCATGTTGTGTATATGACGTACCCTGACTAGGATTGTGGTTCCTACTTGGTCAGGGTACATACCTCTGTAAACCAGAAACACAATTTCTAACAGGTACTTTATGTTATATGTATTTGTAAATCTAACTATCACCCATGGGGGTATCCTGCTCTGAGCAGAGGTGTATACCTAGCCCTGCATAAGGTAGGTTGGTTCATTGAAAAGCATGGTCTTCAGCTTCTTCTTGAATTCTAGAAGAGAGGAGTAGGCTCTGATGTGGAGTTGGGGGTCGCTCCATGCTTTAGGAGCTTTGTAAGAGATCACCCATCCTCCTGTTCTGTGTAAGCAAGAAAGGTGTGTGAGTGGGAGTCCTGTGGAGCGGATGTGTCTGGGTGGTTGGTGGAAGGACATGCAACTGTTTAGGTAGGTGGAACCAGAATTGTGTGGTGTCCTGAATGTGTGTTTGAGGAGTTTGAATTGAGCATGTTTGTGTATCGGGAGCCAGTGTAGTTTCCTGAGGTGTGGAGTGATGTGAGCTCTGTGTAGGAGGTTGAGGGTGAGTCTAGCTGCCGAGTTCTGGAGGGTTTGTAGACTTCTAGTGAGTTGCTTGGTGATCCCAGCATAGAGGTTGTTCCCATAGTCCAACCTGCTGGTGATTTGGGCGTTTTAAAAGTGTTGGAAGCCATGTGAAGATCTTCCTAAGCATCAGAAAAGCAGGATGTTGTGACAGAATTGACTTGTCCAGTCATGTCCAGTTATTATTATTATTATGTTTCTTATATAGCGCCTGAATCGACCCCCGAAGGGGTATCTCCGCGCTTGCCTTGGGAACCCGTCCTGGCTTTTCCCTGTGAGATAGCCCCTACAGGGCATCCCCAAGGTTAAAGCCAGGCATCCCGCTGCGGGGGGGCCGTTGTGGAGATTAAGCAAGCTTAATGCCCAGAGTTGCAGAGTGTGAACCCATGATTCGGTCAGGCACCGAAGCGAGAATTATCGAGTCCATGGACATTTGAGCTCAAGACCCTGCCGCGTTGGGAATTGAACCCTGGTCCCGGGTCTGACCTCTGCTTCAGGGTCTGCCTGCTCTAACCAGTGAGCCACACTTCTCCACTGTTTGCTGTTGATGATTATTCAGAGGGTCCAGGAATGGGTTCTGGGTGTGAGAATGTGTCGGGGTCATTGGAGGCGTTGAGGATGGGTTTTAGTGCTTCGCTGATCGGTAGGAGTTCCTTAATGGTAGGGTCAAAAGTCAGATGAGACCCCAAGTGGATGATCTTCATGGTTGCAGCAATTTCAACATTGGTGACGCAGGCCACAAGTTCAGGGTTTGTTCAACGGTCGTGAAGGGAAATTGAATTGCAATAGTGATGGGATCTGTTTGAGGTATGAACGTGCAGTATATGGACGTAATTTTGTTACAGAAGAATTTCAAGAGCTTGTTACAAAGGTTTTGTAATGGGGTGATGTTGCTGGAGGCGGCAGGAGCTGTAGTGAAATCTTTGATGATGGTGAAGATGTTGTTGCTGTTGCTAGTGCTGGCAGTGATGCGATCTGGAAGAGCTGTGCAATTGGTGTTCTGTATCTGCTGGTGGTTGCATCATAGGGCTGATTTGAAAATGTTGTTTTTAGCGGTGTCTTGACTTATTCTCCATTTGCCCTCCAGTTACTTGCAGTGGCATTTCATCAGCCTGCGTTCCTCTATGAACCAGCTGGTCTGTGGTCGGGCTATTGAGGTTGGGTTATACTTGAGGGTAGCCAGCGTGTTGGAGCATGTGGTGATGAAGCTGTTGAGGTTCTTAATGAAATTCAGCAAGTTGCAAGTGTCCTTATACCAGTGCTGGGAGAGGGCAGAAGCCCACTCCTCTTCTGAGAAGCCTTTTCAGCTGTTGAAGGCAGTTCCGGTAGTGGAAGGTTTGTGATGGTGCAGGATAGGTATGCTGAAACTGATGAGGGCGTGGTCAGTCTAAGCATAGTTGCTGGCTTGTTGACTGTGATGTTGCTGATTGAAGAGAAAATCGGGTCCAATCTGAGTGGCTGCTTTTGTTAACATGCTGGGTGAGGCCAAGGGTTTTGAGGTTTTCTACAATGGCCGTAGATGCTGGGTTGGTGCAATCTTCTAGGTTAAAGTTAAGGTCTCAGAGGAGTAGAAAGGTGCTGGTGTTAATGATGAGGGGGGTGACGAAGTCAGTAATGTCGCTGGTAAAACTGGTGCAGGATCCTGGTGGACAGTATACCAAGGTTCCGCCAATGAGAAATTGTCTGTAATGTGCATTTTCAACATGAGATGCTCCATGCAACTGGTGGGGGTTTCTGTGTAGGTGGTGCAGTTGATGCTATCTTTGAAAATAATGGCAACTCCACCTCCTGGCTTGAGCCGATGGTCTTGCCTAACGATCATTTAGCCAGCGGGCATAGCTATTGCAAAATTGGGTACCTAGGTTGGGTTAGCCAAGTTTTCGTGAAAAAGGGCAGCTTGCAAGGGTGGTCATGCAGTAGGTCCCAAATCTCTGTGGCATGTTTGGTACGTGAGCAAGTTTTGAGGATCACGCATGCAAGTGTGGAGTTTTGTTTGGGTGGTGCTTGGTCTGTGTGAGCGGGTGGCTGGTTTGTGTGAGTGTGAGTGAGTAGGGTGCTCTTTGTGCTGGAGTGGTGGGTGTAGGAGAATGCATGAGACTTCGTAGAATTCGCATGTGAATGCTCCTTTCATGTTGTGTGGTGCGGTGTGGCTGCAGTGTGATTAGCAGTGGCCGGGGTTAAGAGCAAGGAAGAGCACAGCTGGGTATCAGTGTGTACGGTGGAGAAGCAGGGATTCTGGAGCTGGGTGCGGTCCAGGCTGAGTGCATCCGCTGCACGTCCCCACTACAGCCACCAGTAATGAGTTCTGGGAGGAAGGAGGAGCCCAGGGTACAGTAGGTGAGAATCCAATGATGTCACTTCAGAGCAGATGAACGCTGAGAAATACAGTGATGTTACTTCCTATGCAGGTGGGCATAATATTACACAATTCAGTTGATTTAGGAAGCTCATATTTGTACCCTGTTTTCATGGTTGCACATTGTGCTATTCTGCCGCTGGATGACTCTCTCCTTATCTCTCCAAACTGCAATAAGTTGTAAAGTTTACTTTGCAAGTCTAAAACACTGTTTTGATAGAACCTTTTATGCCATGCATCTTCTTACTTTGTAGTCACAATAAGAAAGGAAGTGTGCTCACTGGGTGAAAGTTGCTTAGACATTTGGGATCAGATCATTCTTTAGGAGCAGGGTGACTTGCCATATTTTAAGGCAGTTTGGAACTTCTATTTGAGACAAAGATAAGTTGGTCAGGCTTGCCCAGTATGGGTTGAGGTGACTGCTGATTTCATTTAATCTCAAGTAAGAAATTTGATTAATAAAGTAAGACAAATGTGTGGTATCTAAATTGTTGAATTTTTTTTTTTTCCTTGCTTCCTTTGAAAGTGTTCCAGGACATACTTCTCTGTTCTGTTCTTAATATAGGATAAGCTTTTGTTTTATGTGAAGGGTAGGGAAAACTTTAACTTACACATTTTCTCAATGAAGAAATTTGAAAATTCTTCACATCTTTCATTTGATTTATTGATATCCAGCAACGGGATGGCCTTGTTAGATCTTTTAGGAGGTTTCTTACTTTGACCAATTGATATCTGAATAGTTAGGCTTGTGCCTTGAAGATGTCATTCTTGCATTTCTTTCCTCTTGATGCGTAGACTGGTCAGGCTTAGAGTTCATTCATTTTTTATGCCAAACCTTTTCCAAGGCTCTGACTTTCTTTGCGTGATAATTCTGCTGGCTGTTTGGATCACCAGATACACATCTTATATACTAAGCATTGCCTTGCATGCTCAGGAATAGTCTCAAATATGCTACCACAGTCTTATACGTCAAGACACTGTCATTGTATATATACAAGTACTGATCCTAATGCCCAGGTGCAGCCTTGAAGCCTTGAAGGCCCAGGGGTATACTGATTTCACATGTATAACAATAAAGTCCCATGTACAGTTTCATATGCCAATTTACATTCTAACATGCTGAGGTACTGCCATCATAACACTGGGTAAATCATCTGCTAGTGGTGATTTACTCTTCTCAGGCATTCACTTAGCACAGCCATTGTATGCCATGATGCACTTCTCATGCATCACATCATATGTCAGGAATTTTTCTCTTATGCATCCACGGCCGGTAGTGGGAGTACATGCAGGGCGGTGATTTGGGGAGGGGAGGGTAAGGGTGGGGGGTAGTAATGTATGGATTACTGAGTTTTACAGGTAAGTAAACATTTAAATAAATGAAACCAATTTTGTTGCGCGCACTGCATCGCATTTGGGGATGCAGTGCACTTAACAAAATTCGTTTTATTTATTTAAATGTTTACTTACCTGTAAAACTCCATAATCCATACATTACTACCTCCCACGCTGCCCCTCCCCACTTCACCGCTCTGCAGGTACTCCCACTGCTGGCCGCGGCTGCTCATATGCCCACAGAAAGGCATCTCATGTCAGCGCTTAGGTACAGCCTCATATGTCCAAGTGCAGCTATTACATTTTATTTGTAGCCTCAAATATTCTTTTGTAGCCCTCACATGCCAGGTACAATTTCCCATGTTTAGCTATGCCCACTCCTTGTCAAGTGGATTCTCCAATGTTCAGGTATTGCCTTCTTGGGCAGGTTCAACATTTTTGCCACTCTATAGCCAAAATATTTCCAGACACAATGTCATATGCCCAATTTCAACCTCCACAGGCCATACAATGTATCAGATGTCTGACAATCCTCATCCTAGACCAGATTAAGGCACAAATGACTAGGAGTGTCCTCAAAAGTCCATCTACAGTCATACCTGCATAGGAAGAACTTAGAATGCCGAGAGACATCCAAGCAGGTCCAGGTAATCTCGTTATATGCCTAAGTAAATAAATATAAAATAAGTCCAGTTGCAATCTAATAGCAACGTTAAATTGGGCAGTAGGTAATAATAATATGTTATTTTAAACTGTTGTGATGTGGTAGAAATGCTAAATGAATTACCATATAAACAATCCAATAATATCAATAATCCAAATATAACCAGAATGAGCCTTGCATCCCAAAGGACAATCGCCTTAAACCATCTACACTACCATAAGTGAAGGCATTGCCAACATATGTTAGATGCTGGCTGCCATTAGGTGCCAGGCCCCTTCGATGCTGATGACGGCTGGGAGCCGTCATGGCATACAGTGCACGTGTGCTGATGACGGCTCCCAGCCGTCATGACCACGCCTGCGATCGGAATGTGCCACACAGGAGCGGAATTCCGGCCGCGGGCAAGGGGTTAACATACTTAGATATTATTTTTATTTTATGTCAGTTGTAGTATTATAACCCATGCTACTGACATAATATGTTAGGTGCAAATTTATATTCCTAGCTTAAGTCATCATACTCCCAGATACTGTTTCATGTAAGTAGGTGCAACCTTATATAACAAGGCATGGTCTTATGTGAGTTGGCACAGCCTCATATGCTCACAAGCAGCTATGAAATGGCAGCTACAGCTCCATTTTGCCAACTATGTTGTGGAAAGTTACAGAAATCATATGACAAGAACTAACATTGTATTCTAGATGTAGTACCTTATATGCTAGGAATCAGGGCAGTCATGGAGAGGCAAAGGAGAGAGAGGGAGACATTGCGAGACAGTAACAGGGAGCCAAAGAATGAGAGAGAAGGAGTAGCCAAAGCCATTGAAGAAGTCTAGCCATGACACACTGGGGATGTGATTGGATGCTGCCACATGAGAATTTTAATTAGTGTGTTACAGGATGCTAGAGCACTAACTAGATGTATTAAATAATGATTGCAATATTTTATTCCAAGTCTATTTGTGCAACAACTGTTCCATTATGGCCAATTCATGCTACCATTGTAGACATTATGGTAATAAGGTAGCAGCACATCGCACTTGTGCCCCACACCGCTGCTGTATGTGGTGATAAAGACAAATAAGGGTTCACGTATGTCCCGAGGGGAGCAGATACCGTGAGTGGCACTAAAGTCACCACCACAACTAGGGTGGCAGTTAAGTTAACACAACACAACTATTCAGCAGCATAATATCCAATATTCAGATTGCTTATTTTGATTTCGACTGAGAAATGACACCATTTGATGGAGTCTACTTCTTGTAAATTGTTCTTTTGCTATTCATTGACCTCATGAATTTACAACAAATATACTTAGCAACTGACTAATTTTGCAGCTATATTGTGACCAAATGAGAAGATCCAGTGCTGGTCTACTGTAGTTTATGGCATATTTCTATCTGTGTTAGTCTACCAAAGTTGGTAGATCATGGTAGCTGCTTTGCTGCAGTTGATGGCTAGTCTCGTAAAGTCTCTACAGGGTTTCATACTGTAGTGTTTGTTACAAGATATTAGGTAAGCATGGTCCTTATTCTATGAATATGTTGCTCATATGAACCCTGGAAGGAGGAACGTTTGAAAGAACTGGACCAGGGTACGGTTCCCAACGGCAGTAGATCTCCACCAGTTGACCCAATGGAATGGCTACCTGATCGTGGAGTGATTAACATTCCAGCGAAAGGAAGTAGTCTTTAGAAGCAATGCCACTGGATTGCAGACTCTTGTTATGAACCCATTGAGAAGTTTTATAAGTCCATGCTATGTGCAAATATCAAGTTCTAAATGTTGGTAGGTTGCATCGAAGATCAAATTCACATGGCGCGACCCAGCAATTCTGGCAAAGGGAGTCACTGTTATTCCATCCGCAGGTAATTACTGATTAACATAAGTTATGCCGGAGCACATCGGCTTATGTTACCTTACCTGTTTTGTTCTGTTCAATCATACCCTTACTTGAGCCATTTATATAAACATCTGTGTCATCAGCAGTTTTAATGGATAACGGAGTTAGTCTCCCAGTTGCAAAGCACGTAAAGATTGTAGAGAAGCCAAAATAGCTGTCTTAGACAGACTGCAGTGAAAACAAGGTGTTGCTCTGATTTCCAAGTCACCAATTTTTAGATACCAAATTCACAATAGATCCTTAACAAAAAACTGGCTTGCAAAGAGCATAATTAGGTTCCACTGCAGCAGACCATCTTGCTGCATGACAATAAAGAATTCTTGAAGATGGTTACAGATAGCCCTTATTCCATTCCCATAGCCCTAAAATTGATATTCCACAAATCTTCTGTTTCAGCTAGTTTTCATTTTTGTATTGTCATCCCTAGGATTGTAAATTTGGTTCTCCAGAACAAGATAGTTCTATTCCAACATAGAGCAATAGGTGTAGTTGCTTTGCATTTAATATAGAATAGGTCTTTAAAGCTCTCTGGGTTCGCAAAATGGACAGTCCCTAGCCTTGACTGAGTATCACTAGATATGTACACATCTAATATTGAGGTCTGGGCGCCATGTGTACTACAGTTAATTAATTCATGAATGCAACATGCTTCCCCATCACATTCTTGACTCTATGCACGAATGTTGCATTTTTCTACTAATAACTCACATGATCTTCCCTTAAAATACTACCTTATCTGTCTTATCAATTTCATCCCAAAAAATAATTTAACAAATTGCATAACTAGATCACTGAGCATGGTATGTTATGTTATAGAATGTTTTGTAGCGCGCTCTATTACTCGCGAGTATCCTGGCGCGTGAAGGTATGTGAGGAGAGCAGAAGCAGAAGGCGGTGGGAGCAGTTAGGTAGTTAAGTTAAACAAATTAGTTTTTAGGCCTTTCTTGAATTGGGCAATATTCTGAGATGCGCGGAGGTGGAAGGGGAGTGCATTCCAGGCTCTGGCTGCATTAACGGATATAGACTGGCCCCCCAGCCTAGCATACTTGAATCTAGGAAGGACCATCCTACACTGATTGGCTGATCTGAGGCAGCGATTAGGGACATACATAGAGAAGCGTTTTTCAGGTAAAGTGGCCCTAGCTCATGCGTCGCTCTGAAAGAGAGGACCAGCGATTTAAACAAAATACGCTGTGCCACCGGGAGCCAGTGAAGACTACACAGGTGGGAGCGGACGCTAGACCTCCTAGGAGTATTAAAGAGGAGTCTAGCTACCGCATTCTGAACCACCTGGAGTTTTTTGATCAGATTGATGGAAGGCCACTGAACAAAGCATTGGCGTAATCGAGCCTAGATAGAATGAGGGCACGCGCCACTGTCTCTTTAGCTTCCTTTGGAAGTAGAGGAAACCTGTAAGTTTTTTAATATGGTTCTCAAATTTTAAATTATCTCCGAACCAAATACCCAGATTCTTAGCCGGGCCTCCCATAGATTTGGGGCAGGGAATATCAGGTGGCCATAGATGATCTCTAAAGTTGCTGGGGAAGGTTCCAAAAAAGAGGACTTCAGACTTTTCCTCATTGCACTTTAACTGTGCAAGTGCGAGCCAGCGAAAAACAGAAGAGAGACAGAGCTGAACAGCTGACGTATCCAAATTGTCACCTGGCCAGGTAAACAGAAGTTGGGTATCGTCAGCGTAGGCAATTATTTTTGCCCCCAGATGCTCAGCTAAATAGATCAGAGGGGTCAGGTAAACATTAAAAAGCAAGGGTCTAGGTGTAAACCTAAGCGGAACTCCAGCAGAGAGTATTCTCGGCAAGGACGCATGTGGTGGCATCCAGACCTGCTGAGTCCTATTGTTCAGGAATGACGTCAGGTATGATGTTAGAGAAGCAACCTGGGAAGCAACCTGGGTTCCAGAAAGGTCCACCTATAACCAAGTGCAAGGTATATGGGTTTGTCTCGTTAAGCGGTTGGCAGAAAAGAAAATCTAGTAAGGCACACTACAGATGAGTTGAGGTATTATCTTATTTTTCATTTGACCTTTTCACAAACTAGTACCGGCAGAATAGAATGTCGTTTGAGACACTTGTATAAGCTGGGTGTTTAGGCAGGATTCTAGGGGTTGGCTTTCCCTTGGTTTCTGTTGTTCAAACCGATCTTTTCTTCTCCCTCTCTTTTCCAGGTGCTGTGTTGGACAGGATACACCCTTGAAAAAATCAGCAGAAAAATATGGTAACAAGTCGCAGCATTGGATAGTATTGGGTATTTCCTCCTTTTCTCCCCTAGTTCCTCCTTTCTTCCCAGTTTCTTAGAACATGAGAGCTTAGTCTTCTATCTCCATATATCTATTTAGGCCAACTAAGATGACAAATTCTCTTTGTTTTGCTACTTTTAGGGTTCTTTCATTTTCAACTCACAAAACAATTCTTATTAAACGTGTTGATAATAAGGGGGTTCAATTATCAAAAGTAAATTCTCTTGGTGAACACCATGCTTTCATCTAGTATCATAAAACAACACCTTAAAGGTCGTACAATCCTCTATACCAGTCTTAAAAAGGGACCAGCACGACAATTACTAATAATCAAATGTTAATATTAGTCATATCAGATAATTCATTCATATTCATAAAAAACATCAATGAAAATCAATTAAAACAAGTAAAAAAGTATTTTAACACAAACGAGGGAGACCACACATAAAACATGCACGTTTTTTATCAGCAATATGTAATTTGTAGGAATCAACAGAAAGTGCCTTATTTTGAGAGTTTCTTCAACATACAACAGTATGTTTTTCTGGATCAATTAGTAAGGATGAGGTACTCTCCAGCGCAGAACAGTGAGGATACTCCCATAATTAAGACCATGGGTCTTTTTTAGACCAGCGTCCAAGAAGGGGACAAATAATAAATCACAATCAAGGAAGGGGACAACACATGAGGATCCCCCCTCAACAAGAATTCCTGAAAACCATGAATCAAAAATATTGGCAATACATTTTTTTCCATAATTAATCAATCTAAAAGGAACCTGAAAAGGGATTTAGCTTTGCCCCTACTACTAATGTTAATAAATTTCCCTTGGAGAAGGACCTTAAAGCCGTTTTTAGAAAAATAAGACTTCTAAGAATTTTTGAGACTAGGGGATACACAAATGAAGAGAATATCTCAGGCCTTAAACCAAAATCCACGTTCACTCCCCTAATCCATCAGGTTAACAAAAATGTTGATACTTTTGAAAGGGTAGTGGAGTGTAAAGTGCATAAAGCAGTTGAGGAATCATTTCCAGACTCAAATAATATAAGCAGGGAACTTAGGGATGCGATCCTCTCCCTAAAAAATGATTGTACTTTCACTATCAAACCTGCAGATAAGGGAAGGGGTAGTGATTTTTTATACAGGCGATATTGTATTTATCTGAAATGGTTCCTCTGAACAGTTATAAGAGTTTCCAGAATGGTTAAATCTAGGTGACCCTAACTTAAAATTTACTGCACATTACAGTAATGACAAGTTTCATTTTTTGGATTTTGGAGGTGGAACTTTTTACCAAACCAACAAATAAGAATACCCTCCTACATTATACTAGTTACCACCCGAAGGCTCCAAAGGACAACATCCCATTTGGGCAATTCCTTCGTCACTAGAGGATTTTTATAAACACTCGGACACTCTAAAGATTCAAGTTAAGGATTGTGGCTACCCTAACAAACTGATTAAGCATGATTTTAAAAGAGCACGATTCTATGATTGGGATAGCATGCTGACGGATGCTGGCAAAAACAAAAAAAGAATCAGAACTTGAACAAATGTATTGTATTTGTCAGCCAATTTTCAGAAATCAGCAATTGGATTAAAATATTGTGAACTCAAATTGGAATATTTTAAACAATAAGTAATTAGAGAGGCACCTCTTTGATTTTAAACAGAACAATAACTTACAGAATGCACTAGTCCATACCTATATAGAGAAAAAATCCTTTCAACAAAATACTATCCTGGAGACAGGAGCTGTTGGAAACCATAAATGCGGCGGGTGCGCTATTTGCGCACATTGCATAGTGTAGAAAATGATCACATATAGTTGCCGAACATTGATAGCAAAAGATCTCAATAACTGTAGGATCAGAAACATTGTTTATTTTCTAATATGTCCTTGTGGCTTGGGATATGTGGGTGTGACAGCTCATTATCTGAGGGTGCGATTATTAAAGCACAATCCTGCACTCAAGACTAATAAAGAGAATGCCCCCCCTGGTGGAAAATGTTAAGAAAGCTGGACATAACCTTTATGGATATCCGGTGGTTTATTCTGGAAAAAATATTTGGAAAAATGTATGTATCGATGTTTGTATTTTTTAAGGATTCTGTACTGTTATTATGAATTTTATGGTTTACTTGCTGTAAAACCGAATAAAGTTTTATGAAATGAAATGAAATATTTGGAAACAAAAGAGGTGGTAATCTTTAATTGAAACTAAAAAATAGAGAGCAATGGTATATTTCCATCTTAGATACTGTGAGAAAAGGGTTAAATACAAAAGAAGACTGGATGAAATCAATCAAATAATTGACCTATAGTGCAGGATAAGTAACAGAACAATGCAGATAACCATAGAACGATTAAAATATATGAAAGGTTTTTTTTACTACAAAACTGCGCCAACCTTACTTCACTTTCTTCCTTTTTGAAAAAATTGCTTTTAAGAAAAGAAAACAATCCTTTTAAACATATATATATATATTTGGTTAAAATAGTATTAAACCCTATAGGGGATTTGAGGCACCCCTATAGGTTACATTTAAGTAAACACCAAGAGACATCCTATTGATAATAACAATAATTTGGTTAGAATGCCCTATGTGGGATTTGAGGCACTCCTACAAACTGTGCTTAAACAGACTTCAGGAGGCACCCAATTGATTGTAGCAATAATATCACTGTTATCAATGAGGAGAGAGTGAGTCTGAAGTCATACAGGCACCATTATTGTATCAGCCGGCGTTGAGCGGTTGCGTCAATCGGATGTTAACATAAGGATCTTTGTTTCCTGTTTTAAGTTTCCTCTTTTTTCGTCTATTTCTTTTATAGATTTTTTAACTATATATTAGAAAGGAACATTGTATACGTCTACCATACTCTCGATATGACGCAGGGTTTGATGCCATTGTAATCTGCATTTCCTGGTTCATGAACAGTTTACTCATAGACCTCTGGTCATGATACCACTTTGTCAGATGCTGTGATTTCATTTATATGAGAGTTACGTCTTTACCTATATTATGATGGAGACTTACCATATGAACTCTGTTTGAGATGGAAAGAAGACAGGACATATGCAGTAAGCACGCGAAGCCGTAGTAAGTAATCCATGGCAAATTTAAATCTTAAGGTTCGGACCGATACGTGGGCGGTTCACAAGCTTAACAGCTTTCGTGAGCTATTATTGATATTTAGGCTGTAGCAATATCTACTTGAGCCTGGCTATATTGTTTGGCTGCATGCACAGTACCTAGAATGATTTTTTGGAATCTATACTAGTGGTCTCTTTGTAAGCTGCCCTACAAGTGGACTTTTAAAATTCATAGATATTATATTTGTATACTCGATATTGGATCCGCCAAGTTGGATTCTTTAATCTTGGTGTTGTATTGATTTCACATTATTCAATGTACTATTTTTAGAGGTAGTACAAACTATGGGATTATCGTCGAACATGTAGACATAAATTAGTTGTCTTTCACTACCACAGTGTTTTTGATTATTCATTTGAATAGAAATACCGGCAGACATCTGGATCGTGGTGCTGGTATACAGTAATTGCAGGTGGAAGGCTTTTCAGCTCCCTGGCTACCATCCTAGAACTAGAAACTAGTACCCTACAACCCGGATCAGAGGTAGGTGACATCTTTGTTTCCTCTTTCCATCTAATGTAACGAGGGCTGGATATATAGTTGCAAGCCCGGTTGTCAGTTTTCTCCTTAAATAGAAGAATTCTGTCCTACTGTCAAGGAGTATCAGCTTTATTCACTGATTGATTATGATCTCTGAGATCCTACTATATATATCATATATTTGTCATGTCATTTTTATCAATAACATGTAAAATATGGCCTCATATGTGTAAGAGTACGAGTCCTTATACTATTCTTTTAGGGTCTTCTCTCATATGGAATTTGCTTCTCCTATAAAGCTTTGACTGACCAGCAGAGAATTCCCTATCAATATTTTTACCTACGACTACTGGAAAATTACTGCTATTCGAGCTGTAGTTTATAAGGTATGTTCAGTGAAGGTTGCTTCCTAATAGATTTTTTGGAAACATGTATAGATAGATTTGATACCTTTATTTTATTTTTACTCTTATTCAGGATTCAAACCTGTTTCTATAAATTAAAGAACTGTTTCCACAGAACCTCACCTTATTATGTATTAGGTGAGTTGATGACATTGCGATTTAAGACTGAATGAGTATGAATGTAGTGTTGGGCTGCTTGTTGGTGGTCTGTGTATTTCAGTTATGATGGGGCTCCACAGACAATTACTCTAATTATAGCTTAAAACAACTATAGAATCAAGGTTCTCCAGGTATGGATTCTGTTAACAATATGTATTGTTTGATTTGGAAAATTTAAACATTGAAATAAGATTGTTATTTGTCATGTTTTGATATGTATTATGTCCTAAATTAAATTTGGCCTGAATTGATATTTGTCTTATGTTTTTACACAGGAAAGATTTGTCCTGAAGAAGGTGGTTGTATTTTTCTTACCCACTGAAATGCCTCGACGCCTGCTGTTGATACATTTAAGGAACTCTCCAAACTACGCACTTTCTGTTGATTCCTACAAATTAACTCTTGCTGATGACAAATGTGTATGTCTATGTGTGGTCTCCCTTGTTTGTTTGAAAAGACATTTTACTTGTTTTTAATTGATTTTAATTGATGGTTTTTATGAAAAATGTGATGATTAGTAATTGTCGTGCTGGTCCCTTTGAAGACTGGTATAGAGGATCCTATGATCTTTAAGGTGTTGTTGTATGAGAATAGATGAATGCATGGTGTTTGACAAGAGAATTTACTTTTGATAATTGAATCATACTGGGAACCTTCAGCTAGATTCATCATTGTCCCGTTTTGCGAGTCCTTAATAGCGAATATTAAGGAATTGCTATTAAGGACTTGCAAAACGGGATTGATGTAGGAATCGCTAAATAAATTGCGATTCCTACACATTCCTTATTTGCGCAAATAAGGATGCGATTTCAAGGCTGCCAGGGGTGTCCAAAGGACACCCTGTAGCACCCCTGAAATGAAAATGTAGACTGATGTTTCGCACACACAAGTCCAAAGGAGATGTGTGTGTGTAACATACAACTGAGAAAAATGCACAAAAGTGCATTTTTCTCAGTTTTCGCTATTTACCACGAAGTCAGACTTCGCGGTTAATAGCGGCCAAAAATAGCGATTTTGCAATTTTTAAATGCTTCTTGAATTGCATTTAAGGAATCTCTAATTGAGATTCCTTAAATGCAATTATTCGCAAATATGCGATTTCTAAAAATGGGAGTTTTGCATTTGGGATGATGAATCCCAAATGCAAAAATAGCGCTCGCAAAGGGCCAGATTCTCAAAATCTGGCCCTTTGCGAGCCGTTTTCGGCTTGATGAATCTGGCCGCCTGTCTCTTGGATTAGTGGGGTCTCTCTCTTTGATATTCACAATATTAGGGAAGGACAAACAAATAAAAAATATGACAACTAAACAAACAAATTAAGGTTTAAATCTCAACCTATATTCTGAGTTACTTTTCTGTTCCTCAATATGAAGAATAAGGATAGTGTTTAGTTCTGGGTTTCAATGGACCATAATCCTATCTTATCTCACTAAGGGCCATATGTAGGTGGGCCAATACCTGTCGGTAAGGGTGAAATTCATTAAATTTCACCGTTACCGACCGGTATTTAGGCATTTGAAATGTAGGGAGGATTCGGTATTAAGGAATCGGTAAATACCTTAATTCCGATTCCTTATGGCCTTGCATTTAAGGAATCGGTTACTATGGTTCTATCCCACCATTTGATATAAAGTTCTCTTGGTTAGCCCACCTGGAATGCTCATATATTTATTGTGTTGTTCTTTATCTCTGCCACTGCCCCATCTGCCTAGCTTTCCAGTCTCCATTTTAAGCAGCCCAGATTTCCGACAATTATTATTCCTCTACTTAACGCCAGCCATCTGGACCCACTGCTGGCTTCAGCTGCCCTTGCCTACCGGTATACTATTATAGCTAGTACTGTATCATATAGTTAATGAAAATGTGGAATTATTAAGTCTTGCACTGATGTTAGTGGAATCTTTAAGCGCAGTAGAGACCATTAAAAGTCATGTAAATAAGTAAATAACAGTATCTTGAAAGGCAGTAAAGGCAGGGCAAGATCAATATATAGATGTGATAAAGCATTGGGTTTCCTTATTATTCCTCGTTTCTTGCATTCATTTTGAAGTGACAGCTTCAGCGGTGGGGGATTGGGTATTAAAAGTCTGAGGTGTGTTTCTCCTCCTGCAGTGGTAACAGTGAACAACAAACAGCATTCAGGCCACCACCCAAGACCTCTAGCTGCGGCAGCCAACTGGAATCTGCTCATGGAGAGGAGACGGCAGCCCTCGCAGGAGCTACTTGAAGCTCCTGGCGACATTCTTGCAACCGACCACAGAGACCCCACGCCCTGAGTTGCTTCTTCACGTCTTCTCATCTATTGCACTGTATACAAGTGGTAAGCTTCTGCAGCGGGCCTAGCATTGTCTGCAGTGCTCTGATGCCTCAGTGCGCTTCAGTGTGCCTTGGTGTCACTATTGGCAACTGCCCGGGGGAAGATGAAGTATGGAATCTGCTCCTGCAGAGGAGAAGGCAGCCCTCGCAGGAGCTACTTGAAGCTCCCAGTGGCATATTTGCTTCCTGCCACCTTATTGCCCTTTTCATCTCCCATTCACCACATTGAATGTCATTCTAGCAAGATTAAAAAACTGATGTCAAAGCATTGGTATATGGTACAACATGATAAAATACTTAAGGAATGGTTCATGGAAAAATCCTTGTTTGTGCACGCACAAATTAGAAATCTGAGAGCTATCATAATGTATGCAGTGAAGAAGCCAATGCCTTAATAGTGGGAGTTGCATCAGTGTGACTGATGGAAAAAAATGATATCTGTCTCTCCCCCTCACAGTCTGGGGCTGGGGAAAATAAACCTTACTTAAGGGTATTCTGATTGGTAAAGTAGTTCCATCATTTATACCATAAGGTGTACATGCAGACTGTATCATGATGGTCTAACTACAAGAAAAACAAAATTATGCTGGAAAGAGAATACATCGAATATTAGAATGCAAAGTGCTACATCATCACTGGGGAGACATTAAAAAGCAAAAATCACTCTTCTTTCATAATACTGATTTTAAGAAATATATAAAGTACAGTAGCTATCAGAGAAAGGTGATAGGATTGTTATTTTATGTAGACGTAAAAATTACTTTCATCCCACTTTAGTGGTTACCTAAAAAAAGCATTCACAGCCTATCGGATGGTCATGCATGTCTCGAAGGACTTACTTCCATCCTGGAAACACTCCCACCAGACGGAGCATTGTCGACTCTGTGGGTACAAAACTGAAACCCTAACCCACCTTTTCTGTTATTACCAAGCACTGACAGGACAGCGACGACGATATCTGAAATCCACTTTTAATGAGCTAAACTTTCGCTCCTGCAGACACGCAGTTACAAGCTGGCTGGGAGGTTCATCCACAATCCTGGCATGCCGAGGTGTCAAATTCATGGCCGAGGTGAGAAAATCCTTAGAACAATTTGAGCAGGGGGAACATTGATGCGGAGGGCCATCGGGGATACCTTTACCCCAGGGACCCAAACAGGGATCACAAACAGAGACTCTGAGACGGTCTGCGGAGTGCTCGTGGAAGTTGTTTTTAATTGTACTGTTTTCAATTGTATTAAGATCAAGAAGCCATAACCGCAGAAACATTTTATAACCTTGTACTGTTATTTTATCATGTGAATTTTGTAATAATTTTAATTAATTATGCAATAAATCTTTGACTATTGTCTCCTACTGAATTAATAAACTGGATATAACCATTAAACAACAGAAGGTTAAACTATAAATGTTTAATACAAGGAAATTGTTAAGATCTAGAAACCATTTGTTTGCAAGTAATACAGGAGATGTTGCAGTGCAAGCGTGGTAAAATGTTATTATTATATGCTTAATCTCCTTACAAGAATTTGAGTTTGTCTTTATTCGATCATAAATAATCATAAAAGACACATATAACAATACAAATAATTAAACTTCATGGTAGGTATTTTGTTTTAAAAAAACATATTAAACATATCCTCGTGGAATTCTGTTAAAATTCTAGGCCTATGTCAACAATAAAATGATCATAAATCCTTTCCTACTAAAAACAAATAAAAAAACATTATGTCTATTTACACAGGTTATGGCTAGACCTTCATTCTTATGAGCAGGATATATCAGAAAAGACTAAAACACAGTACACTCAACACAACCATGTTACGTAGAACCTTGCAAACAAATCCTTCTAAGGGCCCACGTCCAGCTCCAAGATTTAGCCATAGCAGTAACTATGACTTCACTAGTATCAGTTTTTAAGATACGCAAAGCCGTTTGACAAGATCTTGTTCCTATTATAGCACAAACCAGCTTAAGCCATTTATGACGAGGGCTCTTTTATGCAGGGCATACAAACAGAACATCTGGTAAGGTCTCTTCCTCACATGGGCAGAGGTGACATTTTGTTTCTTGATTGATCACCCCACTTTTTAGTAAAAGATTTTAGGGGGAGAGAGCCCACTCTTAATTGGTGATAGAGTTTCCTGTCACCAGGGCTCGTGATGGTATCCCAATAAGCCTCCAGCCTATATTCAATTTTGTGATCCAGAAAGAGACCTGTTAGGGAAGCACCATTAATCAGAGACTTTTGGCTGACCATGTCCCTGTATATGGCTTTAAAATGTATTTTTGAAGGGAAAGAATCCCTTCAGGGTCCTCCACAAATGGATGAGACCCATAGCCAATAGAGTGGCCTTAATCTTTTGTAACAATGTGATTTTGTTGGATTTATCAGCTTCTCTAATATACTTAACTGCTCGTGCATAAGGAGCTAACTCCGGGGTGGTCCATAGTCTTCGCCAATAGGCAAGAGGTCAGAAGCCCTCAGCCTCCTCAAAAGAAACACAACCCAAATCTGCAACTAAGGGTCTAAGAGGTGTGGATTGAGGAAGGCCGGTCAAGCCCTCAGAAACTTGTTCTGAGCTTGGACTAATGGAACTAGATTTTCGAAGCCCCAAATTTCAGCTCCATAAATAATAGAAGCTCTAACCTTCCCTTGGTAAATAGAGCTGGAGCAACTGGTTTGGTTTGGGATCGCCGGTGTTCTGTTAAGAGGGCCCCTGCTAGTTGGTTGCGCCTCAAGACCAACAGATCCATCTGTGCCTTTCAGTTCAACCTTTTGCCCATAGTAACGCCCAGATATGTAAAGGAGTCAGTTTGTTCCAGGTACGAATTATTAATTTCTACTCTAGCTTTCACATGTTTTTGTTTAGGCAAGACCATGAACTTGATCTTGTCAACATTGACTACAAGGTCGTGGTCTTTACAAAAAAGACTAAATCGGTCGAGGGCTCTTTGCAGACCAACTTGTGTTTTAGACAAAATTAGAATATCGTCTGCAAACAATAAAAGAGGAACCCTCGATCCTGCAAGAGTAGGAGCGTCCGTAGGATAATAGGTGTAGTATGAGATAACATTATTTATGAACAATGAGAAGAGGGTACGAGCGAGAACACGTCCCTGCCTAACTCCCTAGTTCACGGGGAAACGATCTGTTAGCTCACCCTGTTGACCCCATCAGACTTGGGCATAGGTAGATTCATGTAATTTTATGATGAAAAATAAGATCTCAGCGGGCATCCCTGATTCCTTAAGACTGTCTCATAGCTTGTTACGGGGGACTAGATCAAATGCAGATTTAAGATCTATAAATGCTGCATACAGGGTCCCTCCAACTAGGATCACTGTATTCCAGTATATTAACAAGAATGTAAAGACTTGGTCGATAGTGCTAACATGGGAATGAAATCCTGCTTGATAGGTGGAAGAATTTCGTTATCATCAATCCAAATATTAACCATGTATAGCACTAATCTGGCCACCAGCTTTTGCATCGTGTCTATAAGGCTTATGGGACGATAATTAGAAGGGTTGTCACGATCCCCCCTTTTTGTTAATGGGGATAATTTCAGCCCCATGCCAGGAGTCCGGAATGGGGGCGCCTCTGGCCAAGCCATTCGCAAAAATAAAAATATATCTGATCCAATTCTCCAGATCAGATTAGAATAAGTCGGCTAGGATACAATACGGGCCCGGGGCCCTGTCTGCAGTTACCCCATCAAGGGCAAGCTCAATGTCCACTAGGGTAAATGTTAGGGCTTGATCCTGGGCTACACAATAGTACTGCCGTGGGCTATTTGCAGTGGATAAAAATTGGGTCTGGTAGTGTGCAACTGAAGAACCGGGTTTTAGAATTCAGCGGCGCCAGAGGCACGTCCAAAGTTTTCGGGTTCACCGGTCTTAGAATGCAGAGACACGGGATACTTCTCGGTGACGTCAAAGACCAAGTTTATTGGCTGCAACCAGGAACAGAGGTCTATGAAGCACAACACAGGTGGTTCGTCAGAGACTGTACAGTTTTCGTATTGCGAGACATCGTCTTTTATGCTCAAAATCACATTCCTGACTAGCATCAATTACTTACGAACTGTCCAATCACACAGTGACATGTCAAAGGATATCGCATAACGACAAGCCCACTTTCAGTTGTCCAGCCCACCATAAATGACAAGGCAAAATCCAACATTCTTGCTCGGACAGGCTGGAAGAAACCCATAATAAAATTACCTCAACCCAAACCATAAATAGGCCATAAAAGAAGGAACAGAAACAGATGAGAAGCAAGATAGAAGGGTGTGTGCGTGTACCATAAACTCAGCAATGTCCTGCTCTTTGATCTCTATCTGACCAGCTGCCTAACAAGGAACTGGCTCAACAAGGTCAGCTTCGGGCAATGGAGTCAGTTTGTTCAGGTCACACAAAAGTCAGCTAATGGTGCACGTGTCCCAAAGACTCGCTCGGCCGCAGTCATCGGCCTATGTGAGGGCAACCACAAAATGGCTGCCGTGCACAAAATGGAACCCGGAGGTTCGAACGAAATCCCTAAATACACAGTGTATCCATCAATCGAACATGACAAAAACACTCGTACATACCGCACTCGTCATTTGCGGTCCGCTGATACCAAAATCGTCTTGATACGATGACCTTTATTGAACGGGTTCAGAATCACAGAACCTCAGACCCTCCTTTTGCCCTTACATAGGCAATAAACCCAAACTCATGTCAGTCTGAATCCAGGTCTATATTCATCAGATCATCAAGATGTTGCTGTAGCATCATCCTATTACTTAGCAGCTCTCTCTGGACAGGTCTCCTTGCACACGAAGTAGCACAAAGGCAACATATAGCAGGAGCACACTGTACGCAAAGACAGAACAGGAAAAGGATAGCTAAGATCATCCCAATAACCATCAGAATCTTCCATCCCCAGGTGGATAACAATCCCCCAAACCATCCCATTAACGACCAATCTCCTTCGTCCACATGTACAGACTCGGAGATCTTATGTAGCTTGGAAATGGCTTGGAAAACTGTCGGGGCGTTGTCTGGAATGAAAACGCAGCAGCTCGATTGAATCAATTTGCATACCCCTCCTCTATCTGCAAGTATGACATCTAACGCAACTCTGTTCTGAAGAGTCATAAGGCGATCTGACTGGAGCTCAGCAGTCAAGTTACTAAGGGCACCAGCAGTCTCAACTATGGTGGACTCAACCACTCTCGTCAGCTGTCGAATGTTCCTGCTGTTAGCCATAGGTCCCCAAAACGGCAGAAAACCCTTCAAGAAATCTCCTAATTCTTGTCCTGCAGTATCTTCCTTACTGAAGACACCTCTAACAACTCTCGTCTTGTGGTAATCTGCCGCAGCTGTATACGTAGGAGGCAACAGGAACGAAACAAAACATGTGCCCGAGAAATCCGGGGGCAACCATGTGTACGCTCTGTCATAGCAAATAAAATAGGTACCCTTAGCTGCTAAAAACGATGGGGAAGTCTGGGATGCAAAAACATACGTCTCAGTGCAAACACTCTTCCCTAACGGAGCTCTCGGATTCTTGCAATTACCTTGCAGACAATAATGACCCTGATGGGGTACAATCCAAATCGGAGAGGATCTTTTCGCTAGCTGGTTTACACTCAGACTAACTCCATATCCAGTAACTTTCCATCCAATATACGCTAGTGTCTCATCTCTCGGGATAGTCTCATAGGAACTAATTCCTCTAATCATATCCACTATACCCTTAACTAGAGCACTATTCTTTGGACTATCTTTCACAGAACGTAGGGGGTAAACTTCACGAACATAGATGACCATAACTAAAAGGCAGGACCAGGTAAGGAATACCTTTATCAGTAGTATGAGGCATAAGACCACACACCCAACAATTAGTCGTGTTCACTACTAGCTGGTGTTGGTGCAGAAGCTGAGCAAAGGAGTTATTAACGAATTCCAATCTCCTAATGGAATGCAAAGAAACAGTAGGAGGAGGCATAGGTTGTGCAGTAGGTGCAAATGTCACTTGAAAAGAGAATATTATATGTCCCATCAGAAACATCATTACACTAAATAACATCAACAAACATAATATTAAAAAACATTTTCTGCTCATCACTGTACATATTTTGCTCTTGAAGCTCATTCTTTCAACAGGTCTCTCCATCTCGAAAAACTCCATCCTCTAACCATGCTGTTCGCGGCGGTTGGGTCTTCCATGCTAAGGAATGCATCTGTCAGTCCAGGGAACGCCCTAAGACCAACCAGAACCGTCGACCTAGTGTCTTAGGCTTGCACTCCCAAGTCTTTGCACCGCGACCTTACATCTGAACCAGGATAGCGGTTCGAAAAACAAAAATCGAAACAGTTCCTCGAAGGAGAGAACACAATTTTCAAAAATAGCAAAGAAACAATTTCATTTTATTTGTCCCACGACTCTTGGTCGCAAATTATAACGGTCTTTGCCAGGCAATGTCTGATCACGGAACAAAAGTTCAGGTTCGGAAGTGTCCAAACGATTTGACGGAGGCACAGCTTCTTGCAGAAGATCGTCGCTTTCTCGTTCAGTGTTCGTCCCAATCAAACATGCATCGCTAAAAGGCAGAAAACGAGGCACAGTTTCAGTTTCAGAGTCAGGAATACCATTCTGGACCCGCTGGTCGTACGGCAGAGGCAAAGGGGCCCTCTTATAATGTACGCCGTGGATCCAGTTCTTTTTACCGCGCACTCGCACTGCTGATCGCGTGGACAGTAGCACCAAGTAGGGTCCAATCCAGCGGGGCTGATCGTTCTTAGTCCGCTGGAAGTTCTTTATCAAAATCCAGGAGCCAGGTTCGATAACATGTCCTGGATCTTCAGATGCTTGTGGCAATGTATCATAAACCTGTTGATGCAAAACACGCAATTTAGCCGTCAATTCATAAAGGTAATCAAGCAATACAGGGTGCTCTATTTCACTAAATTTGGTCGGCCGCGGCACTCCCCATATATTTGCCGGGCGACCAAAAACGACTTCATAGGGACTAAGTCCCATTTGTGAATGTACAGTCATTCTTGTTGACAGAAGTGCTAATGGCAAGGCATCGGGCCATTGTAGACCGGAGCTAGCCTGAATCTTGGCCAGTTTCAGCTTAAGGGTGCCATTATAGCATTCTACCAAACCAGCTGATTGGGGGTGATTTGCAGCATGAAATTTCTGACGGATTCCTAAACCACCACACACTCGCTTCATCACTTGACCCACAAATTCACTCCCATTGTCACTCCAGACCATTCTCGGTTGGGTCTTCCATGCTAAGGAATGCATCTGTCAGTCCAGGGAACGCCCTAAGACCAACCAGAACCGTCGACCTAGTGTCTTAGGCTTGCACTCCCAAGTCTTTGCACCGCGACCTTACATCTGAACCAGGATAGCGGTTCGAAAAACAAAAATCGAAACAGTTCCTCGAAGGAGAGAACACAATTTTCAAAAATAGCAAAGAAACAATTTTTTTTATTTGTCCCACGACTCTTGGTCGCAAATTATAACGGTATTTGCCAGGCAATGTCTGATCACGGAACAAAAGTTCAGGTTCGGAAGTGTCCAAACGATTTGACGGAGGCACAGCTTCTTGCAGAAGATCGTCGCTTTCTCGTTCAGTGTTCGTCCCAATCAAACATGCATCGCTAAAAGGCAGAAAACGAGGCACAGTTTCAGTTTCAGAGTCAGGAATACCATTCTGGACCCGCTGGTCGTACGGCAGAGGCAAAGGGGCCCTCTTATAATGTACGCCGTGGATCCAGTTCTTTTTACCGCGCACTCGCACTGCTGATCGCGTGGACAGTAGCACCAAGTAGGGTCCAATCCAGCGGGGCTGATCGTTCTTAGTCCGCTGGAAGTTCTTTATCAAAATCCAGGAGCCAGGTTCGATAACATGTCCTGGATCTTCAGATGCTTGTGGCAATGTATCATAAACCTGTTGATGCAAAACACGCAATTTAGCCGTCAATTCATAAAGGTAATCAAGCAATACAGGGTGCTCTATTTCACTAAAGCACCGGAGCTAGCCTGAATCTTGGCCAGTTTCAGCTTAAGGGTGCCATTATAGCATTCTACCAAACCAGCTGATTGGGGGTGATTTGCAGCATGAAATTTCTGACGGATTCCTAAACCATCACACACTCTCTTCATCACTTGACCCACAAATTCACTCCCATTGTCACTCCAGACCATTCTCGGCAAACCGAATCTAGGGAAAAATTCCTTAACAAGGGCTTTAGCTGTGGACAAGGCAGTGTTATCTTTCAGGGGATATGCTTCTACCCATCTTGAAAAGAAAGAAACAACCACAAGCACGTATTTTAAATTGTTGCACCTCTCCATGTGGATGAAATCTAGGTGCAAAACCTCAAACGGATACGTCGGAGGCGCAAAATGACCAGCTGGAGTTGGAGTTCCCTTACCAGGATTGTACATCAGACAAACCATACAATTCTTAACCAGGTTTTCCGCACACTTAGGAATTCCTGCATTTTGCCATACTGGAGCTAACAACTTACAAATTCCTTTCACACTGATATGAGCCATTCCATGCGCCATCGTAACCACTGGAAGCACATACGCATCGGGTAACAACCTTCGCTGATGCTCTGACAACTCAACCCAACAACCATTCGAATCCAATTTACCCTTACTTTCTCTCCATTCATTCAACTCTTTCTCTGTAGCTTCAGCTTGAATGGACTTCACGCTCTCTATCGTATCTTCACACATACTTCTATCCGGAACCCATCTCACCGGACCCGCAACATACATTCGACTCATCACATCTCTTGCCATTTCTTTCTCAACTTCATTACCACGACCAACGTCATCAGTAATTTTCTTATGCGCACTGCATTTCACAATCACAACTTGCAACGGCAAAGTAAGTGACTCGAGAAGTTCATTCACCAACTGACCATGCTGTATCTTAGTTCCATGCGAAGTCAGGATCCCACGCTCTTTCCACAAACGTCCAAAACTATGAGCCACACCAAACGCATACTGGCTATCAGTATACACAGTCCCTCGTTTCCCTTTCGACAACACACACGCTCTTGTCAATGCAATCAACTCTGCTGCTTGCCCTGAATTATGTGGGATACGTGCAGCTTCAACAATCGTATGCAAAGTCGTAACAGCATATGCCGCAGTCGTATCACCATTCGGAAGCTTGAAACACGAACCATCAACCCATAGAGTACCATCACACTCTGGAAGAGGAGTGTCCCTAAGGTCTATTCTCCCTTTTGTTTCTTCCTCTGTCCTAAGAAATCAATCATGCTGTTCAGAACCATTGCCTGAAATCGGCAACAACGTAGCTGGATTCAATGTATTGCATCTCTTTATATGCACATGACTCGCAAAGAGTGTCAACTCGTAACCTGACAACCGAGCACTAGTTAAGTGCTGTGTCTTTGTCCTATTCAACAAGGTATCCAGTGCATGTGGAACCATCACAATCAACGTATTATCCACCACCAAGCCAGCAAACTGTCGAATAGAGACAGCCGCTGCTGCTGTAGCTCTCAAAGAACTCGGCAACGCTCTAGCTACCGGATCCAAAGTCGTCGAGAAATACGCACATGGACGTTGCTTATCGCCAAACTGATGCACATCCCTCTCTCTCGTGGACATAGATTGTAAAAGGCTTACTGTAATCTGAGTACCCAACACAGGAGCCGAACACAATGTATCACGCAATTCTGAAAAACTCTTCTGACATTCGTCAGTCCAAGGAATAGGGTTTGGAGTATCCTTAACAGTAAGGGCTATCAGAGGCTTCGCAAGAAGTGAAAAATTTGGGATCCACTGTCTACAATACGACGTAATACCCAGGAAAGCACGCACTTCTCTCTGTGTCGTTGGCACACTCATTTTCGCGATCGCTTGAATTCTTTCTAGGGTCAATCTTCATCCCTCCTTCGATAAGAGATGACCTAAGTAGGTCTCTTCTTGTCGACAATACTGCAACCTCGAAAGAGATACCTTATGATGGAAATCAGACAAATGACATAACAACGACAAAGTAGCCTCTTTACAAATCTCTTCATTGTCAGCAGCAACTAACAAGTCATCAACATACTGAATAAGGGCAGCACCATCAGGTAAAACAAACGTATCAAGCTGTATTTTCAAAGCCTGACTATAGATCGATGGACTCTCACAACAGCCTTGAGGAGCGAGTTTGAACCGGAAACTTCGGCCTCCTAAAGAGAAGCCAAAAATATCCCTACTCTCCTAGGCAATCTGGATGCGGAAGAAAGCATTCTTCAAGTTAATCACCGAAAACCACGTGGCAGAAGCGGGAATCAAAGTCAGTAAAGCAGTGATATCTGGCACAGCAGGAAATTCCGGAACTACAATCTTATTCACCTCACGAAGATCGATCACAAACCTATATACAGGCGGTTGTGAAGAATCAGTTTCTTTCAAAACAGGCAAAACCGGACTATTGCACACATTACCTCTCGTTTCTTCAATCACTCCTTTCTCAATCAGATCATAGATAATCGCTAAAAGTGCTCTTTCACCATCACTAGAAATCCTATATTGGGGAATACGTGGCAATCTAGCATTCGCTTTCAACATCACAAGGTATGGCGGGACCTCCAAAAGACCCACATCATTAGGACCAGTAGCCCAAAGAGAATCAGGAAGAGAAGACAATTCAGCTGGAAGTCGATCTTTAGAAAAATACATCGGAGAGATCACTCTCTTACCCAATGTAAGCTGTACTCCTGAAGGAGAGCAATGTAATGTTGCATACAATCTTTTCAACAAATCCAATCCCAACAAGTTCTCGCCACAACCTGTCGTCAGAATAAGGGGTGCTTTGAATTCACAAGGTCCAACAGAAAGAGACAGAGGACTAGAAATCGGATTACTAACTGAGGCGCCAGAAAAACCTACTGAAACATTCATCAAGCCAGACAAAGGTGCGCCAGGGAGTTTAGAGTGCATAATAGAACTCTTCGCAGCACCAGTATCCAACAGAAAAGGCTTTGACACACCTGATGCAATCACTTCAACATAAGGTCCACTCTGATCTACTGGAACTGAAACAACTCCCTCTCTTTGTCTATGGCTGTCCTAGCAATCATTACCATCCATATTCTCACCTTTGACATAATAGTCCTCTGCATAGTACTGAGCCATCCTACCAGACGCACCATTCTGCTGATCAAACTATTCATAGAATTCTGTGGAGGCAAGTAACGCACATTCTGAGGAAACACACCACGTCCTCTACCTCTAGGAGCTTGCTGAACACCTCAACCTCTCACACCAGAGGCACCATTTGTGCGCTGTAACAAAACCGGACAACTATTTTTGAAATGACCCTCTTCTTTACAGTACGCACACTGATTAGGGCCTACAGGAAAACGCAGTTGAGAAGACTCAAACCTTTGGGAGTTTCTCTGATACTGCTGAGGTTGCTGATAATCACGCTGATTATTACGAGGCAGATATGCTTGCTGCAAAAGAACCTTCGTCTTTAATTCTTTAGTCTTCTTGTCGACTCTGTCTTTCTCATCCTTATTCCTATTCTCGTAGTATTGTGCAGTAGCCAATATCTGTGCTGACGAAGAAACAGCCCAAGAACTCTCAGAATCCTTCAACTTAGTGCACAAATTTGGAAGCAAATTATGCACAAACTTATCGACAAACAATCGTTGACCACCTTCCGTACTCATGTCCTGACCACTATGGTCGATAAACGTTTCTTCAAACCTAGTGAAGAAATCAGACACACTTTCGTCTTTCTTCTGCTTACAGGCAGACAACTTGTCCCAGTTTACTGGCATAGCAGGCATTAACGTCTTCATGTAGTTAATAATCCTACCGGGGAGTTCTGCAACTAAAGGCTCAGTTTTAGCGCCACCAACTTGTCGGCCATCCGCGGCACCAATATTAGCCCATGTATCACCTAACTCTTGCGCATGATCCATATGACAAATCAGTCCCCATAAAGGCTGTGGAACTACATTCCCAAACAACATGTCTATATCGGCTAAATTCATAATACATGAATCTGCAGTCTGTGATAATTCCTAATAGTACCCTGCAGGATTTTTATGAGGATCAGGCAAAGTCTGCTTAAGGGCCAAAACTTCAGCTCGCTTCCATGGAACATGTACCCAAACACGCTGAAAATGAGCCGGTACAGTTGCAATACCCGCAACGGCATCGCCCTGAACTGCATCTTTCCACACCGGAGGAACCTCTATCATTGGATATTGTCGCACTTTTCTCCTAACAGAAGGATCAGGCTCAAACAACCGTTGAGAAGGAGACTCACTCCTAAACGATAACAACGTTGAAACCCACTATAGTTCCCTTCGCAAACTCGGACTGTGCACGGAACAACTCAGGTGGAGTCTGTCCCAAATCACTATCTTCCCATTCTTCACAAAGGAAAGTACACATCTTCTCGAAAACATATCTCTGCTTCGGTGCTTCCCATTGACAGAAGACATCCATAACAGACTCTAAATCATATCTTAACGGATGAGTAATCCATTTACGTGCTAAATGATCCAATACTTCCCGCTCATCGGGACCAGGCAGTTGGCTATGCAACTGTGTACGCGCCAAAACAGGGGTCATACCCAATGACCCAAAGAGAGGAGAAAAGAAACCAGTAACAGTATTAGTCATTCTCTGTCGAACAGAAGGAGAAGTTGACATAAGAACAGGAGACAATGCAGACTGAGAGGAAACCAACGTGGGAACAATAGCAGACGAAGTAGCAAGTACAGGAGACAAAGTCGTAGGAGTTGGAGACGGAACAGGTGGCAAAGTCGGCGGCCCTTGAGAAGGCTGCGCCAAAGGAATAGGAGCCAACTGAAGAGGAGCTGGCGGTTGTAGAACAACAGGAGGCAAAGCAACCGGAGGTTGCACAACTAAAGGTTGCAGAGGTGCTGTAGCACTCTGCACATAAGGGGGTGGCGAACTCAACAAATGTGACATCAAGGGATCTTTCTCAAGGTCCTTCGTTGCACCTTGCTGTTGAGGTGGCAAAGCTGGATAACACTTATCAATCGCCATTTTACGTTGCCTGTGCAACTGCTCACTCGCTTGTTCTGCTTCGTTATCTTTAAACTGTATAGCAGCTTGCATTATCGAAATACCTTTCTCTCTTTTATTTCTTTTCGCTAACTTAATTTCTTTCTGTTTGGCTTCCTTTCGCCAGAGGCGGAAAGAGTCAAACATCGCCGGCTGGGCTTTCTTCTTGAAAAGTTTAACTTCTAAATTATCTAAAATCTCCATGTCATAACTACCATATTGGGGACACTTTAGGACACCATCCTTCCTAGTATATCTAATCCATACTTCATTATACGTGATAGGGCCCACGCCATGTTTTAAATAGAGCTCATAGGTCGGAGTTCCAATCGGAGGCACCGGACACGAGTCCTCCAATCGGGAATCCCTATTACAACCACAACAAAATATCTTTCCAAATCTGTTAAGACCAGGCATCTTCGCTCACTAGTCTAGCTTCAAACTTCAAGTGAATATTGAATACGATAACCTCGTGAATACACAAGTCCCTCGGCTTTGGAGCTTGCAAGTCCCAAATCAAAGATCCCAAGGGGATACCCAAAACAAAACTAAGGACTGGGAGACGCTTCACTCATACTTAACTGAAATATCGATGACGTCGCCAGAAGACCCGTCTATTGTCTCGCTCTACAAATCATCAAACGGCTCCAAGACAGGGCGACAGTCAGGGCAGCAGTCCTTCGTAGCTGTCGGAAAGCGGGGAACCTCGCAGCAAAGACTTTCGGACCACGACAACATACAGGGGTCGATGAAGTGGCAGGCCTTCCTCCAGAATTTTCACACGAAGCTCCTCACAATCTTCAGGCTTGGACCGGTACCACTGAAGTCGCCCCACGTGGGGCCCCAACTGAAGAACTGGGTTTTAGAACCCAGCGGCGCCAGGGGCACGCCCAAAATCTTCAGGTTCACCTGTCTTAGAATACAGAGACACAAGATACTTCTCGGTGACGTCAAACACCAAGTTTATTGGCTGCAAACAGGAACAGAGGTCTACGAAGCACAACACGGGTGGTTCGTCAGAGACTGTACAGTTTTCGTATTGCGAGACATCGTCTTTTATGCTCAAAATCACATTCCTGACTAGCATCAATTACTTACGAACTGTCCAATCACACAGTGACATTTCAAAGGATATCACATAACGACAAGCCCACTTTCAGTTGTCCAGCCCACCATAAATGACAAGGCAAAATCCAACATTCTTGCTTGGACAGGCCGGACGAAACCCATAATAAAAGGACCTCAACCCAAACCATAAATAGGCCATAAAAGAAGGAACAGAAACAGATGAGAAGCAAGATAGAAGGGTGTGTGCGTGTATCATAAACTCAGCAATGTCCTGCTCTTTGATCTCTATCTGACCAGCTGCCTAACAAGGAACTGGCTCAACAAGGTCAGCTTCAGGCAATGGAGTCAGTTCGTTCAGGTCACACAAAAGTCAGCTAAAGGTGTACGTGTCCCAAAGACTCGCCCGGCTGCAGTCATCGGCCTATGTGAGGGCAACCACAAAATGGCTGCCGTACACAAAATGGAACCCGGAGGTTCGAACGAAATCCCTAAATACACAGTGTATCCATCAATCGAACATGACGAAAACACTCGTACATACCGCACTCGTCATTTGCGGTCCGCTGATACCAAAATCGTCTTGATACGACGACCTTTATTGAACGGGTTCAGAATCACGGAACCTCACAACTCAAACTTCTGGGGGGACATTGTTGACTTTTACTGGACCGGCATTACAACTGCCTCACTTAATCAGTTGCCAGAATAGGCACCAATTTTTTCCATTACTCGCGTCTAACATGTCCCTGCATCTGTTTTCGTCAAAGGCCTTCTTTTCCCGTTGTTGGGTTGCCTTATAGTCAGACCTCAATTTCCTTACCTCCTGCATTGAACCTGCCCTTATTGCTTTAGGAAAATCCCTGTAGGCTATCCTACATACCCTGTCATACCACTTAGCTGACTTGCGGCCGAGGCGGAAAAGGATTAATATGGTGGCGGTGTCTCATAGACACCGCCAGCCATATTAATATGGGCCAAATCGGATGCCTTTCCAGGCTTCACTCTGGGGGCCCTCGGAGGGGTGGGAGGTACACACGGAGGTACTTTTGGTACCCCCCAGCATTTGTATAAACAAAGCGGCAGGCACCGCGCGGTGCTTGCCGCTTTGTTTATGCAAATGTGCGCATTCATTTTTAACATTGTGACGGGCGGTGCAGTGACCACCGCCTGCCACAATGCTAAAAGTGCAAGATGTGCCCGCCACTGTGGCGGGTACATCCTAATGCAGACATCGGGACCCTCGCCCTCAAGGCCGGCGGTCCCGTTTTCCGCAAAGGTGGCGGGCGGGCTAAGCCCGCCCACCATCCTAATGGGGCCCCAGGTCTCCTGAAAGGCAATGATGTCATAGGACTCCATGAAATTAGACCAATCAGAGGAGCTAGTCTTCAATAGCAACCCAGCGATGTTCCAGGATAAAATCCTCAGTGTGCATGGGCTTAATTCCTCATCTTGTCCCACCTGTGCCAAGTTCTCTGTACACTGCGACCCCTTAGTTGTCACTAACTGGGGGCTAGAGTCTATCACATGGGGCGTAACGATTTGATTAGGAACGTCCTTTGTCCCTAGTAGTTCTACAGGTGGCAGTCAATCAGAGGCATCCAGGTCAGGCAAGGGAGCAAATCTATTAGCTAGATTACGGTCAAATGGTCGGCCTATGGCTCTATAATGAGCACTACGAGTCCCCCCTCCTGGCAGGGAATGATGAAGAGGTCTATAAAAAAAACCTAGGGATAGAAGAGATATTTGTCCAGGACAATGCCCTTCATTCCTGCTCCCCAAGCACTCCAATAAGAGTTTAACTACTCGCTTGTTGTTGAAGTTGGCAACCACACAATCACCCACCAATCCTTGATGGAATAGCCAACCCAAGCTGAGCGTTTGGCCATTATCAGTTGGTTGCAAATATCCCACCCCCACACCCCTGCTTCCTTCATAAGTATACTGAGCCAGTACATTGTTTTTGCCATTAGCTGCTCAGTAGATTTGATCTGCCCAGGTTTTAGGGTTGGAACATTTCTCAGAACCACCACCAATGGGGCGGCGGCTCCTTACAACTCTAACCCTACTGGGCCCTTTATGATTAGACAATCTGCAGCATCTCCATTTACCACAGAGTCAATGATCCTCTAACAAATCTTTCTTCGCCAGGAGGAGGGGTGGAAATTAGGGTAGCCAAATCACCATGTTAGTTGTTCAATTAGGATCATTAATTGACAGCCAGATCACACATTTGAGCTCAGATTTAGGTACACCACCCTTAATGCCATGCTTTAGAAATAAAGAATAGCCACAGGAAGTCCCAACCTCCTGAAAAAGTTAAGTAGAGTTAGGATTATGCAGATCAAAAGCTCTGCAACAGCAATGCAAAACAAAATAATTAACACTTGATGTTCTATCAGAGCTCGATGTTTTTCTCTACAACACATTTAAGTCATTAGTAAACAGCACAGTTTAAATGGAAGAACCAACAAGAATCAATAATAGACTCAGACAGATATTTGATTAATTTGGTTGTTGTATTAAAGATTCAAAGTTCATTGCCACAAGCAATCTCTTGAGAATTTCAGTTAAGAATATCACAGCTTGTATAAAAGCGGCAAACATTTAAGCAGGCTTTCTCGAGTCGCTATTATAAAATCAGTTTATAGAGTCATAGAGTCCCACCATCATTAATGCTGAAGGAGAGTTAGTGGTCTATCAACTCAAATGCTACAGAGAAGGAGAAAGGGTTTAAATTGAAAGTCCATTCACAGCGAGCCCATTAGCATAAACAGAGAAAGAAATTAATATGGTTCAGCAAAGAAGGTCTCAGTCCAGCAGTTACTAACTGTAGAATCAACAAGTCAATCCAAAAGTAGGAGACAATTCTCAGAAACTCGATCAGCATAGCATTCTCTCGAACAGGGAAAAGAAAAAAGTATTGTGATTCGTCAAGAAGCAAATATTGATGGTGTTGCCCCCTCCTTAATGGTTTATTCTTTTATAAAGACTCTAACAATGTCCAAGTGATGTAGCATTACACCACCATTGAAAGACTATCATATGTTCACCTTCACATAATCTATCACAAAGGAGGGACTGAGGGCTTTTTAGACAGGTCCAGCATACATGCCCTAACAATAATGAAAATACAAAAGGTATGCTGTTCCTAATTTTGAGACAAGAGGAAACTGGTTTTGTGTGGTCAGAAAGTGTAGGAAGATGAGGATTCCTCCTCTTGGAATATATGGCACTCGCACACCTGGCAAGGTGTCATGCTTCATCATATGGGCTGCCCCTCGTCAGGTTTGCTCTGCAATACCTGACGGGCTCCCTATGAGGGGCTCTTTGGCCGAGATCTTTCATTCCAAATGCCGTTTGGTGCCATGGGGGTGAGGGGCCTAATCAGTTTATATGAAGGTGTGAAGGTGAATAACCTGAAAAAAGTATTAACACAGGTCAGGGAGTACCAGCGAAAACTATTTTAATCGTTGGGTCTCCCACCCTGATTAAAAGAAACAAAGGCGCATGTCTGAGATCATGTCTCAGGTAGGGCGCTCTATTGTGCAGTCAACATGTTTCTCGCCAGGTTGTTAATCAATCTGGTGGCGAAAGAAAAAGCATTTTTGAAAAAGCCTTTAAGTTAACATCACACGTTTTAAATTAGATACATTCTAAACCAACATCCAATATAATGTAATTAAATTCATTCAAAGAATGAATATACAGAACTTTCACCAGAGATTATTACATGAAGATAGCTAACATTTGAAATACCCTAATACCATAATTTTCTAAAGTCTCTTCACAACATTTGTTTTTCATTTTTCATGAACTATAGAATTATCTAGCATTACTATGCTCAATTTCAAGATCGTATCTAGGTTCTACACATTTTTGCAACAACTTTTCTAAATGGCACAATCAAACAGAATGCATTAGGCTACTTTATCAATAGCATAATTTCACCAGTAAACTTTAATAAACAAAGTTTTCATAAGAAACTCTTATTAGTATTGCCTTGTATGTATGCTTTCTTCATCTAATTTTAAAACACTCTTTTTTTGGCGCTTCTACTACTCTTGTCTCATTTTCATGTGTCACTGAGTGTAACATGTACAAAGTGTGCATTCAGCTTTTCGTGTTGAAGAATAAGATAAACTGCTTAAAAACATAACTTAACCGCATTGTGGAGAGATGCAGATTCTCATACGTCACCAAGGGTATTACCTTCTTAAGACAATTACATTTGTGGACAAATGTCTTTCAATAATGAATGTAAATAAATGTAAGAGAGCACCATAACCCCACCGTCTTTCTAACAATCCTTACCATCCCTCCATACATAGCCTTAAATATATGGAAACCAAAGTCTAATGTGCTGACCGGCGGGTACTGTTGATGCCTGGGAACTAGACGTATTAGGTGAGTCCTTTGTTTCACAACCACCATTAAGTTGTCTGCTGGGTTATCCACAAGGGCATGTAGTCCACTTTTGCTCACTGAGGATAATTGTTCACAATGGTTTTACCCATTTTAATTTGTTCAAAACGCTAGTGGCACACTTAACAGCGTGTTCCGAATGATGTTCGAAGTCACTATTATCATTGTTTTTAAACCCACACCTGTTTTGTATGCCTTTGTGTCTACTTATTATAGGTAGATCCAGCTCATCACATGTACATTGCACCTTCTTTTTGTGACACTTTGATTAGCCTACTGGATACAGTTCCTTTAGTGTAGACAGTTTCCGCAATTTTTGTATGGTCCTGAAGAATCGCAAGTTATTGAACAAAAGCGTGAGAAACATGTTGACCGTTAATTACACACACTAACTGACACATAAGTAGGAAACATTATATTCCATTAAGTGACGGTTATCTTCTTTTTAACTAGGGCAGGAGACCCCCAGAATAAACCTTCTCTCCGGTACTCCCAGCCTTATTTTAAACTCACTATCACGTCTACACACCTCTGGCCCCACACCCGCACTTCACAAAACGGCTGTTGGATAAAAGATCTCCGGTAAAGTGCCCCTCTTTGAGGTGAGCCTGTTGGGTGTTGCACCGCCGAACCAACCGAGGAGCAGCCCAGATGATGAAGCATGACACCTGAAAGGGTGTGTGAGGGCATTACATTCAACAAATGGATGCCCAATTGTAGATCTCAGTGAGACCCAGTGGTATCCAGATAAAGTGTGACTTGTACATCCTTCCTCTGAGGAACGGCACAGCACTCCTTGTTTTGACGACTTGATTGGGGCATACACTTGTGCTGGACCTCCCACTCCTGAGCAGTGGAAATTGCCCTCCTTCTCTCTTTCCCTTGTTGACCATACTCCTGCCTGAAGCCAGCATCATCTCAACCCCCTGTAAACTCCAGCATCTTTAGAGTACTCTGGGTTGCAGAAAGAATGTTAAATATTAAAGGGAATCACCCCAAACCAGATCATCGGTGTTGACAGTGGGATTAGGATCACTTGTCTGAGACCCGTGAATAAAAGTTGCACCCAAACTATCCCACATGATACCAGTTTTAAGTTCCTCAAGACCAATTAAGAGAGTCCTCTGAAGAGTACTTCAAGAAACGCTGAGATTCTGTGATTGTGTATGCAGACAGCAAGTCTCCCAAGATGTATTGACATCATTTGCTTGCAAATCGTGCTGGAAGAGCTGTGGATCCAGGGAGACTGCCTGACTTGTTGAGAAGAATGAAAAGCATGACTGACCCCACACAATCTGACTGCCCAAGGAAGGAGAAGACCATCTGCTGAGCCTGGAAGAGGGGTGGACCAGAAGAGCTGACTTTTTGTGGAAGAGTAACCAAGGTTGACCTGAGTCCGCCTGAAGATCTCTCAGCCTCATTGTGCGTTTTTACGCTCAGGTAATGGGAGCCTAATCTGCTCATCAGTCCCCCAGTATGTCCACTCCAGCGCCAGCCACCAAAGGAGGACAAATCACTTGTGCTGACTCTACCTTTTTGTGCACCAACACAGGGAATGGGGAAGCGCCATGAACCAGAGGAAGAAGTGTACCCCAAAGAATCCCCTTTTTTCTCAGCACGAAAATAATTTTTCCAGTGGACAAATGCTTTGCCCAATAAAATTCTTAAGTAGGTTGAGCAAGCCACACCATATTGCTTCAGAAGATCAAATGACGCTATACAACAATCATTTTGATAAAACATCTTGCATTTCTCCATAATAAAAAAAAGAAAATGTTTTGCACTTTTCTCAAAATTCCCAGACCTCCACCGCTCCTACATTAATATACCTATGCATATGAATACCTATGCATTCTTTGCAAAACATTGTACAAATATATGAATCTCTGGTAACCACACTGATTTGATATGCTATCAATTGGTATAGGCATAACCATCCTACAGATAAAGTTTAGACAAATGTAAACCCTTCACTGTGATCCGAAACCCTGATGACCATTAGGAAAATTCTGAAAACACCCTCATGGAAGCTTTGCAACCAACAACGTTTCACACAAATATGTATGGCTACAACAATCTAATATCAAGATGGATATTAAAGTTCGTGTGAAATGGCCACGCATTCATAAAATGCTCACTGCAGGGTGATGCAGAACTTTTAGCTGACCATGAAGCTGCAGAAAATTGGACTCCGTTTTTGTAAACCTTTCATGTTGTGTAGTGCCTTGACAACAATGTGACTGCAATGTGAAGGAGTTTCTACTGTGCCTCTTTAGTGGAGGCTGAAATCAGGTTCTAGGAACACTACAAGGTACCCAGTGATCTCACTTCAGTTTAATTTGGGAATAAAAAGGACCGAGATGATACTGGCTCTTAAATTATAGATTAGGTGAAGCTATGGTTAAACCCATTCAAACACCTGCAACAGAAAAGCAAAGATGCTCCCATGGTTTATGCATATCAAAACAAAGCAGAATGACTTTATTAGGTGACCTATGTCGTAATATTTGGTGGCACGAGGATTAATATTTGGGGTTGGTCCACTTTATTCACCATGGTTTGATTTCACATAAGATAGGAAAATTAGTATTTGAAAGTTATTTCGAAGAATTGTTACCCAAGGATGTGAGACTGCTATAATAGCTTAAACAAAATTCAGGTGAGATAATCAGGTCAGTCCTCGCTTATGTTGCCCGTGTGATGGTCTGTCTGTCTGTAGAAGTTTCTGTGCAGACTTACCTGCTGTACAAAGTCTTCAGACATGTTGGCTCAAACCTATTCTACTTTCAAAAAATAAGGGTGTGGTTAGAGAGCTGCTGACCTTGGAGCTGGGGAACCAGGTTCAAGCCTCGACATCGGCTCAGCATCTTGTGATTCTTAGCAAATCACTTAATTTCTCTGTGCCTAAACAAACATAAATGTGTCCTTGTGTAACGTAACTGTTGCTTATATAAAGCACTCCAATACCTCCGGGGCGAGTTTGCGCTCAATAAAACTGCAAAAATATGTATTATATATAAGTATTAGGTCTTCTGATTGGCTGCTGAATCATAAGAGTGGACAAGTCACCCAGTATCCTGTGACTCAGTTTGTTTCTAGAATGTGGTGGTCTCAAAAAGGTGATTGATTAAAAACATAAACTTGTTTTTTAATTTATAATTTTAAAACGTGTATACCTTTTTTATTTAGTACCAATGGCGGTAAGCCAAATGAAATACAGTTTTTATATATGTTTTGGCTAGTTATGTCAACAGGTAACTATTTTCATAAAAGTGGTATGTAAAAATGAATCAATAAACAGACAACTATTGATTCACCTGAGATGTTCTTGCAGCACTTACAACTTGCATTGAGTGATTATTACAGCTGATGGATATCATGGCCAGCCCCACGTCTAACATGTAGAGGTGATGTGCAGAAAGACTATAAGACATGAGCATTGTTAGCCTTGTCTGCTTCTCCCTTCACTGAAACGCTGCATAAGTGATCACCTAACATGTCCTTGGCAAGAACTTGACACTTGACAGCTCAATCCCCCGGCAGTGATGAGCTACAATGTTCCACGTTGTAGTGACAAATTAAAATCACTTGGGACTTTGTGTCTTAACGAAAGACTTCATTTAGCTCATTTTTATCTGCAGCTCACAGCTCCACGTACAGCCGTGGCTCAGCGATGAATCAGAGACCTCGCCGCCCGCCTCGTGTCGCTGTCATTATGCAATTGATTCTTCTAGCAAGCGTCGAGTCTCTGGCCTCGTTTCAGCCCTCTGTGGAAGTCACTGACTAAACGCTGCTCATTTGCATCAGATTAGCATCCGCATATTCAACCATGGGATTATGGGAGTGTGGATTCACTGAAGAGCGTCCATCATATGTCTAAGAGGTTAAAGGAGGCACTTATCATATTAAAGGCTCTGCAGTCAGCTCTTCCTCTGTTCAAGGTCTTTTCCCTGGGGCTTCCATTGTGTTCCGCCTAAAATGAAGACATTTCCGGTAACACTAGTGAAACTGAAGCAAAGGCAATTTCCTTTGTATTGCAAATGAAATTAGTCAAGGAGAGGAGAAATGAAAACAAACGTTAGCTTTTTAAAAATTTTGTGAACTGTTCTCTATAGTTTGCCAAACTTGAATTACACTAAAGAGCAATGTGCACTGTGAAACGATCAGATAACTGCAGTACATTTGCGTGTTTTTATTTATTTAGAAAAGGAAATAAGTGAGTTATATAATATCTACCAAACTGAACATCATTTATCCAATCCACCCTCACCACCACCTTTGAGGTTGCACCCAGGTGTTCTGTATTTTACCACACCTTATGGCAAGATGTCTGTCTCATCATGTTGGTAAGGTAGTGCCAGCGGCTTCCTGGACAGTTTTTTTTCCCTGCCCCTCTCCGTATTGACTTGGCTTCGAGAGAAAATGATCCCTCCCTCCTTGTGGCACATTCAGCGCCTCTCAGCAGCCGCTAAAGAGCTATTGAGGATCTAAGGGATGGACAAAGGGCGGAAACTGCAGAAAGTACATATGGTTTATTGGAATCTCTGTTTCTTTCTATTCTGGCTGCGCTGCTATTCTCAATGAAGCAGGTGTCACAAAGGCACTGCTTGATGTGGCACAGACAATGGCAGCAGATGTGGTGTATACCACATAATGTCAACGGCAGAACTTGAATATTACCCTGTACCAAACAATGAATACATTGAAAGAAAAATAAAGCACATGTAAGGGGGGTACATCGAGGACGAAGAACACCCTATCAAACTGTTAGACAGCAGACGCTTGAGGAGATTTGCTTATTATTATAGTGTGCATAGATTGTCATATCTGAATGATTTCATTCTTGATGACAAATAGAATTTAGATGGCGCATTGCCGAACCAGAGTCACTGGTGGGTGTGAGTTGCAACAGCTGGTGGTGGGTGCACCTCAACCTCATCACTCAACTGAATACTGTCTTTCCTGTTTGATTCAACAATATACTCAATTCTACCACTGGATTGTTGCTCCAGAAGTCTCACGTGGGATACTGCATGTCCTAAGGTACAAAGGGGTCTATTAGGATGTCGGGCGGTGGCACCACCACAGTGCTGGTGGTATGGAAAAATGCATTTTTCCACCCGCGAGCAGCGGTTCTCATGTTCGCCATATTAGAATGGCCAACCATAGATCATTTCCCATTCGCCGCGGTGCGATGCCGACCACCATCAAAGTGCGCCCACCACCGCGGTGGTGGGAGCCAATGGAGACTCATGGCCGGGCGGAATGACGTCCGCCTCGCTCCACAAAATTAGGATGCACCAAACAAGCAGACGCACAGCAGCGGAGAAACCACCCAACCAGACCCGGCGGAAGCTCGACAGCAGATCGCGAAACCAGAGTCCCGGTCCACACCACCCGGTCACGACCGCCATGTATCCAGCTCTACACGTTTTTCCGGTGCTGTACCTGCTACATCACCAGCAACTCATGGACTGCCACGGACGCCACCGCAGGTACGCAATAACACAAACACAACACATAACACATGGGCTGACATAGGGCCCAAATCCACATCAGACACCCTGGTGGGGACAGGAACACATTCACAAGGGCACCGACACACGACCCACCTACCACCAAGTCACCCCTCTGCATCCTGGTCACACATATTCTGTGATAATTCAGCAATGTCCCGGTCACGTCACTGCAGCGGTGAACACAAGGGAATTCATGCGCACAATGCAGAAGGCAGGGCCAATGGCAGTCATGGGCAGGGCACAAAGAGCACAGGGCCACCCACACCTCTTCCCACCTCACATTAGCACACCCCAGGAAGGCACATGCCACAGGCCCCTCCAGTGCACCCCAATGCACAACAAAAAGCCAGGTCAATCCACACCCTGCATCACACAACAATTAACCAGGGAGACAGCCACTGCAGGAGTGGCTGCACAGGAACACACAACACACAGCACAGTAGCACAGGGCCAGAGAAACACACACATACACCACAACAACACCACACTCAGGGAAACAAAAAATTAGTACAAACAACAAATGAATACATACAAGGAACAAACATCCAAATGGATACACAGCCTGCATAGTCACACATACATACCACAGACTGACACACAGACGCATTACACACCCCACATGCCAACAGCAAAGGAGCACAACAAATAGGAAAGCCAGAGTGGGCTGCACACAAATGGAAGTCCATGGAGATATATGACAAACATGTGTACATCACATGCAAGACAAGGAACAGAGAACAACACACTCAGACAATCACAGCACACATGGCCTGTGCAGTCAGTGAAGTCAAACCACAGACATCACAGTGCAACAACACAGGGAGACAGCAAGGCAAACCATGTATAGGCACAAGGATGAAAGGAAGGCCCTGAAGTCAACTTGTGAACAGCTACACATGCATACAACTACTTCACAGAAGTAAACCAGAAGCACAACACATAGCGCCCATTGACACACTCCATGACTACCAAACACCAGTAGGAATGTACACACATACCCCCTCACACCAGCAGCACACAACACCAGTGTCAAACACACTGAAGGCTGGCAATACTTGTCAGTCCATACACACACAAACAATCACACACCCATGGGGTAGCCACAAATATCACACCCACACTGGGATGCCAGAACACATGTCTGCACAAAAACAACAGACAAACACATAACCCAACAGAAACACACACAGAACCACAACAAGAACAGACATGCCCTGTGCAGCTAAACTGTGGAAAGGCAATGGGAGCACAGACACAACAGGAGTGCACAACCTCATCACTCAGGAACAATGCACAGAAAACATACCACAACACACACAAGAAGTGCACCATCACAGAACAACACTGCCACATCAAACAAACAACAGATGCACAGGCAAAAAAAATCACTGAGCGAACACAGCAGGACATCAGGGGATGCACACCTGGCAATGACAAGGCAACATACACACACAGCACTGCATGCATAACAAGCAGTGTGTGCACACTAAGCATACCAGCCACACACAGACATGAGTGACAGAACATCAACCCACACAAGTCAAGTCAAGTCATAAAATTTATATAGCGCACTACATACCCAGAGGGTCTCAAGGCGCTTAGGGAGGGGAGGAGGCTTACTTGTCAAATATCCACGTTTTAAGTTGCTTTCTGAATGCTAGGTGGTTCTGGGTAAGGCGAAGGTAAGTGGGAAGTGAGTTCCATGTTTTAGCCGCCAGGTATGAGAAGGATCGACCTCCCATGGTGGTCTTGTTGATGCGAGGTACAGTGGCGAGGGCTTGGCCGGAGGATCGTAGTTGGCGGGGGGGGGGTGTAGAAGGACAGTCGTGAGTTGAGGCATTCTGGTCCGATTTCGTAGAGTGCCTTGTGTGCGTGGGTCAGAAGTCGGAAAGTGATCCTCTTATTGACGGGTAGCCAGTGGAGGTTTTTCAGGTGACCAGAGATGTGTTCGTTACGCGGGATGTCCAATATGATCCTGGCTGAGGCGTTTTGGATTCATTGGAGTTTTTTCTGGAGTTTAGCGGTAGTACCTGCGTAGAGGGTGTTTCCGTAGTCCAGTCGGCTCGTAACCAGAGCATGGGTAACTGTTTTTCTGGTTTCGGTGGGGATCCAGCGAAATGTTTTTTTGAGCATGCGAAGAATGTTGAAGCAGGATGAGGAGACGGCGCTGACTTGTCTGTTCATTGAAAGTGAAGAATCCAGGATAACGCCTAGGTTCCGTGCGTGGTCTGTCGGGATGGGTGCTTTTCCAAGGGCTTCCGGCCACCAAGAGTCGTCCCATGCAGAGGGGGATGTACCTAAGATGAGGACTTCTGTTTTATCTGAGTTCAGTTTCAGGCGGCTGTGTTTCATCCATTCGGCAACTTCTTTCATTCCTTCGTGTAGGTTAGTTTTGGCGGTGCTGGGGTCATTGGTGAGAGAAAGGATCAGTTGAGTGTCATCCGCGTAAGAGATGATGTTGAGGTTGTGTTGGCGGGCGATGGCCGCGAGGGGGCTCATGTATACGTTGAAGAGGGTGGGACTGAGTGAGGATCCTTGTGGTACGCCACAGATGACTTCAGTGGCCTCGGACTTGAATGGTGGAAGGCGGACTCTCTGGGTTCTTCGGTGAGGAACGAGGTGATCCATTCAATTGCTTTTCCTTGTATTCCGATGTTTCTGAGGCGTTGTAAAAGGGTGCTGTGGCAGACTGTGTCGAAGGCTGCAGAGAGGTCGAGGAGGATGAGGGCGACTGTGTCTCCATTGTCCAGTAGAGTTCGAATGTCGTCTGTTGCTGCGATGAGGGCGGTCTCAGTGCTGTGTTTTGCTCGGAAGCCAGACTGTGAGGAGTCGAGGGATTTGTTGGCTTCGAGGAAGGCGGCGAGCTGGTTGTTGACAGCTTTCTTGATGACTTTGGCCGGGAAAGGAAGGAGCGAGATGGGGCGGTAATTTTTGAGTTCGGTGGGGTCCGCTGTGGGTTTTTCAGAAGGGCGGTGAGTTCAGCGTGTTTCCAGCTTTCCGGGAAGGTGGCGGAGTTGAAGGAGCAGTTGATGACGTCTCGGAGGTGCGGTGCTATGACGGAATTTGCTTTGTTGAAGATGTGGTGAGGACATGGGTCTGTGGGGGATCCTGAGTGGATGGAGTTCATCAGGTGGATGGTGTCCTCAGTGGAAATTGGGTTCCAGTCGTTAAGGGTGTTCAAGGGGGGAGGATGTTCGGCATATGGATGGGTGGGTTGGTCTCCGGGTTGGTTGTCAAAGCTGTTGTGGATGTCTGCGATTTTGTTGTGGAAGAATAAAGCCAGGGAGTCGCAGAGGGCTTGAGAGGGGGTGATGTCGTTGGAGGTGGCCGAGGGATTGGTAAATTCCTTGACGATGTTGAAAAGTTCCTTGCTGTTGTGGGCGTTGTTGTCTAGTCGATCCTTGAATGCTTTTTTTTTGGCCTTTCGGATTAGTTGGTGGTGTATGCAGGTGGCGTTTTTGAAGGCTTCCTTGGTGCTGGTGGTTGGGTCTTTTTTCCAGGCCTTCTCAAGGGAGCGGCAGAGTTTCTTGGACTTCTTAAGATCATCGTTGAACCATGAGGCCTTCTTGTTGCCAGGTTTGCTTTGACGTTTTTTCAGTGGTGCTAGGATGTCGGCGCTGTTGGATAACCATAGGGTGAAGTTGGCGGCGGCTTGGTCTGGGTTAGAAGAGTGGGCTGGGGTGTTTAGAAGGAGCGATGAGGAGATCTGGTCGATGGTGATTTTGTTCCAGTTTCTTTGCAGAGTTGGTTGGGGGTGGTTGATGAGTTTAGGTTTGTTGTAGGTAAAGTGGACGCAGCTGTGCTCAGTCCAAAGGAGAGCTGTGGTGTGGTTGAAGGAGACGTGGTTGCTGGAGGTGAAGATAGGGTCGAGAGTATGACCTGCGATGTGGGTGGGGGAAGTGACCAGTTGTTTAAGTCCGAGGTTGGCGAGGTTGTCCAAGAGGGTGGTGGTGTTGCGGTCGTTGTTCTTTTCAAGGTGAAAGTTGAGGTCTCCCAGAAAGATGTAATCTTTGGAGGGGAGCGCGTGTGGAGTGATGAAGTCTGTGATGTCTTCACAGAATTTTGCGCGGGGTCCTGGTGGTCTGTAGAGGAGGGTGCCTCTGAGTGTGGTCTTGGGGTCGATGTGGATCTGGAAGTGAAGGTGTTCAGAGTTGGCGAGATTGGCGTCAGAGCTGGTTGAGATGTGGATTGATTTTTTATGGACGATAGCGATTCCTCCTCCTGTGTGGCCGGTACGGTCCTTGCGAATGATCTTATAGTTTTCAGGGATGGCAATGGTGATGTCTGGGGCGGAGGAAGCGTTCATCCATGTTTCCGTTAGGAAGGCGACGTCCGGAGAGGTGGTGTCTAGTAGATTCCATAGGTCAATGGCGTGCCTGTGGACCGATCGGGTGTTGAGCAAGATGCAATGTAGGTGGTTGGGGTCGGGAATCTGTGGTGTGGTCGCAGCGGAGATGTTGTCGGTGCCGATGAATTTGCAGGAGTAGCAGGAGAAAGGTCCATGGGTGCGTCCAGGAGCGGCTTGGACGCAGTTGGGGGCGCGACCGGGGTTAAGGGCTAGTAGGGTGGCGGCATCGTAGGTAATGCGGGAGGGCTGGGCAGCGCGAGGTGCAGGGAGTCTGGCGCTGGGCGCGGTCCAGGCGCGGACGGGCGTAGACGGGCTTACCTTTGGCGCACCTTCGGCGCGAATGGGGCGCGGTCGCTGCGCGTGAATGCTGCGCGTAGGGTCAATGGTCATATATGGATGGTGGAGGGGGCGGAGCGTGGGAGGGGCGGCTGGGAGGCGTGAGCGAGGTGGAGGGAGGGCTCTGGTCAGCTAGTAAGATGGCCGCAGCAACAATAACAAACAAGGAGCAATGGAGCGCTAAAGTAACAGGGACTGTCAGAGTGGGAGCGGGTTCAAGCGCGGAGACAAAGCGCTATGCAAATAATGCTTCAGTCTCGAGTTATGCCCAGTCACAACAATTACATGCCACAATTCAATGCACAGCGAACACAAAATATAATTACAGTAATGCCCAGCAGCTTATGTAAACAATCAACGCGCTATGAAAATAATATGGCGAAGGTGCGCGCTAGCGGGAATGCCGAGGCAGGGATAGGCGCTACGATACCACCAGTGATGCGTGCAGGAGGGAGTGAGGTGAGCGGCCACTCGCTTTGGAGGCACCAATCAGTACAGCACATTAATATACAACACCAATCAGTACAGCACATTGACAACAGCACACCCAGGCAGGAAGTGAAGCAATACCACAGCCAACACACATACATCCAATACAACACAAACAGATGCACAAGTCTGGGATACAAAGGTGGAAACAACTTGACCAGAGGACTGGGCAGCACACACAGTTGAACTGCATATGAGCAATCATGACTGACAAACAGCACAAGAACATCACATACAACCCATTGGGTAAATGCCCTGAGTGACACATTGATCCTGGCCAAAGAACTGCACCACACAGCACAGTGTCACAATGAAGTGATGGGGAGGCGCACACACATGTAAACCAAGGGGACAGCTGACATCAAAGTGAAGTGTACTGCATGTCAGTAGGGGACATGTAGGCATCTGAAGAACATATAGGGGATGGTATGACGAATGGATGATCAACAAAACACAACAATGACTTGCCAGTCACACACTCTGCATACTCACAAGTGACAAAAACAAGTAGGAGTTAGACAGAACTGCAAGGACACACCAACACACTGCACAGTGCACAGTGCACAACATACAACTCACACATGTGCATACAACCACATCCACAGGGCTGAACAATCAAAACAACAGGCCTACAACACCAGGGTGACACATGTGTAGTTGACAATGCAGGGGCATGCACACATCAACACTCCAGACAAACTCACCCCCTGTACACTGTACACTTCCTGACCAAGTGCCGAGTATGTCCTTGAGAAGCTGTCAGGCAAGGGGTACACAGTAGTAAACAACACAGCCAGTGGGCAGGACAAAGTGCAGAGTGAGACCATGAGAAGCTGCACAGCCAAAGGGCACACAGCAGTGAAAGACAAGGCCGGTGGGCAGGGCAACGTGCAGAGTCAGTACATGAGAAGCTGCACAGGCAAGGCCAAAACAGCAGTGAATGACAAGGCCAGTGGGAAGGACAAAGTGCAGAGTGAGACCATGAGAAGCTGCACAGGCAAGAGGCACACAGGAGTGAAAGACAAGGCCAGTGGGCAGGGCAAAGTGCAGAGTCAGTCCATGAGAAGCTGCACAGGCAAGGCCAAATCTGCAGTGAATGACAAGGCCAGTGGGAAGGACAAAGTGCAGAGTGAGACCATGAGAAGCTGCACAGGCAAGAGGCACACAGCAGTGAAAGACAAGGCCAGTGGGCATGGAAAAGTGCAGAGTCATTCCATGAGAAGCTGCACAAGCAAGTCCAAAACAGCAGTGAATGACAAGGCCAGTGGCAGATATGAAGTGTAGGGTATGTCCAGGAGAGGCTTCTCAGGGAATCTGTGCGACTGTACCCTTCCATGGTCAGCAACACAGTCGGAGGGTAACAATGTGCAGTACAGGCCCACCTGTGTGAGAGACAGGTGTGTGAGGGTGACTACCCCTCAAACTTGTCTGTCAGGCAGACTGGGAGCTGGCTGTGTCTCAGGGACTGTTGGGGCACTTGACCTGGGAGAGAGAGGCCCAGCTGAGGTAGAGCTGTCAGTGGCTTGGCAAGCCAAAGGGCTGCTTGGACCAGGTCGTGTAGTGGCACGTGGAGGTGGAGTCATGCTGACGTGAGACACAGTGTGGGTGTGAGATTGTGAAGGGGTGCTTTTCCATTCTAAATGGCTTCCCTGACTTGGGATCAATTAGAGGTGGTGTGGACACAACTGGCACACTCACCACCAAAGCTGCATGAGGTGCAGATGCTGGCCCCCCTCTGGTGATGTGCTGGACCCAGCGGTACGCTTTTCCTGGCTTCCTGTTTACTAGGTATCACCCCTACAGTGCCCTTCTTCCCCTGCTTCACTGGGCTTGGAATTGGAGTCAAGGTGGTGGGTGATTCTGCCTTGGAGCCCTTCCTAGGTGTACCCTTGGCATGCACCACCTCCTTGGTGGGCTTCTCTTTGCGAGATGCTTTAGGGACAGGAGAGTCCTTGGCTGGGGATGCCTCTGAGGCATGTGTGCCTGAGGTCTGCTGCTTTGCTTTTTGTCCCCTGGTGTCACCTTATGGGCTTTTCCCTCTGCACTCTGGGCATGCTTTGGTCTTCTGTGGGGATGGTGTCTGTGGCCAGGACCCCTTGGGTTGCTCCGGCTGTGTGCTTTGTGTTCCATATCATGACTTTGATGTATGTGGACCGTGGTCACTATCTTCAGACGTGGCCACTGCCAGGAGGGTATCAAAGGGACCGGAACTGGACTGTAAGTATGTGCCTGTTGAAGGGCAGATGTCACTGTGGAGGACAAAGCCTGGACAGTCCGGTACAGCCCACCCACGTCTGAATGTATGCCCTACATGAAAGCAACCACCTGGGCCAATTTTTTTGTCGTGGTCAATGCAGGCATTGAGGAGAGCTCTCTGGCCTACACACAGCTGGCGCAAAAGGTCCACAGACTCATCACTGATAGCAGCAGGGTGGACAGGGGCAGCATGTTATGAGTGAAGGACACACTTCCCCTCTTACTGAGGAGTACACGGGCAGCACCAGAGGAAGTGGCTGGGAGGATGGGCACTGGCCGCTGTGTGGTGGAAGATGATGCAGAGTCCCTGTTCCTTGTGGCCGCCAACATGGATGCATCCCGCTGGCATCAGATGATGTTGTACTTTGCGTCTCAGGCTAGGATTCCTCCAGCAGACTCCTGCCCCTCTCTGAGGTGATGATGACATCTGTGTCACTGGGCTCCTGTGCAGCTGTTGTGCAAGTTTCACCCCCACTGGTGTCCGTCTCCTGTCCCTCCGTGACCAAAGGAAATGCTGCATGTGATGTAGGGTCAGGTCAGTGGCAGCAAAAGAACAAACATATGCAAACAATGCATTACAAAGGATGACCAAATCTACATGTTGCACACCACCCTGTGCAATAACATCGTGCCAACACACTATATAGACTCAAACAGTGCGTGGAAACCATAAATTCAGGCATGAGTGAGCCATGTGATGACCACACAGCACAACACCCTGCTTATGGCTCAATTCTAACAGACACACAACTAGCTCTGAAAGGGGAAAGAACAAGGGAACCATACTCACAACGGAACCAGGGTGATTAAGTATTTTAAGAGAAACAGTGTTTCCTGTGGGGAAAGATACTTAATATAACTCAATAAAGTATGGGGGAAAATTTGCATGTGTAAACAGGGTTTTCGGTGAGATGTCAGATAGAAAGGGACACAGACGCACTGTTTCGTTTGTATATTGATTGTATTTGAAAAACACAGAAATTAGTAAAACAATGCTACAACAAATATGTACAATTGTGAAATGTGTCCCGAGTGAAATTGTGAACAAAGGCATATGAATAACGTTTGTGAGACAATATGTGCAGGCTTCAAAATATAAAGTTTGTTATATACAAGGGCGACCCGTTTCTTTTTTCAATATGTATAACATCTATGAAATAATAGAGTGTTAGTTTGTACATGTTCGCCTTTTCTGTTGTCCACGGCGTTTCGACCCTGACATGGATAAAGGGTCTCTTCAGGACTTGTGATGTGGGGGACATCTGGAAAAACAGAGATGCGTGTTTTAGAATCTAAGACCAAATTGTAGCATAAGACCTTGTCTTAGAGTTTAACTGCTGGATAAATTACCTGGTAGTAGGAGTTGCTCAATATAGTTGAAGTGAGTGAACCCATGTGCAAGTGAAATATAATTACTCACTAGGAAACCCAGCCAGGTTTTATTTGGGAGACAAAATCAATACAGCAGGGTTTAAGGATAGAGGAAAGAAAATAATAAAATAAAACAGGATACGGGGTACTGTGGGTACTTAGTGAGGTCGTAAGGGAATTGTGGTAACTTACCCCTAGCAAGTGGGTGTCTTTCACAGTTCCGTGGGATGCTCAATGGCTGTCCTTTTAGTGTCAAGACTTCCTTTTCTGGATGTAGGGATGTGGTCCTTGAGTGTGCGGGCGCTGAGTCGCAGTCACCGCAACCTGGGTTGAAAATGATCCATCAGTTACTAAAGTTGTCCCATGTGGGTGGTATGGCTATAAGATGTCCAGTAGGGAGGCTGAGTGATATGTTTATCGTAAGGCAACCAACCTTCTGTCCCTAATTTTTGTACAGAGTGGCCAAGGGTTGCTTACTGTATTGAATTAATTCAGGCACCTGATGTTGCTGCTGGGTGGGCTCCTCCCTGTGGTGACCATATAGTTGTCCCTGTCCGTGTGTGCTAAGGTATACATAGCCACATCGGGATGCCACAGTGTGGTGTGTGGAAAATATTAAAATATTATAATAAATTGAGGCACATTGTGTTTAGTTAAAGAATGGGCTCCTCCTTGTGGTGACTATCCAGTTACCCCTGTCCGTGTGTACTAATAGTATTTGTAGCCGCAGCGGGATGCCGCGGTGTGGTGTGTGGCAAAAGGACCCATTTTCCATTTTATCTTTGCGTTATAAGGAGGTAAAGGTTGCCCCATAGGCGAACCTTCCTTGACAATAGTTGCCACGGTGCTACCGGCCCATTCGTATTAAACTAGATGCCTCTAACTCAGGCATGTCCGTTATTAATTGCCTAGTAGAGGGTTGTGCCATCTATACCGAGCGTAGAAATGTTTGCCACGTAGTAGCAATATAGCACTTCAGTCCCCTTACTAGAAACTGTGATTCTCTTAAAATAATGTGGATAATAATGGAGCGTAGGCCTACGCTGCATCACAAATAGTTGGAAGGTAGGCAGTGACTCATTGTATTCTCTGTAGTGCAGTACACACAATCTATACTTAGAGATAGACAACTTGTACATGGAGTAAAAACTATCGGGGACACGTACCTTTCTGTATTTTAATCCGATCTGTGAAGAGGAGCTGCTTGGGTCTGTCCTCCTTGGGCACGTTGACGGCCACCGAATGTAATTGGTTTGCATTTATGACCAATTAATAATTAATTAACAATAAATTAATAATTGACAACAATAAATAAGAAAATATTAATTAATTAATTATAATAAAATTACTCCCCCCCCTACTGTTAGGGTGTGTCCTTTGCAAACAGCCTGCCCTTTAACAGTTCATTGAAGCCAGCACTAAAGAAACCTGTATCTTATTTTATTTTGATAAACCTGTTCATTAGGCAATGACCAACATCTATGTAATACATCTGTGTAATGCTAAGTTAATAATAATAATGTTCTCATGTTTAAATCTTATGCTCATAAATACATTTGGTTTTAGCAATGCTTTTTGTTTAACATCTGGCCTTTGGATTGCTAAATACAAAATTGCTCTTGGAGTTTTCCCTCACGTGTCAGCAGACAACTCGTTTTTATCGTTCCCATGTGCAGCAAGCAGCCCCAACCATGAGCGTCTATAAAACGCAGCGCATCTCCCAAAGCAGCGCTTGTGTTCGTCGGCTTTTGTCCTGTTCACCTGCGCTCCAGAAAAACTCCTGTTTCAGAGACTGCAGAGTCCCTCGGCTGAGGCGGCTTTGGTTCCTGGTGTCATCTGTTTCTCCTAATCCTCTTGCAACCCTTTCTCCCGTCATCTGCTGGACATCGGCTTCCGATCCCCTTCAAACTTCCGAAAATCCTTTGTGACGCCTGAAAAAAGCAAAGGAAAAGAACGGTGATTAAACTCAGGAGATCTAAAGGTACGTACCTCAAAGATAAGTTAACGGACTTGTTTACCACCAGAGACTTCCTTTTTAAAAAAATGTAAAATCAAGACATCAAGAAAGTCTTGGATAATTACGGAACAATTTATTCTTGCACTTGTAAACTTGTCAAGACTTTAGAACTGCATTACTTGTAAACTTGTCAAGACTTTGGAACTGCATTAGGAAAATGCACATTTGTTTTAAGAGTTACGAGTGAAGAATCCCTGAGGCAAAGATTACTGGAATCGTGTCTGATTATTACACTGATAAGAATGTTGATAAATCACGACAAAGAGACATTTTGTTAAGAAACAGTATGCTGGATACGACAGCTGTTTCAGGGGATTTTTCAGAGTAAGCGCTAAACAAAAAAGAGGTTTCAAATTAGATCATGTAAATGTCTAGTATGTTTTAATTTATGTGTTGGCTTTTCTCTATTTCTTGCTGCAGTTCTTTAGGAAAGAGAGGATTGTATCTTCCTAAAGGCGCCCCAATCTGGTGAACCTGAAAACCAGATCAGAGAGGTACATTCTTGTTAGACTGTTATTATGCGGAAACGTGAGAATAATTATAAGATGTTGGAGTAAGAATAGCAGTCGCTAATAGTGCACTGATATTGAGGTTCCGTGAATTCTGAACCCGTTTTATAAATGTCATGTATTTTGTTACGAATTTAATAGTAGCGAACCGTAACTACAGAGTGCGACAAGTACGAGTGATTTCGTCATGTTAGATCGATGGATTCACTATGTATTTAGGGATTTTGTTCTGAACCCTCGGGTTCCATTTTGTGCATGGCAGCCATTTTGTGGTTGCCCTCACATAGGCCGATGACTTTAGCTGACTTTTAGATGACCTGAGTGAACTGACCCTGTTGCCTGAAGCTGACCTTGTTAGGCCAGTTCCTTGCCCAGTAGCTGATCAAGATTAAGGATCAGAGCACAGGAGATTGTAAAGTTTGGTATGCACACACATACCCCTTATCCTACTTCTCATGTTTCTGCTCCTTCTTTTATGGTCTGTTTATGATGTGGGTTGTGGTCCTTTTATTATGGGTTTGTCCGACTTGTGTAAGAAGGAATGTTGGGCTTTTTGCATGCTTGCAAAAGCTAGGACTGCCCCTTTCTTTTATGCTGAGTTTTGTATTCCTAAGCATATATAAGGCCTCTGTTTTCTGTATTCCTCAGACTGCCTCATTCAGTTGCTAAGGTTTCTGGGCGACGTAGCCTCACTTATAATAAAGATGTCTTTTCATATTTCAGCTTCTGTGCCAAGTCCTTTTTTCTATTAGTGAGACCCCTGAGAATGAAGATTACAGTTCTTCAATATCTATATATATTTTCCTCTCTCTTGTTTCAAGATAAAGCTCCACAGACAAGATACTTCTAGCTCATCTACAGGAGAAAACTGGGTTAGAAGAAGAGTACAAGAGTCTAAGGAGTGCTGATATCTCTTTTGTTATTTTATCCGCTTCCCCCTTCCCTTGAACTTCTTTCTATTCCACATATTGCTAACGCTGTGTGGGGCGATCAGAGGTTTGAGAGAGGGTGTGAATTTTTGTCTCATCCTTCAAGCAGAACTAATAGGAAGCACAGGTGAGTGAGACTTGACACCTACTCCCCTATAAACCCACAACCCACTCTGATACTAAAACGCAAAATTTATTTAAAAAAATGTACTAATTTCTAAACATTTAATACATATATTTAGAAATATTTAAAATACATTACAATTGTTTTTAAACATACATATAAAATACATACTAAAATACATAACACTAATATAAATATTGTTATTTTAACAACAAAATTCTTGCTTACAATAATACTTATTTCGATATTGCTAACTTTGATATAAAAAAACTATATTACTTACCTTAAGGTCGATATTCTGGTCAATGATATTCTTGGCATCAATATTCTGTCCCTACGATAGTGTAAACTCGATATAATTGTAGGTTGATATTAAAAATTCTATATTTTGACTGCTCACCATATAGTCAATAATTGTACAAAGTTCCCCAAGGAGTGATGTCCATCTGGCAGGGGGGATCTCTCTCTCTCTAAGAGAATGTATGGAGGTTTGTAAGGGAAACAATTTAATCCCTTATCGGAACTTAGGATGCCTCACACAACTAATTAGCTTGACGACAGCTGTCATCTCGCCAGATGGTTGTCTCGTGTCATCATCGGCTTCCTGCTCCAACGTCATGCCGGCGCTGCAATGCCTGACGGGTAGCACTAAATGCTACGCTTTTGTGGAGTTCTTTTGTTCCTGGCCGTTAGTTGAGTGCGTGTGAGGGGCCTAAGTGGTGAAGTAGTGAGCGTGAAAAGGGGATTAAATTAAAAAAGGTAAGTTAGTCTACTAAGAAAACTTTATTAGTGTAGCTAACTGCCTTGTTAAAATTTGTTGAGTGAAGGGAGGGGTACCGGGGCTCAACAACAATGTAGATGTGCCTCGTTCAACCCTCACCTACAATCTGGTCAACATGTTTCATGCCCTATAGGCAATTCTTCAGGACCTAATAGTGCTCATAAACTCGTAAGGAGCCAAGAATGGGCTAGGAATTGTGCAATATACAACCTGAGGGATCAGTCACCATGGCAGGAAGGGGTCCTGCGTGGAAATCAGACCTAAAAGGAAAATAACCTAGTCAAAAGAATCTCCACAGACATATACATTCTGATCTATGCATGTCAATGTTGTATATAACGACCTTAGTCTGAGCGTGGGCTATCGCTTCAGTGGGGTCGTGTAGTAAAACTGAGAGAGAGACACACACAGGTTGCCAAACATCTAATCATGTGTGTATATATATATATATAGAACCCAATTGTGTCTATATTCTATGTACAACCAAAGAACCTGCTCCAAATTTGTCAGTCAGGTATGGTTGGTGGTACAATAAGCGAGGAGCTGAGTGAGCCCAAAGGACAGGAAGTAGGGAAAAGAGGGTGTGTAAGAGGGAAGTCTTACCCTCAGTCCCTAGTATTAGTCTCCACAGACTGTTCTGGTGGGACCTTTGCTTCAGGTAATATACCTATAATTGGACAAAAAGAGAGTTGTGGGCAAAGTGGCAGCCCAGGGCGGTAAGGGACAGACCAGCTGCCCATCTGTGGTCTCGCCTCACCACCCGTCGGTGCCCGTACGACACACCACTCGAGTCAGACAGCAGCGCAAGAACAAATGCTGCGGGTGCCTATCGGGCCTCAGCCTGGTCACAGAGTGCCCCTGGGATGTATCGCACTACATACCCCTTATTGTGGTACCTCCATAGGTGTTGGAAAGGTGGCAAATAGGATCAAGCTGATCCCCGCGGGGCCCCGTGGCGGCTGGTAACCCAAAGGCTCCACGCAGGTCCAGACTGCCCCACTAGCCCGGTGGAGGGCAGTCTCCCGGCACCCCTGCGTGGCGGGATAGAAACCCAGATGGCCTCGCCGGAGGGTCCGTGCATGTCGTAACAGTTAATCCCGCATCACAGTGCAAAACCTTACCTGGTCAGCGATAGGTCGTGGCCTCTAGACACCTACCCCCACAAAACGACGTGACTCGGCACGTAGAACAGCTGGCACAGTCCAGTGATTCCATCCGCTGTTAAATACGGAAACGCGAGGTCGCTGTTTGTGGGCATGTCTGAGGCATCGTTGCCAAGCGACGTGGCCCCACCCAGCTCGGTGATGCATGTGGGAGGGAGCAACTCCATGACGGGGCGCCGTAATGGCGCGCCATGTTTAAATGGAGAAGAAGGAGTAAACAATGAGTGAAAATTGAGGAGATCGATTGTATACGGAGTGTTTAAATAATCAGTGCCATATGTATGGATCAAGGGACTATAGTGTATTGAAATAATCGATCCGATCTGATCCTATAAGCCCGGAGTCATGGATAGGACAAGTATGTTCATAGTAAGCGCTCGATAACCCCGGGAAAGGATCGGGGTCAGGAGTGCCCGCGGACAAGTTCAAGGCTAACCGCAACCAATCAATGGCCCAATGTCTAAAGATCGGCGGCACAACAGGGGTGACTGTATACTGGGAGTCTCCCATATTGGCGCCATCTTGGAATGACGTAGTGTTAACGATAATTGTCCCCTCAGTATGACCTGATAAGAAGGTCGGGTTCAAATGGTGATAGTGGTCCCCCTTGAACACAGAGATACGGCTATACAGAGATACGGCCACAGGAGGATGAACTATCTGGCCAGCATATTCCACGGAACAGAGTCATTGAGTCCCTCAGTGTCCAGTTGTAGGCGATGTACCCATCTTTGTTCTATTCTGTATAAGGCCTGTTGATTAATGGAGGGGGGACATTCAAACACGACCCATTGAATGCTTTCAGCAGTGTGGCCTTGTTGTTTGCAATGTTCATGCAAGCGTGTATGTGTCTTAGTGCAGCGGATGTTGGTGTTATGTTCCATAATGCGTACCTTGACAGTGTGCATCGTCATCCCAATGTACTTGAGCCCACAAGGGCAGATAAGCATGTAAATACATTTGCTGCTATTACAGTTCGTATGTTTGTTAAGGTGCCATATGAAGGTATCAGTTAGTGTGACAGATTTTGCCTGTTTGGACTGGGGACAGACAACACAGTTGCCACAACGGAAATGTCCCACAACTGGGGGTAGCTCACCATATGTGACAATGTGAAAGTCAAAAGAAATTCTAAACTCTAAATTGATTGAGGGGAGCAGGATTACTCAAATATGAAACTGATTTGTGCAACGGGCATAGGAAATTTGAATTATTTCATGAGTCAGATGCATTTTGCACACTTAAAATGTATTTCCTTGATTCCTAAAATTTCAAGTGCGTACTATTGAATGGGCCTGATTAGGTTATACTTATAAGTTGAAATGTATAAGGACGTATAAAAGCAGCTTGGATATAAGAGAGGCAAGCATGTGTGCGAGCATGTACATATGTGTACTTAAGCGCTACTAGTGCAAACAGTGAAAAATGTTTAAAGTCTTTTTGCACTGTGGCAAGGCTAGATCTCCCATAGAAAAGCACTGGGTTACATTACAATACTTTATAATGTATTACTTCAGCTCGGACATAGTTAGAATAGTGATTCAAGGACTCAAATTAATAGCAATTTAAAATCCAATGTAACAGTCAATTTGGATTTTAAAACACTATTTTGAAATTGCCACTTTTAGAAAGTGGGCAGTTTCCTATCAGAAGCCTCTAGTACCCTTTTCAAAGTTAAACCCAACTGTCATCTGGCAGCCTGCTGGCCTTTTGCAAGGAGATGTGAATGGTTCCAAGGAAAGGGAACAAAAGGACTTTGACTGGGAGGAGGTGTAACTTCCTCCTGACAGGATGGACTATGGGATGTGCCCACCAACTCCACAAACTTCAAAGGGGTATCCTCCGTCAAAGGCAGATGTAACTCACTCGCAAGCCTGCCCTTGCCGTTGCCCACATCGCCAGAGTTTATAACCCAAAGGAGTTAGGTCCTTTTTGGACGTGGACAAGGCTGGACCATATATAAATGCAAAAAACACACAAATGCCTAGACCACTCTGTTTAAAAAAAAACAAAAACAATTAATGAAGGTCAAGAATACTCTTTATTGAATTCTGACCATGTACATATATTTTCTACCTTTGTCTTCTTTTTTTACTTTCAAAGTTTTTTTACATATATATTCATTAGCAAAGATAGGACAAACTGTACATATATTTACAATACTATACAAACCAATTTATAAACAAAACATGTCACAATGTATCTACACAAACTCAAAAAAACAACATCATCACAACAAAAAACACATTAAATTGAGGTGTACTTAATCTCAATAAATGAGAGAAAATGAAAAGGAGGAAAAGAAAGGCAGGAAGGAAGGAGAGCGTAAGGAATAGAGTCAAATTAATGATACTCTTTCATGGTGTTAAAGCTAACAAATAGTTCTTGTGAGTAAATTATTCCTTCAAATGTGCCTCCAAGTGTGCCTGTGCCTCCAAGTATGCCGACACGTTTCAATTACAGGAAACCAGTTCCTGGAATCTCATCAGGGCCTTTTTTCTTTTGTCTGTATGATGTGAACAACAAAACAATAAAGTTTTGTGTTTAAAAATCTCATTATCTCCATTAAAGTTTCACAAATGACCAATGCAATGTCTTTGACTTAAGACTACATACCAGATTTAGGAGGTGGACTGTGGAAGACTCTCTTGTAATGCTCTGAAATGTTTCTTTCTTTAATTCCCCAACGTTTTGGCAGTGAAAGGTGTAGGGGGCTAATAAGAAAATGCGAAGTGTAAATTATTCAAACCTAGAGCCTCTCTAGCCTAATGTGAAAGCCATTATGTGGCCTACCTTTGTATTCGTTGTTGGCAGATTCCTTTCTGATTCTTCGCGTTGTACGTGGAGTTTACTCAACACATGTACACTTTCAAACACTCCATGTCATGAAAATACAGAGCTGCAAAACATTTAAAAACGTTTCAATGCTGCTGTCCTGCCTTTCAAACAATTCTAGCTTATTGGGGGGCTCCATTGGAGCAATGAGGCCCTTACCTGATCATCTAAAGTGATTTATACAGCGGTTTTCTGCCACACACGTTCGAGTACTGTAAAAGACAAAAGGGGAACATCGTAACACCTTTGGATGGCGCTCTTAGTCAAGCTGGTTTAACCACAAATCTGGCAAAGCGCTTACCTATTTCTCGAGTCACTCTGGATGTAACATACGTCCCGGTCGATCTCAACAAAGATGGCCGCTCGTTTTGTGGGCGTGCTTTATGTCATGCTCAGACCCGAGGATTGTGGACCAACGATGAGCAGCAACCTGACCATACCAACAACTTCCTGGGCCCCAACTTCAGACTTTGTCCTTTTTAAATTTGAGTGCCTCAAACGTCCTGCTGGAACCAATACACCCACCAAGATCCTGTGCTTTAGCCAGCCATTGTCAATGAGTCCTTCTTTATATCCAGAAGGCACCCTGACCCACCAACGACCTTGTCTGAGAAAGATTATTCAACAGAAAAACAGCAAATTTAGAAGGTAAACTTTCCACCAGGACAAATCTTATTCCTGAATCGCACTTCATCATGGTTAGCCTTAACTTTCACACGTCTAGCACTAGAAACAGCTGAACCTTTGAAAAATCTCATCTATGGTTCCCAACATTAGATGTTTGTGGTTTGATGTCTACTTGTTCATTAAAATGTTCTTTAACCCTTTCGATGCTCATGACGAGCTCAGCTCGTCATGAGGCACGGTTGAGCTGTGCTTATGACGAGCTGAGCTCGCATGAAACTATAGTATTCAAGCAAGTTCAGCACAGTAGGGGAAAAGTCACAGCAGCCAAGGTGTTAAACTTATTTTTAAGGAGAAAACGAGCTATTTCACGACAGCTATACTATCAGCAAAAAACTCCTCAAAGGAACTTTTCTCGATGGTAAAACGATTAGCCAACAGCTCTGAGGCAGCAGATTCACCAAAAACCCGGGCATTCTGTAACAATGTGGCTACGTTTTTCCAAGAGAAAGTTAAGGCGGTCTATAATGAATTTGCTAAGTCTGCAGATAAAGGAATGATTTCCTCATTAGAGGCTTCAGCCAGGTCTGGGACTGTCGGCATTACCCCCGGAGCCCCTGCTGAATCTAGGGACCTCCCTGAATTATCTGCTTTCCCAAAACTGACAATGGAAGCAACAATAAACCTGCTGTGATCCAGTAAATCAGGCTCCCCTATGCCCCCCAAAAATCTTCCATCTCCTAACAGAGATTTTCACGTTCCATTTGATTCCTATTTTTAATCAAATGTTTTTTTCAGGTATATTCAGCACTAGCTGGAAGCTGGCATCTGTGCTCCCCCTTTTGAAGAAAATAAATTTAGATGAGACAGACCCTAACAATTACCGCCCAATCTCTAGACTTCCGCTGCAGGCGAAGATGGTGGAGAAAACCATAAATGATACTTTATCTAAATATATTGAAAGGCATGGTTTCCTTGATGATTCCCAGTTCGGATTTTGAAAACACCATAGCACCGAACTGGCTTTGATCACATCATCTGAACTGATTAGGCAGACAGTTGACGCGCGGGGCAATGCAGCACTTGTGCTGCAAGACCTCACCGCCGCATTTGACACGGTGAACCATCAGATTCTTTTGGAAGTTCTGAGGGGGATCGTTGTTAAAGGGAAGGCACTCACTCTACTTGAATCTTTCCTCTCTGGCAGGGAACAATTTATGGTCCTAGATGATCATAAATCACCCAATTTTACATTACCAACTGGGGTGCCACAGGGATCATCTTTGAGCCCGACCCTTTTGAATATATATGTTGAACCACTGGCGAGGTTGATCAGGTCTCTTGGTTTCTCGTCTATTTCTTATGCCGATGATACGCAGATCACCGTCTCAGTGTCAAGTTCGCCCACTGACACTATGGCACAGTTTCATACCTGCCTTCGGCAGGTTGGGGACTGGATGGCCGTCAATTGTTTAAAACTTAACTCTAGTAAGACAGAGGTCTTACTTTTCGGTGCCCACACCTTTGGTCCCCTGAATTTTGGCCACTGGAGCTTGGTTCTTTACCAATGCCAGTGATCAAGGTAAAGAACTTGAGAGTTATCTTCGACTCTAAACTCTCATTTGAATGTCATGTCAATCAGGTCACCTCCCTCTCCTTCTACACGTTAAAGCTTCTGAGAAAGATCCTCCCATTCATCCCTGCTGACCTACGCAAATTAGTGGTCTCAGCTCTTGTTCTATCAGAGCAGATTATTGTAATGGGCTCTTCACCAATCTTCAGAAAAAATGCATGTCTTAAGTACAGGCAGTGCAAAACGCTGCGGCTCGGCTCTTGTTGAACATCCCAAGACACAAATCTGTTTCAATGATGCTTAAAGATCTACATTGGCTGCCAGTAAAGAGACAAATTGAGTTTAAGGCTCAATGCATTGTCTTTAAGGCCACACAGGACACAGGAGCTGGTTTTCTAAAACAGAATTTGATACCCTAAATTCCAGTCCGTCGTCTCTGGTCATCCTTCGCCCATGATCTGATTTTCCCCACGGTCAAATAATGCTCCTGGGGGGGGGGGGTGGGGGGGGGGGGGGAGTTTTCTGGTTGGCGCGACCAAGTTATGGAATTCTCTTCTAAGAAGGCTGAAACAAGAAATACATCTGTTGGCTTTTAGGAAAGCACTGAAGACATGGCTGTTTAGTCTATATATATATACATATATTTGCAGCTGGCTCGGCTGCGAAACGACCACCACCGCAAGACAAATAGCGGTTTGAGCGCGTCTCGGCAATGAAGGCGCTGCCGAGCAGATGGGCCCATATTGAGTAATGTTATGACAACGGGGCTGCTGTGTGTGACTTTCTGCTCTCCCACTGGGGTAAAGAACATGCTTCATGTTTAACTCCTTCAGCGACACCCACATGGGGATGACTTGCTATCACAACACCACGAGCACCAGAATGCATCTTGATTGTATACGCACACAGGGGGCGGGAACTCGACTTTTAAACAGGTGTGCTGTGAACTTTGTTGCTGGCAGTTTTAGCAAAGGCTTGTGACCAAGGACATGGCGTCCGAAACCAGTCAGGCCAGTTTATTGATATTGAGCATAATGCTGCCTGCAACCTTGGTTGGTGTCCTTCATAAAAGTGGATTACCTACCTGCGAGTGCTGTTTCACGCAAGGGCAACCTTTCTTTTTCACGCAAGGGCAACCTTTTTTTCACACATATTTATATATATATATATATATCCACAACAAAGTCAAAGGTACATGCACTCTCAGGAAAACAGGATCCAGGACTCGAAATGTTCAAGCAAAGCGTTTATTAACACTATTTTATAGGAATAAAAGGTATAGAAACGGAGTACCTTGGATGTCATCAGTGATGTCATCAGTGATGTCACTGACCATGTCATGAATGAGGTAATATGTGACATCATCAGCAGTGCATTGCGGGCGCACGAGTTCTAGTTAGCAGAACTAACTATAACAGAGGAATTTCAATGGTTCTTTAGGAGTGAAATGTCTAGCTAACTATAACAGCCCTGAAACCTATGTTTTTTTCAGTGAATTACTAAGATTTTTTAAATGCTAATTCCTATCTATAACATGTCTGAAACCTATGGTTTTCAGTGATTTTCTAAGGTTTTTTAAATGATAATTTTTAAATGTAATAATAGTTATATGTATTTTTTTATACTGAATTTCTACACTTTTTAACTGTTTATTTTTACATATTTTATTTTTTAAATTATATTATATATTTTTAATATAAAGGGAAAAAATTGTTTTTTAAAAAATTGAAACTGAAATATTAGTTTTATTTTGTTTTATATTTTCATCTTAATATATTTATATTATTTTCTATATTATAATATTTTTTCCAATTTTTGGGGGGAGTCGCGCACTCAAAGCGTACCTTTCACGATCGGTGCACGGATTTTAACTGCCATTTTAGAAATGTTGTGAAGTATGAACTATAAGGAAGTGCTGCAGCGGGACACTGTAAGCTCTTAAGGTGCACTGTGCTATGGTACTTCCGGAGCACAGGGGTGCAACATATGTACATAAATATGTTGCAACTCTATGCTTCCCTCTGCACTGCTGCACAAACTACAGACATACAGTGACACAGGCATCCTTGCACCATTGTGCAAACATGTCTGTGTCGTGGAGAGATTATTATTGTGCAGGAAGGGACACCTTTCTGCACAAAAACAATCAGTAAAGACATTTTCCTCTTTCAATGTATGCTGTGAAATGCAGCATACATTGAAAGAGAAAAAATGAGGAGAAATGAAAACAGTTCTCCCTGTTGTGCCTTGCTACACCAACTGGAGGATGGTGCAGCATTCACACACATTTCCAGATATATAATTTCTTAAAAATCTGGAGATGTGTCTTGTTCTATGAGTGTTATGTGGAAACACCTACAGCAACACCTATGGAATGCTCTTTCAATGCAAAGTGGTGTGTATGAAGAGGTTGTATTTACAAGGAGAAGAAAAGCTACACAGGGTGCCTTTTCCTCTACTTGTAAATATGAAGGAGTGTCTGGGGCCATCACTATGTTACAAAAAGTGACATATTGTTGGAACAGGATGCTACTAAATCTGCTTTATAAGTGCTTAGGTATTGGCAGACTATTACAATAAGAACATATTGCTAGTTGATTGATTGAAGAATTGCATGACAGTGACAGGAGGTAAGCACAGAGATATCTGTCCAAAGATACTTAAAGAAGAATGATTGAAATGGTTGCGGTCCTTCAATAGGTACAAGGGCAAATATTATGAACCAATCAAATCTTTTTTTTTCAGGTCACATGGGATCCTATGACAGAGGGACTCCAAAGTCCCTCTGTCATACATAGGTATAAACTGAGTATTTTGAAGAGTGGATTAATACTTTGAAGGTTCCTGCTGGTCTGCATGCATAGAAGAGAAAGAAATTGACTTGTACTCGAGTTAGTGGCTAGGCATATGACTAATAACTAGAGTAATTTCAGTACTGCAAAGAGAGTGCAAGGTAAATGTATAAGTACTTAGGTTTTGGCAAAGTGATAGGATACATACATAGTGCTGGATGGATGAATGGACAAGTGGTTGTGACAGACAGAAGGTTTCCTAGACTGCTTAGTTACTAACTGAATATTTAAAAGAGTGTATCAATTCTATGTAAGTGATTAGAAGTTTGCATACATAGGAGCCGATTCTGATTCGGGAAACGAATCCGTACGACGATTCGTATTCAAAGCCGTTTCCGTACGAATCGTACAAATCTGTCCGAATCGCGTAGTACGATCCGTAGGATAGAAATACGTCCGAATCCGTGCGAACCGTACGAAAAACAAGGCTAAATCCGTACGAATTAGACTCTCACAGTGAACCGTACAATTCGTAAACATGCCGTACGACCAGCCAAGTACGATCCGGACCGGGTAATGAATAAGTGTATCGTACGGAACACGTCACATATAGGCAATTCGTACCGAGAGCCACACATTCACATGCGCACCGTACCCCTAAACGCAAGGGGTGTATATACGGGGTGTACGCACCGTACACCTACGGCCTTGGGGGTACGAACCGTACCCCTATGCTCCGTACGCCAACATTAATGGGGTCTACGCACGGGGACATACGCACCGTACCCCGACGCACCATACCCCTGCTATCATGGTAGATAGATAGATCATTTTATTGCACAGTTAATAAAAACTCACAATTTAAGATGCACAGCTTTAAAAGAAGTATGTATCAAGGATGCTATCATGGGGTGTACGCACTGTACCCAGTGGGGTCCGTTTCATACGCATTTCGAGGCGAAATCTGCTTTTACGGATGTTTTAAGCTCCCGTAGAAAAAGAGTCGTACGGAGTGTTGTCGACACGATTTGTACTTGCTGGGTCGGAAAATACAGCTTCGATCCATACGGACATCGCGTACTGCGCATTCTGAATGCGATTCGTACGGATCAGTGAGTTGTACGGTCTTCGATACGATTTGTACGGAGAACTGCTTTGGGTACATATCGTACTAGGTCGTACGTACGGGTACGGTTCTCCATACAAATAGTACGGGAAAAAATTCCTAGACGGCTATTCGGAGAGCATTTTCCCGAATCGGAATCGGCCCCATACTGCACAGAATATTGTAGCTGTACTAGTTTTTATGTTTAGGCCATTCTTTTGATGCTTGACTAGTTAATAAAATAATTCCATTGTTCTAAAGAGAATACAGACTTCCAGTAAGCATCAGTGCGCTGCGTTGCAGACAGGTAGTCTAGGTTGTGCCCCTTTTTACCTCTCTCTGCAACGCAGTTCTGTGGTGCTTACTGGACATACGTAGTGGGCCAGTTGGACTGACTTAATCTCCCAACATAAAAAGGTTATAGGGCGTGTTTACACAGTGGTGAAGGGAGGTGATGGGGTCCGATGTGACATGTGCAAGCACACCCTGTGGCGTATTGTAAGTTGAGGAATTAAGTCCCCTTTAATCCTGAAAGTCCCTTGGTCCTACTAGCCCACAATGTCTCTCTATTAAACATCATAGTGCTGCATTTACTTCTCTGCAATCAAGTTTAAACTTTGTTCAACACGTCTGTACCCCAACACACGTTCGGGGCCATATATTAGACCAAATATGGACCCTTAACTTACCCCCCACTAACCTGTCTATCGCCCCCCGCGCATGGTCCGACCATCATCTTCTGTCCTTTTCCCTGGACCTGCGCACGCAAAATGCTCCGCGTGGCTCTAAAACCCTTTGGGCTAGAAGCTGGAATCGTGTTGATATCTCCGCCTTCTGCGAGTCCTTAACAGCCACCTGCCCTGATCTCACTGACATACCTCCTCAACAGCAACTGGCCACTTTGGACAGTTGGCTAATCCTCCTTCGTGATGAAAAGGCCCCTTTGAAGAAGGTTACCATCAATCATCATCACCATGCCAACAAGTGGTTCACTCCTGCTCTCAAAGCACTCAAATTAACGGTCCGTCAAGCTGAACGGGCATGGAGGCTGAAATACTGCTCTACTAGTAAAATTAAGTATACCACCCTACTATCAGAATATAAAAAAGCCATCCAAGCGGCCAAGAAAGATTACTTCTCTCAACGCATTCTGGCAGCAGAATGCCAGTCACGTGAAATTTTTGCTACAGTCCACGAGCTAGCCTTATCAGACAGGCCTTCACCTACTATCACACCCTCCCAGTCTTTGTGCAGCTCACTGAATGAGTTCTTCATTGAGAAAGTTGCACAAATAAAAGCACGCATTCCTCCTCCATCAAACTCTTTTTTAGATCGTCCCCCGCCACAGAACACCCAGTGTCTCACTTACATTCCAGAGCTAACCAATGAGTCTCTGCCCCCGCTCCTTAAGCGTGTAAAATCTGGGTCTCCCTCTGACACGTGTCCGGCCCGTATTCTGGCCCAGGTGTTCTTGGCCTGTCCCGCCCCCGCTCTCACTGTCTTAAACAATACCTTCACTAAAGGCCTAGTCCCCACCGCATTTAAATCTGCCACCATCATTCCCATTTTAAAGAAGCCTGGGGCTGACCCTTCTTCCTTAGCCAACTACCGCCCCATATCCCTGCTCCCTTACCTGGGTAAGGTGGCGGAGGCACATGTGTCTCAAATTCTGAGCACTTTCATTGAGGACAGCAATTATCTGGCCCCATGTCAAGCCGGCTTCCGACCACGACATTCAACCGAGAAGGTGGTGATTTCGGTCATGGACCAACTCAGGGAAGGACTCGACACCAACTCCCCCAAGATTCTGGTCCTATTGGACTTATCCGCCGCCTTTGACACTGTGGACCACGACATTCTATTATCACGTGTCAGGGCGGCAGGGATAGGGGGGCTAGCATTAGCCTGGGTCGAGTCTTTCCTGAAGGACTGCACTCAGACAGTCCATCTTGGCACCTTCTCGGCCCCCCCGCGTAATGTCAACTGTGGTGTTCCCCAGGGGTCTGCTCTCTCCCCTTTACTTTTCAATTTTTATGTTTTCCCACTGGTATTTGCTTTACAGAATATGGAGGTCACTGTATATAACTATGCAGATGATCTTCAACTCATTTTTGATCTTTCTTCCCCTTCAGGGATTGGCAGTTTCCAGTCCGTCATGCTATTTATCCGAGACTGGATGAACATCAATCAGTTAAAACTTAACCCGGATAAAACAGAACTGGTAGCGACGGGCGGTGCTGCCAATCCCTGGTCCCCTTCTTTCTGGCCCCCGTCACTTGGACCCCCTCCTCTTCCTTCTTGTTCAGTTAAAACCCTTGGGATTATGCTCAATAACCAATTAACCCTCCATTCACACATTAACTCGGTGGTTTCCTCTTGCTTTTTCACACTACTAGTTATTCGGAAAGTTGCCAGATTCTTTTCCACCTCTGCACTAAAGCTGATCCTTATGGCCATGGTCCTGTCAAAGATTGACTATGGCAACATCATTTATAACGGAGCTCCTGCTTATGCTTTACAGCGCCTACAGTTAGTACAAAATCAGGCTGCTCGCCTGGTCTTCAGCCTGTCTAAGTCCCACCATTCGACCCCTTTGCTTAGGAGCCTACATTGGCTCCCAATAAAACAACGAGCCAGGTTCAAGTTAGGGTGCTTGACCTTTCAAGCAAGAGCAGGCACAGCCCCTGCTTTTATCAACTCGGCAATCTCTCCCTATGTTCCTTCTAGGGACCTCCGCTCCTCTAGCCTAGCCTTATTAACTACGCCCCGGTTCAAAAAGAAGCGGGCAGGGGGGCAGGAGTTTGCTGTGCTTGCACCCACCTTTTGGAATGACCTCCCCTTACCTTTAAGACTCTCTTCCTCTGCGCTCTATAAGTATTTTTAAATTAAATTAAATTACAGGGAGGTGGTCCGAGGCCATGCCCCATTTTACACCTCTCTGCAATGCAACTCTGTGGCACTTACTGCACATACCTGGTGGGTTAGTTAGCCCCGAGGGACCCTCAGCATTCAAGAGGACTTTATCCCCCAACTTAAAATGCCCACAGAGCGTGTTTGCACACATGTCAACTCAGTCCCCCCCTTTCTTCACCAGTGTGCTAACGGAGCCCATTGTGCATTTTAATACTTAGTGAATCTTACCTTGACAGTAGTAGATATAAAAAAATGCTGAACATTTTTTTCAGTTGTTTTTTATAATTTAAATTTCTGAAAATTTCGTATTTTAGAATTAGGATCTGTGAAAGAGAAGAAAAAATACAGCTATAATATATAATATTATAATATTATATTTTTACAACACAACATAATTTTAACATTATATAAATTATTTTGTTTGCCTTTTTTGCTGTTCTCAGAATAATTTCACTACAAACAGTGATTTCAATGTTACTCATCACATAGCGGGCAAAAAAAAAGATTGTTTAAAAATAAAATCTGTGTCAAAAATATTTTTAATATACTCAACTATTTCTGAACATTCCATAAAAACAACATCCTCAATAACATACCATATAATACAAATCACACATATATAAAATGCTTCCTTCTAAGAGAATGTTCTTACTTGAATATGAAAGAACTCAAATAATAATTCAATAAACAATTCTTTTTAATTTCCAAACACTGTAAATGATGTACTTTAAAAATATATGATGTGAGAATGTGCAAAAAAAAGTCCTTAATTCTAATTTATGCCTTTCCTTTAAGCCAAATCGTATTCCTGAAATCCTTTATACTGAATTTAATTTTTAAAATATTAGGTAGGAATTTGGTAATTTGTTAGGCAAACATTGTTTAAAAACCAATTGAGCATCATTACAATATGTCCATCCTTTATTGGATTTTAAATAGACAGTGTAATGTCAAGATGTTGTAGAAGAACCATCATGGAAAATATTTGCTACTGCTACAAAAGTTCTTCCTGATATTGATAGTTGACTTGCTACAAAATGTTTAAATAAAGTTTCCAATTTTCTTCCATCAGCTCTACAACGTTGTATCATTAAAGTTATATGTAGTCCAAATCTTTGTATAAATAATGTTGATAACATTTCTCATTTGCATTGGTTATACTCCATGTTTTGATTTGCTGCTTTGACTAGTTTATTGAAAGACACTGTTTTACAGTCTGGTAATGTCAAATATATAAATCTTTCAGTATCTATGTTAGTGCTACATGTAAACATACCATTTTCACATTCATGTTCCCATTTATAACGAAGGCCAAAAAGATTTTCAATTTCTATTCCTTCATTTTCCAATACTGCAAGCATATACATTAGAATATTCTGTGTAAATTGTGTAGAACCAGAACATATATCCAAAAGAATACGAATATCAGAAACACTTTGTATTTTCCTTTTATCAGTTCTCCTTTTTTCATAAATACAATGCAACAAGGAACAAAAACTTTTTTCACGATTCTCCATAATTTGCTGTTGCAAACTTTCTAGAAAAAAAACAACATTGACCACTACATTAGCATAGCAGTTGATACCTGAACTATTTTCTAACTGATACCCAACAATCTCTTCAATAGTCTCCTTTTTCTTTTTGCTTGCAATCTCAACATTATCTTGATTTTTTTCCTTCTCTATAACTTCACTACAGATATTCTCATATCTTCTTTTTCAACCTACTACACTCTTTTCAAATACAGGATATTCACCTAAATTGGGAGCATACACTCTTCTTAACCGATTATACTCTTTTACACAGCTTGCATCTGCACTAATCTTTCTGTCATCAAAATCAATCAAATACAATCCAGATAAAGTTCTGACTCGGGACAAAGCAAGGTCCGTACCAGGAAAACGGCGACCGGGAAATACAGGAGGAGGGATACGGCGCTTACGAAGTTCCGGCAACAGGTAGCACCCACCAGAAGTCTTTTACACAGTTTGCATCTGCACTAATCTTTCTGTCATCAAAATCAATCAAATACAATCCAGATAAAGTTCTGACTCGGGACAAAGCAACATATGCCATACCCTCTTTAAACACGGTACTTCCAATGTTAACCAAAGTACTGTCTACACCTAAACCTTGAGATTTATGAATATGAATAGCCACCGCATATGGCAGAGAAAGTGGAAACTGTTTTCTACGGATAATAGAAATCTTTAACAAGCAATAAACGAACTGAACAACGACCAATGTGTTTTACTTCCTCAATTTGATCAAATCGATTTTTAAAAATTCAATTCAATCTGTATTTTGATAATTAACAAAACCAACAACTTTACCCATTGCTCCATTTACTAAACCTTTTTCCACATCCAAATTACACCATAAAATTACCTGACAGTTTACACATACATATTCTTTTCTAAACAAGCAGTTTTAGATATAGATTTTTCTAAAGAATCCAATTTTGTTTTCAATGTTTCAGTCAAAACAATAGTGATTCCTTCATGCTCAATTTTATCAATAGCTTCCAATTTTTTTACTTGTTCATTTTCTAGCTTCAAAAGTTGTTCATTGAATATAGAACACTCGCACAGTGTTGCATTAAGCAGATTATAGATTTATTTTCTGCAATTTTCATATATATTTTTTCAGGAACTATATTTTCATTTGGAAACAAGTTGGTAAGATGTCGACTTTGCAAAGTTTGTTTGCCATGCTCTGTCAGTACTCCAATTCTTGTATCTTGAAGAATAGTTCCGTAATCAACATCATTTGCCTGTCGCATATTTGTAATGAGTTCTTTGTATTCAAAATATGACCAAATGTTAACGTTTCCAACACTTCCCAAAGACTTTCTGGTGTGTTCATGAACAAGTGTTTTAAATGCTGGTTGTCCTTTTACGGGAGTAAGTTGCAGTAGATCTACAAAAACTATTACATGTTTTCTTCCAAATAAGACATCATATTCTGTTTTAAGAATTTGCTGCATTCTTAAATGCGCAGAAGCAAGCTTACCTCATCACAAATCAGAATTTTCATTTTCTTTAGCACTCTTGAAACTTCATAGCAAGCTTCTCCAGATAGTTTATTATATTCCAGTTTGTTTTCATGCTCTACAGGTAGCATTAGTAAACAATGTAGTGTGATTCCTTTAATGTTGTGTGCTGCCAACCAAGTTGCAGCAGTTACAACATAAGACAAATGTGAATCAGATGTTTTCTGTCGATAACTGGTCAATACTTTAATTAAGAAACGTTTTCCTCTTCCAGCTTGACCACTGACATACATTCGGATAGGTTGAAATGATGTGCATGTACATTCTTTATTTTCATAAACAAATCCATGGTCAATCTGTTGTCTCACTTGCTGATATATTTCTTTCTGTTCAACATTTACTTGTTCTTCCAAGTTTCCTAAGTCCATAACATCTTCTTGAGCTTGCTGCATTGCTGCTTCCACTTCATTCATGGTGATTGCCGCTTCATTTTCAAGAATTGGTTGTCCTAGTGGATCTTGACTCAGTGGAGCAGAACTTTGACTATCTTGAGAACTGTCTCTAGCAATCTCAGCTGCAATAGTAGGTTCTTGATCAATTTATTGTTCAACATTTTGAGATCATTTGGAAAAACTGTACATTCTATGGTATCTTTACAAGCATTGAAGAAATCTTCATAGCTCTGAAAATCTCCAAGTAATTCCAATTCTGTACACCACGGTTTGAAGAGTTGCAAAAGTGCTGAATAGTAAAATTCCCTTTTATCAGAAGTATCACAACAACAACTCAGTTTTCTGTGATTAATCAAATGTCCTTTCTTTTGTTTCACCAAACATCCTTCGGAACAATCACTGCATATTTTCCTTCATTTATGTTTTCTGTAGTATTCCTTTTAAAACTGTAGTGTTGCAGTACTTCATAGAGACATATGTTCTCATGATGATGACTTCTATTTGGATAATATGTGTCCAACATGTTTGTTTTGACAATATCTGTACTTTCAGGCAATTTTTCTGCTAAATAATTGATTTCTTGTACAGATTTAAGTACTCGATTTCCCGTTGCAGCAAGACCTAGACTCACCCAAATGATTCTTCTAGATTTTGAGTACAAACTTGCAGATGATAACCGATCTGAGCATTCATACGCTCCAATTTCTCGATGGGATAACATCTTCAAACTGAAACTGTACAATTTTTTACTAAGACTCTTCTCGTGAGAAATGTATTCCCACATTTCTTTTAACTCTGTCTTTTCTGATTTTGTTATAAAAGATGTCACATATCGGGCAACAGCAATGGAATTATCCCCAACGTACTGAAGATCCGTATTAGCATTCCACATTGAGAGAATAATTGTATTATAATCATTGATATATTTTGATTCTTCGCTTTTTCTCAAATTGGATGTATTTTATGGAGATTTTCTAGTGATGGTATGCCTCACAGCTGACAAGAAACTGTTTACTCTTCCTTTGGATATCACAGGATGTGGAAATTCAAAACGACATTTGGTATAAAACTTTTCCTTAGACTTGTACTTTCCTCAACAGTATTTTCCACATTGATGGCTTTGGATTCGTTGTTGCCTTAAGGTGTTTGCTTCTGTTCTTTTTGGTATAGCACATGTGGCATATTCTTCTAGAAAAGACAAAACAGTATCATCTGAATCAGTTCCGAATTTGGGTGCATCCTTGATCCATATCAGCATATGCATATGAGGAGCACCTCTAGCTTGATACTCCTTTCTCCAAAAGAAATCCACTACTTCTCCAAGAGGGGGATTATTTTTATTGCAGATAAAAGACATCATAGCTTCAAACCTATGATTCAAATATCTGCATACAAAGAGCACAATTCTCCAGGTGTCTTGTATTCAATATTTTTTATATTCGAATTTGCCTCTCGAAGAAATTCAAGTAAATCATCCCAAGCGTATTCAGCACAGCTTAGGTTAAGAAACCACGTAGGAGTTCCTAAGGCCCTTAGCATACATTTAAGTTCTCCATGACGACGGTACCAATACTCATTAGTACCACGCTGACATGCCATCAAATTAATCAGCTGAGATTCTAAATGATCGTCTCTCTGATGTACTTTATCCATAAATTCCTTTGCAGAAACATTCTGAAGATGTACTCCTCTTTTTAATATGTGATTAACTGCATATGAAAGTCCAGACAAGTCACTCTCAAAGAAAAGATGAAATATATATGGGATACATTGTCAACATTTTGGATCTTCTGCATACAATCTTGTTGCCCAATATTCAGATGCAGGAATCCGCACTGATCGTTCATCATATCATCCACCTTTTTCAGTTAGGAACAGCTGCAGAAAACAACGAGCTTCCAAACTTTCTTACCATACACTCATGGGACACCCTTTGCTTTTTTCATTTGGAATAATTCAATAGTGTTCCCCATCACTTCTTTTCAATGAAGTGGATGTACACTATAATGTTAATTGATTTCTTCACTTTTGGACATGTCCACTTCTTCAATTTGACCACTTGACGTTTCAGTATCATCTCCTAAAAGTAATTCTTCTTCTTCCACATACACTTTTTGTAGTACTCATTGTTTTTTATAAGGTATTATGTTGCCTTTTGTACTTTCCTAACATCCACTAACTCTTGTCAGATTTTCTTACTCTTAGAAGGAACACCATTAACTAGAATAAATAGTGGATCGTTTTCTACATTCTCTACACCAATAGTTTCAATATTTTCCTTTAAATCTAGAGGTAAATATACAACTCTTCCTTTTAACCCACTCTGTAAATCTGTAGGAGGAAATTTACCTGTTATATTAACAATAGCTTGAAATGGGTGCACACATTGAATCAGAATAGACTCATACGTATTTAAATCTACTACTTCTGGTGGAATAGTTACCAACTCTCGATTATTATGGACACCTCTAGCAGGCATTTTATTCTTGTCTAATTTGTTATAACAATATTTACAAATATACTGATCAGAACCCAAATCAAAACAATTTTCTACCAACAAATAAGTTACTAATACCTTCCACTTATCATTATTTTCTCTTTCACTTTTTAAATACAGATCAACAGTCCTAGTCTGATTTTTATAGGGAATTCGACGGCAACAAATACAAGAATAATTTGGCCTCTCACCTGAAATCACCTTAAACTTTGTAATTTGTTCTTCAACATTTTTTGTAGTAGTATGTTGCACATTCTCTTCAACATTTTCTTCTATTAATATGTCAGTTTTTGCACTCTCTTGTTCAGAGCCAAAGTAACGAAACTCAATTTCATCACAAACCTTCTTCACATCTGATACTGAGTCCTGCAAAAGGGCATTGTTCAACTCATTTAACATTAGTGCTGGACTTTTTGCATAATACAATCTTCTGACTAACTTCAACATTTGAGAATGATGTACTGCTAACATTTTGAAATGATGAAAAACACTTTTACATAATTTCCTAGAAAGACGTGCCAGAGAATGACCTTGCAAACCAGTATTTCTTCTCACTCTGCAAGGATCTAAGTCCTTGCAACATCTTAATCTTTTGTTTAATACTACTTTTACTATGCTGTTGTAAAAAATTACGTAAAATATCAATAGATTCCTGTCGTATACTACAAATACTACTGCAATCGCAAGTATACACTGGAGCTTTAGGACGTCTCCCTAGAACTTCATCAGCTATCACTTCTACATTTCTCGGGAACCACCTTCTCTTTCTCAATTGGACAACCATTTCTAACCTCATATACTCGACCACTGCTATCAGCTGCATGCAATAAATTATTGGTCTGAAAATGACTCTCTTCATTACAGAAAGGCTCTGAACTTGAACTGTTTCCATTCACCCCAAAAAAATAACAAAAATGTGTTCTGTTAATTACTCTTTTCTTCTTACTCTTCGCCTTCATTTAATGAATTGGTTTATCTAGTGATCGAATTCTGTTTAAAACTAAAATTAATAATTTATTTTTTAATTCAAAAGCCTTCTCCACAATAATTTCTATTTCCTTCTTCTTTTTTTTATAAAATAGTGCTCTTTTTTGTATTGCTTCACTTTTTTCAACAAATTAAACACAACTCCTTGTAAAACATTTTTTTTCTTATTTCCTCATACTGACTCTGCCGCCTTTTACCAAACATTGGGGGTCATTAGGATCGCGGACGGACTTGAGCCGTCCGTGCCCCCAGAGTATGAGGGAACGTCCGCATGGGCTGCGGCGTTCCCTCTGTGCAGATTAGGATGTGACCGCCAGGGTGGCGGTCACATCCTCAATCTTTAACATTGCGGCGGGTGCAGCTTCAAGCTGCACCCGCCGCAATGTTAAAAATGCATGCACAGCATTTGCGTGCACAAAGCGGCAGGCACCGTGCGGTGCCTGCTGCATTGTGCACGCAAATGCAGGGGGGTACCATAGGTACCCCCCATGTGCACCCCCCACCACCCCTTCACCCAGGGGGCCCGCAACGGGCCCCCGAAGTGAAGGTCCGTATGCTTTTCCACGGCGGAAAAGCCGCTGTGGAAAAGCATAGAATTTCAGACATCCTAATATGCCTGGCGGTGTCTGATAGACACCGCCAGAAATGTTAGTGCTTTTCCGCCGCGGTCGGAAGGCGACTGCGGCGGAAAAGCTGCGGACAGAATATCAGACCCACCAGCCATCCTAATTTGGCGGTGGGTCTGTGGAGGCTCCGCAGCGGATTTCCCGCATCCTCCGGGCCGGCGGTGGCTTCCGCCGGCCCGGAGGATGCGGGAAATCCGCAATCATAATTAGCCCCTTAGTGTCTTTTGAAAGTAATTTCCTTTTATGTACGTTTCTTTTATTATTATTCTTTTTTGTTGTTGAGGCATTCTTTGTACTTTCCTCAATGTGCACACTGTTTGTAGGTTTTGAAAGTTTTTTAATAAATTATTTTTTTCTCTTACTGGAAAACTTATTCTTTTTCCCCACATGTTGTTGGTCATCCAATACTTGTTGTTGAATTTTCTTCAAATAATAGTCCTTTTTCTGTTCTTTTCTCTTTTCTGTTTTTTTAGGCATGATGAGTTTAGTTTAATGATGATAAACAATATCTGCAAAAAATAATATATATAAAATGATTTCAATAAATCTATAAAATATATTTTTCTATTACTAAACAAACACATTGTATATTAAAACCATTTAAACATTTCCTTTTGTAATCATAAGTAATTTACTGGAGTACACAGGTACTAATTGAATAATTATTACAACGTTTTTACAAATGCATACACAGTAGAGTAGTACTTATTTATAGAAAAGTATACCATTGCTTGTGTGAATGCTGATTCCTTCTGCAAGAGCATAGACAGTGACTGGGTTTACTGACTGCTACTAGTTAAAAGCATAATAGAAATTAGATAGTAGGAGTACACACAGACTCACAGTATGTTTAAAAAAACAGGACTATTCCCTGGACTTTTCTAAGACTGACTCAATAGTCTACAGGGATTAGGTGACCGTATACATTGTGCACATTTGATTGTACCACTGCTTGTCTGAAAGCCTAACTCATTCTTCTAATACATACACAGTGACTGGGTTCTCAGACTGCTAATAGTTGATAGTAAGATAAGTTTATAAGCTCTTATGTATCAGCAAAAAAATTAAATAAGGCCATGCATCTGTCTGGATGATTCTAAGACAAGACAAAGACTGACAGTGTGATTGCAGACAGGCAAAATTATTCCCAGGACTTTAGTAGGAGAGACTCAGTAGTCTGGAAGGGATTAGGGTACCACATTCATTGTGCTCATTTCACTGTTCCACTGCTTCTCTGAATGCCTGACTGATTCTCCAAGTGCATACACAGTAACAGAGTTCTCATAGTGCTAATAGTTATCATTACAATAAGTTTGTAAGCACTTATATGTCTGCAGAGAGATTAAATAAGCAATTGATTTTGTTAGATTGATTCTAAAACTGGACACACACTCAGAGTGTGATTGCAGACAGGCAAGACCATTCCCTGGACTTGAGTAGAAGAGACTCAGTAGTCTGGAAGGGGTTAGGGGCTGCACAGATTGTGCTCATTTAACTGTTCCACAGCTTCTCTGAATAACTGACTCATTCTCCAAGTGCACACACAGTTGTTGAGTTCTCATAGTGCTAATACTTATATTCACAATAGGTTTATAAGCACTTATATGTCTGCAGATGGATTGAATAAACACATGCTTCTGTCAGTGTGAATCCAAGACTACACACAAACTCACAGTGTGGTTGCAGACAGGCAAGACTATCCCCTGGACTTTAGTAGGAGAGACTCAATAGTCTGAAAGGAGTTAGGAGACTACATACATTGTGCTCATTTGACTGTACCACTGCTTCTCTGAATAACTGACTCATTCTCCAAGTGCATACTGCCTGGGGAATTGAAGGTGTAAAAGACAAGTGTGTAGGTGGTTAGAGGACTGCATGCACAGTGGACAGGGGTTTGTTGCAGTGTATGTGTTAAGGTCTGTGTCACTGCATGACTACTTGGGTTCTGACTGAATGATTAGAGAACTGCAAGGAGAGTGCCTGGGTGAAAGTATAAGTGTTTGGGTTTTGGCGTAGTGTTTGGATTAGTATACGTGCTGGATGGCTGACTGGAGGAGTGCATGAGGAGTAACAAGGTGTTTGCTGGAGTGTACAGGAACTGCCTTGGTAATTGAAGGTGTGAAAGACAGGTGTATAGGGCTAGGTGACTGCATACATTCTACACATTTCACTACATAACTGCTAGTGTGAATGCCTGAATCATTCTGCAAATGCATAAGCAGTGACTTGGTTCCAGTACTAGTAAAACTTAACAACAGGATAGGTTTTTAAGCAGTTATGTGTCAGCAAAGAGATGAAGTAACCACATGCTTCTGTCAGAATTGTTGTACACGTAGACACAGACTCACAGTGTGATTCTAGACACTCAAGACTATTCCTTGGACTTTAGCAAAAGTGACTCACTAGTCTGGAAGGCGTTAGGTGACTGCATACATTCTACAGATTTCACTACAGCACTGCTAGTGTGAATGCCTGAATCATTCTGTGAATGCATAAGCAGGACTGAGTTCTAATACTACTAAAACTTGACATCAGGATAGGTTTTTAAACAGTTATGTGTCAGCAAAGAGATGAAGTAACCACATACTTCTGTCAGAATTGTTGCACAAGTGGACACAGACTCACATTGTGATTCTAGACAAGCAAGACTATTCCCTTTACTTTAGTAGAAGAGACACACTAGTCTGGAAGGGGTGAGGGGACTGCAACATTCAAAACATTTCACTACAGCACTGCTAGTGTGAATGCCTGAATCATTCTGCGAATGCATAAGCAGTGACTGGGTTCTAATACTACTAAAACTTGACAACAGTATAGGTCTTTAAGCAGTTATGTGTCAAGAAAGAGATGAAGTAACCACATGCTTCTGTCAGAATTGTTGCACACGTGGACACAGACTCATTTCACTGCTATCTTGTGCCTCGCTTCTACCGAGGCACAAGATGGCTGTCAACTGTTCCTGGTTTAGAGTGTTCACAGCTAATTAGAATGCAGCTCATGATCGGCAGGGTGTGCGGATCATACTCTGCACGGTGCGCGGATCCTGATCTGTAGGGTACGCGGATCCTCCGAGGCCATAGATATCGAAAAAATATTATTTTCAATTTTCTCAGCAACTACTGAACGAATTTACACCATTTTTAAAAAAAGGGATATTTCTGAACCAAGGGCTAACGTTTTGCCAAATTTGGTGTAATTCCATTCAGCAGTTCGGGCTGTAGCTGTGTCTAAAGTTTCCTATGGGAAATTGCATGGGGAAAACATGTTCTGGGACCCCCCCGCTTGCCGAATCACCCTGAAACTTTCAGGATAGGAGCGGACCGGAGCAGGCCATATGTTTTGAAAATTTCACAAAGATTTGAATTTCCTATGGAAAATAGGTCCTTACTATAACTACCTACTGGCAATCGCCAGTAGGTAATACATATATATATATATTGTACAGCGGCAAATAAAGAAAATCGTGGAATCTCACTTGGCGTGGTCATTTTTGCAAAGGATTGTGAGGGACTCGATCCAAGGAGTCCTACTGAGACGACGCAACTCTCGATTTGGTGGAGGCAGTCAATTCTTGGATACTTGCTGTATATATATATATATATATTCAATGAAAAAACCATAGGTTATAGTCCATATATAGTTAGGAATTTGCATTTACAAAACCTTATTTTACTCGCATAAAACCATTGAAATTCCATATATAGTTAGATGCGCTAACTATATATCGCGCACCCGCAATCCACTGCTGATGATGTCACATATTACATCATTCATGACATGGTCAGTGACATCACTGATGACATCACTGATGACATCTCAAATGACATCACTGATGACATCTCAAATGACATCACTGATGACATCACTGATGACATCTCATTTGACATCACTGATCACATCACTGATGACATCACTCATGTGATAATACGATGAACCTCTTCAGACTCTAATATAACCTTACATACACTCAGTATAAACAGACACTCCTAGACTGTCACTCATCCATGGAGTTACTCACACACCTAGTCAGTCATGCAAAGAATCAATCACACCTCCATTTCCTCAACTGTACAGTTATACACACCTCACTTATTCAAACATATTCTAACACATATTTACTCTCTTATACAATCCCTGATACAAGCTCACAGTGATCCATACAGCCACTCACACATTCACTGGCTCTTATCCACAGTTATTTATATATGTCAACTCTCACATGTATTGTGTTTTACATACGTACTTACTTGCACATGTAGCACTGAGATATCCATTCACTCACCAACACACACATGCACAGTCAACCGCCCATATAGCTGTTTCCACATGCACTCTTGAACTCATACACCTAGTGAATCAACTGCTTACACATCTATGCACAGAGTCACACACCTCCCGGCCACCCACACACACACTCAGCCTCCCATTCAAATACTTGGGCAACCAATCAATAACCCATATAGCCACTCTTATAGCTACTGATCAACACATGCAGCAGCTTACACAACAACAGATATAATGATGCACAAATTAATACAGTTTAATCACTAACCCATGCACGCAGTGAGACACATTTAATCACTCACTCATACAGTCAGTCATGCACCTACTAAATTCTTCATCCAGACACTTATACATCCACTCATTCTTCAATATGTAAGATATATTTTAACTTTACAGAAACATACAGTCACTGGATGTTGTCATCAGTGATGTCATCAGGGATGTCACTGACCATGTCATGAATGATGTAATATGTGACATCATCAGCAGTGGATTGCGGGTGCGCGATATATAGTTAGCGCATCTAACTATATATGGAATTTCAATGGTTATGCGAGTAAAATAAGGTTTTGTAAATGCAAATTCCTAACTATATATGGACTATAACCTATGGTTTTTTCATTGAATTTCAATGGTTTTTTGAAAGCTAATATCTGTATCTGTAAAATGTATTCTTCTTTAAATCTTAAAATATATTGTACATGTTTTTATACATTCTTTTTAAAAAATAATTTTTGTTCCGCTCCTAGTCCGCGAACCGGTCAGCTTCCCGTTAGCTCAATTTAAAGCCGCGACTTGGTGCGCGAGCCGGTAATCGTTCCTTAAGCGTAACTGTTACGTTATCATGACGTTTTGCGTTGTCGCGTAATACGTTATCCGACGCGCCAAGTTAGCGGACCCAGAAGCGGATTGGATAGCGGCGCAAAGCGCGAAACGTAAAGACAGCAGGTCATGTGGCTCGGTAATAACACTTTTCATTAGTTCATTTCACTTTTGGTTTCCTAATGATGTAATACTAGGTCATGTGATCTAAAATTAACACTTTTCATTGGTTTAGAACTTTTGCTTTTCCCAAATGATGAAAACCCCTCCTTCTTTCCTCACTCTGACTTTCATCTTGGTGAGAGAAAGACCCTTTTACATTCTAGAGAAATGGCTTCAGTTGTTGCTTCTGGTAGTGTTCCCCCACCACCACCTTCACCTCCTCATGGAAAGAAAGGACCACCTACTCAACCAATCTTTCAAGAAGAGGAAGATCAGGAAGAGGAGGAAGAGCCTGAATATTTGCCAGAGGAGCCCAGGAGGTACAACAGGAAGGAAAATTTCATCTGGCAATTTTTTACATTTCCACCAGGGCAAAAGAAAGTGAACGCCAGATATGTCTTCTGCCGTATCTGTGATGATCGCCTTTCAAGGGGGACGGACAAAAAATATAGTTTTGGGAATTTTACAATGCACAGGCACATGAGTAGGTGGCACCCAAATAATTATAGTGCTGCTCAGCTTCGGGACGAACAACAAAATTCCCCAGCAATAGCCAGAAGATCGGTCGTGCCAGAAGTTTCGGGACCAGAAGCAAGGGAGTTGATCCCGAATATTCAAATGGACATGGGGGAAGTGAAACAAGTTTGCGTGAGGTGCAATCAAATATTATGCTACCGCGAAAGTAGCATAACTCTTATAATAAGAGCAATCAAAAATCATGTATGTCCAAAACGCCCCCAAAAATAAATTCTTCTTTTTTTTGTTGCTCCTGTTGAGCCCTCTTCGATGAATCATTTTTGTTTCCCCCCTCCCCCCAAAAAATAAAAAAAATAAAAAAATGTTCTGAAAAAATCAAAAAATATAAAAAATGTTCAGAAAAATAATAAAAAAAATTTAAAACAACAAAAAGCCAAAAAAAAGTTCTTTTCAGAACTACCTCCCCATTATAAAAAAAAATTGGTAGAATTCTTTGAACTCTGCCAAGCTCTATTTCTTTTAGTTCGCTCCCAGTTCGCACTCCGGTACGCGAACCAGGAGCGAACCAAAAATTTTTTTTTTAAAAAAGAACAGTAAGTATAAGGAAAGGAAACAGACAGTTATGTTACAAAAAAGAGAGCTATAGGGAGTAAAGAAAAGATACTGTTACCCGCAATTCACTTCTGATCATGTCATATATTACATAATTTTTGACATGGTCAGTGACATCATCAGCAGTGGATTGCGAGTAACAGTATCTTTTGTTTACTTCCTATAGCTGTCTTTCTTGTAACATAAATGTCTGTTTCCTATCCTTATACTTACTGTTCTTGTTTTAAAAATTTTTAGAGATCATTCAGAAACAGTAACATTAATAGAGACAGAATTAGTGAATAATAATGAAGAAGTATGAGAAGAGAGGGAGTGAGAAAAATACTGGAAGGAGTAGAATAATTAAGTAATAGAGAAAGGAATGAGAGAAGTAGCAAACACAGGAAAGTAAAGATTAAAGAAATGAAGCAGTAGAACTGATAGATGTTAAATGTGATAGAGTAAATGATTGATTGAGGGTGACGATAAGGTGTGTCCTCTCTAAAAGTTTGTTTAAAGTGAACCGTACTCAGGGTTGCATATCAAATTTATGCTTGTTGAAGAATACAGAGGAGATAATAGATGTGAAGACCTACCATTGTAGTAAAACATGCCCACTTATTACATCATTCATAACATAGTCAGTGACATCATCAGCAGTGGAATGCGGGTTAAAAAAGTAGAAAACATTTACCTTATAATTCTTGTTAACTTTTAAAGAAAATTTTTCATACTTTCAATCTGTAAAAGAGAGAACAAACATTTCCAAAAATATTAAAACATGTATTTAAAAATTAGAAAAAAGAAGGGAAAAGGATCAAGAAGAAACAGTTTTTAAACAACTTTGACACTGACAGAAGCCTCTGCTTCTCTACGCCCCGTACACAATCCTAAAGATATTTATTTTAAACAAACAGTATCTTCATGCTGATGAAATGACGCCTATTTTGGAACATGGTGCTTCTTTTGCATTGCTGATGTCTCACAATAGTGATGCAATAGCAGCGCAAAAGAGATGTAAAGCCATCATAAAATTGTGTCTAACATTTTAAATGATTGTTTCAGGATGCAAATAAGATTTGTGCTTTCTTTGAGGTGAGGCCTATTTCTTTTTTTTTTTTAAAAAACAGTACCCAGAAGTACAGCACTGTAAGCATTAAAATTGACACTTACAGAAGACTCAGTTTCTCCATATCTACCTCACATTTCTAAATGTATATCATAAGTACAAAAAGCAGAACATTAATTATACATGTTAAATGGTTTATTTTTGCTGTTCTCAGAATGTATCAAATTTCACTTAAATCAGTGACTTGAAGGTATTCATCATGTAACAGCGGGGAAAAAAAAACACAATCAAAATGATTGTGTTTAAAAAACCCATACAACCTAAGAAATCTGAATTCAAAACTCCTTAAAATTAACTTACTTTCAATGACGTCGAAGGATCTCCTATGAACAGCTTCCACTCTGTTGTGCTATAAATATTTTCAGCCCGCCACTTTCTGAAAGAAAACCTCGATCGATTCGAAAAATATGTTACATACAAGAAAAGACTTCTCTCATTCTATCACATGTTTCCACTAGGCCAAATCATGTTACCGCGATTCGCAAGTCTTGTAATTCTTCCAATCAAATCCCGACATTTTCTATTTTCGCAACTTTCAAAAAGAATACATTTAAGATTATTTTCACAATCCTGGACTACTAATATCTTACCCTTCTTTGTCACTCATGTTCTCCTTTTCCTATGACACTGATACTGCTTACTATGAAGCAGACTTACTTGCATCAGGTTTATATAGTTGGATTTTTAAATTGGCATTATAATTAAAAGTTTTGCACCAATAATCTAGACAGCATTGCAGACTTACATTCCCTCTACTTCATGAACCTTTTGCAATTCTTCACAGGAAATCCCGAGATTCTTTCATTAAAATTTTGGTTTTAAAAACACCAGGTAAGAATTTTTAAGGTCAAACGGCAATTTTTTTTTGAAAGTTACAACGGAATCATTGCAGAATGACCAGCCGTTTCGAGACTTTAAATAAGCTGTATAATGTCCTGATGTTGTTGAAGGACCATCGTGATAGATAATTGCTACAGTTACAAAAGTCCTTCCTGATATTGAAAGCTGAGAAGCCACAAATTTTTTTATTAAAGTTGACAATTTTGATCCATCAGGCCTACATCGTTGGATCATTAAAATGACATACTGTCCATATCTACGTATAAATAATGTTGACATCATTTCAGATTTACATTGGCTACACTCCATGTTGTGATCCGCTGCATTTACTAGCTTATTAAAGGAGACTGATTTACTGTCTGGCAAAGTTAAATATATAAATCTTTCTGAGTCTACACTAGTAGTACTTGATACCATACAGTTCTCGCAGTCATGCTGCCATTGATAAGAAAGCCCAAACAGGTGATCTACATCTACACCCTCATCTTGCAATACATCAAGCATATACATTAAAAACTCCTGACAATCTTGCTGATTATTTTCAGAGAAGTCTGTTTGACCTGAACATTCATCTAACAGATAACGAACTTCAGACACACTTTCTACTTTTGTTCGATCAGTGCTACATTTCTCGAAAACAGAATTCAACAAACAGCATAAAATTTGTTCTGAATTCAACAGAATCTGTTCTTTTAAACTCTCTAGTGAAAAGAGAACATTAACCACTACATTTGCATAGCAGTTGACACCAGAACTGTTTTCAAATTGAAAACCGACAACATCTTCAACAGAATCCACTTTCTTTCTGCTAACAATTTTCGGTTCATCGACTTTTGGTCTTTTTGCTACAACCTCCCTACTATTACTGATATTTCTACGTTTCCGGCCTACCACACGTTTCTCAAACAAAGGATATTGAGGCAAATGTGGCGCATATTCTCTTCTTAACCTATTGTATTCCTTAACACAATCTAGATCCGCACAAATGTTTGTGACATCACAGTCAATCAAGTACAATCCCGATAAAGTTCTAACTCGTGACAATGCCACGTATGCCATACCCTCTTTGAACACAGAACTGCCAATAATCACCAATGCACTATCTACACTTAAACCTTGCGATTTATGGATTGTTACCGCATATGCCAAGCAAACAGGAAACTGTTTACGGCGAACATATAAGTCTTTAACAAGCAAAAACCTAGCAGAACAACGACCAATTAGCTGTACTTCCTCAATGCCATCAAATAAAATTTTAAAAAATTCAATTCCATCTCTACTTCTGTATTTCTCAAAATCAACAACATTACCCATTGATCCATTTACCAGACCTCTTTCAACATGTAAATTCCTTCTCAAAATGATTCGGCAATTTAAACACACATTCAGAGTCTTTTCAAAACCCGCTGTTTTAGATATAGTCTTCTCTAATGAATCCAATTTTGATTTCAAATTCTCTGACAAAATAATTGTTGATCCCATATGCTCTATTTGTCAGGATTCGCCCCCTCGGCAGCTCCAGCAGCCTAGGAACTACAATTCCCATGAGTGTTAGGGGCAGCAGGAAGTGACTTAACCGGTACCGGATCCCTGGTTCCTTGCGCGTAATTCTGTTTGCTTTGGAACCTTTGGCGGTGGTCGGAGATCTGTCTGCAGGAGGGTGAGAGTCCGGAGTCAAGAAACGTCCTGCCTTCCAACTTCCCCGTTCGTGAGTAGAGTGCTGCTGCGCGGTTCGGCACCGGCTGGTGTCCGATTTGTTTACATTTATTTTGCGGAGTCCTGGCGAGGAGGAGCAGAACTGTTACTGCCTATTCCGTTGCTGTTTGGTACACCGAGTCAGAGTGCGGCTGCCTCTGTCTCCGTTTGAACTTTACTTGTTTGCTGCCCACAGAACATTCCAGCGGGTTACTGTGAGTGGCTGCCACGTAACGCCGGCTGTGTGGGGAGAGTGTTATTTGCTTATGACTTTACAGCGGGTTACAGCGTGCCCGGAGGCAGCGTAACGCCGTCTGTTCAATTTGGATTAGGGTTCCTTTGGTAAGACTGTACAGCGGGTTACTGCGGGCTCGGATGCAGCGTAACGCCGGCTGTCATTGGGATCCCTTGTTATCTGACTGCAAAGAAGGAGCGGAGCCTTGCGGTGGACGCAACTGCAGGTTACCGTGTCTAGGAGTCAGCATTCGGGGTGTTAAGGTGCTGTGAGGATAACAGCATTGTTTACTTTCTTGAACTACTTTTGGTACTTATTATACTAGGTAGGGGTATCTCACCTTACAGGTTCTCAAGGTGGGCCATGGTTCTCAATTATCCATATATTGCATCCTTGTGAGAGATGAATAAAATCTTCTGCACATCTGCTATGTACAAGCAGTGAAGGAAGGGTGCACGGTCCTGTGAAGTAATCAAGTTGCATAACAGGGTATGGTGTGTGATAAAGCATATTCTTATTAGGTTGCATACAGTACATACAGACTCTGATGTATGATTCTGCTTTCTTCTTCAGATGATGTCACATGGGGGTCTTTGTTGATGTTAGTTTAATTCGTGTACCAAGGACCCACAGGTATTCTTAACCTTTCTGATTTAGCGAGAATTGAAGAGAGTAGATTTGTTTACCTTTGCTTTATTATTGTGTTTATGTTTTTCAGAGCCTTTGTCCCTGCTGACCCCTCCCCTACCTGGTGTCCCTCGCTTGATAACTCGAAGACCCTGGGGGGTAACCCCATGTCAGGGTGCTTGGGGATGTCAGGAGATGGTCCTTTATTCTTCTGCTGCTGAACCCTGCGGAGCCAGTCCTGACACTATTTTGTCAATAGCTTCAAGTTTCACAATCTCTTGCTTTTCTAAATTCAACATTTTGTTGTTGAAGATGGCACATTCTGCAAGAGTTGGCATCAAACATATTCCGGATTTCTTCTCAGTAATTTTCTGAAAAATATTCTCAGCCACAATCTCTTGTTCGGGATATAAATTTGAAAGTAATCGTGCATTTAAAGCTTCTTTTCCATGCTCGGTCACTTTTCCAATTCTAATATCTTGTAGAATATTCTTGTAATCTTCATCTTTTGCCTGACGCATATTTTCATGCAGTTCAGCATAATTGAAGTTTAACCATATATTGACGTTGCCAATGCTCCCTAGGCACTTCCTGGTATCTTCATGCGTGAGTATTTTGAACACAGGTTGTCCTTTTACTGGTGTCAGCTGCAGAAGATCTCCGAAAACAATGATGTGTTTGCCACCAAATAACACATCATATTCAGTTTTAAGTACTTCTTGCATTCTCAAATGCACAAAGGCAAGCATGACATTGGAAACCATGCTTACTTCGTCAATGATAAGTAGTTTCATTTTCCTCAAGACTCTTGAAACTTCACAGCAAGCATCCCCAGATAACTTGTGGTATTGTAATTTGTTGTCATGCTCAACCGGCAGCATCAGTAGACGATGCAAAGTAATACCTTTAATGTTATGTGCTGCAAGTCCAGTAGGAGCGGTGACAACACAAGACAGCGATGACTCAGTCCTTTCCTGCAGATAGCATGAAATTGCTTTAATGAGGAAACTTTTTCCAGTTCCCGCTTCTCCACTCACATACAGTCGGACAGGCTTCAACGATGTACATGAGCACTCTTTCTTCTCATGACTTAATCCATGCTCAATTTGCTTGGTAACTTCATCATATATTTTCCTCTGCTCAACGTTGAGTTGTTTTTCCAAGTCTTCTAAGTTAACTGAATCCTCCTGAGCATGTGCCATGGCTCTTTCCACTTCATTCATAGCAGTGGCAGCTTCATTTTCGATAATAGGTCCTCCAAGTGGATCTTGACTCAATGAAACAGAACTCTGACTGTCCTGAGAACTGTCTCTGGCAATCTCGGCTGCAATTGTTGCTTCCTGCTCAATTTCCAAAGTTAGCATTTCTTGATATTTGGGAAAAACAGGACATTCTATGGTCTCCTTAGCAGCAGTGAAAGAGTCTTCGTAACAGAGGAATTCTCCAAGCAGTTCCTCTTCTGCACGCCAAGGCTTGAAAAGTTGCAAAAGTGCTAAATAGAAAAACTCCTTTTTTTCTGGAGATTCGCCACTCAATTTTCGATGGTTTACTAATTGGCATTTTCTTTGCTTGACCAGGCATCCCTCACTTCCAATTACAGCATACACTCCTTTCTCAATATCTTCTTTGATGTTCCTCTTGAATATATAATTTTTTAGAACCTCATATAGACAAACATTCTCAAGGTGACTGCTTCGATTTGGATAATATGTATCCAACATGTTGGTCTTCAAAATGTCGGTACTGTTTGGTTCCTTTTCTGCCAAATATTCAATTTCCCGGACAGGTTTTAGAACCCAATTTCGCGTTGCAGCAAGACCAAGACTCGCCCAAACAATACTCCTGGATTTGGCATAGAGACTTGCTGAAGACAATCGATCTGAACATTCGTAAGCTCCGATTTCTCGATGCGACAACATCTTCAGACTGAAACTGTACAACTTCTTGCTGAGGCTCTTTTCATGGGAAATGTCCTCCCACATATCCTTCAGTTCTGTCTTTTCTTTTTTGGTGATGTAAGATGTCACATACCGAGCCACAGCCATACAGTTGTCACCCACAAACTGTATATCCATGTTAGCATTCCACATGGACAAAATCACTGGGTTGTAGTCGTTGATGTACTTGGACTCTTCGTTCCTTTTCAAATTGTATGTATTTTTGGGTGATTTCCTCGTCACATTATGTCGTAGTGAAGACATCAAACTGTTCACTTTTCCTTTAGAAATCACCGGTCGTGGAAAGTTGAAACGACATTTGGTGTAGAACTTGTCCTTGTTTCTGAATTTACGACGACAGTACTTTCCACAACGATGGCTTTGGAAACGTAGAACTTGTTCTCTTAGGCTTTTCTTCTCCGTTGCGTTTGGAACAGCACACGTAGAATACTGTTCTATGAAATTCATCACTAAGTGATCCGGATCTGTTCCAAATTTAGGTGCATCCTTGATCCACAACAACATATGTATATGAGGAGCACCTCTTGCTTGGTACTCCTTTCTCCAGAAGAAATCCAACACCTCTCCAAGAGGTGGATTCTTCTTATTTGTGATGAAAGACATCATAGCTTCAAATTTATGATTGAAGTACCTGCATACATTCACAGGATCCAAAGAACACAGTTCTCCAGGTGTCTTGAATTCAATGTTTTCAATATTTCCATTTGCCTCTCGTAGAAATTCAAGTAAGTCTTCCCAGCCATACTCGGCACAGCTCAGAGTGAGGAACCATGTCGGAGTTCCTAAGTTCCTCAGCATACATTTTAAATCACCATGACGACGGTACCAGTACTCATTAGTACCACGCTGACACGCCATGAGATTAATTAAGTGAGAATCCAAAATACTGTCTTGGACATTGACTTTATGCATAAAGTCCCTTGCCGAGATATTTCGCATCTGTATACCACTTTTTAAGATGTGGTTCACTGCATATGGCAGTCCAGACAGATCGCTTTCAAACAGGAGATGAAACAAATAGGGAATGCATTGACGAAACCTAGAATCTTCTGCATACAATCGTAAAGTCCGGTATTCAGACGCAGGAATTTGATGAGATCGCTCATCATATCTTCCTCCTCGACCTGTGGGAAATAGCTGTGGGAAACACCGAGCTTCCAAACTTTCCTCCCAAACACTAATGGGACTCCCTTTGGCTTGTTTCATTTGAAACAACTCAATAGCATTCCCCATGACTTCCTTGGAATGCAAAGGATGAACACTATAATGTTCATATATTTCTTCACTTTTAGAGGCCTCTACTTTCTCAATTTGGCCAGCACACAAATCGCTATCCTCTTCATCACTTACTTCCTCTTCTGCAACATACACATTCTTATAATACTTATTATTGTTCTTCAAATACACTGTTGCCTTTTTGACTTTCCTAACATCCACTAAATCTTGCCATATTTTCTTATTCTTTGTCGGAACCCCATTAACCAAGATAACCAGAGGTTCCTCTTCCACTTCTTCTACTCCAATTGTGTTAATGTTTTTGTTCAAATCTAGAGGCAAATAAACAACTCTTCCCTTTAATCCTCTCTGTAAATCTGCTGGAGGCAACTTCCCTGTCTTTGGCTCCATTCTTACAATAGCCTGAAAGGGATGGATACTTTGAATCAAAATAGATTCATAAGTATTTAAATCCTTCAATTCAGAAGGAATCTCAACCAATTCCAGATTATTATGAACTGCCCTAGCAGGCATCTGGTTTTGGTTTAATTTATTACAACAATAAGTACACACACGTTGATCCGATCCCAAATCAAAATAATTTTCTACCATCAAGTATGTGGCAAAATCCTTCCATTCACTATTATTTTCCCTTTCACTTTTTGCATATAAATCCACTACCTTAGTCTGATTCTTATAATAAGTGCGTCGACAACATACACAAGTGAAATTAGGCCTCTAACTTGATTTCATCTGAAACGTGGCAATTTCTTTCTGAAAATTATCTGTACTGGAAACCTGTACATTATCTTCAACATTACTCTCTACTTCAGGGTCAATTTGAACATTCTCATCTTTACTACTAAAGTAACAAAACTCAATTTCTTCACAAATATTCTTCACATCTATTTCAGAACCATGCAAAAGAGCAGCACATAATTGTTTAAGCATAATTGCTGGACTCTTTGCATAATACAACATTCTCACTAATTTTCTCACTTTATTATGATGCACTGCTAGCATCCTGAAATGATGAAAAACACTCTGGCATACTCTCCTGGAAAGACAAGCCAGTGAATGACCACGCAAACCTGTCATTTGTCTCACTCTGCAAGGATATAAATCTTGCAACAACTTCATTTTCTGCTTCAAACTTTTCTTATTAAATGTCCGTATAAAATCACAAAGCAAATTGATGGAAACCTGTCGCACACTGCAAATAGAACTACACTTCCAAATGTACACAGGACCCTTAGGACGTCTTCCTAAAACCTCATCACTTAGCGCCTCTTCTGTCTCTGTTGTCACAAGTTTTTCTTTTTCAACTGGACAACCATCCTTCACTTCATAAGCTCGACCACTGGTGTCAACTGCAAACACCAAATCATTATCCTGAAAATAACTCTCCTCATTAAAAAATGCCTCAGAACTTGAACTATGCATCCATTCTCCGGAAAAAACTTCACAAAAGTTGCTACGATTTACTACTCTCTTCCATCTACTGTTTGTTTTGAAATCAGAAATTACCTTGCTTAGTTTCCTAATTCTATTGATTACCAAAATAAACAACTTTCGCTTAATTTCAAAAGCATGATCAATAATTTTCTCTACATTTTTCTTCTTCTTATAAAATGCCACTTTCTGTTTGCATTTCTTAATATTTTTTATTAAATTAACTATTATCCTATTACGGAACATTCGTTTTCGAATGTCCCTAAACTGTTCTTTCCTTCTACTATCATGCACAGAGTTATCTCTTCCTCTACCAGTAACATTTTTGATGGGTCTTTCCTTTCCATTTAAATTACTCTTCTTTTTCTGAACTGAAACATTTTGGCGATAAATACTTTTTTTACTAAAAATATTTTTTAAGAAAGATTTTGTGCTCTTACCCGGAGCTTTCTTGGTGTTTTGATAAGTATTTGGGGAAGAGGACTGCTGCAATAAAACATCATCCTGCTGTCTTTGACGTTTTCTAGCCTTTCTAATTCTATTTTTTGTAGGCATTTTCCAAACTATGAAAGAATCTGCAGTTGAATCTGTGGAAAAATATAATAAAAAATGTTAATAACCACTATTACCAAACAGTAAATGAATAACAGTCATCAAAAACTTAATGCCCTACTTATTATTTAACATAGCAAATCTTTTGCACCAGCACTGCATCACAAAAATGACACACAGTGCTACAAAACAGGCATACAACAATCATAAATCTCTCCCTAATATTTTAAATGATTAATTCAGAATAACGATAAGGTGTGGCCTATCTACAGGTTTGTTTAGGCCCAGATCTTTTGACTGGGGTGAAAGTGTGTCATTGATCCTCATTCAGTCCATCGCCTGTTTTGTTTATTTGAGGTAAGGCCAACACATGGTTGCAGATAAGATTTTCACTTAAGAAAACAAAGGAAATAATACATGTGAAGGCCTACCAATGAAGTAAGTCATTATTTGAAATCAATTACATTTCTGGATATGTACTGCTAAAGCTTCTTAGGTTGTTTTGGGTCATATTTATAAGGCATATGAGTGTGTATGATGTTATTTTTCTTTTTTAAATGGAAAGCGTTCTTCATGGTGCAAGTTTCTTGTAAATACGCTCCCACCTGCGAAACGGAACTTTGCAATGCGAAGCTGATTGGCTCCCCGGTGTCTGTCAACATTCTGAACAGTCCGGAGCGGCCGCCATCTTATCTCTCGGTAGGATCGAGAGAGAAGAAGAGGTGAAAAACGAAGGGGGAATTTAATGAAAGGGGGCAAGGTATACCCCTCTTGACCCCCTAGGAATGTTGTTGGGATTTTTAAAGGGTCCCGTGTGCGAAAATATAAAAAATATATTTTTCACGGTAGAAGCGCTTCCCAAACACCGAACTGGGCCGCAAACTGCACGGGAATTCGCCATTTTGTGCTTCGTTTTAATTAAATTACTAGGTATAAGGGGGTGCGGGAGACCATTTTGTGCTTCGTTTTAATTAAATTACTAGGTATAAGGGGGTGCGGGAGACGTATCCTAATCCCTTATATTTTCTGAGGTTGGCTGAGGAGGCTCATATATGTTGATACATGTGTTCCAGCGGCTGTGCGTGAGCTTTTTTTTTTTTTTTGCTGCGTGACGTCTGTTAACGTTCGATTCGAAGGAAATCAGGAAGTGTTGACCACCAATTTGTCAGTGCGATAAAATATTTTGGGGCATATTATCAAGCCTGTGCGCTAAAATTATCGCCGCTTTATCGGCCGAAAACGGCCGATAAAGCGGCGATAATGGGCTTGATAATATGCTCTGTGGAATTCCAATCGAAGCCCATTTTAGATGTCTTCACATCTAGCATGTGCTTCGATTGGAAATCCATAGAGCATATTATCAAGCCCATTATCGCCGCTTTATCGGCCGTTTTCGGCCGATAAAGCGGCGATAATTTTAGCGCACAGGCTTGATAATATGCCCCATTGTTATAAATGAATCCTTATTGATAAACAATGTCTGCGCCATCTTGCCTTTTTTACAATGCCACAATTTTGTCGTGCACGGCAGCCATTTTACATGCCAGGCCGGTCCCAGCCTATCACCTAGCCCTGCGGATGTAGGGGCATATTATCAAGCCTGTGCGCTAAAATTATCGCCGCTTTATCGGCCGAAAACGGCCGATAAAGCGGCGATAATGGGCTTCATAATATGCTCTGTGGAATTCCAATCGAAGCCCATGTTAGATGTCTTCACATCTAACATGTGCTTCGATTGGAATTCCATAGAGCATATTATCAAGCCCATTATCACCGCTTTATCGTCCGTTTTCGGCCGATAAAGCGGCGATAATTTTAGCGCACAGGCTTGATAATATGCCCCGTAGTTTATGGCCCTAGCTGTAGAGAATCCAGACATGCCAACCCTCCCGATTCAGGCGTCAGACTACTGATTTCAGTGCTACTCTCCCGCCTCCCGATTCCTGCAAACAAAAACCCGGGGGCATATTACCAACAACTAGCGATAACTTGTTTAGAGACAAAAATTATCGCCGCACATCGGCGATTTTTATCGCAGATAAACATTGCTATTAGCAAGGTTTATCGCAAATGCGATAAAAAACGGCCGCAATGCATGAATATCGCTGAAAAGTCAGCGATATTCATGCATTATCCAGCAAATGCTCTTAACCATGTTATCCACCTCCCATTGGATAACATGGCTAAGAACTGCTCAGGGCCCCAAGAGGCTTTCCATTTAAAAAGGAAAAAATAACATCATAGAAAAGAATCGTTTTTAAACACAGCATATAAATCAATTGTATACCTGCATTCAAGAGGAAATGACTGAAAATGTCCTTGACACACATGAAAACGTTTTCTGGAATGCCCTAGCACCATTTTTTGGACATTATTAACATGGCTATGTAACTCCCATAATCAAAATCTAAATTTGCCAAGCACAGGTGGGAGCGTATTTACAAGACACTTACCCCATGAGGAATGCTTTCCATTTAAAAAGGAAAAAATAACATCAAAGACACTCAAATGCCTTATAAATATGACCCAAAACAACCTATGAAGCTCTAACAGTACATATCCAGAAATGTAATTGATTTCAAAAATGGTTTTTAAAAACAACATATCTGTTTCAGCTTACATAAGAGACCATGGAATGGGCTTCATATACAACAATAACTTGTGTTACTGCATGCCAGAATGCTACACCGAATATGCAATTACAATTTCTCAAAGTAACAAAATCTATTTCTATATCACTACAGACAAAGCCACAGTTTTAAAACACAGCTTTCTTCATCATTTTCTCCTTAAATCATACTATTCTCTATCTAAAATAAATAAATCTTTTCTCACCTTAGCAAATACTTTTTGAGTTTTGAAAACAGTCTCAGAAATACACCAAATTGTCTTCAGCAGAAGAAAAAGGATGCACTCCAGAGGCTGCAGCTATTGAAAGCACAGAAATACAGATATTCATTTCACATATCTCTCATATTAGCCAATCATAACTCTTCCCTCACTTTTTTCAAATCAAAACCCTTCCCCCCTCTACCCTCTCTGCCTTTTTTCCATAGCAACGACCTCCTGGAAGACCTCTCAAGTTTGCAAATTCACACAACAATGTTTCAATTGAACTCTGAACTCTCAGTGCACCTGCGTATCCAGTGCAATCTTTCATTAAAAGTTTCTTCCTTGACCATTCAAATTACACCTTTCAAAGAACACATCCATGCACCCTAACTTTCTGTTTTCAGAAATGGAAATGCACCAATCACTGCTAATGAATCATTAGCATTGGAAATCCACAGTTTTTTTTCTTTACAAACTCCTACTGTTTCAACTGCCCTTTCATTACCACACTTCATCTGACTGCAGCCCAACCTTCTCCCACCATGTTTAAGGTCTGGATTGTTGGACATAGTTACATCCACTGGGCTCAAAGGTATGCTGACAACAGAAATTTACACAACCTCAATTTACAAGATGTGGAAATTAAATGGTTGGGCCAAAGAGGATTAAAATGTCACCAATTGATACCATTGGTGAAAACCTTTATGCATTTGCCAAAACCTGACCTGTTAATAGTGCATTGTGGAGGTAATGATTTGGGCACTTTAACAGGAGTAGGTCTGGAAATGCTTTTAAAGGACACCTTTGAGCAATTAATGGCACTTTTTCCTCAAACTGCCTTGGTATATTCCAATATATGCCAAAGACAGAAATGGAGGTGGTCCAACCAATTTGGTCCACAAATTGAAAAAGCGAGGAAGCATGTAAACAAATCTGTTTCAGCTTTCATGAGAGACCATGGAATGGGCTCCCTGTACAATGATAACTTGCGTTACTACATGCAAGATATCTACAGAGGAGATGGAGTTCACTTCTCAGATGAGGTCAACAGAATTTTCATTCTGAATTTAAGACTGTGCATTGGTACCTACTTATAAGTACCTAAATGTACCATAAACCCAAAAGCTCTTCTCAGAGCTACCCTTCATCTGATCACTCACAATTAATACTTTTCTCTAACTTATTTCTGTAATTTTCAACAAACTACGCTCAAAGAGCGCTACCTGGTACGCGAACTGGAAGCTAACCGCCCAAAATTATTTAAAAAATGTTTTTTCTCCGCACATATGGTCCTCCTCAGCCACCCTCAGAAAACCTGGGGGGTCAAAATACTTGTACCGTGTCCCCTTCTACCCTTTCTGAACATTATTTACCCTCCATTTTATATCTTAATTCGACCGAAACACAAAATGGTGGACTCCCGTTACGCTTCTAGTTCGCGGACCAAACCGCTTCCCGGGAAGCGGTCCAAAAAAAAGGTGGGAAAGTAATTCACAGAAAAACGACTGGAGACACTCTCACCAAATATAGATTAGCTTATACTACATAACAATCCCTTTCATTTTCACAAATTTGATTGAAATTCCATTTAGCCATTAAGCCTGTAGACCTCTCTAAATACCTTGAGGTAAATTACTTCACAAAACACATCTGAAGTGTTGGAATTGACAACCAATGAAAATGTTACTTTCATTTTCTACTTTTATTACCTGATATTTGATTGGTTATATACCTGAATATATATAAAGGAAGAGAAGAAAACACAGCCATTTTGACTACTACTTCTTGTTGTACATCACATTTCAATAGTTACCTAACACTTCAACTTGTTTCTAAAGGTAAGTTGTTATTTTTAAAACTGAAGTATATTGTGCACTATAACTTGATATGGTAGACTTTTTCTGATAGATATACACTATCCCTCTGTAGTAGTTATGGATTTAGATAGACTTCTCTGTTATAGTTATGAATGGAGTTAGGCTTCTCTTCGTTAAATTACATACACTTTTTTATAGTCCTATTTCCACTCTGATACTATACACTGCCAAAAGAAAAATTCACTGATAAAAACTGCCTATCTAAAATTAATCCCAACAGTGCCCTATCTCTACTAATATATATTTTTTTATTCAAAATTTCAGGCAAAATGGAAGGCGAGCAACAAGTTACATTTTCAATTGAACTGAAGGAGAGCAGCCAAGACAAAATTGATGATTTTATGGATCAAAGTAGAGACCACGAACTTCTACAATGTGTTGAAGCAGTGGATAACCTGCTTCAAAATGAGAAAATGTTACACCCTATATTTAATTTTGACATTTCTGACACTGAAATGTTAGAAAGTTTAAAGAAGTATGAAACACAATCAAAATAAAAAAAATTTAAAAATAAAGAAAACAAAAAAAAAACAACAAAAACAACAAATAATTAACATACAGTATTAGAAAAGTCTATCATTCTTTTATCCTTATAGTACGCTGCCCAGAACGCTTCCCGGTTCGCGTACTAGGCGCTCACCACGCAAAAATAAAAATCATTATTTTTTTTTTTGCCCTGCTGGGACCTTTTACAACCTCCACATAAAACCTAGGGGGTCAGGGAGGATCTACTATGCCCCCTTATCGAAATTTCCCCCTTTGTTTTGGCCTCCTCTTGTCTCTCGATCCTACCGAGAGACAAGATGGCGGCCGCACCGGACTGTTTAGAATGTTGACAGACACCGAAAAGCCAATCAGCTTTCCGTGCGCAAAGTTCCGAAACGCGAAAAGTACGCGAACGGGATCGCTGCCCGGAGCGCTGTTACAGATATATATCTTGATTTAAACGTTAATTTCTCAAAATCCACTGAAGCACATATATTGAGACCTAGCAAAGGCACATCGGGCTAACAGTCCCTACAATTTTGCCAAGTTTCGTGGAAATCCATTCAGCCGTTCGGGCTAAAAGTGAGTCCAACCGCCCTATAGAAATTAACATGGGAAAAACGCGTTTTGGGACCCCCCTTTTTTCTCGGCCCCCCCTTGACGAACCCCCCCCCAAATTTCCAGGAGCTGCTCAGAAACAAAATGTGCCATTTTCCTGAAAATTTCAGCCAATTCCGTCCACCAACGCCAAAGTTATTAGGCATAGAATTTTCAAAAATCCCATAGGGAAAAAATCCTAACTATATATATATATATATATATATATATATATATATATATATATATATATATATATATATATATATATATATATATATATACACATATATATACGTATATATATATATATATATATATATATATATATATATATATATATATATATATATATATAAATATAAATATAAATATAAATATAAATATAAATATATATATATCCACAACAAAGGTTAACCCCAAAGAAGGAAGCGTCAAGGTACGTATTTTGTTCCATCTTTATTCAAAGCAGCAGCATACAGGTAAACACCAGGAAAACCCTCCTCATAGTCATTTCAGCCAGACCAGTTTCAGGAGTTCTATCCCTTCACCAATGGCAAATTGCTTGTTCATAGACGGAATCTTCGTGTGCACTTTTATCTTCAAAGGACCTGCCCCAGTGGGCGTGGCTGCGCTTGCATCCTGCTGGTACTTGTAGTGCCGCAGTAATTAACCTCCAGTGAGCCCGTCTTATTCGAACAGCAACAGTAAAGTTAAAATTCAAACACCCCTGTGGGTTGGTGTGGAGTCATGCTGTAACCACCTGAAGTCTTACTCCACTGCTTAATGCAGTGTGTGCGGATCATACTCTGCACGGTGCACGGATCCTGATCTGTAGGGTGCGCGGATCCTCCAAGGCCATAAATATAAAAACTTTTTCATTTTCAATTTTCTCAGCAACTACTGAACGAATTTACACCATTTAAAAAAAAGGGATCTTTCTGAACCAAGGGCTAACGTTTTGCCAAATTTGGTGTAATTCCATTCAGCAGTTCGGGCTGTAGCTGTGTCTAAAGTTTCCTATGGGAAATTGCATGGGAAAAACACGTTCTGGGAACCCCCGCTTGCAGATTCACCCTGAAACTTTCAGGATAGGAGCAGACCGGAGCGGGCCATATGTTTTAAAAATTTTACAAAGATTGTCAATCGACTCCAAAGTTATTAGGAATAGAATGTTGCGAATTTTCTATGGAAAATAGGTCCTAACTTGAACTACCTACTGGGGACCGCGAGTAGGTAATACACACATAGATATATATTCACTGAAAAAACCATAGGTTTCACACTAGTTATAGTTAGGAATTAGCATTTAAAAAACCTAATAATGAGTGATGTAATATGTGACGTCATCAGCAGTGCATTACACGCGCAAGTTATAGTGAGTCCAACTAACTATAACGTGGAATTTCAATGGTTTTATGTCAGTAAAATTTCCAGCTAACTATAACTGGTGTGAAACCTATGGCTTTTTCATTGAATTTAATAGGTTTTTTAAATGCTAATTCCTAACTATAACTAGTGTGAAACCTATGGTTTTTTCTGTGAATTTCAAAGGTTTTTTAAATGCTAATCCCTAACTATAACTGGTGTAAAACCTATGGTTTTTTCAGTGAATATATATGTATATTAATATAATACCTTTTTTTTTAAGTATATTCATTTTTTTTAATGTTTCATCTTGGAGCGCTCCCGGTGCGCGTACCGGGCGCTCCCCCCGCGAATTTTTTTTTTTTTTTTTTTTTTGGCATATATGCCCCATCTAAACTCCCCTAAGAAAACCTAGAGGGTCAGAGGGTGTCTACTGTGCCCCTTTTTACCCATTCCCAACGTTGTTTGTCCTCCATCTTGTGTCTCAATTTGACCGAAACACAAAATGGCGGACTCCCGTAGCGCTCCCGGTACGCGTACCGGGGCGCGCACTGGTAAGCGCTCCCAAAACAAATGTGGGAAACGAAATTACATAAAAACCACTGGACAGACTTTCACCAAATATAGAATAGACCCTACTACATACCAGTCCCTACAATTATCCCACATTTGATGGTATTCCATTGAGCCATTTGGGCTGTAGCCCTGTCTAAATATCCTGAGGTAAATTACATGACAAAAACACATATGAAAGTGTTATAATTTTCAACCAATTAAAGTGTTACTTTCATATCCTACTTTTTTTTCGTGACATTTGAATGGTTATGCACATGAATATAAATGAAAAATCAGAGGGAAACACGACCATTTTGACTACAACTACCTGAGATACATCTTTAAAAGATTTCCTCATTTATCTTCATCACCTTTCTATAAGGTTAGTTACACATTTGTGAAGGGGCACTTTAAGTTCATTTGTAAAAACGTTTTCTGACAGTTATTTACTGTCCCTCTGTTATAATTACAGATTCAGATAGGCTCCTCTGTTATAGTTATAGATTGAATTAGGCTTCTCTGGTATAATTATGAATTATATTAGGCTTCTTCACATACACTTTTTTATATTTCCACTTCCTACCACATACCATACACTACCCAAAGATAACTTCACTGTTTATAACTCACAAATAGCTGTCTGAATTTAAAGCCAACAGTACCCTAACTCTACTAATATAGTTAATGTTTATGCAATTTTCAGAAAGAAAATGGAAGGAGAAAAACAAGCAAATGTTACTTCTATCGAAGTAAAGGTAGAAAATCCAAAAGAGCAAAAAGATAAAGTTGATTTCACGGATGACTCTTTGGACCAACAGTTTATAGAATGTTTGGAACAAATGGAATCATGTACTTATAATTATGAGGAAATACCGGACAATATTATGTTACAAGTTTTATTAAATTATGAAAAAGAATCAGAAGAATAAATGTATATTTAATAATTTTAAATTGTTTGAGACAATATTCATTTTTATATGTAATTCATGAGGTATTACCAAAATGATTATTTTATAAAATGAGACTTATAGTATACTGTGCAACTTTTTTGTTTTACGTAGTAAGTTTACTCATAGTTACTACATTTCTCCCACTATATTATCTCCTATGTGTATTTTACATCTCTTTTTCATCATAAGGGAGCAGGATAGACTACCCATGATCCCCTAGGACTTCTCAGGAAGTGCTTAAAAGATCTGTTTCTGCTTTCCTGACAGACTATGTTATGGATTCCATATACACAATAACTTCTATAACAACATGCAAGATATCTACAGAGGAGACAGTGTACATTAAATTTAAGTCTCTGCATTGGTACCTACATGTAGGTACTTAAATTAAAAAAAAACAACAAAAAGAACATTTCTTTAAAACAGCTACTTTTTTTTAAACTGTCATTCTTTTTCCCCATGGTACGCTCCCCGTTCCGCTCCCCGGTGCGCGTACCGGGCGCTCCCCCCGCGAAAATCGAAAAAAAAATAATATTTTTTGGGCCCGCGGGACCCTTTTATGGCCCCCACATAAAACCTAGGGGGTCAGGGGGGGTCTACCCTGCCCCCTTATGGTCAATTTCCCCATTTTTTGTTGCCACCTCTTGTATCTCGATCCTACCTAGATACAAGATGGCGGCCGGTCTGCACTGTTTCGAATGTTTACAGACACCCGAGAGCCAATCAGCTTTTCGTGTGCAAGTCGCGTGGCGCGCTCGGTGCGCTCCCCGGTGCGCGTGCCGGGCCGCTGCCATAGATATATATATTTTTTTTAACCTAAATTACTCGAAAACCACTGGAGCACATATCTTGAGACATAGCAAAGGCACATCGGGCTACCAGTCCCTACAATTTTGCCAAGTTTGGTGGAAATCCATTCAGCCGTTCGGGCTAAAAGTGAGGTCGACCGCCCTATGGAAATTAACATGGGGAAAACACGTTTTGGGACTCCCTTTTATCTCGGCCCCCACTTGACGAATCCCCCCCAAACTTTCAGGGAAGGAGGGGAGCGCAGGGAGGCAAATTTCAAGGACAATTACAGGCAGATTCCTTAACCGGCGCCAAAATTATTCCCAATAGAATGTTGCGGATTTCCTATGGAAAACAATCCTAACTATAACTACCTACTGGTGACCGCCAGTAGGTAATATATATATATATATAGGTTTGACAGCAATTATAGTTAGCTGGAAATTTTACTGACATAAAACCATTGAAAATCCCACGTAGTTGGACTCACTATAACTTGCGCGCCTGCAATGCACTGCTGATGACGTCACATATTACATCGCTCATGACATGGTCAGGGACATCACTCATGACATCACTGATGACACTATCCTTGTGACAGAATGACAGACCTCCTTTCAGTGTAATGTAACCCTTGAAACACATATTCAAAAATAGAAACTAAAATGTTCAAAAAAATAGAGATACCCATACTAGTTACAACAACCAATTCAGTAATACCACCATCTATATACACATCCACTCATTCACCAACAGTTCTATATAGTCACTCATACATATATTCACTCCTCATATGTAGTGAAACACCTATACATCCTGTTACACACCGACAGTCATCCAAAAATTACTCACACACATAATCACACATGCAAATAAACTATTGAACATCCATTTATTTGCATACACAGCTATACACACACTACCACCTTACTTCTAAGGAAACTTACACATACTTACTCTCTTAAACAATCACTTATAGAAACACATACTTATTTAAACAAGAACTCTTTCAATCTCTCACTCTCACATATACTTACTTATATACATCAATACTCACATATACTAGATTAAAACATATGTAGTTACTGATAAAGACACTAGTGAGACAGTCATTCACTCACTAACACACACATATACACACTCATCCACCCACACACTCCTGCACATATGCTGTCTTCAAAACACATACAAACAGTGAGTCAGTCATTGATGCATCTATGTGCTAAGTAACACCCCCACCAAACCATACAGACACTCATACTGATACTAAAAAAAACATCTAATAACCCATATACACACATATGTACCTACTCACCAACCCATGCAGCCACTTATACACAAAGTGAAACACTGATACAAACATTTAAATATTTAAACAATACTCGCTAATATATGTATTCACTAAGATACACTTAATAAGCCAGTTAACCAATCAATTTTTTTTTTAAAAACATCCATTAAGACACTTATTTAAACATGTATTCTTCCATCGACCTTTACATATACATATATAAAACATATTTATTTTTCAGAAAGACACACATTCACTGGATGGTGTCATCAGTGATGTCATGAGTGATGTCACTGACCATGTCATGAGTGATGTAATATGTGATGTCATCAGCAGTGCATTGCAGGCGCGCAAGTTATAGTGAGTCCAACTAACTATAACGTGGGAATTTCAATGGTTTTATGTCAGTAAAATTTCCAGCTAACTATAGCTGGTGTCAAACCTATGGTTTTTTCAGTGAATATTATATATATATATATATATATTATATATATATATATATATATATATATATCCACAATGAAGGTTAACCCCAAAGGAAGCCTCAAGGTACGTATTTAGTGTATATATATATATATATATATATATATATATATATATATATATATATATATATATATATATATATATATATATATATATATATATATATATATATATATATATATATATATATATATATATATATATATATATATATATACAGGTAAACACCAGGAAACCCTCCTCATAGTCATTTCAGCCAGACCGGTTTCAGGAATTCTATCCCTTCATCAATGGCAAATTGCTTGTTCATAGACGGAATCTTCGTGTGCACTTTTATCTTCAAAGGACCTGCCCCAGTGGGCGTGGCTGCGCTTGCAGCCTGCTGGTACTTGTAGTGCTGCGGTAATTAACCTCCAGTGAGCCCGTCTCATTCGAACAGCAACAGTAAAGTTAAAATTCAAACACCCCTGTGGGTTGGTGTGGAGTCCTGCTGTAACCACCTGAAGGCTTACTCCACTGCTTAATAAAAAGTATATATATATATATATATATATATATATATATATATATATATATATACTCCAACCTCCGTCCTCCTCCCGCAATCGCTTTCGCTCTCGATCGCGCTGGAAACAGACACGGACCAAACGTGAGATGCTGGTTTCAGATTTTATTCAGCTGTCTCCATAACGTTTCGGCACAAAGCCTTGATCACATGACAGCATAACCACATTTTCAATGAGTATTTAAAGTGCACAGTGCTGTTACGTGATTGGTTCATTTAAAAATACCATCATTGGCATTAACATGGTGGACAGACTATACATTTTAAGCGTCTCGTGTTTGCTGCTCAATACCATTCACAGTAAACAATACATGATACATTCGCAAATATTGCACATTATCTCGGTCAGTATCACTGTTCATTTATAATATCGGGTTAAATCCCTGGTTGTAAACAATACAGGATACATTCGCAAATATTGCACGTTATCTCGATTTGGTCAGTATCACTATTCACTTATAATATCGGGTTAAATCCCTGGTTGTAAACATTTTTTCTTTAATTTACTCATAATTGTTGGCTAAATCCATTAAGTTTAAACTGTGATTAAGTCCTATTGAGTATTGCATTCTGTCCTTCTCCTTATTTCCCCCAACCCGTGTAAAGTGCTTCTATGTGCATAAGTAACAGATTTTCATTCTATTACATAGGACTAAGCTGTTTTCACATTATTTTTTTCATATCTTTGTCATTTCATAGTTTCTTGGCTGTAACAGGATTCTAAAACTTCTCCCTATTTTTACATTGTTCATCAATCTGGATTTTCATCAGCTTTCCTTCGCTATGAATTTCAAACAGGCATATTTTTCTGGTTGTCACATCTCTTGTTGTTTTATCTGATGAGCAAATGGGTTATCCATTCTACATATTGTACACATTTTACCACCCATGTGATTTCATTGCAGATTTTATCTCATGTGGATATTTGGTATCTGCCTTGGATCTACCTCTTCTACTAACGAGTTGGAAAATTTCCTACATTGTCAATTGCTAATTCGCAATCCATTATATACCAAATATGTTATAAAAAATATATATATCTCTAAATATGTATATATTCACACATATAAAATATATATATATATAAATAAATATATATACAAAAGAACATCTCCTTACATTTCATCTATATACACTCTATTTACATCACATTGTCATTTCTCAGATTTTTCAGACAGTGTATTTCATTTATTCAATTCCTTTCTCGTTAGTTTTATTTATGTAAGCATGTGTACAGGTCCTCAGTTACGTTAAGACCTATAGGCTGTTAAATTTTAATATGTAGTTGGTCTCCATTTTGCGTAATTTGTTTTCCCTATTACCTCCCCTCCTACTAGCTGTGATGGCATCTACCACATAGTATATTAAGTCCTTGTTATTGCTTTGGTGGTGTGTTTTGAAATGCCGCGCTACTGGATAGGTATTGTCTTGTGTTGTTATGGCCCTTAGATGTTGCAGAATCCTTCTGTGCACGGGGAGCTTCGTGCTCCTCACATATTTCAGCTTGCATGGGCATTCTAGGACGTATACGGCGTAATCCATCTTGCATGTTAATACCTTAGTGATACGATGTTCTCGTTCACTAAATCCGTCCTTATAAACCTTTTTGTTGACAGCATGGACACAGGCCTTACAGGTCTTACACTTAAAGAAGCCTTGGTTGTTTTTATACCATGAGGTGCTGTCAAGGATTTCTGGACATGTCACGACCACTCTATCCCTCATGTTAGGGGCCTTGCTGAATGTTAGGGATGCCTTCTTGGGGAGGCTCTGGCCTATAATGGGATCATTGCTGACTATTGGCCAGTTTTTGTTTATTATTTTACGCACTTCTCTATGCTGATTACAGTAACCCATTATTATTCGGAATGGTTCTGCTGATGTGTTGCCTGCAGTGTCTGTGTTGGTCTGAATATCTGATATCTCAGCCGAGACATCTTTAATACCCAATAACTCCATACGGTCTTTGACCATAGACTTTTGGACCGCTTGTTTAATAGTAGCTTCATGGTACCCACGTTCCAAAAATCTCTGAGTGCAGGAATCCTGAGCTTTCTTCAGTTCATCTGGTTCACTACATAACCTTTGGATTCTTAACATCTCACCATACGGAATACTCCGTATCAGATGGGCTGGGTGAGTGCTTCTGGCATGTAGGATTGTGTTTCCTGCCGTAGTTTTACGGAATAATCTGCTCGCTAACTTGTTGTCGTGGGTATATATCTCAATATCCAAAAAGGGGACCTGTGTCTGGCTCATTGTGAACGTAAAATTGATGTTAAGATTATTTTTGTTCAAGTTCTCAATGAAATTCTCCGCCTCCCCCTGTGTACCTCTCCACACCACAAACAAGTCGTCGATGAAACAATACCATGCTATGACATTTTCATTCATCTCTTTCTCAAAGTTGGTTTTGAGGACCAGTTCCTCCCAAGCCCCCATGTGTAAACATGCTACGCTTGGTGAAAAACTGGCTCCCATTGCCACTCCCTGACGTTGACGGTATATGAGATTATTGAATATGAAGACATTATGTTCCAAACAGTAGGTTAGCATTTTTATCAACATTTCATTGTGCTCATTAAATTCATCAGATCTCCTTGATAAATAGTGTTTGACCGCAGTTATACAATCCAAATGTCTTATACTTGTATAAAGGGCACTTACATCTAGTGCTAGCAACCAATCTCCCGGTTGCCATTCAATGCTGCGCATTTTGCAAAGAAAGTCGCTGGAGTCACGGACATATGAATCCAAGGTCCTCACAAAAGTCTGTAGAAATTGATCAATGTATACTGAAGTGTTCTCCAAAAGTCCCCCTATTGCATTGATAATGGGTCTACCCGGGGGATTTTTTTGATCTTTGTGTACTTTTGGGATAAAATATATGCAGGGCATTATCGGATGGTCGACCTTTAAATATTGGAATTCTGACTCAGATATCAGTTTTTTTCCTTTCCACTTGGTTAACCAGGTATGATATTCTGATTGCCATCCTTTCACTGTTGCCACATTGACTCTTTCGTAATGTTCACGATTGTTCAGTTGCATATATGCTTCTTTTTCATACATTTCCTTTGTGAGTAAGACCACATTCCCTCCCTTGTCGCTTGGTCATACTATGATATTTTTGTCCTTATTCAATTTTGTTACCAAGTTTTCATATTCCATTGTTTGTTGGTTATTTTTATAGTGTCCTTTGCTTATACGCTTTTGTAATTCTTTCAAATCGTTCGTTACATTTTCGTGAAAAATGTCAATACCATCACGTGGCATAATGGGGCAAAATGTTGATGGTGGTTTCAGTGTTGTAAGTCCTGTTCCACCTTGTGTTTTACTTTTTAAACCAGATGTATTTGGCATAAGTGGCCTCGGTTCCTCACCCTCTGTTTCCCACAGTTCAGCTAACTCTTGAGAGAGTGTTCCATGTTCTTCCTCTTGATTGGTATCATTGGCAGTTTTCTTTTGTTTGTGATATTTCTTCAATGTAAGCTTTCTTACTGCTTTATAGATATCAATCCGTGCTTTAGCATAATTGAGGTTTGTTTTTGGAGCAAAGGAAAGTCCGAGTTTCAGAATTTTTTCCTCTTTTTCCGTTAATGCCATTGTGGTAAGATTGATTATTGTTTGGCTTGGCGTGGTTGTTACATTTTGGTCCATTTCCCTCGACCTTTCCACGAGGGTTGAATCACATTTCCTCCACCGCCTTGCCCTCTGCCTCTTCCTTGCATTGTAGTTCTTCCTCCTTCGTTGTAGTTTTTTCGCGTCCCAGGTCTTAGAGATTGTAGTCTGTCCTGGCATAAAAAAACAATTTCTTCTCCTGGGGAAGGTTTTTTCTTTTGTATGTCCCCTGCCACCTCCCTTTGTTCTGACTCCGAACCACTTCCTCCTTTAGAACTGAAGTCCGACATTGTGGAGTCAGTTTGATCTTTGCGCATTTTGGATTGAGGTGCTTTATCTCGTTTTGCTGCCTGTGTTTTGCCTGATAACGCAGTACGCATGGAATCATAGCGTTTCGAAAATGTAAAGATTTGCCCTAGTTCATAGTCTTTACGATCCCTCTGGAAGTTGTATGTTTTGCGGTCAATAATTTTGTCCTCCTCTTTTTTAGCCTGATTTTCATTTCCTTCAGTAATTTTTCTTTTTCATCCTCCGGACCCATTGCTTCTAATTCCTCATATATGCTCGATATTTCTTCCAATATTCGTGCTCAATCAATATCTGCATATTTAATGAGGACGAGGACCTGCTGTCTTGATGCTTCCAAATTTATATCGGCCCATTCCTTCATTAGGTCAGGATTAGGATTTTCATAGCTGGGTGCTGTTAGTATCCGTAGTCCACGGGGTATTCTATGGACCTCTATATACCTTTGTAAGGACTTTGACTCCCACCATTTGCTTTGTTCCTGGCGGGACTTTTTTTCAAGATTTTGATTTTGTCATGCAGGGAGTTGTTTTTAGAACCACTGGCAGCTTCCGACTGATTGTGGGTAGTCGTTGTTACAGGCTGACTATCCGAAAACATTGTGCTCGCCCTAGCTTCCCGCTCTTTTACGCTGTCGGCAGACATTATATTGCGCTGTTTTTTGTTGCGGTTGTCACGTTACGCTGCGTATACTTAAATTCTAAACACAGGTAACCCCGCGCATCTGTTAAACTCCTTCCTCCCTCCAGTACCTTGATTGATGTCTTTGGAAGTCCTTACTTCTTGTGCCTGGACTCGCACTCCTTCTTTTCAGTGGCGATTCCCCGGGGGTTAGTGGACTTGCCGGGTTCAATCTTCGTACTTCGGGGGTCTGACGCTAATCTCCCTCTTCGGAAGCTCCAAACATGTTCCGGGGAAACCCCAGACAGGATACCACTTTGCGTCGACCTATCGGCTTTTCCCTCTCAAGCCGATTTCCGGAAGGGGTCCGTGTTAAGCCGTGTGATATCGTAACTGCTGCATATATACTCCAACCTCCGTTCTCCTCCCGCAATCGCTTTCGCTCTCGATCGCGCTGGAAACAGACACGGACCAAACGTGAGATGCTGGTTTCAGATTTTATTCAGCTGTCGCCATAACGTTTCGGCACAAAACCTTGATCACATGACAGCGTAACCACATTTTCAATGAGTATTTAAAGTGCACAGTGCTGTTACGTGATTGGTTCATTTAAAAATACCATCATTGGCATTAACATGGTGGACAGACTATACATTTTAAGCGTCTCGTGTTTGCTGCTCAATACCATTCACAGTAAACAATACATGATACATTCGCAAATATTGCACATTATCTCGGTCAGTATCACTGTTCATTTATAATATCGGGTTAAATCCCTGGTTGTAAACAATACAGGATACATTCGCAAATATTGCACGTTATCTCGATTTGGTCAGTATCACTATTCACTTATAATATCGGGTTAAATCCCTGGTTGTAAACATTTTTTTCTTTAATTTACTCATATATATATATATATATAAATATCACTAAACAAACAGTCCAGATTTGGGGCGCACTTTGCACAGCAGGTGCCTCGTGTCGAGGTCGGACTTAACCTCGTATTTAATTCATCCACAAAAAATCACAGCACTCCTCAAGTTTCAGTTTCTTAGCTTTGGTTATTTATTCAGCACATTAGCCACCATCACCACCACCAACGTTTTGACCAAGAAATGGTCTTGTTCACGGTTTACGTGAGTCCATCCTCTATTGTCATTATATAGTCCTGCCATATTAGCCCATTATGAGCCATCATGGGACTTGTAGAACTCAGTTGCCAAAGTTCATTTCTGGAGATGGTATTGCCGGATTTTGTCAGATTTTGTGAACAAGTTCTTTGTATGTTCAATGTCACACATAAAGATAATGCAGAAATAATAACTTCTTATTTCTCTTAGTGAGATTTACTTGATTAACATCCTGTCTCATTTCATATTCAGTACGGGAAGAGGAATTCAAATTATCTCAGTGCTTCCTTATTGCTGCATCATGCCAAAATCCGAATATCCTCGTATTGCACTTTTTATGCATTTTAGTCTCAAGTGGACTTGGATTCAGAGTGAATCTTTATTGTTATACAAGGAGAAAGTTCATGAGGAGCTTAGTGCTCAATTATACCTCCAGCGCTTTCAAAATGTTAGAATACAGGTGAATATGTAGCTCTTCATCCCCGTTCAGGCCAAACTGAATCTTCGTCTTGAATTTCACGATCAGCTGTGATTCCAGTCTTCTTAGTTGCAGGGTGCGGTTGCCCCTCTCTCATTATTTTTTACTGTAGTGATTCCAAAGTACTTGAATGCGCCAACCAGTTGTGTGTTGTGAATGCATATGTTTGGAGAACGCATAGTTCATGTAGTTATGTTGGATTGCCCTTAGATGTTCTAAAATTATCTTCTTCAAGGGGCAAATGCTACTCCCAATGTACCTCTGTCCGCATTGGCATTCGATTATATAAACCAAATATGATGTGTCAAATGTTATTTTATCACTTATGTGGAAGATTTTTCCTCTGAAGTCCTTCACTTCTTTCATGCTGTGACCGATTTTACAGGCTTTACATTCGTTGTAAAGTCTGAAGCCTGTTTATTGTTTGCTGAGCCAAATGCTGAAATTTTCTCTAGAGAAATGACTTCTGACAAGTTTGTCTTTAAGTGACAGTACTTTGCAGTACGTTATCATTGGTCCATCCGCAATTTTATTTCCAATATCCGGATCTTTTTTAAGGACATTCCGATATTTCTGGAGAATTTGCTTGATTTTGTAGCTTTCCTTGCTGTAAGCTGTAATCATTCTTATTACATTGTCATCTTCTCTGCTTTTGATGTCTTTATCTTTGTTGATTAACGTTGAAGCACGTGTTAGCTCCTGAGCTCGTGTTTGGTCATTCTTTACATCTCTGTATTTTTATTTTCTGTTCATGAAGCGCTGTTCTGTTTCTTTGAAGACTTCTTGAACCACTGTGTCTTTTGAGCAGTTCCTTCTCATTCAAACAAACTCTCCATAGGGAATATTTCTCATTAGTTGAGTAGGATGAAAACTCAAACCATGTAAAATACTGTTGGTAGATGTTTGTTTTCGGTAAAGTTTAGTGTGGATTTGATCATTCTTGATGTATGCACTCACATCCAAGAATTGAATCTGCTGTTTACTCATGCACCATCCCAGCTCAGAACCTGGCTACATGCAAATTAGTCTGCCCCTGGCCCAGTGCATCATGGGAACAGGGCAGACCAAACTACCAAGCCTATTCTTATACTGGGAAGGAAACAAGCTTCCGGGGACCAGTTTCTGGCATTTCAGCCGTCTTCGGCCCGGCTTGCTTGAATCCTGATGGTGCAGTGAGCAAGGGATTCACATCTGAGTATACCCTTCCACACTTATGGTGGACAAATCTGAATCTATCTGAATTAAGCAGAACACTCCTACCCAGTCCAAAGATCTTTGGACTGGGTAAGAGTGGTCTGCTTAATTCAGACACTCTGTTCATCACCACCCCCTTTTCTGAATCGTTTTTGGCCACTATAGGTGTGGCAGGGTATACTCAGACATGAGTCCCTTGCTCACCGCACCATCAGGATTCAAGCAAGCCGGGCCGACGACGGCTGAAATGCCAGAAACCAGTCCCCGGAAGCTTGTCTCCTTTCTGGTGAAGAATTGGCTTGGTAGTTTAGTCTGCCCTGTTCCCATGATGCACGGGGCCAGGGAGAGACTGGTTTGCATATAGCCAGGTTCTGAGCTGGGATGGTGCAGTGAGCTAAATAACGGTGATGGATCAAGCCCTGATCTTTGGACTGGGTAAGAGTGGTCTGCTTAACTCAGACACTCTGTTCATCACCACCCCCTTTTCTGAATCGTTTTTGGCCACTATAGGTGTGGCAGGGTATACTCAGACATGAGTCCCTTGCTCACTGCACCATCAGGATTCAAGCAAGCCGGGCCGACGACAGCTGAAATGCTCGAAACCGGTCCCCGGAAGCTTGTCTCCTTTCTGGTGAAGAATTGGCTTGGTAGTTTAGTCGGCCCTGTTCCCATGATGCACTGGGCCAGGGGCAGACTGATTTGCATATAGCCAGGTTGCTCTGCTGGGATGGTGCAGTGAGCTAAATAACAGTGATGGATCAAGCCCTGATCTTTGGACTGGGTAAGAGTGGTCTGCTTAATTCAGACACTCTGTTCATCACCACCCCCTTTTCTGAATCGTTTTTGGCCACTATAGGTGTGGCAAGGAATACTCAGACATGAGTCCCTTGCTCACTGCACCATCAGGATTCAAGCAAGCCGGGCCGACGACGGCTGAAATGCCAGAAACCGGTCCCCGGAAGCTTGTCTCCTTTCTGGTGAAGAATTGGCTTGGTAGTTTAGTCAGCCCTGTTCCCATGATGCACTGGGCCAGGGACAGACTGATTTGCATATAGCCAGGTTCTGAGCTGGGATGGTGCAGTGAGCTAAATAACGGTGATGGATCAAGCCCTGATCTTTGGACTGGGTAAGAGTTGTCTGCTTAATTCAGACACTCTGTTCATCACCACCCCCTTTTCTGAATCGTTTTTGGCCACTATAGGTGTGGCAGGGTATACTCAGACATGAGTCCCTTGCTCACTGCACCATCAGGATTCAAGCAAGCCGGGCCGACGACGGCTGAAATGCCAGAAACCGGTCCCCGGAAGCTTGTCTCCTTTCTGGTGAAGAATTGGCTTGGTAGTTTAGTCTGCCCTGTTCCCATGATGCACTGGGCCAGGGACAGACTGATTTGCATATAGCCAGGTTCTGAGCTGGGATGGTGCAGTGAGCTAAATAACGGTGATGGATCAAGCCCTGATCTTTGGACTGGGTAAGAGTGGTCTGCTTAATTCATACACTCTGTTCATCACCACCCCTTTTTCTGAATCGTTTTTGGCCACTATAGGTGTGGCAGGGTATACTCAGACATGAGTCCCTTGCTCACTGCACCATCAGGATTCAAGCAAGCCGGGCCGACGACGGCTGAAATGCCAGAAACCGGTGCCCGGAAGCTTGTCTCCTTTCTGGTGAAGAGTTGGCTTGGTAGTTTAGTCTGCCCTGTTCCCATGATGCACTGGGCCAGGGACAGACTGATTTGAATATAGCCAGGTTCTGAGCTGGGATGGTGCAGTGAGCTAAATAACGGTGATGGATCAAGCCCTGATCTTTGGACTGGGTAAGAGTGGTCTGCTTAATTCAGACACTCTGTTCATCACCACCCCCTTTTCTGAACCGTTTTTGGCCACTATAGGTGTGGCAGGGTATACTCAGACATGAGTCCCTTGCTCACTGCACCATCAGGATTCAAGCAAGCCGGGCCGACGACGGCTGAAATGCCAGAAACCGGTCCCCGGAAGCTTGTCTCCTTTCTGGTGAAGAATTGGCTTGGTAGTTTAGTCTGCCCTGTTCCCATGATGCACTGGGCCAGGGACAGACTGATTTGCATATAGCCAGGTTCTGAGCTGGGATGGTGCAGTGAGCTAAATAACGGTGATGGATCAAGCCCTGATCTTTGGACTGGGTAAGAGTGGTCTGCTTAATTCAGACACTCTGTTCATCACCACCCCCTTTTCTGAATCGTTTTTGGCCACTATAGGTGTGGCAGGGTATACTCAGACATGAGTCCCTTGCTCACTGCACCATCAGGATTCAAGCAAGCCGGGCCGACGACGGCTGAAATGCCAGAAACCGGTCCCCGGAAGCTTGTCTCCTTTCTGGTGAAGAATTGGCTTGGTAGTTTAGTCAGCCCTGTTCCCATGATGCACTGGGCCAGGGACAGACTGATTTGCATATAGCCAGGTTCTGAGCTGGGATGGTGCAGTGAGCTAAATAACGGTGATGGATCAAGCCCTGATCTTTGGACTGGGTAAGAGTGGTCTGCTTAATTCAGACACTCTGTTCATCACCACCCCTTTTTCTGAATCGTTTACTCATGGTGTATGTAAATTGTATACCCACTGTGCTATTGTTCAAAATTGTGAAGTATTCTTTGAACTTCTTTTTGCTGCCAATCAGATAAGGATGAGGTTGTCTATATACCTCAACCATAGTTCTACGTTTCTGGTGTGGGTTTCATTCTCTTCGTTCCACGCTATGAACTTCTCCCACCAGCATAACTGGGAGAAAATGAAACTCCCATGGCAGTTCCACATATTTGAGCATAGATCCGGCAATCAAAGATAAAGATGTTGTTTGTTAGACATAGTTCGATCATGTGCATGAGCATTTTTGTATGTTTTAGTTCTTGGACATTCCTTTGTTCTAAGAAGTATTCCACTGCCTTCAATCCCAAGTCATGACTGATTGAGGTGTATAATGACAGCTTATCTATGGTTACCAAGTAGAAGCCATCCTGCTATCCAGTGTTCGTGAGTGTTCTCAAAAAATCTCCAGTGTCCTTGATATACGAGCTCAAATTGGTGACCATAGGCGATAAGAATTGATCGACATCGATCGACAAGTTTTCATATATGGAATAGTGAAGTAGTGTGGCTCACTGGTTAGAGGCGGCAGACCCGAGAGCAGAGGACGGCCCGGGACCAGGGTTCGATTCCCGGCGCGGCAGGTTTCTGGACCAGGGTCAGCGGACTTGATAATTCTCTCGCCTCGGTGCCCACTCTGATCAGCGATCACACTCGGCAACTCTGGGCATTAGCTTGCCTCATCTTCACTAACGGCCCCACCAGACCGCCGGGGATGCCTGGTCTCACCCTGGAGATACCCATGAAGGGACCATCTCTCAGGGAAGCCAGGAAGGGTTTCGCAGCGGTCGAAGCGCCTTGGGACCCTACGGGTAAGTAGTGCGCTATATAAATGCCTATACATTTACACAATTGCAGCTGGATATAATTGGCCTGCCTGGAGGTTTGATCAAAGTCTTATGTACTTTCGGCAGAAATTACATTGTGGGCATCACTGGATGTTCATTATTTAAGAATAACGCTTCTTCATCGCTCAAGAGGCCCTCCTTTTGGCAATTTTGAATTTTCAATCCTAGATCAAGAGTTAGATCATTTATTGCATTGGTTTCCAATTTTTTGCAGTTGTTTCTATCACGCAATGCGGTTTGTTCATTTTTGGAGAGATTCTCTTTGTTTTTATCACCCATGTTGTTCATTTGTTCCAATTCTGCTACAACTAGATCATGAAATGTATATATCTTGTTTCCTGGGCTCAGCATAGGACAACATTTGGATATTTGTTTGAGACCATAAGGGACATGTTTTCCCACAGGGATATCTAATTCCTCCAGGACCTCTGAGTCAGTTATATCTTTAGTGTTCGTATTTTGCATCAGGTCATATGATGTTTTTAGACCCTCTATGTCATCAATATTCAAATTGATTCTTGGTTCTTAGGTGTAACTGCTTCTCCTTGTATTGCCCATTCTTGTGAAGACTTTAGTTAGTTTACATTTTCGTACATATTTATAGAAGGCTCGATCGTGATCTCGATGTGGTTGTGATGTTTTTCAGGACAGAATATCAAACCTTTATTCAAGACGCTCTTTTCTAAAACATTCAATGGATAATCCGATAGATTAATAACCAGATTCTCTGGTGGTTGCTTTGTTATTTTTTGTGTGTTTACTTCTTCAATCTGTTGCAAAGTGGGTATCCTCTTGTTCTTTCTGGTGCCTCTTCGCGTCTTTCTTCGTCGTTTGTGCCTTTGGCTGTAGTCTTTCCTCGTCCCCTTTCCTTTCCCCGACAACGTCCTCTTCCTCTTTCCCTTGGGGTCCCCTGGTCGATTTATATCAGTTTCATCTCCTCTAAAAAAGTAGTACGTCCACCAACTCGTATACTTCTCTCCTCTTCACTGAGGTCATATTCCGACTCACTGGCCACTGTTCTTGTCATTTCAGATAGATATAGAGATTGCTTTCATGTATGAAGTTGCTTTTTGAGAATGTCAAAATGTTTTGCAAAGGTCGGTATGCCCCCTGTTTCATAATCATACTCATCGCGTTTGAATTTGCCTTGTTTGCGTTGTTTGACATCATCTTCATATTTGTCTAAGTTTCTCTCCATTTCTTTTCTAAGGGATTTACTTTCCTCTTCTTTATTCAGGGCTGCTATTTTGTCAACTTCCCTTATTTCTATATGTAGCTGTTCAATATTTTTTTTTGCGTACTTAATGATGATCAGTAGCATATTTCTTGAGCATTGGAAGCTATTCTTAGCCCACTCCTCAAGCATTTCAGGGTTTGTATCCGGATAGTTCAGTAATGTAAATATTCTTAGCCCCCTTAGTAACATATCACACTTAATGTATTTTTCCAGTGTGATAAATTCCCAACTTTTTTAAATTTCCTTTTTTAGCAGTTTCTCCAGTTGAAAAAAAAGCTGTTTCAAGTTTTTCTCCATGTCAACTGCTCCTCTGCTACATTCGCTACTACTTTGTTGCCCTCCACCTTTCTTAAAGAGGGTTTCTGCTTTTTCTGAACGTCTGGCAGCTCTCGCTTCCATTATATTTAAATTCCAGTTCTTTGGCACTTACAAATTCTGTGTCCCCCACGCGAAATGGTGAATTTACATTTTGGTGTGTGCTTACTATAATACTTGTGAGCTGAACAGTATATTAACGTTTTACTGTTTCGTGTTCAGCTTGCTGCGACATTGAGGTTGCTGGTGGGAGGATAGAACCTACTATAAGGACAGTTTCCTTAGCTCAAACATGCTCCGATCGGTCGTCGTCCTCTGGCCCTGCTCGTTCGTCACCTTCGAGTTCGGGAAACTGTTAATTGGTCGGCTCTGTGGGAAAGCTGTTCTCGGTGGACACGCGTGTTCCTTTCGGTATGTTGTTTAATTCCTTCCCGGGTTGCCGTATTAGTTTACAGTTCACTTTTCAAAGTTGCTCAGTTAATCTTTCATTTTACGCTCTGGAATTTCTTTGGAATCACGTCAGTGGTTCGTTTTTACCGCTGCTACGAAACTCGCAGCATTCCTTGTTCTCCCAGCATTTCCGATTTAGCAGCTCAATATTTGGGCGCCACCGAATATTCACAATTTCACTAAACAAACAGTCCAGATTCGGTGCACACTTCGCACAGCAGGTGCCTCTGTGTTGTGGTCGGACTTAACCTCGGATTTAATTCATCCACAAAAAATCACTGCACTCCTCAAGTTTCAGTTTCTTAGCTTTGGTTATTTATTTAGCATATTAGCCACCATCACCACCATCAAGAAATGGTCTTGTTCACGGTTTATGTGAGTCCATCCTCTATTGTCATTATATAGTTCTACCATTATGCGGCATCATGCAACTTGTAGTACTCAGTTGCCAAAGTTCATTTCTGGAGATGTTATTGCCAGATTTTGTGAACAGGTTCTTTGTATGTTCAATGTCACACATAAAGATAATACAGAAATAATAACTTCTTATTTCTCTTAGTGAGATTTACATGATTAACATCCTGTCTAATTTCATATTCATTACAGAGAGAGGTATTCAAATTATCTCAGGATTTCCTTGTTGCTGCATCGAGCCAATATCTGAATATCCTCATATTGCACTTTATATGCATTTTAGTCTCAAGTGGACTTGGATTCTGAGTGAATCTTTATTGTTATACAAGGAGAAAGTTCATGACAAGCTCAGTGCTCAATTATACCTCTACCGCTTTCAAATGTTAGATTACAGGTGAATATGTAGCTCTTCATCCCCGTTCAGGCCAAACTGAATCTTCGTTTTGAATCTCACGATAAGCTCTGATTCCAGTCTTCTTAGTTCCAAGGTGCCCCCGCTCTCATTCTTTTTTACTGTAGCAATTCCAAAGTACTTGATGTTGTGCCAATCAGTTGTGTGTTGTGAATGTACATGTTTGGAGATCGCATAATTCATGTCCTTATGTTGGATTGCCCTTAGATGTTCTAAAATTCTCTTCTTCAAGGGGCAGATCATACTCCCAATGTACCTCTGTCCACATGGACATTCGATCATATAAACAACATATGATGTGTCACACGTTATTCCAAGATCCATTTATAAGTAAAAGATCTTAAAGGGAGAGTTCCATGGCAAAATCGTATATACAGAGTCCTTTCGATTTGCATTAATTTTATATGAATATCCCCTGAATATTCCCTTTTTTTTATATTTTGGGAACAGCTCACAAGGGTTTTAAGAGTACCTAGAGAAGTACTACAAAATTACTACTTTACATAATCCAAAAAACCATTGTGAATAGGCTTCCTAATTAGAGTTATATTTTCTTCTGTTGCTTGTTCTCAGGAGCGTTATATGGCGTTGACAATTGGTCTTTTGTTCTGTGTTGGGGTCCTGGTAAGGCAGATAGGCAACAGCAGGCTTCAGTACTGAGTAGCTGGTGAGCAACCGGTAGCTCTCCAGCTACCTGGAAGTAGCTCTCCTGTGTGCAGCTTAGCCTTTTAAATTAGCCGATTTCGCTTTGTTTAATTCATATATGGACACCAACATTGACAAATGTGCTTTCAAGATGAAAAGGTGTGCATTTCTAGAACCCACATGCCGAACACAGGCTGGAATTCCACAAAACAAATTTAAAGCTAACATTTTATGGATAAATCATGGAACATTGGAGGGACTTATTACTAATAATATCAATTTGGTGGCATGTACATGTATAGGTAATAGAAAATCTATACTTACCTATATGCACCTTCCTTCTTGAGAGTTTGGTCCTCAATAAATTTGCCATGTTCTTTTCGCCCCACAATTATTTTGTTCTTGATATTCGGTCATTCAACCAATCTTGTCTGGCATGGTCATTATCAAAACACTAATAATATTAGTAGCTCAGGGTGATTTTAATTGACCATAAGTCACTCTTACTACAGAAAAGTTGAGAGACCCCTGAACCGGAGTAAGAGAAACAGCATGAAAGTCTTCCCCTGAGGTTCAATAGAAAAATAAATTTGAGTACTACCTGTTTTGTTTTGTCATATTTAGTTGGCTCTCACACAATGCAAGAGAACCAGAGGATCATTTAATTGAGTACCAGATCATACAGGTCATGCAACAAGGTCTCAGCCAAATATAAAAAGTGCAGAACAGGACAGTACTTAAATCCACTAATATCTGTGGAAAATGTGGTAAAAAAAAGAGTCTCATATTCTACCAAGCAAGTTTAGCGAGCCAGTATGCTCTTCTTTGGGTGTGTTTGTAGTATCTGGCTTCTGTCAGGAGAAATTTTTAAAAGTTGAGCCAAATATTTTCATTTCAGTGTCTGCCATAGTCCGGATGGCTGTTTTTCTTCCGGATGAAACACACAAAAGGTGATGGGAGGCTGCTTGCAATAAGTCTAACCACTGGCAATAGCTCGAGGTAGCAGTCCAATCAATTGCTCTTTTGCTCACCATGCCACCTCCGTGGGACCCACGTATGGGCATTTAGGACGGTACATGAAACACACGCTAGGCGATAGGAAGCTGCTTTGTGTTTCATGTTCTTCTGTAGCACAAAGGCCCATATTGAAGCTGCTCTCTGGGAAATATCTCAACTTCTTTGTACCTTAGTCTAGCTTGGTCCTGAGCATGCTGCACTTCATATATAACATCATACAATAGCAGAGCAGAGGGACAGTGGTGTAATGTAAAATGCACTGAGTGGCCACTGAGACTCCCATATCTACAGATATTCATTGGCCTTTGTCTAAATGTGGGTCCCTTGAATTGTTGGGGGAGTCCCAGATGGGCAGACGTGGTCCGTGCAGGTAATAGCAATGGTGCGGTGGGGCCGGGTTAGGGGTGATTTCGAGGGTCGAGGCAGAGGGAAAATTAAATAAATAATTAATTTCCCTTGGCATTCCCCCTAACCCGGCCTCACCCCTGTTACCTGCATAGTCCATGGCTGCCAACCTGTGCCATTGGGATTGCAGGGGGCTATGTCCTATCCCTGCTAAGGAACCCCCGACTGACAGCTAGATGAACATTGTTCGCCTTGCGAGAAGGCCACTGCTTAATTTGACGCAGTGATTTCCGGTGCTCGCAGCAGCACTTCATTTTCAACACCGGCGCTTGTGAAAGTCTACCACAAGGTGGCGCTGACTGGTAAATTTAGAGATGACCTGAACAACAGTTAATTATTGATTTAATATACATAAAGAAATCACGTCGCCCAAGCCATTCTTACCGCTTTGGGGGCCTGAAATAGTACGAATTGTCACACTTGCAGTGTGATGGTTAGTAGTAGTTTTGTTACTATCATTGGCAGTGCTGGCAGGGACAATGTGCGGTGCACGCTGTTGTGTCCTCCTGACAAGAGCTCTGGCACTTATGTTTTTTTACAAATTAAGCACTTGAGAAAGCACCATTAGTAAGCATGGTTTATTGTTAGGTTGACTAGCCCGGAGTTTAAGGTCTTTGTAAACTTTTGAACGAGTGTTTTCTTCTGTTTTACTAGCTTAATGAATATACAAAAAATTAAAATCGTTTTCTGATTTGTTCTTTTGATTTGGACCCACACATTGTTCTCCCCCGCAAGTAACAGTGTGGTGGGGGTTGTCCTAACCCAACAGCAGCTGCTTCGTATTTTGTTACAGCATTATTAGCACAGTCTCAAAGACAGATGACTGTCTGTTTCTCTCTCTGCCATGTCAGACTGTTATTCATTTTTGGGAAACGTACTTCTATGATTATTTAATGTTATTGTTTTCCCTAAAGGGTAATGTCTTCAATATCCAGAGAAAATCAATGATCTGCCTTTAATTACTATCATCAATGCTTCACTATCAATCACAGCCCTAATGCTATATTGTTTGGCTTTTTTTAATCAGTTAACTCATCCCTTGAGTCAGGGAATCCATATAAATGACAAGTCAATACCAAATGCTCTTAAGTCTGAAACTGAAAACCGCATGTTGCTCACTGAGTCATGGTTCGGCGGAGAATTCAAGGAGCTAGGAAAGTAACCCACAAGCTGCAGCATGCTCGTGGTATTAAAAGCAGGATATCCAGCCACTCCACAAAGGACACTAATTAATAATTACCTTTGTGCGACTTTCATCGATGCCGATTTCTGGCAGTTTCGGTGCAAAATAGATCAAGAGTGACTGGAATCTTTACTACAAAACAGGCGAATCTAGAAAGAAGATAGCCATATCTCGTAATCCGTGCAGAGATCCCAACCCTGCATGTGGTACTATAAAATCAGCCAATGAATAAAAGCATGACCAGGGTGAGGGTTCACTTAAAAGAAAACCGCTTGTATTCTCCTTTTGTGTATTTTTACTGGTGTCGATGTCATAGAGGGCGCATGCAGGTGGTATGGCTCCCTCCATTCAGCTCTGTGGCACAGTCAATTACCAGTGGAGTGCAACAAGGGTCTGCTATTTCCTTTATTTGCTTAAATCCTTATGTTGCTTCACTGGATTAGCTTGACTGTTTTTTTGACTTGAAATTGTTATAATTTGTAATCTCTCCATGTTACCCCTTCCCCTTTTACTCTTTGGTTTACCCCTCTGACGGGCAGTGGCGTGGGGAGGGGGAGGGTCTGGGTCGGGGGTAGTAATCTATAGGTTACGGAGAATTACAGGTAAATAAACATATAAATAAATAAAACGAATTTTGTTGCACGCACTGCATCCCCAAATAGGATGCAGTGCACGCAAAGAAAACATTAGTTTTATTTATTTATATGTTTACTTACCTGTAACCCTCTTTCATCCATAGATCACTACCCCCCAGCCTCCCCCACTCCCTCCCCACGCCACCGCCCGTCAGCTACTCCCACCACCGACCACTACTGGCTCTGGGAGTTCGTTTAGAATGTTCATGTGACGAGAGGTGAGGTTCTGTAATTCTCGAGTCTGACTCCATTTTGTTTTGTGCCACCATTTTGTGTTGCCCTCACATAGGCCTGTGAAGGTAGCCTGGCGAATAAAGTGGCCTGGCCTTCTTAGTTCATGTATACATTAACTAGGTTTCTTTTTGACTCTGAAATGAACTGTAAGAAACTGACCTCTTCACCTGAAACTGACCTCGCATAGCCAATTTCCCTGATCGATCTTTGTCTGAGATTGCCAATCAATGTTCAGGACATCGTTAACTTTTAGTTTCCTTGCACATGCCTTATCTTGTTCAGCATCTGTTACCGTTTCTTTTTTATGTTTCTTCATTACATGGGTTATGCTTTCAATTATAGGTATGTCCGGCTTGTGGAGATTGAATTTGGGACATTCCTAATAATTAACTTTTGGGTTGGGATACTGTAAATTTAGTTCTTGTTATGTGACACTTTGTTTGAAAATTTACCTTATTGGCTAGAATTTTGTGCAGTGGGTGTACATTTATAATGTGAATATTGGGTATAAAAGGAGATGTCTCGCTTTAGTAAAATGAGCAGTCTCCTGAGAATTTACACTGTGATGTATTTCTAGGATCACTGTTACTAGCTGCAGCTAATAAACTTGGTCTCTGATGCCATCCAGAATTATTCCGTGTCTCTGTATACCCAGACAGGTGAACTCGAAGATCTTAGGCGTGCCCCTGAAGCCGCTGGGTTAAACCCCGGTTCTTCAACTGGCGCCCAACGTAGGGCGACTTCAGCGGTACTGGTCCAAGCCCGAAGATTGTGAGGAGCCCCGTGAGGAAATTCTGGAGGACGGCCGCCACTTCATCGACCCATGCATGTCGACGTGGACCAAAGGTTTTTTTCTGCGAGGCTTCCCCTTTCCGACGGCTGCGAAGGACTGCTGCCCTGACTGTCGCCCTGTCTTGGACCCTCTTGTGATGATTTGTGAGGCGAGACATTAGACGGTCTTCTGGTGGCGTGACAGACATTTTGGTTAAGTATAAGTGGGTCACTCCCACGACTTTGTTTTGTTTTTTGTTTTTGATTCGGCCATTGCAATAGTCGAAGCCGAGGGGTTCGTATATTTGCGAGTGTATCATTTTTGATAACCCCTTGAAGTTTATAGCGAGACTAGTGAGCTAAAAGATGCCTGGTTTTAGCAAATTTAGGAAATGGTTTTGTTGTAGTTGTAATAGGGATTCCCGATTGGAGGACTCATGTCCGATACCTCCGGTTGGAACTCCAACTTATGAGCTCTATTCAAAGCATGGTGTAGGTCCCATTACCTTTAATGAAGTATGGGTCCGTTATACAAGGAAAGATGGTGTTTTATGATGGCCCCAACACAGTAGTTTTGAATCAGATGTTTTAGATAACCTAGAAGTTGCGCTATTTAAGAAGAAATCCTGGCCGGCGATGTTTGACTCTTTGCGCCTTTGGCGTAAGGAAGCCAAACTGCGAGAAATTAAGCAAGCTAAGAGAGATAGGAAGGAAAGGAATATATCGGTAATGCAAGCTGCTAGGCAGTTTAAGGAAGATGAAGAAGATTGTGCGATTCAAGTGTCAGATAGACAACATTGCATGGCCATTGACAAATGTTTCCCGGCTTGGCCACCTTCCCTTTCAAATGTGACTGAGGACCCTGAAAAGGATCCTTTGATGTCACATTTACTGAGATTACCACCCCCTTATGTGCAGGGTGCTACTGTACCTCCGTTACCTCCAGTTGTTGCACCCCTTGGTGTCGTTCAACCCCCTGTTGTCGTTCAGCCACCCGTTGCTTCACAGGTGGTTCTTCCTTCCCCGGCGCAGCCCCCTCCAGGGCTGCTAGCCTTGCTACCAGCCTTGCCTCAAACTCCTTTGCCTTACACTCCTTTATCCTTGACTTCTCTTATTTCTGTCCCTACGTCTCTGTCACCTCAAAAGCCGATTTTAATTGTATTTTGCACTTTGTGCACACCTGAGCTAAATAGGTGTGTTGAGACCCCCTTGCGCTTAGCAGCGCCTTAGACTCTTTTTCACCCCCTCCCTTTAGCTCCGGACCTGCTCTCGGCTGAGTGTTGACGCCGAGGGCAGGGCTCCGGTTTTGGCGGCCATCTTGGGTCGGGTTGGGCTGGTGACGCGATTGGCAGCGTTATAAAAGGGGCTTGTGTTAGTGAGCAGGTAATACTGACACCGCATTCATTTTCCCCTCCTGAGGCGGAAGCCGGGAGGTCTCCTACCTTTTCTGTTATTTTTAAAAGCCGATTTTAATTGTCATTTGCACTTCGTGCACACCTGAGCTAAATAGGTGTGTTGAGACCCCCTTGCGCTTAGCAGCGCCTTAGACTCTTTTCACCCCCTCCCTTTAGCTCCGGACCTGCTCTCGGCTGAGTGTTGACGCCGAGGGCAGGGCTCCGGTTTTGGCGGCCATCTTGGGTCGGGTTGGGCTGGTGACGCGATTGGCAGCGTTATAAAAGGGGCTTGTGTTAGTGAGCAGGTAATACTGACACAGCATTCATTTTCCCCTCCTGAGGCGGAAGCCGGGAGGTCTCCTACCTTTTCTGTTATTTTTAAAAGCCGATTTTAATTGTATTTTGCCCTTCGTGCACACCTGAGCTAAATAGGTGTGTTGAGACCCCCTTGCACTTAGCAGCGCCTTAGACTCTTTTTCACCCCCTCCCTTTAGCTCCGGACCTGCTCTCGGCTGAGTGTTGACGCCGGGGGCAGGGCTCCGGTTTTGGCGGCCATCTTGGGTCGGGTTGGGCTGGTGACGTGATTGGCAGCGTTATAAAAACAGACAGGGATGGCTCCGCGCAGCGGACGTGAACAGCGGACGCGCCGGACCTGCGCCGGTGTCGTGCCAGAGTCCTGCCCGTCTGTGCCCGTCCGCGCACGATCGAGCTCAGGGATCAGGAACTCTGGCACATGCTTCTCCTATACTGCAAATGATCTCCTAGCACTGAATTCTGACAGGTATAGTCTTAATCCCATCACGTGTTCCGTCCTCAAGGAAAATAATATCTCTTGTCTCCCCAGTCATAGGAATTTTAGCCTTTTACCCCCTCTAAAGCTAGCTACCCTAAACACCAGGTCATTACAGAAACATCACCTGGAAATTTTCACCCTTTTACAGGACGAGACCATTGACATTCTGACACTCACCGAAACCTGGTTGAGCGATATCTCCTCCCCGGACATCATAGCCGCCCTCCCTAGTGGATATGACATGATTTGGCATAACCGGCCAGACGGTGCCCGAGGTGGTGGCGTAGCAACGATCTTTAAAAAACAACTCACGGTGACTAAAATATTAACGGAGACTATAAATTCCGTTGACCTACTGGGGATAAAAATAATCATGAACAATTCCTGTCTTATCATCTTGACGGTCTATTGTCCACCCCAATGTACATCAATGTTTAATGATCTCTTTTTTCCCATAATATCGGATTTATGTACACACTACAAAAATATTTTGGTGACAGGTGACTTTAATGTTCACTGGGACAAAACAGACAAAGATCTACCAACTCGGAAACTACAGACTTCCATGACCGCTTTAGGCCTGGTACAATTAGTAGAAGCCCCAACCCACATAAAAGGCCATATTCTCGACCTCATTTGGTCTTCTATGCCAAAAGTGGCTCTCACAAATATCACACCTTGTATCTGGTCGGACCACCACCTAATCCTGTGTGATATTCCACAAAACAATCCTCAGGTAAAACTTCCGTTAAAAACCAAAAAAGTGCGCCAATGGAAAAAAGTTGACCCAGGAACCCTAACTGATGTCTTGTCCAAACATATACAGAAATCTATGATCCCATCAGATGGCGTAGACCTAGATTTAAATTATGATACTATAGTAGGCAATCAATTGATGAGATAGCCCCAGAAAAGACACAAAAAATAAAGGGTGCGGAAAAAGGAGCCCCCTGGTTTACTCAAAGCCTGAGAGATCAAAAAAGAAAGCTCCGTCATCTTGAAAGATGCTGGAGGAAATCTAAAAAGGATATTGACCAAGAACTATATAGAACATCCTTTCAACTGTATAAAAAGCTTATTGTTTCAACCAAGAAGGACTACTATGAAACCCGTATGAACAACGCCGTAAGTGTCCAGAAAGAAACCTTCCAAATACTGAAAGAACTAAGCAAAAAGGAAGAAAAGGTAGATACACTGATTGACTGCAACGCCTTCCAAGGATACTTTCTTGAAAAAGTAGCAACTATCCTGTCAGACATCAAGAAAGACAGCTCAACTATACACACCACGTCATCGCCCCTTCAAAACCTCTCGACCCCTATTATTACTAGATTTCCTAATATTGACTCCACTACCCTTAGACAACTAGCAGCATCAACCAAGTCAGGTTCCCCTGCCGACCCCTGCCCTCCCGAAATTTTTCGGCTAGCTATTCCTATCCTGGAGGACCAGATCCTAGACCTCCTAAATAATTCATTAGCTACTGGATCATTACCAACTACCTTTAAAGAGGCACGCGTCAGACGCCTGATAAAAAAACCTGGGGCGGATCCAACTAGCCTGAAGAACTACAGGCCAATCTCCCAGCTGCCATTTCTGTCAAAAATTCTAGAACAGCATGTGTTAAAATCATTGTCACCCCTCCTGGAATCACACCATCTACTCCAGGAGCGGCAAGCTGGTTTTCGTGCCCACCATAGCACGGAACTAGTAATGCTGTCGGTGCTGGACGAGCTCAGATGCATGGCTGACAGTAAAAAACCAAGCGCCCTGATATTATTAGACCTTTCAGCGGCGTTTGATACTGTCAGCCATGCACTGCTCCTGGACAGACTAGCCATGTCCGGGATAAAAGAACAAGCTCTCACATGCCTAACGGCCTTTCTGCTAGGGAGGACGCAGAGGATCCAGCTAGCAGATCAAGTATCCGACGTGGGCGCCTTGGTATGTGGAGTCCCGCAAGGGTCCGCACTCTCACCACTTTTATTTAATTTATACCTGCAGCCACTGATAGACTCTTTGGCAAACATGGGCTGTAAAGTCTTTAACTACGCCGATGATACTCAGCTGCTGCTGAGTATCGATAATACAACATCGGCTCAGTCCATGGCCCAAGAGATACTACGGTTCACAGTAAATTGGATGACGTCCAACCTATTAAAAATGAATCCAGACAAAACGGAGGTCCTTGTAGTTTCAACCTCTGCTTCCCCCTGGAACGATCAGTTCTGGCCCCAAGAACTTGGACCTACCCCTAAGCCGTGTCCTAGTGTAAAGAGCCTTGGTATGAAAATCGATCAGGAACTCTCGATGGCCAACCAAGTATCCGCTGTGGTCGGCTCATGTACCAACCTGATTAGGCAGCTACGAAAGCTTGTCCCTTTACTCTCAACGAATATGCTTCGAACCATTGTTTCAGCCACAATAGTTTCCAGAATCGATTACGGGAACGCACTATACCTAGGTCTTCCAAAAAATTCTATTAATCGTCTACAGGTCATCTTGAACGACGCAGCCCGACTAATTTTCGGATTACCCAGGCGGACCCATGCTTCTCCTCTACTTTATAGGTTACACTGGCTCCCTATAAAGCAAAGGGTTGAATTCAAGAGCCTGTGCATTTGCCATAAAGCAATTTATGGACAGGCACCAGCCTATATAAAAGATAGGCTTGAAGTGTATGAACCCAAGCGCGCTCTGCGATCCTCCAATTCTTTTCTGCTATCCTGCCCACGTTTTAAAATGGCAACCAAAGGTGGCAGATCCTTTTCAGTCCAAGCCCCCACCATCTGGAATAAGCTACCGGAGTTGCTTCGTAGAGAATCCAATCTTCTCCGCTTTAGTAAATCCCTGAAGACTCTACTTTTCAAGGACGCGTTTACATCCCCGTAAGATAGGTCAGCATTTCCACATTCCTTCTACCCTGTTTCTTGTTGCTGCACTTGGTCAGAAGCGCTTTGAGACCTGTCGGTGAGTTGGCGCGATATAAAACCCAGATACAAATACAAATACAAATACAAAACACTTTGTCTCCTGTCCTCATGTCAACTTCTTCTCCTTCTGCTCGGCAACGAATGACTGAGACTGTCACTAGTCTTTTGTCTCCTTTCTTTGGGTCACTGAATATGACCCCTGTTTCTGAACGTCAGCAGAGACGTAGTCAGATCCCTGGTCCCGAAGAGCAGGCAGTGTTAGATCTCCTTGCTCGTAGATGGGTTTCGAATACCTCCAAGTACAGTCCACAAGTGGTTATGGATATCTTCCTACAGTGGGAGGCACCAAAACAAAGGTATGTTTTTGATGTCATGTGTACTTTCCTTCATCAGGAGTGGGAAGATAATGAGTTGGGTTCAATTCCACTGGAATTGCTTAATGTTCAGTCTGAATTTGCTAAAGTGACGATAGTGGGTTCCGATGTTGAGGAAGCGGTAGAGACACTACTAACTTTTAGGTCTAGACTTCCCTCTCAGTCATTGTTCGAGCCTGACCCTTCCATTAGGAGAAAAGTGAAGCAGTATCTTATGAGAGAGGTTCCCCCTGTATGGAGAGAGGCAGGTGTGGCTGATGCCGCTCATGGTATTGCAGCTGACCCGGCTCATTTTCAGCGAGTGTGGGTGCATGTCCCTTGGAAGAGAGCTGAGGTCCTGGCTCTTAAGCAGACCTTGCCTGACCCCCATAAAAATCCTGCTGGTTATTATAAGGAGTTGTCTCAGACAGTTGATGTGTGTGTTATGAATTTAGCAGACATAGATATGTTGATGGGTAATGTAGTTCCTCAACCCTTGTGGGCGAAGATCCGTCACGAGGATCAAGCGCCAGAGTTAGGAGATACGTGGGTTAATATTACTGCTGCAGATGGTCGGCAGGTAGGAGGTGCCCAACCTGAACCATTAGTTGCAGAACTACCTGGTAGGATTATTAATTTAATGAAAACTATGATGCCTCCTTGGGACAAGTTAGCGGCATGCAAACAAAAGAAAGACGAGAGTGTGTCTGATTTCTTCACTAAGTTTGAGGAAACATTCATTGATCATAGTGGTCAGGACATGAGTATAGAAGGTGGTCAGAGGTTGTTTGTAGATAAGTTTGTTTTTAATTTAGTTCCTGAACTTTCTAATAAGTTAAAGGACTCTGAGAGTTCATATGCTGTTTCTTCTCCGGCCCAGATATTGGCTACTGCACAATACTATGAGAATAGAGATAAAGATCAGAAGGATAAAGTAGAGAAGAAGACTAGAGAATTAAAAACGAAAGTTCTTCTGCAGCAGGCTTTTCCACCTCTCCCTAATCAGCGTCAGTTTCAGCAATCTTCCCAGTTTCAGCAACCCCCACAGTTTCAGAAACTGTTGCAGAAGCCTGAGTCTTTTGCTTCGCGACTCCCGCTAGGCCCTAATCAGTGTGCTTATTGTAAAGAAGAAGGTCACTTCAAGAATAGTTGCCCGATCTTGCTACAGCGTGCGAATGGTATGTCTGGTCTAAGAGGTTGTGGTGGTTTCCAACAAGTACCTAGGGGTAGGGGACGTGGTACGTTTCCCCAGAATGAACGTTCCTTTTCCCCTCAGAATTCTATGAATTATTTTGATCAACAGAATGTTTTGAAAAATCCAGTCCGTTCAGTACTACACTGATGATTATTATGTTGGAAGTGAGAGTGCTGGTTTTAATTATAGTTAGGACAGCCATGGACAAAGGGAGGGAGTAGTGTCAGTTCCAGTAGACCAGAGTGGACCTTATGTTGAAGTGATTACATCAGGCGTGGCAGAACCTTTTCTTTTGGATACTGGTGCAGCAAAGAGTTCTATCATGCACTTTAAACTCCCAGGCACACCTTTGTCTGGCTTGACCAATGTTTCAGTAGGATTTTCTGGCGCCAGTTCGTAACCCGGTTTCTTGTCCTTTGCCCCTTTCTATTGGTCCCTGTGAATTGGAAGCTCCCCTTATTCTAACGACTGGCTGTGGCGGGAATCTGTTGGGTTTGGACTTGTTGAAAAGATTTCATGCGACATTACATTACTCTCCTTCGGGAGTACATCTTACGGTGGGTAAGAAAGTGATTTCCCTGATACACTTTGGGCTACAGGTCCCAATGATGTTGGTCTCTTGCAGATTCCACCCTACGTTGTTACCCTTAAGTCGAATGCTAAATTACCTTGCATTCCTCAGTACAAAATTTCCAGTGATGGCGAAAGAGCTCTTTTAGCGATTATCTATGATTTGGTTCAGAAAGGTGTGGTTGAAGAAACGAGAGGTAATGTGTGTAACAGTCCTGTTCTGCCTGTCCTTAAGAGTACTGACTCTTCTCAGCCACCTGTGTATCGGTTTGTGATCGACCTTCAAGAGGTCAATAAGATCGTTGTGCCACAGTTTCCTGTTGTCCCGGACATTACTGCTTTATTGACTATGATCCCTCCCTCAGCTGCTTGGTTTTCTGTTATTGATCTGAAGAACGATTTCTTCAGTATTTCGATTGCTGAGGAAAGTAGGGATATTTTTGACTTCTCTTTAGGAGGCCGCAGTTTCTGGTTTAAGCGCGCTCCTGAAGGTTATTGTGAGAGTCCCTCCATTTATAGTCAGGCTTTGAAAACTCAGCTTGATACTCTTGCATTGCCTTCTGGTGCCAAGAAGTGACCTACTTAGGTCATCTCTTGTCGAAGGAGTGAAGGTGATTGACCCCAGAGCGTATTCAAGCGATTGCCCAAATGACTGTGTCATGCACACAGAGAGAGGTGCGTGCCTTCTTAGGTATCACCTCGTATTGTAGACAGTGGATTCCGAATTTTTCTTTGCTAGCGAAACCTTTGTTGGCACTTACTCTTAAGGACACACCACACCCTCTTCCTTGGTCTGACGAATGTCAGAAGAGTTTTTTTTTAATTACGTGATGCATTGTGTTCTGCTCCGGTGTTGGGTACCCCCGACTACAGTAGACCTTTTACACTTTATGTACACGAGAGAGAAGGTTGTGCGTTGTCAGTGTTGACGCAACAATTTGGAGACAAGCAGCGCCCATTTGCGTATTTTTCAGCTACTTTAGATCCGGTAGCTAGGGCGTTGCCTAGTTGTCTAAGAGCTACAGCGGCAGCGGCTGTTTCTATCCGACAGTCTGCTGGTTTGGTATTTGATAATACATTGATTGTGATGGTCCCACATGCAGTGGATACCCTATTGAATAGAACGAAGACTTAACGTCTTACTAGTGCGCGTTTGTCAGGTTATGAGTTGATGCTTTTGGCTAGCCATGTGCACATCAAGCAGTGCAACACATTGAATCCAGCTACATTGTTGCCAATTTTTGTAGAGACAGATGCTCAGGAACAGCATGACTGTTTTCTCCGGACAGAGGAGGAAACGAAGGGTAGAGTTCATCTGAAAGAAACTCCTCTTTCGAATCCTGATGGTACCCTATGGGTAGATGGTTTGTGCTTTAAGCTTTCGAATGGAGAGACGACTGCAGCATATGCTGTCACAACTTTGCACACGATTGTTGAAACAGAACGTATTGCACAGAATTCAGCGCAAGCAGCGGAGTTGATAGCATTGACTAGAGCGTGTGTGTTGTCAAAAGGAAAGAGAGTGAATGTTTATACTGATAGCTAATACGCATATGGCGTGGCTCACAGTTTTGGTCGCTTGTGGAAAGAGAGAGAATTTCTTACTTCCCATGGTACGAAAATTCAGCATGGACAATTAGTGAGTAAACTTCTTGAATCACTTACTTTGCCGACCCAAATTGCGATAGTGAAGTGTAGTGCGCATAAGAAGGTTACGGATGATTTGGGTAGAGGGAATGCGTTTGTAGATGAAGTAGCGAGAGAAACGGCGAAAGATGTGACGAGTCGGATGTATGTTACAGGTCCTGCCAGATGGGTTATGTAAGGAGGAATGTCTGAAGATACAACAGAAAGTGTGAAGATGATTCAGGCAGAAGCTACTGAGAAAGAATTGAGTATGTGGAGAGAGAGTACGGGAATGTTGGATTCAAAAGGCTGTTGGGTTGAGTTGTCAGAGCACCAGCGATGCTTGTTACAGGATGCATATGTGCTTCTGGTGGTTACTATGGCTCATGGGTTGGCTCACATTAGTTCAAAAGGGATATGTAAGTTGTTGGCTCCGGTATGGCAGAATGGTGGAATTCGTAGTGTGCTGAGAATTTGGATAAACACTGCATGATATGCTTGATGCATAATCCTGGAAAGGGAACCCCAACTCCAGTGGGTCATTTTGCTCCTCCAACGTATCCGTTCGAGGTGCTGCAGATAGACTATATTCATATGGAAAGATGCAATAACTTGAAGTATGTCCTTGTGGTTGTTTGTGCCTTTTCCAGATGGATAGAGGCCTACCCCCTAAAGGATAATACTGCCTTGTCTACAGCCAAGGTTTTGCTCAAAGAATTCTTTCCCAGATATGGCTTGCCGAGGATGGTATGGAGTGATAATGGAAGTGAATTTGTGGGTCAGATTATGAAGAAAGTATGTGCGGGTCTGGGTATCAAACAGAAATTTCACGCTGCAAATCACCCCCAGTCAGCAGGCCTGGTCGAGTTCTATAATGACACTCTGAAGCTGAGGTTGGAAAAGGTGCAAGCGAGCTCTGGTCTTACATGGCCAGATGCCTTACCATTGGCACTTTTGTCCATGAGAACGACAGTACATTCTCGCGTGGGACTTAGCCCATACGAGATTGTTTTTGGACGCCCGGCAAATGTCTGGGGTGTGCTGAGGCCTAAGAAGTACAGTGATATCGAGTACCCTATGTTGGTTGACTACTTATATGATTTGGCTGCTAAATTGCGTGTTCTCCACCAACAGGTCCATGACACTTTGCCTTCAGTTTCTGTATATGTAGGCCACACGATTCAACCTGGTGACTGGGTTCTGACCAGGAATTTCCAGAGGTCAAAGAACTTGGAACATAGATGGACCGGTCCATACCAAGTCCTGTTATCAACTCGGACTGCTATTAAGGTGTTCGGCAAGAAAAACTGGGTACATGATACCCATTGCAAGAAGATACCTTTGCCCTTACAGTACGATAAGTGGTTCTGGGAAGGTGTTGCCGATTCCGAGAGTGAAAGGGTTCCGAGATTTGTACCTTTCAGCGATGCACATCTGGAATGGACTCAGTCAGAACGTGCGGATAATGAAGTCTTGCAAGAAGCTGTGCCGCCGTGTTTGAGACTTGATACTATGCACCCAGAGACACTCTTTCAGGATCAAACTGTGCCTGGTAAAGAACGCTACAACTTAAGGTCTAAAAAGGACAAATAAAATCTTAATTTTTTTGTGAATTACACTCTTTCAGACAAGATACTACTTTTCTTTTTCTTTTTCGAACCACCATCCGGGTTCAGCTGTAGGGTCGCGGTATAAGACTTAAGGGGTGGCCTGCGTACTGATGAAAGGTCTGCGGTTCTAGGGACGTCTAGGATGCCTGGACGCACACTTGAGTGAAGAAGGAAAATTGCCGCCAGCAGCACGTTAGAGGATGGAGTCTGTTGTAATAGATGTTGAGAGAAGAGATCTTAAGACAAGATTTTGTACATTGATACATAGCAAATGTTTTATAATGTGCTTTTTGATGTTTTTAAGTATCACATTAGCTTGTGTGGGTTGGCCTGTCTATGCTACACAACAGACATCTGCACCCACCTCCCAACCTATCCTTTCTTTCACTACTGTTTCTTTGCACCAGTTTTTTATGTTGCCTGAACATGAACAGACAAGGAGATCAGAATTTGTCAACAACTCGTTTATACAGTTGTTGCATCAGCATCAGTTAATAGTAAATACCACTAATTGTTGGGTTTGTGGTCTTATGCCTCATACAACAGATAAAGGTATGCCAAATTTGGTTTTGCCTTTTTCCTTTAATGGGTCTGTGTGGGCCTTTCAGACCATGTTTATCTATGCAAATGAGGTACACCCCTTATGTTCCCTTAAAGATAACTCGAGCAATAGTGCCTTAATAAGGGGAATAGTAGCTATGATCCAAGATATTGATGCGTATAATGCTATCCCTAAGGATGAGGTGCAGGCTTACATTGGTTGGAACGTGACTGGATATAATCCCAGTTTAACAGAGAAGGAGAGACGAAAAAGGTCTCCCCCTATTTGGATTGTACCCCACCGAGGCCATTTTTGTTTGCAAGGTAATGGTCGGAATCCGAAAGCTCAGCTAGGTAAGAGTGTTTGTGCTCAAACCTATGTCTATTCATCTAGGACTTCTCCACCGTTTGTGCCAGCTAAAGGCACATATTTTGTTTGTCATGACAGAGCCTACACATGGTTGCCACCTGATTTTTCAGGAACGTGTTATGTGGCGTTTCTACTTCCCCCTACATACACTACTGCTTCAGACTATCATAGAACAAGATATGGTAGAGGTGTCTTCAATCAGGAAAATACTTCAGCACACGAAGTAGGAGATTTCTTCAAGGGCTTCCTGCCCTTTTGGGGTCCTATATTCAATAGTAGGCATATTCGACAGCTTGTTCGCGTTGTTGAAGCTACTATTAATGAGACAGCAGGTGCTCCTAATAATGTTACAGCTGAGCTTCAAGCGGACCGCCTTATGACTTTGCAGAACCATATGGTATTAGACATCATACTTGCAGATCGAGGAGGAGTATGTAAATTGATTGGATCCAGTTGCTGTGTTTACATACCAGATAATGCCCCTACAGTGTACCAAGCCATCTCTAGGTTGTATAAAATCTCTGAGTCTATCCATGTAGACGAAGGGGACTGGTCATTGACGGGATGGTTTTGGGGACTGCTGTCCAAATGGGGATGAAAGATTCTGACATTCCTTGGTATGGTTTTAAGCATCCTTTTCTCTTGTTGTCTTTGCATCCAGTGTGGTCCCGCCATTTGTAGTCTTTGTGCTACTATGTGTGTTCGGAGACCTGTCCCAAGAGAAGTAGAGAATAATAAGATGATGCTACAGCAACACCTTGTTGACCTAATGAATATCGACATAGACCTAGATTCAGATTAACATGAGTCTTAGGTTATTGCCTACATAATGGCAAAAGGAGGGTTTGAGGTTCTGTAATTCTCGAGTCTGACTCCATTTTGTTTTGTGCCACCATTTTGTGTTGCCCTCACGTAGACTTGTGAAGGTAGCCTGGTGAATAAAGTGGCCTGGCCTTCTTAGTTCATGTATACATTAACTAGGTTTCTTTTTGACTCTAAAATGAACTGTAAGAAACTGACCTCTTCACCTGAAACTGACCTCGCAAAGCCAATTTCCCTGATCGATATTTGTCTGAGATTGCCAATCAATGTTCAGGACATCGTTAACTTTTAGTTTCCTTGCACATGCCTTATCTTGTTCAGCATCTCTTACCGTTTCTTTTTTATGTTTCTTCATTGCATGGGTTATGCTTTCAATTATAGGTTTGTCCGGCTTGTGGAGATTGAATTTGGGACATTCCTAATAATTAACTTTTGGGTTGGGATACTGTAAATAGATTTTTTTTATGTGACACTTTGTTTGAAAATGTACCTTATTGACTAGAATTTTGTGCAGAGGGTGTACATTTATAATGTGAATATTGGGTATAAAAGGAGACGTCTCGCCTTAGTAAAATGAGCAGTCTCCTGAGAATTTACACTGTGATGTATTTCTAGGATCACTGTTACTAACTGCAGCTAATAAACTTGGTCTCTGATGCCATACGGAAGTATTCTGTGTCTCTGTATACCAAGACAGGTGAACTCGAAGATCTTAGGCGTGCCCCTGACGCCGCTGGGTTAAACCCCGGTTCTTCAACGGTAACTGTCAGTCTGGGGGCTGAGAGAGCAAAGTTTGGAGGTATCCACTCAATGAAGAAGAAAACATCTAATACACCTGTTCTGCATTTATTTACATGTCATCTTCTCTTCTGGAATATTATGCAAATAGCACGCAATATATGTTGAAGTGGTACCAGGCCTCCACTTGTTCCATCACTTGGCTGGAAGCTTGTCTCACCACAATGTAATGCTGGATGATGGTGATGTGGCACGATTTTAAAAAATCACAAAACACAACACATTAACTAATTGAAGACACAAGGAGCTGAAAGTATACTTTGCGCACGTTAGACACGGTGACCCATGAAAATTACACAAGTGTAGTAGAAGCACAGCAAAAGGGCGCTTTAAAATAAGATGAAGAAAATATGCATACAAGGCAATACGAATACGTATAAATGAGTTGCACTAATAAGAGTTTATTATGAAAATGTTGGTTATTAACATTTACTGATTAAAATGGCCTAGGGTTTCTAATGCTTTGAGTTGAGAATGCACCATTTAGAAAAGTTGGTGAAAAAATGCGACATGATACGATCTTGAAATTTCGCAGAGTAAAGCTACTATAGTTTATGAAAAATGCAAAACAAATTTTGAGTTGTGAATTTAGAAAAATATACACTATGAATTATGAATGTTGAGAACATTTGTGGTAGTAGGGTATTCCTAACATTAGCTATTTTCATGTAATAGTGATTTGTGAAAGTTCTATATATTCTTTATTTTTAATTGATTTACTCACATTATATTTGATGTTGGTTTAGAGCTCATTTAATTTAAACATGTGATGTTAACTTAAAGGCCTTTTTCAAAATGCTTTTTTCTAGTGCTGGCTTTTTCCCTGTCTTAATACAATAGTTCATTTTCCACTAGTGAAATGTTGCTATATTTTCCCTGTGGGTGGGTACACCCTATCATTTCTGAATGTTTCATCAACATGCACAGTGAAATATTCCCATGGGAACAGAATTTCAGCTATTGATGATCACTTTGTATCTTTTTTTCTATTGCTACTAGGCCTATGTGGACTCAATCTTTAGTTTCTCATGACTAGCATGGGAAACCATCTCACTTTTGCAAGTTTCCTAGGTGACATTATGTGAAATTGACCATACAACAGTCTTCCGATGGTGGGGTGATGCTGCATCACTGGGACATTGTTAGAACTTTATAAAAGAAGAAACTTCAAAGGAGGAGCAAATCAATACTGTCCTTTTTCCAGGTGAGAGAGTATGCTCTCACATTTCTGACTAACTTTTTTCTTGCTTTTGGACTGCCTTGCTGAACCTACAACCGGGAGCTGATGGACTGAAACATTCTTTGCCTAAATATTTCCATTTTTCATTCCTTATATTTCTTTGTTTATGCTAAGGGAGTCAACCTTAATGTACTTTTAAATTTGAACCCTTTCACCATCTTCGGATGCCTTGAGCTGTTAGACAATGAGCTACCCTTCAGCCTTAATGGTGGTGGAACCATATAACTCTGTGATACAGATTCTAATAATAACCATTCAATAGAGTCTGCCTAAATGTTTGGCGTTTGTGTACGAGCTGTGATATTCTTAACTGAAATTCTCAAACAACTGCTTATTGCAATGAATTTTGATTCTTTAATACAATAACCTGTTTGAGTCTATTTTGAGCCCTATTGGTTCTTCCCTGGGGAGTAACATATGCCCCCCTGTCCCGCAACGGGGGGGACCCTGAGCTGCCGGGGCACCCCTCAGCATTGAACCCTGGCCTGAGAGGTCCTGTCTGAGCCTGGAGGGAGGTCCTCCAAGTACCTTGCAGGGGGCCCCTGAAGTTTTGTTACACCACTCTTCCTTTCAATTAAACAGTGCTGTTTATTAATGACTTAATGTGTTGTCAGGAGAATAAGCGAGCTCTGACTGAACATCAGGTATTACTTCTTTTGTTTTGCATTGCTACTGCTGAGCTTTTGGTCTGCACAGTTTATTTCTACAGAATAGCCATGAGATTGGTGTACCTAAATCTGATTTCAAATTTGTGAGTTGGCTGTCAATTAATGGTCCTCATTGGACAGCTAATGTGGTGTTTAGTTACCCTAATTTCCACCCCTCCTATTAACAGAAAGATTCATCAGAGGATCATTGCCTCTGTGGTAAATGGAAGTGCTGCAGATTGTCTAATCATAAAGGGCCCATAGAGGTTAGAGCAGTAAAAGAAAGTACGCGTATAATAAAGATTTTACCACCCTTACACTGCAACAATGGCAAACTTCCTATAAAAGAACAAAGTGAAAACAGAGGTACTGGTGAGTAGAGAGAACTTTCTTTCTGAGGCATTCGATCTGACTTGTCATGTGTGGTTCCTTGGTTACGAACTGGGTTTGACGGTTCCGAACCCGTTCAATAAAGATCGTCGGAAATGGACCATTTTGGTGTCAGCAGACCGCAAATGGCGAGTGTAGCGTGTCTGAGTGTTTTCGTATGAATCGATATAGGAGAACACTCTCTATTCAAGGATTTAGTTTGAACCTTCGGGTTCCATTTTGTATACGGGAGCCATTTTGTGTGGTTGCCCTAACATAGGCCCGAAGACTGTGGCCGAGTGAGTCCTTGAGACACGTACGCCTTAGCTGACTTCTGGGTGACCTGGCCGAACTGACTCCTTGACCGAGGCTGACCTCGCTGAGCCAGTTCCTAGTTCAGCAGCTGGTCTGATAAAGATCAAAGAGCAGGACATGCCCGAGTTTATGGTACACTGCTCCCACCTTTCTATCTCCTTTCCAATCTGTTTCTGCCTTTCCTTTACGACATAATCATTAATTTGGGTCGAAGGGTTTACGATGGGTTTGTCTGGCCTGATCGAACAGGAAACTGGGAATGTGCGTGGTCATTCTGGTGGGCTGGACAATGGAAAATGGGATTGTCTTTGACTGTCGTCATTCGCTACTTTTGAAATGTTACATTGTCATTGGTCAGTTTTAGATGCACCGAATGTAAATTTGAAATGTTGCCTGAGGCTTGATTTTTGGCATAAAAGACCATGCTCCGCTTATCGAATTTGTGCAGTCTCTGACGAACTACCCGTGTGTACTTCGTAGATCTCTGTTCCTGGTTGCAGCCAATAAACTTTGGTCTTTGACGTCATCAAGAAGTATCCTGTGTCTCTGTTTGCCAAGACAGGGGAACTCAAAGCTTTCAGGCGTTCTCCCTGACGCCGCTGGGTTCTAAAAACCCGGTCCTTCAGTTGGCGCCCAACGTGGGGCGACTTCAGCGGTACCGGTCCAAGCCAGAGGTTCGTGAGAAGCTTTGTGTGAAAATTCTGGTGGAAGGCCAGCCACTTCATCGACCCCTGTATGTCAGCGTGGTCCGAAAGTCTTTGCTGCGAGGTTTCCCGCTTTCCGACGGCTACGAAGGACTGCTGCCCTGACTGTCGCCCTGTTTTGGAGCCTTAGACGTTTGTAGAGCGAGACTATTGACGGGTCTTCTGGTGACGCCATCGACATTTCAGTTAAGTATAAGCGGAGCGTCTCCCAGTCCTTAGTTTGTTTTGTATCCTTGAGTGGATAGCTTTGATTTGGTACCTGCAGGCCCCAAAGCCAAGGGGTTTGTGTATTCACAAGACTGTCGTTTTTAAACTTCCCTTGTTGTTTGAAGCTGAACTAGTGAGCAAGATGCCTGGTTTTAGCAGTTTTAGAAACTTGTTTAGTTGTGGTATATCGAGGGATTCCCGGTTAGAGGATTCGTGTCCCGTTCCTCCGATCGTAACTCCTACATACGAATTGTATGTGAATCATGGTGTGGGCCCTATTAGCTACAATGAGATCTGGGTAAAATATACAAAGAGTGACGGTGTCCTACAGTGGCCCCGTTACAGTAGTTTTGAAACTGAAATTTTAGATAACCTTGAGGTGAAATTGTTTAAGAAGAAAGCCCGCCGGCCGGCGATGTTTGACTCTTTCCACATATGGCCCAAACAGAAAGAAATAAAATTAGCGAAAAAGAATAAGCGAGAACGAGGTATGTCAATGGTGCAAGCTGCCATTGCGTACAGAGATGATGAGGAAGAACAAGCAAGTGAACAGATGCTTAGAGTGAGGAAGTTAGCGGTAGACAGATGCTACCCAGTCTTGCCGCCTAAAGAGCAGAAAGATGAGAAAGATCTTACGAAAGATCCTTTAATGTCGCATCTGTTAAATTCACCGCCGCCTTATGTGCAGAATGGTACGGCACCACCGCCACCAGCTGTGGCTGTGCAGTTGCCGGTTATTGTGCCTCCTGTAATTCCTCCACAGCCAGCTCTTCCGTTGGCTACTGTTCCTTTGGCGCAGCCTCCTCAGGGGCCGCCACCTTTGCTTTCCTCTCCTACGACCGCTACTTCTATGCCTGTCCCCACTACTGCTTCTATGCCTGTTCCAACTTTGGATTCTTCTACTACTGTTTCGTCTTCCCTTATTCTTCCGACTACTCCTTCTCCTAGGCAGCGGATGACTGCTGCCTTTTCTGGTTTTCTGACTCCTTGGTTGGGACAATTGGGTATGTCTCCAGTGAGTGAGCGTAGACAACTGCGTAGTCAATTGCCTGATACAGATGAACGAGTGGTTCTAGATCACATGGCGCGTAGATGGGTTACGTATGCGTCCCAGTACGATCTTGAGGGTATTATGGATGTTTTCCGGCAATGGGAAGCACCAAAGCAACGTTATGTTTTTGAGATCATGTGTGCGTTCCTCCATGAACAATGGACGAACGAAGTGGGTAAAGCTCCTGAAGAGCTGTTCCGGTTGCGTTCCGAATTTGCAAAAGGAACGATCGTGAGTTTCCTCGACATCGAGAGAGCGGTGTCAACGTTATTGTCATTCCGAAGTAATGTTCCTTCTGAACGATTGCTTGAGCCTGATTCGTCAGTTGGGAGACAAGCGCGTCAGTATCCGATGCGAGAGGTTCCTCCGGTTTGGAGACCTGCTGATGCAACTGCTCAACCACCTATTGTTGCGCACTTCCAGAGAATATGGGTACATGTTCCATGGAAGCGTGCTGAAGTGCTAGCGCTTAAACAGACTTTGCCTGATCCAAGGAAAAATCCTGCGGGATATTATAAAGAGCTTACGCAAACAGTGAGTTCGTGCGTCATGAATTTGGCGGACATAGATATGTTATTTGGGAACGTTGTTCCACAGCCCATCTGGAATGCCATTCGACATACAGATCATGATAATGAATTGGGTGATTCGTGGGTGAACTTTGTCGCTGCAAACGATAGACAAGTTGGAGGTGCTAAGCCTGAAAATATTATTACTTAACTTCCTGGTAGGATTATTACTTTTATGAAGACTTTGATGCCTGAAGTACGTGTGAATTGGGGCAAGTTGTCTGCATGTAAGCAGAAGAAAGATGAGACTGTGTTGGACTTCTTCTCGCGTTTCGAGGAAACGTTCTTCGATCATAGTGGTCAGGATATGGCTACCGAGGGTGGCCAGAGGTTGTTTGTCGACAAGTTTGTACACAATCTTCTTCCTGAGTTATGCACTAAGTTGAAGGATTCTGAGAGTGCTTGGCCTTTTTCTACATCGGCACAGATTTTAGCTACGGCTCAGTACTATGAGAATAGACGTAAGGACGAGTTAGAGAAAGAGGACAAGAAGACTAAGGAATTGAAGACTAAAGTTCTTCTACAACAAGCTTATCCGCCCCGTGTTAATAATCAGCGTGTTTACCAACAATCACAACAGTATTCGAGGAACTCGCAAAGAGACGAGATTCCTCAACAGCGTTTTCCGTATGGCCCTAATCAGTGTGCATATTGTAGAGAAGAAGGTCATTATAAGAATAGTTGCCCGGTTTTGCTACAACGAGGGAATAGTGCTCCTGGTGTACGAGCTAGAGGTACTCAGCAAGTGCCTAGAGGTAGAGGTCGCGGACAGAATGTGCGTTCTTTGCCTCCACAAAATTCGATGAATAGCTTTGATCAGCAGCAGAATTCGTCTGGTACGACAGCACAGTACTATGTGGACGATTACTATGTTGAGGGTGATGAAGCACATGGTAATGATTGTTAGGACAGCCATGGACAAAGAGAGGGAGTCGTTTCAGTTCCAGTAGATCAGAACGGACCTTACGTTGAGGTGATTGCATCAGGTGTGTCAGAGCCTTTTCTGCTAGACACTGGTGCTACAAAAAGTTCGATTATGCATTCTAAACTCCCTGGCGCACCATTGTCTGGCTTTAATAATGTTTCTGTAGGTTTTTCTGGCGCTCCCGTTATGAATCCGATTTCTGCTCCATTGCCCCTTTCTGTTGGTCCTCGTAAGTTTGAAGCACCCCTTCTTTTGACTACAGGTTGTAATGAGAATTTGTTGGGATTGGACTTGTTGAAGAGATTGTATGCGACTTTGTACTGTTCTCCGTCAGGAATACATCTTACTTTGGGTGAGAATGTGATCTCTCCAATATATATATCGAAAGATTGTCTTCCATCAGAATTGTCTTTGTTACCGGATTCAGTGTGGGCGACGGGTCCAAATGATGTGGGCCTGTTGGATATTCCTCCATATGTTGTGACACTGAAGGCTAACGCTAAGTTACCGCGTATTCCACAATATCGTATATCGAGTGATGGTGAGCGTGCACTTTTAGCAATCATTTATGATCTGATTGACAAGGGTGTTATTGAAGAGACGCGAGGTAATGTGTGCAATAGTCCTGTTTTGCCCGTTTTAAAGAGAACTGATCCTTCACTACCTCCTGTATATAGATTTGTCATCGATCTTCGTGAAGTGAACAAGATTGTTGTTCCCCAATTTCCTGTTGTGCCTGACATTACTGCGTTATTGACTTTGATTCCGGCTTCTGCTACCTGGTTTTCGGTGATCGACATGAAGAATGCTTTCTTCAGCATTCCGATTGCCATGGAGAGTAGGGATATCTTTGGATTCTCTTTAGGAGGACGCAGTTTCCGCTTTAAGCGCGCTCCTCAAGGCTATTGTGAGAGCCCATCGATTTACAGTCAAGCTTTGAAGACGCAACTTGATCTGTTGATTTTACCTGAAGGTGCATCTCTCATTCAATATGTTGACGATTTGTTAGTTGCTGCCGATACTGAGGAGATCTGTAAGGATGCCACTTTGGCATTATTACGTCACTTGTCTGATTGTCATCACAAAGTTTCTCTCTCGAAACTGCAATTTTGTCGACAAGAAGTTACCTACCTAGGTCACCTCTTATCGAAGGAGGGAAGGAAACTGATCCCAGAAAGAATTCAGGCTATCGTGAAAATGAGTGTTCCTACGACACAGAGAGAAGTACGTGCGTTTTTGGGTATTACTCGTACTGTAGACAGTGGATTCCCAATTTTTCTCTGTTAGCGAAGCCTTTGATAGCTCTTACTTTTAAGAATACTCCAGATCCTATTCCTTGGACTGACGAATGTCAAAAGAGTTTTTCTGAATTACGCAATGCGTTGTGTTCGGCTCCTGTGTTGGGTACTCCCGATTACAGTAAGCCTTTCACATTGTATGTCCATGAGAGAGAGGGATGTGCATTATCGGTTTTGACTCAGCAGTTTGGCGATAAGCAACGCCCATGTGCGTACTTTTCATCGACTTTAGATCCTGTAGCTAGAGCGTTGCCGAGCTGTTTTAGAGCGGCAGCGGCTGTTTCAATTCGACAATCTGCTGGTTTGGTTATGGATAATACGTTAGTGGTTATGGTTCCACATGCAGTGGATACCTTGTTGAATCGTACTAAGACACAGCACTTAACTAGTGCTCGGTTGTCAGGGTATGAGCTTACACTGTTAGCGAGTCATGTCCACATCAGAAGGTGTAATACCTTGAACCCAGCTACATTGTTGCCGATTTCGCTTGAGACAGATGACGATAGTGAAGAACAGCATGATTGTTTTCTAAGAACCGAAGAAACGACGAAAGGGAGAGTGGACCTTAGGGACACTCCTCTTCCTGATTGTGACGATGCTTTGTGGGTTGATGGTTCGTGCTTTAAGTTGCCGAATGGTGATACGACTGCAGCATATGCTGTGACAACTTTGCATACGGTTGTTGAAACTGCACGTATCCCACATAACTCCGCACAAGCGGCTGAATTGATTGCACTTACGAGAGCGTGTGTGTTGGCGAAAGGAAAACGTGTGAATGTGTATACGGATAGTCAGTATGCGTTTGGTGTGGTTCATAGCTTTGGACGTTTGTGGCGTGAACGTGGATTTTTGACATCGCATGGGACTAAGATCCAGCATGGGCAACTGGTGAATGAACTTCTTGAATCTCTTACGTTACCATTGCAAGTAGCGATTGTGAAATGCAGTGCCCATAAAAAGGTTACGGATGATGTTGGTCGTGGTAATGAGTTTGCGGATGAAGTTGCGAAAGAAACTGCTAGAAACATGATGAGTCGAATGTATGTTGCGGGTCCAGCGAGATGGGTTCCAGAGAAAAGTATGTGCGAAGACACTATTGAGAGCGTGAAATCTATACAGGGTGAGGCCACAGAGAAAGAGTTGAATGAATGGAGAGAAACTAAGGGTAGATTGGATTCAAATGGTTGTTGGACTGATTTGTCAGAGCATCAGAGATGGTTGTTGCCTAATGCGTATGTGCTTCCGGTTGTTACAATGGCTCATGGAATGGCACATATTAGTGTGAAAGGGATTTGTAAGCTGTTGGCTCCTGTTTGGCAGAATGCGGAAATCCCCAAATGTGCAGAGAACTTGGTTAAGAATTGTATGGTGTGTTTGATGCATAATCCTGGTAAGGGAACTCCAACACCAGCTGGTCATTTTGCTCCTCCTACGTATCCGTTCGAGGCTTTGCAGCTAGATTTTATCCATATGGAGAGATGCAACAACTTGAAATATGTGTTAGTGGTTGTTTGCTCCTTTTCTAGATGGGTAGAAGCTTACCCTCTTAAGGACAACACTGCCTTGTCCACAGCAAAAGTTTTGATAAAATAATTTTTCCCGAGATTTGGAATGACGAGAATTATCTGGAGTGATAATGGGAGTGAATTTGTGGGTCAAGTTATGAAGAGAGTGTGTGAGGGTCTCGGGATTAGGCAGAAATTCCACTCTGCAAACCACCCCCAATCAGCTGGTTTAGTCGAGTGCTACAATGGCACTCTTAAGTTAAAATTGGCCAAAATTCAAGCGAGCACTGGTTTACAATGGCCAGATGCTTTGCCATTAGCACTTCTGTCTACAAGGATGACTGTGCATTCGCGAATGGGTTTGAGTCGTACGAGGTTGTGTTTGGTCACCCAGCGAACATTTGGGGTGTACCAAGACCAACGAGATTTAGAGACCTCGAGTACCCTGTGCTGCTTGATGATTTGCGTGAACTGACAACTAAAATGAGTGTTTTACGCCAACAGGTGCATGACAATCTTCCAAAAGCTTCAGAGGATCCAGGGCACTCCATTGAACCTGGCTCCTGGGTCTTTGTGCGTAACTTCCAGCGGACCAAGAACGAACAGCCCCGCTGGACTGGGCCCTACCAAGTGCTCCTGTCAACAAGATCTGCGGTACGAGTGCAGGGTAAACGGAACTGGATCCACGGATCGCACACCAAAAAGGCACCTTTGTCCTTGTCTTACGATAAGTGGGTCCAGGAGGGACTTGCGGACTCTGAAACAGAAGTCGTCCCACGGTTTATACCGTTCAGCGATGCTAGATTGATTTGAACGAACTCAGAGAAAGAAAGCGACAGAATTTTACAAGCATCAGTACCTCCTGCAGATCGATTGGACACTACCGAGCCTCATCTTTTGTTCGCTGACCAAGAATTAGCTGGAAGAAATTACTATAATTTGAGATCGAGAGTTTTGGACAAATAAAGAATAATAAAGATTGATTATTTTTTTTGTTTGCAGGTTAACTCTCCACCAAGGATCTACTTATTTTTGTTTTTCTTGAACCGCCATCCGGTTCTTGCTGCTAGGGTCGTGGTTGCTACCAGTCTTGGGAGTGCAAGCCTGAGACACTAGGTCGAGGGTTCTGTTGGCCCGAGGCAGCCTTCCTGGGTTTAGCAGAGGCACTTCCAAGCAGAATCAACCAACCACCACGGGCAGCACCTTTAGTTTAGGATGGATTTCTTTGAGTTGGAGAGACTTGTACAGACACTGACATTTAGAAAACGAATATGCAAAATAATGTTGACGAAATGCTTTTTGATACCATGTTTACTACTATTATTGAGCTTTATAATATTTATAACTGGTTATGTAACATTTGTTTTTAAAATGACGGTTAATCCCACTCTGCAACCTACACCTTCACCCACTATTTCTTCTCATTCTTTTCATCCTTTACCTGAACATGAGGTAGTCAGACAATTGGAATTTGCTAACAATTCCTTCATACAACTTCTGCACCAACACCAGTTAGTGATTAATACGACAAACTGTTGGATTTGTGGTTTGATGCCTCATACAACTGATAAGGGTATTCCTTATTTAGTCCTGCCCTTTAGTTTAAATGGTTCGATTCGAGCTTACAGAATAATGTTTATTTATGCCCATAGCGTCTATTCTCTATGTCCACTGAAAGACAATCCGAAGAATAGTGCTTTAGCTAGAGACATAGTCGACATGATTAAAGGGACTAATGCAGTTGAGACTATTCCGAAAGATGAGAGGCAACCATATGGTGGTTGGAACGTTACTGGATATGGAATTAGTCTGAGTGTTAACCAGCGAGCGAACAGTTCTCCACCGATTTGGATAGTGCCCCATCGGGGCCACTATTGTCTGTAGGGCAACGGTAAAAATCCGAAGGCTCAGTTAGGGAAGAGTGTTTGCACTGAGACTTACGTATTTGCGTCTCAGTCTTCCCCAGCGTTCTTAGCTGCTAAGGGTACCTACTTTGTTTGCTACGACAAAGCATATACATGGTTGCCCCCCGACTTCTCAGGCACATGTTTTGTTTCCTTTCTGTTGCCTCCCACTTTTACAGCTGCGGCAGATTACCATAAGATGAGAGTTGCTAGAGGTGTCTTAGTCAAGAAGACACTGCAGGGCAAGAGTTGGGAGATTTCTTTAAGGGTTTTCTGCCGTTCTGGGGACCTATGGCTAACAGTAGGAATATTCGTCAGTTGACAAGAGTGGTTGAGTCCACCATAGTAGAAACTGCCGGTGCCCTTGGTAACCTGACTGCTGAGCTCCAGTCGGATAGACTTATGACACTTCAGAATAGAGTTGCCCTAGACGTTATCCTAGCAGATCGAGGTGGAGTTTGTAAACTGATTCAATCGAGCTGCTGCGTTTTCATTCCAGACAACGCTCCATCAGTCTTCCAGGCCATTTCCAAATTGCATAAAATCTCCGATTCTGTCCATTTGGACAAAAGGGATTGGTCTTTGATGGTATGGTTATGGGGATTGATATCCACTTGGGGTTGGAAGATTTTGATGGTTATTGGGATGGTCTTACCAATCCTTTTCATGTTCTGTCTCTGTGTGCAGTGCGCTCCTGCTATTTGTGGCCTCTGTGCTACTTCGTGTGCACGGAAACCTGTCCAGAGAGAGATACTTAGTAATAGGATGATGCTGCAGCACCATATCGATGACCTGATGAATATAGATCCAGATTCAGATTAACATGGGTTTGGGTTTGTTGCCTATATTAGGGCAAAAGGAGGGTCTGTGGTTCCGTGGTTACGAACTGGGTTTGACGGTTCCGAACCCGTTCAATAAAGATCGTCTGAAATGGACGATTTTGGTGTCAGCAGACCGCAAATGGCGTGTCTAGCGTGTCTGAGTGTTTTCGTATGAATCGATATAGGAGAACACTCTCTATTCAAGGATTTAGTTTGAACCTTCGGGTTCCATTTTGTATACGGCAGCCATTTTGTGTGGTTGCCCTAACATAGGCCCCAAGACTGTGGCCGAGTGAGTCCTTGAGACACGTACGCCTTAGCTGACTTCTGGGTGACCTGGCCGAACTAACTCCTTGCCCAAGGCTGACCTCGCTAAGCCAGTTCCTTGTTCAGCAGCTGGTCTGATAAAGATCAAAGAGCAGGACATGCCCGAGTTTATGGTACACTGCTCCCACCTTTCTATCTCCTTTCCAATCTGTTTCTGCCTTTCCTTTACGACATAATCATTAATTTGGGTCGAAGGGTTTACGATGGGTTTGTCCGGCCTGATCGAACAGGAAACCGGGAATGTGCGTGGTCATTTCTGGTGGGCTGGACAACGGAAAATGGGATTGTCTTTGATTGTCGTCATTCGCTACTTTTGAAACATTACATTGTCATTGGTCAGTTTTTGATGCACCGAATGTAAATTTGAAATGTTGCCTGAGGCTTGATTTTTGGCATAAAAGACCATGCTCCGCTTATCGAATTTGTGCAGTCTCTGACGAACTACCCGTGTGTACTTCGTAGATCTCTGTTCCTGGTTGCAGCCAATAAACTTTGGTCTTTGACGTCATCAAGAAGTATCCCGTGCCTCTGTTTGCCAAGACAGGGGAACTCGAAGGTTTCAGGCGTTCTCCCTGACGCCGCTGGGTTCTAAAAACCCGGTCCTTCACATGTTAACCCAGCACGTGTACTAGAAACACAGATAAAGAATTTCTGCCTCACCTTTTACTATGAGCTCTCTATTGGGGAATAGTCACAGAAAATAAGGTACTCCTATTTTTGCAGCTGTCGCTTACAGAAGATCCTACCATTCATCCATAGGGCTGATGTCACTGGAATATGTATTCTCTCCCGTTTGGACTATGGGAAAGCAATCTACCTTAGCCTATTGAGGTGGGACGCCCGTATCTCCAATGAGACCAAAATATGGTGATTAGGTTGGCCCTTGGCCTATGGAAATTAAGTTATTTCACATAGGGAAGGCACTTCCTGTGTTGCCCTGGACTAACTATTGGATCATACTGAAGGTCCAATGTCTGACTCACCAGGCCTAGTAAATAATTTGGTCTTTCTCTCTGTCTTTTCTCTTGATTGCAAATTCTTGGTATAGGCTGTTTTGTTCCATCGCACAGGCTTTGCCTACAGTCCTGTGATTTAAAAGAGCCCATTACATGGAACAGTGTTTTGTGTTCTGAGGCCCAGGCTCTCTCTCTCCAGCTCACAACCTGCCACGGTCTGTTAGGAAACAGGTTAAGACTTTATGTTCTGTTTACCTGATTACTCAGGGCTGCTGTATTTTTTAAACGTCTCTGCAGGCAGCTTTAAATCTCCTTTGTTGAAGGATCTATCTTGTATAATACAATAATTACAGTGGGGTTTGGGTTATCCTATTGCTTATCATTATCTCATTTCCTTGATTTTTATCTGATGACTTTTCTTTCTCTTCTCATTGTTGTCCCTCCTTCGGAGCATAGCTTCTTTATTGACATTTTCTTAGGATGGCACATCTCCTTCCACTGCTTACATTCATGGAACTACTTTTTCTTTTGCTTTCGGATCTCCATGGAAGTACATGTGTTGTCTTGCCCTGCACCTATGCTGCTTCCCCCTTGTACCTCTCCCTAAAATGTCCATGTACCTATCCCCAGCTCATCCATTGTTTCCCCTGCCATTCCACACACTGCTCATCTTTTTTTCTCTTTTGTTTTCATTCCCCTTGCTCCTTACTCCTCCTTTCCTTCCCCGCCCATCCCTGTTCACAGCTTTGTATATTGTTGTTGCTCCAAGCCGCTTGACAGTATTCAGGTACTCCCCTACTCCTCACTTGATTTCCCTCGCTTCTATTGTTTTCTTCCCTCTGCAACACTTATTTTTCTTTTCTATTTCTTTTTCTAGAGGGCCTGGGAGTGGCAAACCATTACACTCCTGTAAGTGTGACAATTCAGAATATTTCAAGCCCCAAAAACTATACATATAACAGGTGCAGGTATTAGTCATGTTAATGCATGTTGAATTAATAATCAACTGTTTCTGTGTTCATATCTAAATTAGACAAACAGCTCTACCATGTGGCAGGCTGTCATAAGTTCCAGTGTTGACAATTAAGTGCCGTTGCTGAGCTCTGAAAACTACAGGCTCACATTAAGTACTGATTTCAAGTTTGTTTTGACAATGTTGGTCAGTGTCTGCAACATGCTTTTTGTTAACCTTTCCAGTGCTGTTCAGCATCGGCCACAGCATTGTGAAAGCCAACAGGTCGGTTAACACCTTTCAGAGGCAAGGCCTATTGGCTTGCCAATGCTGGGTCCTTTGCATTGAATTTAGACCCATGGGTCGGTGTTGCTGTCTTTTTTTTTAGTGGCCAGCATCAAGATACGTATTGGAAGTAATATGCTCTACAAATAATTAAATAAATTCTTATGTACTAAATAAGTTGTTTCTGTGATGTTCATATCGGTTCTGGGTCCTTGAATAGAGTTGTCTGTCAGCTGGAGTTTCTTTCTGATCAAGCTCAGCTATATTGGAAGCCTGTCCAAGTTGAAATCATTACTTTTTTACCAAATGCACCTTACACCTGCTGCTACAGATGACATCACAATTGACATGATTGGCAAAATCCGACATCACCATTGATATAATAGATGGTTTCACTGATGGCACTCAATTTCCCAAGACAGAGTTTATAAGCTTCAATATGTGGTTTACCAGGCAGATTATAGGTGCAGGGACCGGCCTTTGACTAGCGACTGTGAAGATTGGGGCAGGGTGATAAGCTCAGAGCCCAGTGGGTCTGGGAGATTGGTTCTGGAAGCAACATCTTATTTCAAGCGTTTTCAGGACATGACCAAGATCTACAGTCTCCTACTCCAAAAACCCACTAAACAGATCCTTAAATTGGCTTGCTGTAAATCCATTCAATAGTTTTTGAGAAACTTGAACACCAAACAATGTTTTAATTTTTCATATTTTTGAATGATAGGTTCACAACCTGTTAGTGGATTAAAAATAATGTATTTAACATGCATGAACTGGAACATGATCAGCTGTTTGGAGGGAAAATTTTTGTTTCATACCCGACTTTGTGCTGTCACATGATGTCTGAGAAGTGCAATGCTGTCTGCATATAGTAATCTTGAAAAATATTCGTATGGCCATTTTGGGAGAAGGGATTAGGTCTGTCACACTAACACCAGGAAGAGCTGTGATGATCTCCATATGGGTGAGAATTAACCATTAGCCCAGAAGAAATGGCTGTAGGTGGCCAAGTAGCTAACAAACAGTTCGGTCAACAGTCACATTAATCCTTTGAAGACAAATAAGGTGAGATGGTATTGATGAGCTCTCTACCCTAAAGCCCCAACCATAACCTCTAAATCAAACCTTTAACCCTACCTCTAAATATTAAACTGACCTCGGCAATGGTACCATTATTTTCTGCACATATGCTCATACCATCTCAACGCATCCAGAATGCCTCCGCACGCCTGATCCTCGACATCCCTCGCCACAGCCACATCACACCCCACTTGAGAGAGCTTCACTGGCTCCCTGTCAACAAGAGGATAACCTTCAACCTCCTCACCCGCGCACACAAGGCCCTCCACAACACCGGACCAGCGTACCTCAACAGCCGACAGCTTCTACAACCCCACCGGCAAGTTCTGCTCCGCAGACCGCGCCCTCGCTACTGTCCCCCACATCCGAAGAGTGACCGCAGGCGGCAGATCATTCTTCCACATCGCCGCCAAGACATGGAACACCCTCCCCATCCGCCTACAGCAGACCAAAGACCTACTGACCGTTAGAAGACTCCTCAAGACCTGGCCGTTCGAACAGTAGCAGCACTCTCCCCCCTCCCCCCAAACCCCTCCCCCAGCGCCTTGAGACCCTCGCGGGAATGTAGTGCACTTTACAAATGCTTGATTGATTGATTGATCTCATAAATGCCAGTTCTTGCACAGCAGATGCCCACCTTCCATAAGCCTGAGGGTGAGTATGGGATGGGCTTGTTGTGTGCTGGTCTACTAACCCTAAGGTGATGGCTTCAGTGACTCCTAGCACCATAGTTCATTATAGGCTATCATTGATGGCCTGCCGACACTGTCACCACCCGAACTTACCAGTGGGTTGGGATTGTTGAGTGTCCTGCTCTGTCATTTATTTTAGCCTCCTGCTATGTTGTTAATGCTCCGTGCCCTTCCATCTTGCTGGCAGCCACAAAGTCCTGTGGAGGTGGCAAAAGTGTGAGGTGTGGAGGTGTGGGGGGGTGGTGAGCCACACAACTTGTTTGCATTCTAAAGGACAATGGAGGCTGCTATCACTAGCTTCAAAACAAAAGTTCCAAACTGAAATGGTGTGTGCTCTGTTTCTTTTTCCTGTTAGGATGTATGAGGACAGTAGACACGAATGGATCTGTATCTCAACATTACTGTTTCCTTTTGCTAATGTGTGACTTCCACCCTTTCTTGTGATTTGGCTCCTCTTTTTCCTTTTATGTATTCACTTAAATGGTATCCAGTATCTACTGGAGGTTTAACATCCAGTCTTCCTGGGAGGCAAGGTTCAGTTCAACTGTTCTCGTTCAGATACATATGTACATTTGATATGTTCTCTTATTTTGGTGACTATTCCCTACGACTTGCACCTTGCGTTTTCTTCCTGCTTAGTGACGTTCTGTTTTAGAGGAATACAGTAGTCCTGGGTAGCTAAAAATTATAAGTTGTCACAATGACTAAAGAGAGGCTTAAGAGAGGAATTGGCCTTACTTCAGACATCATAAAAGAACCCTAAAGGAGCAACCATTCCGGTTAACATTTGAGACGAGGTGACATTGTGTGCAGCCATAGAAAAAGCATTTTCTGGATTACATATTACTGCTAGCGTAAAAAATAAGAATGAAATGTCTATTCAAATTTGATCTTGGATCCTGGTAAATAGGGCCCAAAGCATGTGCAAAGGCTTTGGACTGCAGGCTCCGGGGAAAGGGTGATAGATATGTGAACTAGACAAAGGCTTCTGAGAATGGTACTTCCCTGGTTGGGTGAGATTTCCCAACTTTCACGCACATTATCAGACCACTCCCCAGTTTGCCTGGTGCTGGCTATGCCATTTGGCGGGGGCAAACAACACAATTGAAACTTTTCCTGCATTGCTTTCCATGATGTAGTTTTATGTGAGGAGCTGCGCACTGCCATAATAGACAACTTTAAACTGAATGTGGGATCTGTTGCGAAGCAGGCCACCCTTTGGGAGGCTTTTAAGGCCAATATATGTGGGATCTGTATCTCAAAACACGCAGGTGTACTATGTGATATCCAACAAGCCTTGTTCCAAACCGAGACTGCATTGTGCGACTTAGATGATAAAGCGGTGCGGGCTTTGATGACCTGCAACTACTGCGCCGTGCACCCCTCATTGATGAGTTTTGGGAGCTGACTGATCGGGAGCTGACACACTTGGGGAAACACACTGGGGTCCAGTGCTACATGGAAGGCAAACTCCCAGGGCGGACATTGGCACAACTGGTGCATTGTATACATCTCTGAACTGCTGCTCGACGATGGGATGCACAAGACGGATAACAGTACCATGCTCGCTGAACTCCTGCATTATTATTTATACACCTTTCACTATGCAGGTGTTGGGAAGGATGTCGCTGAATACCTATCAGAGATCGCCATGGTCTGGCTCACGAACACGCAACATCAGTTCCAAAAAGCAAACCTACCTCTACGGAAGTCATCATAGCCACCACTGACTCTCTGGATAGCTTAAAGGCTCCCAGTTTGGAGGGCCTGATGGGAGTTTTCTATAAGGCCTATGACCTCCTATCACCACTTGCCACATATGCTGAATTGCTAGATGCTGGGGTACTACCCCCTACACTGTGAGAGGCAGTGATTATGCTTTCACTAAAGCCAGACCACTATCCCTCCTCAACTTTGACAATAACATATTGGCCATAATTATTGCCACCCGGTTCTCACTGTTACTCAAGACAATTTATATCGCCCTTGCAATCAGGCATCGTTCCCAACCGCTCCACCTCCCTTAACTTACCTGCTTTTTTATCGGTGTTGAAAATAATATTTCCAGATGTTCCATTGGCAGTAGCACTTCTTGATGCCGAAAAACCTTTCAACTCCCTTGAGTGGCCATTTTTGCATGCTACATTACAAAAGTTGGGGTTGGCACCAGATTTACCTCCCAAATTAAACTCCTCTATTCTGAACTCAGCAGATATTCACGCCAATGGCTCCCTTACTGCACCATTCGCAGTTAGTGGTGGGAGGAAGCAGGGCTGTCAACTGTAACACTGTCACCAACATTATTTATAATTTCTATGGACCCGCTGGTCTGGCATTTACAGGCTAAGCATCTCCATCGTGGCTTGCAAATTCAAACTGGTCCAATTCTCCTGTCACTATACGCCGACTATGTTTTACTTTTTCTCCGCCACACAGCTGCTAATATCTCTCCCATAGTGTGTGAGTTTTTGCTTTACGGACTCCTCTCTGTGGGAGAAGTCAGAACTATTCCCACTCACGGAGGTGACGTCACCTGTGACATGTGAATTTCCACTACTGTGCTGCGCGAATTCCATCAAATATTTGGACATTCAGGTCCATTGGGATAAGAAGCAAGTTCTCCGGTTAAAATATAGCCCAGCTGACATCAGATTGAAGACACAGATTGAGGGCTGGATTCACCTCCAATTATAGCTGGCGGGTCATGTCGTCATTATAAAAATGGAAGTTATTCTCCATTTTTATATATTTTTCCCAATATTCCCATTCACCTCACTTATGCCTTTTTTGCCACGCTGCAGAGCCTGCTCCTATGATAGATCTGGGCAGGCCGTAGCCCAGAGTGGGGTGTGATGCTTTGGTGCTCTCCTATGAGCAGGGGTGGGAGGGTTGGTGTGCCACATCTGCAACTTTAGCGTTTAGAAGCACAGTGGTAGTATGCCCATCACTGGTGCCACAGTGATGTCCAACTGCCCTTCGATAGGTCTATGTGCTCCCAAGCAGAGGTGGCGGCTTTACATGCCATCCTCCCTCATGAGATTCCTGTGGGTCCCAACGATATCCAGATGCTTTATACCACTTGCTGGGCGTGGCATAAGCTCCTTAGAGTATTAGTTGGTGTCCTGCTATACACTCCCTCCTTACCCATGCCTCCTGGAAAACCGCTGTTAAAAACGCCCTGGTACGATATGCACTGAATGCATTCAAACATCTCTTTCCGGATGGCCACGTACTTTCCCATGACGATGAATTACATTTTACGATGGCCACCAGTATGGACCATTTCATTCTTTGTCATGTGCACAGTGAGTTGCGTGCACAGATCCCCTCTTATCTCCTTGCCCCTGTGGAATTTGACCCACTGGCAGATACGTTGTAGCCGACACTGATGGGGGGCACTTGGTTTCCAAGCTTTATCACACCAGCCTGCCCTCTTCCCATCTCGGGTTAGGCATCTTTGAGAGCAATGTGAGCATGATCTGCACCATGTTGAATCAGATATAATACTACTGTTGTCAGCAAACAAAACTTTTTTCTCCCAATCACAGACTCAAGCTTATACATTATAAATGTCTTAGGTGTGCTTGCACTACACCTCGCTTCCCTGGCTAAACTCAACCCCACCAGTTCTTCTTGCTGTTCTAAATGCCATTTTGAAGATGCTGATTGTGTGCGCCTTGCATGGACATGCACCCATATTGGGGGATTTTGGACAGAGTTTTTTACACAGCTGTCATTAATGATAGGGTCCACTTTAGCTCCCGACCCGTTCCTGGCACTGTTAGGATATTCTCATGATGTGCCTAAAAGGGTTCGCAAATTTACCACATTGGCACTATTGTAACGGTGAGAAATTGCTCTGCATTGGGGCAGTAGGCGCTGTCCGACTGTTAGGGAATCAATAACTAGCCTTTCCTTTTGTGATACTACCATCAAAATGTATTCTTCATTACAGCCACCATCTGTCATACCTAAAAATGTATGGCAACCACTATGTGCATGCTCAACTTCTCCATATCCCTCCCTCTCAAAACACAAATGAGCTGACTGAACACTTTATTAAAGCAGTCACCGATACCTTAGACCAGTTGGCCCCACTGAAACTAAAAAAACAAAGAAATATGCCTTCCAAATCATGGTTTAACTCAGAGCTCAACAAAGAAAGACGTACACTCAGACTGACGGAAAAAACCTGGAGACAACATCCATCCCCCTCACATCTGTCTCTCTTCAGATTAGCTAGATCCAAATACAAGAAACACATTTTTAATGAAAAGGCATCCTTTTTCCGAACTCAACTCGATTGGGCCAAAAACAGACCCAGAGAACTGTTTAACATTGTTCGTAACCAAACTTCCTCTGCACCTACAATTCCGCTGGCTTCGACGACTAGATGCAAAGAAATTGCCCACTTCTTCTCTGAAAAAATCGCGAAGATTGAACAATCCTTCCTTTCAACTCTGATCCCAACCATCCCTAAATCCACCCTGCCCATCTCCTCAAAAACTTACTCCAAGATCACCACACCCCCTGATCCCACTGCGAACATACACACCCTTTCCTCTCTGCACACACTCTCAATTCAATACTTCCCCTAAATCGCTCCCCATACTTACCCGTATCCACACCTCCTAAGACCACTCTACCTAACACTCAACTAAAAAATAATGCCTCCTGGCACAATTTCCACCCTGTAACTGAACATGATGTTTCTAACATCCTTGCTAAACAAAAACCGTCTTCCCACACCAAAGACCCCCTCCCTTCCAACCTTGTTCAAGACTTTAAACTTATCATTACCCCATTCTGGACCTCTATCATGAACACATCCCTTGCCAGAGGCTGTGTCCTACCTCCCTTCAACTTAGACAAATCACTTCCATACTTAAAAACCCTATGGCCGACCCCAATGACCTTAACAATCTCCGCCCCATCTCTAAACTCCCCCTTCTTTCCAAAGCCCTGGAAAAATGTGTCCTACTCCAATTAGATAAACATATTGAAAACTTCAACTTACTGGACTCCCTACAATCTGGTTTCAGGAAAGGTTGCAGCACCAAAACTGCCATGCTTAACATTGTCGATGACATCCATCACTCCCTTAATGATGGCGAGACCTGCCTACTGATCCTCCTTGATCTCTCTGCTACATTCAACACTGCCAACCAGTCTGCCCTACTTAACGTCCTCAGAGGTCGATTCGGCCTTAATGGTATAACACACAAGTGGTTTGTCTCCTACCTCCAACACCGATAACAGCAAATCAAAATTCACAACTGCTTAATAAACCCCACTCCGGTCTCCCTAGGAGTCCCTCACGGATCTATTATATCTCCCTCTCTTGTTGACCTCTTCATGGAACCCCTCACCCTCATTTTCAAACAAGATTGTATCAACTACCACCTTTATGCCGATGATACCTAACTCTACTATAAGATCAAAACCCACGCGGACAGCCTGCACCTTAACAACACCCTCACCATGATTCAATCCTGGTTCCAATTAAACCATCTCAAACTCAACCCCCAAAAAACTGAAATCATTCTCTTCTCCCCTACAAAGAACCATCTCCCTATTCAAACCTGGATTTTCGACCTCAATGCCCTCAACTGCTACCTATCCTTGTCCAACTCTGTAAAATCCCTGGGTATCTCCATCGATAATAGCCTAACTCTCAATGTTCACATCAAAAACTTGACTAAAGGAGCCCTCTCCACTGTCCGTCATCTAAAGAAAATTAAGCCCTTTATCCCTACTGATGACTTTAAATCAGTTGTCTAATCTCTTGTCCTTTCACGCATTGACTACGGCAACACCATCCTCACCGGAATCCCCAAGGTCCATCATGCTGCGCTCAAATCTGTACTCAACTTTGCAGCAAGGCTCATCACCGACTGCAAGGGCTTCGACCACATCTCCCCTGCCCTCAAATGCCTTAAATGGCTCCCCATTGAAGGCAGATCCGCCTACAAAACACAAAACTGCTTGCATCACACACAAAGTCCTCCATCAAAATACACCACCATACCAGGCCAACAAAATCTGCAAAGCAGGCTGCACATGACCCTTGAGAAGCACCAACACTCTCCTCCTAGTCCCTCCCCTGCAAAAGAAAGAAATCCACTCAGTCCCGCTCTTTTTCTGGAAATGCCCCAAACACCTGGAATGCCCTCCCACAAGACCTAAGATGTAACCCTTCCTACTCCAGCTTAAAAAAAGACCTCAAAAGGCACCTCCTCAATAAATATTGGGGATCCTAACTAGTGCTCTGTACTCGCTCTTTCCCTTCCTCGTCTCTGGCCCCCCCCCTTCCTTGACATCATTTCACACTTGCCCACTTCTCTCGCCCTATCCCCCTCCCACTACACCACCTCCATCCTAATTTCCCCCATCCGCTTCCTTCCTCCCCTGTCTCAAGTGTAACCTCCTATCCCTTCCTGCCCTTCGATGCCTATCCCCTTCCCAAACCTCCACAAGAAATGTTATCTCTCACTTCCCTGTTTTACTTGTATATATATCACCCACTCTTCCTACCTGTGCATTTGATTTATGTATACTCATGCTGTTTCTAATTTGTTGACATATTGGTTCTACTAGCTGTTCACTGATATTTTTATACTGTGACCACCTTCTTAACCTTGTAAAGCGCTCTGATACCTCTGGGTCCAGCCAGCGCTCTATAAAACCTCTAAATAAATAAATAATACATTTGTGACTATTTACTGCAGCAGGAAAAGTCAGAATCAGAGGGCGTACCTACTGTACAATAATGAGTACTTTGTTGACTCCACTCGGCACATGTGCTCCGGATACCAACTAGCCTATTATGATGTTTATATATTCGCTGCCTGAGGTTCCTCCTTAATGTTCTCTTGCTTTTTCTTTCCGTCTCCCTATTGTGACTCAAATGTTTTGTTGCATGTGCTATAATTGGTAAATGTATTCTCAACCTGAATGGATGGTTCTTCCAATTATGTTACTTTACATAATGTGCATGATTATTTGGTCTGATTAAAAGGTCTTACATGTGATTCTGTGTATACGTTCAAATGATAAATAACAATTTTTAAAAAACTTTTGCGTGTCCATTTTATTGTCAGTAAACAATTATGGCTTCTACATTTACACAGCAAAATGAGCATGGTGTATTTACCATCTGTTCAAATGCCATTATTCGCTATGGTTCTGGAAATAAGTAAAAACATCAAATCAAAAGAGCTCAAAATCCTTTTTTCGCAGGTGAAAACCTTTCCAATAATGTTCCATTAAAGGGACTTTCGTGAGAGATGGGTTGTATTTTATCTCGAATTGAAGTACCTAGTAGCTAAGACATTTATAGCAATGTGACAAGATAAGATTTTAGGAAGATGTAATCAGATTGGGCACCTTTATGTTACTCCATCAATTTAGAAGTTTTGAGTCAATCTCACAATGAGGGGACTGTACATAAGTTAGTGGACCTACATTGAGGGTGATACTGGGTTATTTCTAATATCCATCACAACCATTAAGATTCCAAGCTAATCATGGACACCCCCATGATTTTAAGGACAGTAAAATACAATCATAATTTTAGTACATTCGGCAAGTAACACCTTTGGGTCAAGTGCCACAGCACCTGCTGCATTTTTGATAGTTACACCCCTGAGAGGCATCGTCCCCTGAACTTCTAGTGATGATTTAGTGCTGCAAGGTCCAGGAGACAGTGCCACCTCCCCTGGGCCTTAGTGTGCAGATCATGGCTTTGGCGTCCAGCAGAAGTATGCTCTTCCTGAACCTCGCAACACTGGATCATGGCTGCAAGGCCCAATGCAGAGAGGCCAGTGGTCTAGCAATGGTGCAATGAGTCTTGGTATAAGCAAACTGTCCCACTGTCCACTAGCTAGACATTAAAATATTGTCATAATTTGGGCATATTGAGCACATAGCAGCCCTGGGTCCCAACACCACTGCAATTGCTGCACAATTAATTGCTCGGCCCCGGGGAGGAGTTCCGTGCTCTGGACCTCACAGCCAGTTGGGTTCTTCCCTTGGGCTTCCCAATGCTGAGGCTGTAGGCCTTGGAGGAGCCTTTCCCACTGATCCTCACTGCACTGACCGTGGCTGTGAGGCCCTGGGGAGGGGGACCTTTTCTTGGCTTTGGAGCCAAGGTAGCAAGGTCTATGGGAGAGTGGAAAGTAGCATCCACTTGGCTTCTAGCCCTTATTGAATGCTACCACACACTTCTGCATTATAATACAAGGAACAGAGGTTGTAAGTGGGATAAGATCACTGTGGAGAGAGGCCTATAGGGACCCATAGTGGTGAGCAGGTGAGGGTCTCAGGTATCAGCCCACACTGCCCATTCCTATCACCAACCATACCAAAGATTTTATTGTTGTTCATTTAATACAGCTAGTCTGTGTGGAAAATGTAGCCTCAATTGCTATTCTTTGGGATTTCACCTTTGGGTTTACTTGATATTTTAGCAAAAATCTTTTGTCACCTCCATAGGCTTTTACCGGGTGTCCCCTTTTTTCATTATTGAAAAATGTCCTCTTGTTGCATTTCTAAATTATTCTGATTAAGTACTCATTTTTGAACAGGTAAACTGTGACCATGGAATAGGAGGTTTCAACAATGTCTGTGCAGGTCAATATGTCATTTCTGTCAGTGGGTTTCTTGAATACATATGATTTTATTATTTTTCAAACTCACACTAACATCCAAAATGGATATTTGGATCAGTAACCAGACAAACATTTTTGCTGTCAATTCTAGATATCAACCTCAGATCTCCCACCATTGAACACCATGTCAATGGTCAAACACTAACTTGTCATTGCGTAAGGGAAAAAGGTGAATGGTAATAGTCGTGCTAGCGCAGAAAGAGTCCAAATTTTGCTCTACAGTACCAGTTCAACCTGTAACGTACAAGAATGGGCTCCAACTCCAAGTTATATCTTCTTCTTCTTCAAGGCGACAGATCTTTGCCACTGTTTTTTAATGGAAGCTAAATCAACTCAAGTCAATCATCATCATAAATTACAATTTAAGTCCAGTCAATGATGAGAGTTTTAAGTATATTTTAAAAGCTTTATCTCTTTAAGAGATTAGTAAATTAGTTGTATTCAATTAGGAAGTCAGATAAATCTGTTTACAGAGATTATCAAGAAGAATATAGTTATAGTTATCAATAATGCAAATTACCAAGTGTGTTCCATAAAGGAATTAGTCCCTAATCTAACTAATTAATATCAAACTAATAGAACCCATAGAGAGTTCTGTAAAGGAGCAATATCAAAGGAGAATCAAATTTAAATTAAAATTAAGTAGCAAACTCCCCTTAAAGAGAAGTTCATGACACTCAGCCAAGTCTCAATCTTCAAGAATCATCAGAATACAGTTGCAGTAGCAAATGTCCAAAAATAAGTCTCAGTCAGGAAAATAGGAAAACAGATGCCGCAGTAGCTACACCTGTTGGGTAGAAGGATAAAGAAATGGCATCTACAAAATGTCAGGCAACAGCAATCAACATTAGCAGTAGCTTACAGAAAATAGCTCTGGGTAGAAGGGGAAAGTGAGAATCTCTGTGCTCAAGGAAAAAATGTGAAAAGCCCTCTCTAACTAAATAGAAACACGCACTAATATAAAAGATGAAAGAACATGATAATAACTTTGTTCTGGATCTGGTCACTCCAGTCCAATGAGAAGAAGACATCTTCCGATGGTGAGCTGCTTCGTTCTTCCTCTCCCACGGCAAACACATAGAGTTCGCAGTCCACTATCAAATATATAACAAACATCACTAAACATTTGTATAACTTGGAACATCTACCCTTGGTTCCCAGGGAAGTCTATTGCAGTGTCTATCCTGTGATTTATTCAATGTTTCACTGAGTAACAATGAGCTACCCTACAGACAGAAACATTTACATGCAGATTTCTAGTTAAGTAATGGCATTCATATTTCTTATTAGTATACATTATTGTCAACAGTGTGATTCTCTATTCAGTATCATATGAACATGAGATAGATAGGAAGTTCAAATTAGGTTCATCAGAAATATGTAGCTTAAGAAAGAAATACATTTTATAAACTTGGTACATTCTACAGTTATGACAAAATGTAAGCAAGTTACTTTAAGGTCAAGCTATCAAATACATCTGTGCATGGTTTAGCATTTTCTAAAGGCTTCTATTTATTAGGAGATAATTCTAACAGAGGCCTATAAGTGAAAATAAATGCCTGGTACATTTTGCATATTTTGACTATGTGCCATTTTAAAATGTGTTTTACATATGAACACCTAAGGTAAGTTATCATTGTTGTTAATTAATCTTTATACACATGTGTTGCTTTAAGAGTGGATAGAGGTAGGTGAAGGACGTGGACTTCAAATTGGTCAGAATACTCTGAAAAGACCACCCCTCCTGTTATGCTCTCAAAATGATGGTACTATTGTGTGGAAAAATACCATATATTAGTGATCATCAGAAAATCACAAATCATACGAATGATAATAAACCACCAAAGCTACCAAGGTCTTACCATCCTTCCTGCTGAGAAATGTGCTGAGAAGCCCTAGGGACACTAGTATTCAGACCATCCACCTGAGAAGAAGGATGAACACTGTGGTGTTGACCCATAAAACAAAGAATAAGTGGTTGAGAGTTACTAGCTGCAGGTAACCATTCATAGACTATCTCTAGAAGCAGTTTAGAAACGTCAGAAAATAAAGGTGAAACACAGCAAAAGTGCAGGGAGCTCAGTGAGTGAGCAAACAGAGTAACTGAGAAGCCACACAACAGATCTAGTGTTGCCAGACACCTATGTCTCCTCACTTGCAGAGCATTCTCATTTTCAGGGCCACGGGCATTAAGGGCCATAAAATCCCAAACAAGACTTTGCTCTCATTGTACCTCAGCTTTTCAGGGTCGAATATCTTCTAATTTTGTCCCAGCCACAATGGGCCAGTAATACTACTGAGACCCTATGCGTATCTGTTTCTCCCCTCCATCAAGAGTGGATCTTCCCTCAATAATATGTCAGCTGAGAAGTATGCAGGGCATCAGTCCAGGATTTCCTGACACATCAATTCAATTGTTTTTGGAACTGAGGTTCCTGATATTAGTTAGATATTCCACTGCTACTTTCTAAAGGATGAATACTTCATCAATAATTCTAAGATAAACATAGATGCTGTGGAGTATATGGCCTTCCACAAATTTGATCCTAGAGGTGTTTGCATAGCTAGAAGCTGCTCATGAATAATTTATGTGAACATTGAGATTATGTCTTTACTTAACCGATGTAACTGGAACAAACACCGTGCAGATCCACCAGCGTACAAAGAATTCAAGTCAAATTCCAGTTTTATTCCTCCAATAAGCAACACAGTGTTAGATAGCTTTGAAGCATTACTCATCAACAATCTGATTACTTTTGAGAAGAGGAAAACAACTCAAAAAGTTATCAAGGCAGAACAAACTATCCTGAAAAATATAGCTAAAGATGTTTTCATCACTTGCAAAACAGTGAATAAAGGAGTATTAGTAAAACATTAATATATTGTCTAAATCCATAAAAATCGGGATAAGCCTCTTTTCAGATCCTTAATATCCAGAATTAACTCCATACAGACACTTATACGTGACTGCAGTGCCAATCGATTTTAGGAAACCACCAATTTTTGCACCCGATTGAGGATTGTTGAAACTACTGAAAGTTATATAATACTATACTATGTAATACTTAATGGACATAAATTTCCTGCACCCAACCAGGAGTCAACATAATATTCCTTTATGAAACTACATCATTTTCAGCAATTGTAAAACGATTTCAATTGTAAAAATAATGTGTGTCAACTTAATGAGACCTCCACTGGCGCTTGTGCAACTCCTAGCAATGCAAACACCTTTATGTTCAAATCTGAGGAAGTCACATACACAAAGGTGACAAATGGGCCCAGGTGTTTATCTCAGTTGTATTGATTATATACTAATCCTTTGAAAATGGACAGAGAACAATCTTCAAATTAATGATACCTTGATTCCAAAAACGATGGAATTATCTTCACACATGAGATTCAGTAAGAGCAAACATCTTTTTTGGATGTAAACGTGAGTTTGAAATATGGAAGAACCCTAAAGTACTTATTCAGAAAACTGATTGACGGAAATAATATAATACATTATGAAAGCTTCTGCCACCCATTGATGAACTCTAATCTTCCATACTCACATTTTACCTGTTCAAAAAGTACCAGCACAGAACAGTATGATTGTGAAATGCAAGCAGAATAAGTGGCTAGAAAAGGTAAGAATGGGGTACTCCCGAAACAGCTGTAAAGGTGGCAAAAAAATCATGTTGCTAAAATACCCTGAGAAAGTTTTTTCCACGTAAAACTGAATGTCAAACACAAAGCGTCTATAATAAGAAACAATGCTAAAACATTTAAATATTTTAAGTTCTTTTCGAAGAACTACCTATTTTTTACCTCTAGCACGGTGTGAATGATAGATATATTTCAGTAACAACAAGAGTATCCAAATAGATTACAATCCCAGTACACAAACAATATAGAACATTGCCATATCAAAACTTCAATCAATGTATTTTGAGTGCAAAGGGGAATTAAGTGATTCACCCCTACAGTGGAAGATTAATTAAACTCAAATGCAAAGTTACATGTGAGAAGAACAATTGCATGTATATTGTTCATGTGAAGAAGTATAGATTAAAAAGGTCCAGAAGCATAAAAGTGATATCCACAATTAGAGAACCACGGTCCCATAGCTTATTATTTTAAAGAAGACTGGCATGTCATCAGGTAATACAAATTTAAAATATTAGAGGTTGTTAAAAAGGAAAAGTATTAACAGAAGAAAGTATGTACTACACAGGGAAATAGTTTGGATAAAATATCTTGACAGATTGCAGTGGAAGGCACTTAATATGAGAATTAAATATTCATGATTTACGGTAAACAGTCATAATATTGATTCCAAAATATAGAATGGACATAATATCGAAGTAAAAATATAGAATGGACAAAATATCGAATGGACACAATATAGTGGTTAAAAATATCGAATTTAAGGTAAGTAAATCGATTTTCAAAATATAGAAGTCAAAATATCGAAGTATACAATATAGGCATTAAATATATTGATTTTTTAATAATATCAATTTTTTTAAAGTGTTTTGTATGTTAGTATATGTGTGAAAAGTGTGTATTAATTTTTGTAATGTATGTTCAATGTATTTTAAGTAATGAATTTTATGTTATTTAATTTTTGCGTAATTTAATTCAGTAGCGGGTTGTGGGTTTATAGGGGAATAGGGTGGGAAGTAATTTAATTGTAATTAATTAAATATTTAAATGTTTTTATTGGTATTCATTTTGAATGTATTGTTATTTTTTAATAGGTAATTAATTTTTAATAATTGCCAATTAATTTCTATTAATTGATTAATTGTTAATTATGTTAATTTTCTAAATTTATTTTCTGTAGCGGGTTGTGGGTTTATAGGGGAATAGGGTGGGAAGTAATTTAATTGTAATTAAGTAAATAATTTTTTTCATTTATTGGTATTGATTTTAAATGTATTGTTAATAAATTTTTAATTGGTAATTAATTTCTATTAATTGGCAATTAATTTTTATTAATTGGTAATTATTTTGTATTAATTAAATATTTGATAATTATGATAATTGTATTAATGTATTTTCTGTAGTGGGATGTGGGTTTATAGGGGAATAGGGTGGGAAGTAATGTAATTGTAATTAATTACATATTAAAAATACTTTTTGTGTATTGATAATTCATTTACTGTTAATTTTTAATTGGTATTAATTTTTATTATTAATTAGTTTTTGTTATTGAAAATTAATTAGTTGTTAAATAATTATGAATAGGTTATTAATTTTTAATAACTAATATGTAGTTGTATTTCTAATTAATTATTACATAATATTAAATTGGTTATTAATTTCAATTAATGTTTTATTGGTATTGATATTTAATTTATTTTTAATAATATATTAAATCATTACTTTCCCCACTGTTAAACTCACTGGAGTGGGAATAGTAATTTTCACCCTCCCGCTATCCAACGCTTTCCCTACTGTTGCACTCTCTGGAGTGGGAATAGTATTTTTTACCCCTACGCTATCCAACGCTTTCCCTACTGTTGCACTCACTGGAGTGGGAATAGTATTTTTTACCCTCCCGCTATCCAACGCTTTCCCTACTGTTGCACTCTCTGGAGTGGGAATAGTCATTTTTACCCTTCCGCTATCCAACGCTTTCCCTACTGTTGCACTCACTGGAGTGGGAATAGTATTTTTTACCCCTACGCTATCCAACGCTTTCCCTACTGTTGCACTCTCTGGAGTGTGAATAGTAATTTTTACCCCTATGCTATCCAACGCTTTCCCTACTGTTGCACTCTGGAGTGGAAATAGTATTTTGTACCCCTACGCTATCCAACGCTTTCCCTACTGTTGCACTCACTGGAGTGGGAATAGTATTTTTTACCCCTACGCTATCCAACGCTTTCCCTACTGTTGCACTCACTGGAGTGGTAATATTAAATGTTACCCTCCTGCTATCCTACTGTAAAATATTGTACATTTTTTATTAATAACTTAAATTAATTATATCTTAATTTTAAGGTTATTTGAGTATTTTTAAGTATGTTTTAGTTAATTATATTTATTATTTCATTAATTTTAAATTACTTTTAAGACATTTAAAAAAATTCGATATTTTGACAGTCTATATTTTTTACAGACTATATTTTGGATTCGATATTTTTGTACTTACCTGTTTGTAGATAGGAATTCGATATTTTGGCATTCTATATTTTGGTGACTATATTTTGGTAAGTCTATATTTTGTCATTCTATATTATGTCAGTGATCCATGATTTACATCACTTAATCAGTTGCAGATTCAATATTGAGGCTAAATATAAAATTGACCGCAAACCTTTATCCATTTGAACTGACCAAAAGTTGACAAGGAGAGTTTTAAAGTCACAGACTGACAATTACAATAGACTTAAAGACTCAAAGAAAAACTGCTATCTAAATTGATATAAGTTGTTCAGCAACACACAACGATTATGTCGAGATGGGAGTTAGATTTCTCAGATCCCCCAGGACATAGCGGACTGGTTTGCCAAATTTTTTGGCCACCAAACAGTAAAACTGTGGTCAAAAAAAGCAAAAATATGAGTTTTCTGCAACAGGCACATAATATTTTCTAGAAATGAGGAGTTAGAGGTCCACAAACCCTTACTAGCCGGGGCAAATGAGTGTTGGATCTTCTATTTTGGTTCCTGTCCTTGACAGTGGGAAGACCCCTAACCCCCTAAAGTAAGCAAGTTTCACTTGGTTTGTCTGGGCAAGATTCCTCTTGTCTATAATTTTGTGCAGGAAAAAAATTCCAATGACGCACTACCGATGTCAGATGAACACTGTATCCCGACCTGGCATTATGCCCATGACTTGAGAATCCTAAACCAATTGACCTATTCCCAAAGCTGAGAGAGAATTTACAAGTATCTATCCGCCCTGAAGAAGCCGCAGGACGGATGGCCATGTAAAGGGGCGTACACGTGTTGGCTGTTTCTTCCTTCACCCACTTACATGAGAAGAGTGGAAATAAACCTAGGCACATAATATGCCTGTCACAAAAATACTGTGGCCCAAACAGCAAACCGGGAAAGAGGGATGTCTGATGACGGAGAGATTTAAATGAATAATTTGCGCTCTCTCTTGCACCATCCTGACATGTATCGTCCCAGCGTTAAATACTTTATTTTGCAGGGATCTGTTAATATGGCTGCCTCCACGTACCTCCTATTTTGAAGTACAGTTGATGGAGGGTGGAGGGGGTTACATAAGAACTCCCGGCAGCAGCATGCATTTCGCACTGCTCAGAGTGTGAGGCTGGTGCAATGTGAGAGGGGGTAGGGGCTAACGGTAACAAGGAATAATAGGGAAAAGTAGGCTGCACTGATGGAGGTGGGAGGAAAGGGGCTGTGCTGGAAATAAGGCACCAGTAAAGGAGGAGAAAGATAAAAAATGCAGAGTGGCAGATCTCCATTAGCAGAGATGTGCCAGTTAATTTGCGACACGTAAAAAAAACCTTGCACCACCATGGATAGGTCGCATTTACAATGCAGTGCACCGTGGTGCAAGGATAGACAGAAGCATGACGCATTTCTTGGCAAATCTAACTGGCTTTCTCATCAATGCCAGACCTCTGATTAAAAATAAAAATTGCTTTCAATGGCTTTGTTGTACAAAGGAAACCTTCCTCGGTCTTTATTACAGAGACCTGGGGATCCACCTCGGCCGGTCCTGACCTTGTGGAGGCTATTCCTGATGGCAATGCCCTGACCAGAATGGACCGTATTGATCGTAGGGGTGGAGGCCTGGGGATACTGTGTAAAGACCAGTTTACCTGCCAGATCGACCCCCTCTCATCCCCCAAGGAGAAATATGAGGCTCTACATTTCACAATTCAATTAGCTCCCTCTGCCTCCTTCTCTGGTATCCTATGTTATAGGCCCCCTGGCCCAAAAACCGATTTCTGCCACAACTTACTTACCTTGCTAGAACCTTTCATTAGCAAGCCCAAGCTCACCCTCCTAGATGACTTTAATTTCCATCTTGAATTATCTGAGGATAACCATACCAAAGTATTAACAGAGGCTCTAACCTCTTGTGTACTTAACCAATTAGTCGAGGGTCCTACCCACGCCGCCGGACACACTCTAGACACACTCTAGACGGCATCTTTTCTAACGACACCAGACTGGGGACCGATACTCCGATTCCCCTGTCATGGTCCGGCCACTCGGCCATTCCTTTCCATCTTACCATTACCCTCTCCGGTACCGATCTAACCAATACCAAAGGATGGGAGACTAGGAGGAACTATAACAACGTAACCAATGCTACGCTTGCTCCCCTCCTGACTGATTTTCATCCCCTCGCTCGGACCGATGCCAACAAGGCCACGGTGGCTCTGTCTGCCACGCTTACTCATGCCCTGGACTCGCTAGCAACCCTTAAAAAAACACTACTCAGCTAGAAAGAGCCCCTCATCACCTTGGTTCTCGGAACAACTCAGATCTCTGCGGCAGAAATGCAGACAGAAAGAAAGAGCCTGGTATGCCCACCAGGACCCACTGAGGAAAAACCTACATAGGTCCGCTCTGAAAGAATATAAAAAAGCTATTGACGAAAGAAAAAAGAGCTACTTCAACAAAATCACCACTTCTTTAAAATCTTCCAGGGAACTCTTTAAAATTATTGATACTTTAGCTACCCCCAAAACAAACAGAATCAGTGAATGATTCGCAAAAACTTTGCGATGATATTGCAGGATTTTTCCACTCCAAAATCGAGGACATCTATAGCTCTCTCCAATCCTGCAATACTGCATTAGATGTCAACACTACAATCCCCCCTCTCCCCTCCTCTCCCGTACACTCAGAGACCACTGATTCTTCTGATCCCTTGCCTAATTTCTCCCGCTTCCATCACATATCACTTGATGAACTAAACCACCTTCTCGATGATACAAAATCTTGCTCCCCTCTTGATCCCTGCCTCCTAAAAATTTTGAAGGCCTGTAAAGAGTCTGTCCTCCCTCCTCTCTTACAAATTATGAATATGGCCATTGACGAGGGATCGTTCCCAATACCTTGGAAAGCGGCAGTTGTAAAGCCCCTTCTAAAGAAACCCTCGCTCAATCCGGAAGTCCTAAAAAACTTCTGACCAATATCTTTGCTTCCTGCTCCTGCAAAGATGCTTGAGGCCCACCTCAACCTTCATCTGACCTCATATCTTGAAAATTCGGGGCTGCTTGACATCTCCCAGCATGGGTTCCGTGCTGCTCAAAGCACCGAGTCCGCCCTTACAGTCGTGGCTAACAACATCCGCACCAAGGTGGACAAAGGTCGGACAACTATGTTGGTGCTCCTCGATCTCATGGCAGCTTTTGATACCCTATCCCCTCCTATCCTGGTCGACCGGTTGAAGGGGATAGGGGTGAGGGGAAGTGCCCTTAACCTTATGTCTTCTTTCCTCTGGCAGAGACAGCAAAGGGTTCAGCTTGGTAGCTTTCTGTCCTCCTCCCAAGAGGTGCAATGTGGGGTTCCTCAGGGTTCGGCCCTGAGTCCCCTGCTATTCAACATCTACGTAACCCCACTTGCTGAGGTAATAATCTATGCAGACGATACTCAAATTATTATCTCCTCCACCTCACCGACCACTGAGGCCGCCTTCAAATTTCGAGCTTGTATGGAAACGGTCTCTAAGTGGATGGTGCGTAACTACCTGAAGCTCAACGGTGAGAAGACGGAGGTCCTAGTCCTCGGAGGGAACCCTGACATCTGGTCCAAGGACTGGTGGCCTCCCTCCCTAGGAGATTGCCCCAACCCACCAATTCGGCTAGGAACCTTGGTGTTCTCTTTGACTCTGCCCTCTCCTTCGAACTCCAGGTAAACAGAACTGTTTCCACCTGCTATAACACCATCCGCATGCTTAAAAAGATCGCCCCTTATCTGTCACCTAACGCGCGCAAGCAGTCAACCGTTGCCCTGGTATCTTCCAGGCTCTATTACTGCAACACACTTTATAGGGGAATAAACAAGAAAGCCCTCCATCGGCTTCAGATGATCCAAAATTCTGCTGCTAGAATGGTTCTAAACCTCCCAAAGCTGTCGTCTGCTACCCAGGCCAGAAAGGACCTCCACTGGCTGCCCATTCATCACAGGATTTCCTTCAAAATTATATGTCAGGCGCACAGAGCCGTGTTCGGCTCTGGCTCCGATGGCATAAAGGCTCTAGTCAGCCCTTACTCCCCCAAGAGAACCCTCCGATCATCTTCAAGAAATCTATTAGTGGTCCCCAGATTCAAAAAAGCGAAATGGGGAGGAAGAGCTTTTACCACTCTGGCACCTAAATTGTGGAACAACCTCCCCCCGAGCTGTCCAACCAACCTTCTTTGATCATTTTTCGCAAGCTCTTGAAGACTTGGCTCTTCTCCCAGGCCTATTACTGAATCTTATCCTGCTGTCTGTTTTCTGTATCTGTAATTGTCTAGTCATATTTTATGTTTTAGTCTGCGCCTTGATGCCCTTGGGCTAAGTCCGCACATCATAAATAACCATTAATTCATTCATTCATAAGGGGATCGCATTGCTGGAGTCATGTCACAAGCAAGACGCAACTGCAGCAAAGGGCTTGTAAATCTGCCCAGAGAGTGGAAAACTGGAGCAGTGAGTGCAGGTTAGTAACAGTTTGTTTTGCGGCTCTCAGAGGCCGGATCTGCCTCCAAGAAGCTTGCAGTGTTGTGATATGCCATGCAGAGCAAGAGAGGGAATGACAACCTCTCTCTTTTCCACCCACCTTTTAGTGGCCCAGTGCGACTGCACAGGGTCAATAAAAGGAGGGTTTTAACAAAGATTATGTTTGAAGATTTTGCTGGCACTTCTGTAAAAATCGCAGGATTTTTACAAATGTCAAGATTTCGCAATTTTTTGGCAAATCACAAAATCCTGGAGGCTCTGATTCATACAATCCTGGGGTATGTTTTTGAATTTTGAACCAGGAAGCTTTTGGAGTTTAACTTTGGTGTTTGTTTTGCAAAATAAGTGTTTTCAGTTTATGTATTTAGCTTTTTACTTTTACTTCTAGAATTGGCCAAGATAGAAATATTGTTTTTAAATAAGTTTTATCGCCTGAAAAGTGCAGTTACTGGACATATTCAACAGCTTTAATCGCATCTGCTTCAATTATGTGAAAGACACTAAAAATATTCAAACTGGAAAATCCTAAAGATATTAAAAAAACTCAAAACTTACCAACTGTCCCAAAGCCATGGAATAATGGATGACACAGTAAAATCTCAAAATACATCAATCTAAAATACTCACTTGTGAAGAATGGAAATATTTTAATTCATTGACCTTCTAGTCGAATGATTTAGGACCAGCTTCAAACATATCGAGGGAGATATGAAATCTTGGAATTGTCATGGACGTTGTACTCTCAGTGAATGCCTAAATGGACAAACTATCTGAATCAGAAATCTACACATGACAATACTTTGCTTCATTTTCCCACAACTTGGATATCTGCACAGGTTCAAGCAACAATTAAAAACCCCAAAGAATTCACAACTGAGCTGCAAGACTGCTTTTATTTGAAAAATACTGACAAACTTCCTCTCTGTCCTGAAGGCTCCTCACTGGTACCCGTTCCCAAGAAGATCATACTTCAAACTATTGCCTCATGCCCACAAACAATTCAGGTCCTGAATTCCTCCAGAATAAAGTCACAAATAGTCCCAATCCAAGATTTCTCCTTAGATAAAAACAACAGTTGGTTGCACTCCTTTCTCAACAAAGGCCGCCACGTTATGGAATGCCCCTTAGCAACAATAAGAGCCACTGACAACCCTTGAGATTTCAGAAAAGTGAAAAGAACTGTTAATCCCATGTTTGACCATCATGGACTCTTTAATTAAACTTGTTGAAATCTTATTGGAGATGGGAGAATACAATTGGGGACAGGCCATTGTTCCAATCCTAGTGTTTAACAAACGTACTATTATCTCACATTTTGTTATGCTGTTATGTTATGTGTATTAATATAGCACACTATTCACTGGGGGTCCGGGAGTTCTGTCCTGGTGCTGTATAGGCCAAGCAAGTGATGGGTATAGGTGATGAACAAGTCTTCAGTTATTTCCAGAATTCAGGAACTGAAGAGGATTCTCTGATGTGCAAGGGCAGGTCCTTCTAGGCTTTAGGCGAGTAGGAGAAGGCAGGACTGCTAGATCTGGTTCTGCGTATATGAAGGGAATGGGGGGTGCGTGTATGAGTTTGCCTGAGCGGAGCTGTCTGATAGGTCTGTGGAAGCTTGTGTGTTTGTTGAGGTACGAGGGGCCAATGTTGTGTAGGGCTTTGTATGTGTGTGTGTGTCAGAAATTATGTAACTAATGTTGCTCTGGGTTCCATCTTACATGCTTTAAATTCCATGGAATCTAGAGAAATGTCCACCATATTACCAACACACTGTATGAAAAATGATCTTTGATTAGGACAGCCAAGTGATCCAAAACCTTCCACACAAAACTGTGCATACAAATGTTCTTGATCCCTTGACATATTTATCATTTTATGCATGCCCTACTCTTCTGATTAACATCTTACTCGAAATGGAATGCCCATTGTTGTATTTCTACTATGCATGTTGGTGTACTGCCCACACCTCACAGACCATAGCCTGTCCTTTCTCCAACACTGTTGAACCAGATGCCAAATATCTGTCAATGTCCTACGCTCCCCTTGCCCAGCTATTCATTCCACTAACCATATTCTTGAAGCCGCATAGCGCTTACTAATAATGACATCTAATGTAACGTCAATTAAATTAATTTACCACAGAAACACTGAGGTAAATGCATCGAACGGTTTCTTTTAAAAGCACAACACTAAACCCACTAATAAATCGAAATAACAACTGACATTTTGGGTCGCAAAGTAGCGTGACTCTCCACGTAAAGCACTTCAACGTCTCATCAAATGTAATAAATGCTATATGTAAATGGAATTACAAAACAGTAAAATACAATGCATTCTTTTTTCTGTAATTACAGTAGGAGACAGCTTTCTTTCTGGTGTTCACTTTAATACAGCACATGGTATCACATCTCGGCAGGTTTCCAGTCGCATCGAATATGCCTCGATGCTGGCAGCATAATTGTTCACTCCCTGTTTCATCTCACAGATTCACGAGAGCGCTGTGACATCAACAAATACAATTAGGAATTGCCAGTGACATCACAGAGAATGGGAAGTCCCCGTGCACATATGAAGAGGGGCGTTCACATTCCAGTCCCCTGCAATGTTACTTCCGGTCTCCTGGCATTGAGCATCCATAGAAGGTCTCCATTCAGATAAACAATCCCTTTTAGGTAAGAGTGTTCTCCTGAAATGTACAGAACACACTCCCTCCCCCCCCCATTGGCTGTAAGGGCCGGTGTTGCCTCAAGGAGACCACCCTACCTTCCAGAAGCTGCTGTCCTCTCTCTCTGTGCACACACATAGCAGGTCCATACAAATAACTCATACCTGTCCTCAGCAAAATGTACAGCTGACAAACACAAGAAAGCAATGCCCTTCTTGGCACAACCCTCAGCAGATTCCATAAAAAATATCACAAATACCACATCAGCGCCTTACTACATGGAAGCCACATTCCTATAGTGCCCAGAAGCTGTGACCCCTATATTTAAATAGATAATCTGTGGATTGGGGCTGCACGAAGGGCTCGTATAAAACATTACTGAGGGAAATAAACGACGCAGTAGTCCCAGACTCATAGCAGCGAGCTGCTGGATGTGCATAATTATTAATGGGCTGAAGGCACGATCTCCGAGCACGCAAATTCCTGGCTGTGAGTGAAAAAGATGAAGGAAGCCATTTACCTAATAGCAGTGACTCACAGGAAGAGCTCATTGGCAAGTTAAAGAATTATCTGACAAATGATGACGGATGAATACATTTTAATGTGGCTGATTCAAGAATGCATACGAAGATCTCATGTGGGAAATTATGCACCGAGTTCGTAGCGGAGCCGTTTCCACAATTCTTGATTAATGCAATTGCAAAGTAGGAGTAACTGAGGTTTGATTCTCGCTGAACTGAATTTGACATACAGTTAGTCATGTCTAGTTGACATGCACATTGAATAGAAGTCCGATTGCGATGACATTCAAGTGTGGCTGGTTGTCTGATTGTTTACCTGGTATAAGTTTGCATGTTCACCACTGTCGCACCTTCTGCCACATTACGGACACCAATGACATCACACTAGTCAAGCCAATGAAGTCACCAAACAGCATATTATTGGTGATTGTGCCTTTGAGGCACTACTGCTTTGTTTCTTAAAAACAGGACAGCTGTTGGTGTTTCTTTTATTTAGTGCCATTCAATTTAGAAGATAATGACTCATGCCTTTGCTTTTTGGTAACAACAGTCAATATTTCCTTCTACCCGTCTCTGGTTGTTCTTCTCTTCTGCTTGTGAAGTGCTTTTCCAAATACCATTCACTGGGAACTAGTGACAAGTCTAGGAAGTGAAGTGTGTGCCCAACTCTGTATGCAAATCAGTTCTGCCCACATGACCGAAGCAGGGGAGTAGCTGCAGGGGGAGCGTTTGGGTGTTACACCACCCTAAAAAAATTCTGTAGTACGTAGCTGGGTACAAGGGCTGTCAGTCGGGTTTGATTAAGTGTTTGTCGGATTTCACCTGGGATTTTCACATGCCCACACTGAAAAAAGCCCACACACTCTCTCTGGTCTGTCTTGAAGGCCTTAAAATGATGATCAGTTTGAAAAATGTTGTGTTTTGTGTGCCCCTAACAACTCTCCCTCCTCCCTGTTTCCACTGCCCCTTAATACCCCTCATGTCCTACTTCTCATACAAGGTGCTTTAACAAGATATCCCAGCGGTACTGTTGGGAAATCTGAAGCTCCCCATTCCCCCAATCTTACCGACCAAGCTAAGCCCCTGGGCCGGAGGTCTTTGGGTAATCCATCGATATAGGGTGAGACCTAAAAGGAGCTCTCCTCTCTCTTTAGGATTTCATACAGACTTGGCTGATGCCTCTCCCTGGGTTCTTTTGGAGCACATTGGATGACCCTTTCTTTCATCTGTTATCTAGCCTTGACTTGACTCCCATTATAAGGGAGCTTCCTGGAGGGCTTGTTGTCTATGGAAGAGTACAGATATGAGCTCAGAAAGCTTTCCTTTAACCGTAAATCCCTTCATATTTTCATCTTTAGGTGGTGCAGACAGTGTAGGAGGTGCAATGAAAAAAGGTCATTCCATGTTACCTGCCAACACTCACAGATCCAGCTGCAGAGTGCCAGTCGTTGTGAACTGATCTGTCAGATAAGAGCAGTGGGAGTGGCCCCATGCCACGATGACACAACATATGACGTGGTGAGATGTCTCAGGGCTTTGTCTGGACACTCATGCTTCTTTACCTACCCAGTTGGTCCTACACTTTGTGATGCTCTTCCCATTGTAAGTTAAACATGAGCAATGGGACCCCCTCAAAAATGTAATTTATGGCCCTGGAACCGAGGGGAGCAAGAAAACACAAAGCAAGAAGGGTGTTCCTACAGTGGCCGTATCATTCAATAATGTGTGTACATCTCTAAGTAATCACAAAGGGCAGTGACAGAAGAAGATGAAGTGCAAACAAAGTTCATTCAGAAAAATATTTATTTATTCTTTTTTTATTTTTTCTAGATATAAATTCATATAAATATTATTGTTCAACAAAAGAACCTTTTTGAATTAATAGGTAATACATAGATTAATTGAAAACATTCATAAAGAGCACAAAACAGTCATAAAAACAGCAGCAAATTAGCAGGTCCCCTGAAAGGCAATCATGCACAGCAACTCACTCACGTGCTAACAATCATTCTACATTCACACCACATACAAAGATGGAGAAGGAACTGGATTCCAAATAGCAAGATGACTACGCTAATGTGATCCAAGGGCACCAGAGTGTAATTGTTGGCCCTTGTAGCGGGTCTACGCGCGTTTCGGTGGACAAGCCACCTTCATCAGGACCTTGTTCACCAAAATGTGTAGATATCAGGGGATCAAACAAGAGGAGATTTGGCCTAAAAAGAAAAAAATATAAATCTGTCACTAACACATACACCAAAGAACTATGTACAAGAGAGCATTAATACATTCACTGTTGGGTTGGAACCCGGGGTTCATCACTGTGGTTAAAGAGTGAATCTACATTATGGAGTAACAAGCAAGGGAGCCTAGTCATGTATGCGCAAAAAATGCTGACACTGGATAACTAATCAATATGGGAGATCAAGTAAACAGTGAGATTCCCATATTGCATAAGTTGATACTACATATAAAGGCATATCCAGTCATGTAACAGTACTTACGAGTAAAAGATCAGCTATCACTAGATCGAGTTCTCTTTAAGAATTAGAAGGTAAGGTCACATAAGTTGCACCATATCTGTGGAGGGACCAAGGTAGGATGTTAGGGTAGGTAATAGTCAAAAGGACTGGATGGTATGCATGCGCTGTCCTTATTTCATAGGCTTACCCATAATGCCAAGTCCGATGTGCTAGGTGACCCTCAAAACTTCATCTTAATGTCTTGGATACCAAATTCTGTTTTGGAGGCTACAAGAGAAATATGTAATAGCCCATGTCATAGTCATTCTGAAAGAGGTAAACCTCAATACTGTGAGACGGCTGGACCCCCTATGGTTAGCGTTTAAAAGAACATACCGGGACGGGCGAGTTGTTACCGTTTCGGTGGGAGTTCTGGGAAGATACTTTTATCTCATAAAATCAAGGAGAGGGTTTCAGTCCGCGTAGAGGGTTTACTTCTGTATAGTTTCAGTCTCTGATGACAAAAAGAGATACCAGCACGTCTATTAAAGGGAACCCTAGGCATTGTCGATATGTTAAAGACGTGGAAAGACCAGAAAGACTACATGGCAACTTACATTTTACCAATGGTGGTAGTATATCAAATGGGTAGATAATCCAAAAAGGAATTGAAGCTGATTAGCCACCGCGGCCCTGCAAGACAAAAGTAGTATGCATATAATCTAGTCCTCGGGCATAGATGTGAATCAAAGTTACACGGGCATGTCGGCAATGGTGAACGAGGAGCGCATGCGCCGAAAAATCTAGGGCAGACTACTTATGGTGGGTGATCAATATGAGAGGTCCACATTCCATAAATAACCGAATGCAAGTACAGCGAAGGGTCCTCAGGGTTAAGCCCGCTGTAAAGGTGGTCGATACTACCACGTGAAGAGAATTACATCTTAGGGTCTACGGGGGTAACCGCTCTATACTCCTCTAACTAAGACAGATTTCTGTCGAATTTACCTTAGTATCCGGCTTGTAGCGTCCAAATCTCTCCGCGTTCCCGAGACCCTCCGTGGAATAATGTTGGCGTCCGCCAACTCTTATACTCTCCCGACTAAGTCACAGCTAACGCGGAAGCAGCGAAGAGATCGCGAGAGCATAACGGCATAGTCATAGACGACGGACTGCATTGCGGCGGCCATCTTATGAGTGCCGAGCAACAACGGGCTCGTAAGATCACATAGCTGGACAGTAATAGGTTATTTCCAAGGTGCAATAAGAAAGGGGGTCATGTCTAAGAGGTCATGTCTAAAGTCGGATTTCTTTAGCAGGTTGTGTCTTAAATTGGTGGCCCAGCAGAGATCTTGTCAAAATAAAGTAATGCAGGCTGGTGAAATAATGCTGGCTAGACGATAAGAAATTATGTCAAAGTCTGAAGAAAGGGGCCATGTATGAGGGGTCGTGAGTGAGGTGGAAATTCTCATATGGACTGGATCACGGGAAGCTGGCCCGGAATAGATCGTATAATGGCACAGATTCAAAGGGGTGGGGGGGGGGGGGGATGGGAAGAAAAAGGCTTTACTTAGTGACATACCAAGATAGTTCTTCGTTTAGTCCCCGCTTGACACTGTCAAAAAGGAAGATCCAGAAAGTTTCACGTTTTTTCCGCGTGATTTCAATGGGCTGACCCATTTTAGGAGTGATCTTTTCCAGGATGGACCATCTGATCTCATCCTCCTTATGTGACTTCTCAATGCAGTGTTCTACTAGTGGGGCTGAGAGTTTCTTAGTCCTAATAGCGGACTTATGTTCGCTAAAACGGACGCGAAACTCGCGTCCTGTTTCGCCAACATAGGCTAAGCCACAATCACAGAACAAGATGTATACAATATTGCTACTACGGCAGTTGGTAAGACAGCGTAGTTTAATCGTTTTTTCATTGTAGGTTACCGTGTCAGAAATAAGGGCTGAGTCGCAAGCGTGGCAGCCGCCACACCTGTGGTTACCCACAACCGCTGGAAGGCCAGTGATGGAGAGCTGGTTATTGAAATAAGCATTTCTGGTCTGGGGTCTCGCATGGACAAGCATGTCCCTTAGGTTTTTATTTCTTCTATAGGCTAACATGGGTAGGGGGAGTGGAGAGCTACTTTCATCCATGTTCAAGATTTTCCAATTTTTATTTATGATATTTCTCAGTTTGTGATTCAGGGTGGAGTGATTAATCACGCAAGTGATCCGGTCGTGTTTGTTCTGGGGTTTGCCCTGTAGAAGTGCAGATCTACTAAAATATTTGGCCCTTTTATAGGCTTGTCGTACTAGACGGTGTGGGTAGCCTCTTTTAAGTAGCCGTTCTTTAAGAGCATCTCCGTGTCGATGGAATGAACTAATATCTGTACAATTGCGGCGAATCCGCAGAAATTCGCCGAAAGGTATGGATTCCCTTTGGCAATTGGGGTGGAAGCTTCCAAATTCCAGAATAGTATTTTTGGCAGTACTTTTCCTGAAGAGGCTGACCGATAGCTGTCCGTTAGTGCCTGAGATGCTGATATCTAGAAAATCTACCTTCTGAGTGCTCAGATTTATCGTGAACCTCAGGTTAGTATCACTGGCATTAAGCCAAAGGTAGAAGGTCTGCAATTCCTCTTCCGACCCTTTCCAAATAAAAAAGATATCGTCAATAAAGCGCTTCCAAACAAAAATATTCTCAAAAAAAGGCGCCAATTCATTGAAAATGTTTTTCAGTTCCCACTCCCCCATGAAGGTATTAGCTACACTGGGGGCACAAGAAGCCCCCATAGATGTCCCTTTGATCTGCTTATAGGTTTTCCCATTATATTCAAAGTAGTTATTCATTAGAACAATCTCCAAGCACTGGATAATGAAGGCATCGGGGCGGTCAGATGGATATCTCCTGAGAAGGGTGGACACAGCCTGTAACGCCCGACACTGAGGGATATTGGTGTAGAGCGCCTCAATGTCGAGCGTCACCAAGATGTCTGTATCGGGGTTGAATGGTAGGCCTTCTATTTTGTTGATGATATCCCCGGTGTCGCGGATATACGAGGCATATTTCTGGGTTAAAGGACACAAAAATCTATCCACATATTTGGACAGTGGCTCAGTACATGAGCCAATGGTCGAAATAATAGGACGCATGGGTGGATTATTTTCTGATTTGTGTGTCTTCGGGAGACCATACAAAACAGAAGTGGTAGGGGTGGTTTTATTGAGAAAGACAAACTCATCTTCACAGATATAACCATCTGTGAAGGCCACTTGAGTAGTTTCTTGAATATATTTGTTCAAGCGATCTAGTTCTTTACGTTGGGCAGGTCTGTAATGTTCGGTCACAGCTAGCATTTCTAACATTTTGTCGTCATACTTAGATCTGTCAAATACCGTAATGCCTCCACCTTTATCGCAAGGTTTGATGACTATAGAGGGATTGGTTTTAAGCTCATTCAAGGAGTTTCTTTCTGAATGAGAAAGATTTGATGGAGGGGTATAGGTGTGTTTAATGACCTTTGCAACATCTTGGAGGACGCTCTGTTCGAAGATGCGTACCTCCGCACCTACCATATCCAGGGTCGGTGTGAATGTTGATGCTGGTTTGCAGCCCGATAGGTTATTTACTTCCTCACAGGGTGGGCGGTCATGGAAGAATTTATTAAGTCTAATTTTGCGAAAAAAGGCAAAAAGGTCTTCATGCAGTTTGAATTTGTTGACATAACTACTAGGGACAAATGATAGTCCTCTACTAAGAACCTTTATGTCCTCTGGTTGGAGATTGGTAGAGGACAGATTGTAAACGGGTAAGTCATTTGTAGTTTTGGGTTCATTTTCTGACTCTACCACCAATACTGTTGGTTGCGAGTCCTCACGTATTGCTGAGGAGGTTGAGGGTTCATTTGGGCATGGCTCGCTTGGTCTTGCCAGCGAACATTCCTCCCTCTGTGTTGGCCCCGATGTAAAAAACCCCTCCCATTAAATGGGCGTTGGTTCTGTCTACCCCTAAAGGATCCTGAATTTGGTTGACCGTAGTTCATATCCTGGTAGTTGTCTCCATCAGAGCCAGAGGACCCTGTGTCGGAGAAGTTGGTATATTGTCTCCTTCGATATCCGTTGTAGTTAGGATTGTAGTTGCCTTGTGGTGTCTCTTGATAGAAATTGGGATTGAGGTAAGGATAGATTTTCTCTTTGGTAAACCACCTCACATCTTTTTTAAGTTTATCCATTTTTTTATTGGTGAGGTAGGTTTCAAAGTCCTTCATCTCTGATTTAATTTTTTCCAAGCAGGTCTTGGCATCTTCCACAGCTGTGGATGCATTCAGTTTCTCCTCGAGGTCATTTATTTCCCGCAGGAGGGTAGATGCTACATCTTTCGCAGTTTCAATAATGAGCATCATCCAGTCCCTGGAGCAGCGTTTGGAGATGAGTGACCACCGCTCCAGGAACTTTTTGATGTCAATGAAGAGAGCTGGGGCGTTACGTACTCTCAAACCTGTGGGAATAACGCCTGCTTTTAAGTATTCAAACATGTAGAAAGCGTGTGATTCAATTCGTTTAAGTCTCTTACGCATGTTAAGGAGATTCTGCCATTCACTATTCCCTAGTTGTTGGGGAGGAGTGGGAGTACTATCACCTGCTAATTTTCCCATCAAGGTATTGAAATCATCATCTGTGAAGCCAAACGTCTGAAAAGAATCCATTGTAAGAGGGGAGACAAAAGTAGCGAAGGGTAAAAAAAGAAGCGAAAAAAGTTCAGTAAGGCAGAAGGTCAAATCTGTTTAAGGAATAAAAGTCTTTTAAGCGACTCAATACAGGGGGAAAGTACAAGAGTAAATTCTCTAGACAGGTGAGAACCAGCCAGGAATAACCACAACAGTGAAAATATTTCGAGACTAGAACAATGAGAGTAATTCACAAAGTTAAAGATGCAAATCCCACGGTTGAAAAACCGCGAATATGTTAAACATGAGCAATGGGACCCCCTCAAAAATGTAATTTATGGCCCTGGAACCGAGGGGAGCAAGAAAACACAAAGCAAGAAGGGTGTTCCTACAGTGGCCGTATCATTCAATAATGTGTGTACATCTCTAAGTAATCACAAAGGGCAGTGACAGAAGAAGATAAAGTGCAAACAAAGTTCATTCAGAAAAATATTTATTTATTCTTTTTTTATTTTTTCTAGATATAAATTCATATAAATATTATTGTTCAACAAAAGAACCTTTTTGAATTAATAGGTAATACATAGATTAATTGAAAAAATTCATAAAGAGCACAAAACAGTCATAAAAACAGCAGCAAATTAGCAGGTCCCCTGAAAGGCAATCATGCACAGCAACTCACTCACGTGCTAACAATCATTCTACATTCACACCACATACAAAGATGGAGAAGGAACTGGATTCCAAATAGCAAGATGACTATGCTAATGTGATCCAAGGGCACCAGAGTGTAATTGTTGGCCCTTGTAGCGGGTCTACGCGCGTTTCGGTGGACAAGCCACCTTCATCAGGACCTTGTTCACCAAAATGTGTAGATATCAGGGGATCAAACAAGAGGAGATTTGGCCTAAAAAGAAAAAAATATAAATCTGTCACTAACACATACACCAAAGAACTATGTACAAGAGAGCATTAATACATTCACTGTTGGGTTGGAACCCGGGGTTCATCACTGTGGTTAAAGAGTGAATCTACATTATGGAGTAACAAGCAAGGGAGCCTAGTCATGTATGCGCAAAACATGCTGACACTGGATAACTAATCAATATGGGAGATCGAGTAAACAGTGAGATTCCCATATTGCATAAGTTGATACTACATATAAAGGCATATCCAGTCATGTAACAGTACTTACGAGTAAAAGATCAGCTATCACTAGATCGAGTTCTCTTTAAGAATTAGAAGGTAAGGTCACATAAGTTGCACCATATCTGTGGAGGGACCAAGGTAGGATGTTAGGGTAGGTAATAGTCAAAAGGACTGGATGGTATGCATGCGCTGTCCTTATTTCATAGGCTTACCCATAATGCCAAGTCCGATGTGCTAGGTGACCCTCAAAACTTCATCTTAATGTCTTGGATACCAAATTCTGTTTTGGGGGCTACAAGAGAAATATGTAATAGCCCATGTCATAGTCATTCTGAAAGAGGTAAACCTCAATACTGTGAGACGGCTGGACCCCCTATGGTTAGCGTTTAAAAGAACATACCGGGACGGGCGAGTTGTTACCGTTTCGGTGGGAGTTCTGGGAAGATACTTTTATCTCATAAAATCAAGGAGAGGGTTTCAGTCCGCGTAGAGGGTTTACTTCTGTATAGTTTCAGTCTCTGATGACAAAAAGAGATACCAGCACGTCTATTAAAGGGAACCCTAGGCATTGTCGATATGTTAAAGACGTGGAAAGACCAGAAAGACTACATGGCAACTTACATTTTACCAATGGTGGTAGTATATCAAATGGGTAGATAATCCAAAAAGGAATTGAAGCTGATTAGCCACCGCGGCCCTGCAAGACAAAAGTAGTATGCATATAATCTAGTCCTCGGGCATAGATGTGAATCAAAGTTACACGGGCATGTCGGCAATGGTGAACGAGGAGCGCATGCGCCGAAAAATCTAGGGCAGACTACTTATGGTGGGTGATCAATATGAGAGGTCCACATTCCATAAATAACCGAATGCAAGTACAGCGAAGGGTCCTCATCTTTGTATGTGGTGTGAATGTAGAATGATTGTTAGCACGTGAGTGAGTTGCTGTGCATGATTGCCTTTCAGGGGACCTGCTAATTTGCTGCTGTTTTTATGACTGTTTTGTGCTCTTTATGAATTTTTTCAATTAATCTATGTATTACCTATTAATTCAAAAAGGTTCTTTTGTTGAACAATAATATTTATATGAATTTATATCTAGAAAAAATAAAAAAAGAATAAATAAATATTTTTCTGAATGAACTTTGTTTGCACTTTATCTTCTTCTGTCACTGCCCTTTGTGATTACTTAGAGATGTACACACATTATTGAATGATACGGCCACTGTAGGAACACACTTCTTGCTTTGTGTCTTCCCATTGTAAGTGCCAGTGTCTTTGATAGAGGTGAATTGTTAGAAATGGGGTCTCTAGTTTGCAGAGGTTTGCACCCTATCCAAGTGGGGCCACCACCCTAGCCAGGTTAAGTCAGGGGAGAGATGTGGCCTACCGGCTTGAGCTGCTGACTTTGGAGCTGGGGAACAAGGTTCAAGCCTCAGCGCCAGTGGCGGCTGGTGAAGTTTGAGAGTGATGAGGCTGGGCTACACACGCGGGGACAGCGTTGGTGTTCACTTTAAGAGAAACAGCATTTTTTGGGAGGCCAGTAGCCATTTTCAGTACAAATCTTTCTTAACAAACAAGCGTCTCTACCTTGGGCACCACAGTGTGTAGACTATTTCCAAACAAGTTTTCAATGAGGACCGTCCTAAGACACCATGAGGTGGAAAGCACCAAGTGAGGGATTCTCCCTGGGAAGCATGGGGAATGGGCACCTCACACCGACTCCACATAGTATATTGTTACTAAAGTTAGCTCCTGTTGTAGGCCCATCCTGAGAGGTCACAGAAGCTTCTGTTTACTGAACACACATCCAGGTGAGGCCTTTTTTTAAATGCAATGTTATGGTGGTATCCCTAAGACTACAACAAGACACATGGTTCTTGCAAGCCAATACTAGGATGACTCACTCTCAGATCCAATCTTGGATGTTAAGACACCTGATTGGGATCTGACTCATTCTGAAAGAGTAAAACACACGAGGTGATGGACGGAATGTTGCACAATGGCAAAACATTCACCCCCAGTCACAGCTCTGGGTTTAATCCATCGTTTTTTGCTCACCAAGCCACCCCAGTTCAGACATGGCCATATGCAAATCAGTCTTGACCCTGTGCCTCATGGGAACAGTCCAGCCCGAACTGCCAAGCCATGTCTTTCCTGGACCGGAATCAAGCATCCTAGGACCGGTTTCTGGCTATCAGCCATCTTCAGCCAGGATAGCTTAGCTCCAGTGGCTTAGTGAGCACATGACCCACGTCTGGGCATACCCTTCCCACAAAGGGTGAACAGCAAAACACACAAGGTGATGGACGGAATGTTGTACAATGGCAAAACATTCACCCCCAGTCACGGATCTGGGTTTAATCCATCGTTATTTTGCTCACCAAGCAACCCCAGTTCAGACATAGCCATATGCAAATCAGTCTTGACCCTGTGCCTCATGGGAACAGTCCAGACGAACTGCCAAGCCATGTCTTCCCTGGACCGGAATCAAGCATCCTAGGACCAGTTTCTGGCTATCAGTTCTGAAAGAGTAGCAGGACTGCTCCTGCCATACATACCCTTAGTGTAATGGGAAGAGGAAGGAGTATTGCGGAGAGTGACAAACAGTGAACCCTTGGGATGATGATCTGGGAGGGAGAAGGAGAAAAACGTTGAGCAAAGCATAAACATTTGGGGGTTCCTTTGAAATCCCTTTTGCACCTGTGCAAAATAAAAGGCTGTTTGGAGGAGTGACATTGAAAAGAAGATGTTCTTCACTAGAACTGCATCACCAGGCCCACCTTGTAATGCTAATGCAGAGTGAAAAACGAATAAGTAATACCATATTTACAAACCATACATCATTCTTTGGGTATAAATGTAAAAGATAGACAATTTCAAGCAATAATAACTCAAAGAACTGAGCCATGAGATGCGAATTGTGTAGGAATCACTGCTTCTAGAGGCTTAGCTGCTCCTCTCAGTACACATATCACTTTAAAAGAATGGTTTGGGTGTAGGAGCAATGAAGTAAGAAACTGCTTCAAGAACATTTAAAATGCAAAAACAGAATTAGGGACAGCAACAATTCTGCAGATTGCTGTAGGCGCAAATTTGGAGTGTACAAAATCACACAGCCCTGGAGCTGGTTTAGCAGCTGTACAGGAGCATACACAGCTGTTCTCCTGCACACCCACTTGAGCTGTTGCCACAGCCCTTAAAATGGTTCCAATGTCCAATGGACAATGCATCTCGGGCAGCACTTCTGTGGGAGAACAGTGGAAATGGTCGCAAGTGACTGAGAAATATGCAGCCTGGCAGCAATCCTGCAAGTGCTAAGATCTGCAAGATAAAGCAATGCCTGCATTCCATTCCATTTAGGTGGCCAGGTACACACCGTTGTGTGAGACCCTTAATAGTTTTTAATGTATACCAAGTACCGGAACTTCAGAACTTTGATATCTTTAGAAAAGAGAACATGGATACATTTCATTCACAGAAGCAGTAATATCAAGCAGAAGCTTACGAACTGAGTCAGACTGTCATCTCTAGTTAGTAGAACAAACGGGTACCATTTCCCTTTTGGCACACAGACTCTTGCTTTAGAATAATGCTTTTGAAAATGAAAAGAACCGACTTAGGGTGGTAAAGAACAAGAAAGAAAGGAGGACAGAAATGTATAATTTTCACAGCTGCAACCATATCAGTTTCCTGAAAAGGTTCACTTGGATGAAACCCACTGTGAATACATCAGCCTCCACTCAAGTAATAACTGCCTATTCTTGACCCAAGAGTGGTTAGTGTAAATAATACCATGCTGCTTGAAGAGTTGGTCTCACACCCTTAAGTGATTGCTCTCCATTTATGTGTTTATAAAATTTCACTGCTTTGTTTTCCTTTTTTAAAGCAAAAATATATTCTATTTCCAAAAGTAAAAAGCCTATTTCAGTCGTGTCAATCAAGTAGTGGTTTACACGCTGAGAAACAGGAGACTCTGGCTCGCCTCGTAGATAGGAGTTGGGGTCTGATACCCTGCGGTGGCCGGTGATTCAATCACGGGCTCTTATGAAATCTGGGCAAGTACTGGTGTGCCATATATAGGAAGTTCGTCCTGACTTGTGTGATACGTGGGAGCCATTTTTTCCACATTGGACGACCTTATCCCTATGCTTTCTGTTATTTGGATAATAACATTCTGATTATTTAAATATATTTTGTTGCCCTTTGTCCTGATGAGGCCTTAAAATAATTGAAAGGCCGAAACGCGTCGACAGTTATTATTAATTTCGGCACTTGATTTTGATTTGGAAACTGAATGGATAGATTTCCCAGGAGCATCATTGATTGTTGAAGCCAAAAAATCAATTGGGCTTCCTTTGCTTCTTGTTAATTTGGTGTCAGAAAAAGGAAATAAGGCCGAAGAAAATACAATGCCATGTTTTCCTTGTAAATAAACCATCGGGCTTCTTACATAAACTTTGGCTCAAGGGTCCACAACAATAAGACATTTGGACCTCCTGGATTTAGATTACTAACTTTGTTTTTTTGGAATCTCACACGTCAATCCTTACAAGATTAAATATTGTTTGGTCGACTGATTTATATTTAGAATGTAAAAAAAGAAAAAGGATCTTTAAAATAATTCACAAACTATATTACTGTTTTGTTGTGTGTTTTTGTCTTTATTTATTTGTATTTGTATTTTGGTAATAACCATTGGATGAACGTCTTAACAAATGAGAGATATATATAAAAAAAAAAAAACTTAGGTTGTGAAGAGACAATTAATTGACCGTTTTTGTTCTCAGAATTAACTTTTTTGTAGTAAATACCTTGGCATCACCTTTTTTGTAATTTATTGTTTTCACCCAGATGCCTTTTGGTTTACCGGGTACCCCCTGTTATTAAGAATAATCAAGTAGAATAAGCAGGCAAAAGATGACCAAAAATAGATATACATTCCAAATTTGGTAATTGGCCCAGCTAATCACCCACGAAGCCTATATAAACAAACATGGCCTGTGAAGTACTGTGAGTGCGTAGAAGGCAGCCCATCAAACAATGGAGTAATCTTGAGTTCAGTTTCTTAGTCCTACAAATTTGTCAAAGCTCACAGTACACATGCTATGACTGTCAATGCCAGGCCTTCACCATGATATGAACTCTCACGTCTTCAAACACTAGCAAAAGCTTGGGGTTCAGCTTGATTGTCGTTCTTGCAGATATAATTGCAGGGCATGATTGGCAGATCTTTTTTAAGCCATCATACACACTGCAACTGACCTTCAACAAGTTCAGAAAAGTGCCACAAGTAATAGTTAGCAATTAGAGTTAATCTTATCGACTTCTGCAGACTGGCATATGCGATCATAGCTTTTGATTTATAGCCAGTGATAGCTTCACGCCTGACCCCCCACCTTCAGAGAGGTTCGCACTTCACAGCCGTGCTCATTTTCTTTCATAGAGCTGAAAAGAAATACTTTGTGCAGCACTCCAAGTTACTGTCTGCTGAGGCCGGACTCTGGTTTAACGGTACAGTCACTGACAGACCAGCATGCTCTGTTCCAGTGACGGTGATTCTGTGTGGCTTTGCAAATGCATCCAGCAGTGAATTCAGTGTGCTGGTGCCTAGAGTCACTCTTTGCCAATACTTAAGTTTTTCTGAGCCTGCTTTTTTTCACTTACCTACCTTCACTTTCTTGGTGCATGGTCCACTCACAGGGTTGGGGATGCAGGGAACCGTCGCGAGTGTCAAGGGATGAAGGAAGCATATAGTGTTGCGTATTTATCTAGGTTCCTGATCGATACTGTGACCTTATGCCCCTATTCGGCTATAAATCCATTTATTCCCTATATTGGCATAACCGTTCAAGTGCGATTTTCAGAAAAGTCATCTCTGGCCTCACACGAACAGAGCCACATTCCAGCATAGCTCTCTGCCACTTCCTTTGCGACCAATTAGTGCAATGACAGAGCAGAAGTCACTATCTGATATTCCTAGATTAACACTCCGAGTTCTTCAACAAGATAAAAACTCAGCAAACCTGGAAATCCCCGCTTGCTGTGTTTTGATTAGTAATGGAACTCTAATGAGCAACTGATAACTATCACTTCCTAGTGACATCTTTAATTGACGTCTTATGTCCAGCAAACTTGCGTCAAACCCGGCACCTGTCAGGTATAAATATTACCAACGCTGCCTTAAGCAATGAGCTACTGTTGCTGATGCCAGCTGCCTGCAAGACCCCGTGTTGGTGAATCTAGCACTCTGTCGCTGCAGCCTGCTGTCCCCTTGGTGGTGAAGCTACTGATACCATTATCGCTGCTAAAGCGCGAACGATGGTGCAGTACGCTTAGGAGCTGAACAGCCGTCCCTCTGCGAAGACATCCAGCAGATTCCAGCTGCCCGCGGACGCTGTCCCCCCTCCTTCCTCGACGCGCTGAAGAGACCCGCTGCCTTTCTCGTGCAGAGAAATCCAGCTCCGGCGTTTCCGGTCTACCCTCGCGGGTGACTGGGATATCGAGAGTGACCCCTGAAGGAGATACCAATCCTCCATCATTCTATTCAGAGGTATGGTGTTGACTAAACCCTTAGACGAGAATTCTTGAAACAAACCTTGGCAAAACCAACTTAACTTAAAGCTACTTACTTACTCCCCTTCCACGTGTTAGGCTTAGGTCAGGCACACTGGGGTAGGCTTAGTTAGAAGCACCAGTTGAGTATGTTAGCCTAATGTATATATGACTGTATATATGTTTTATTACTTTTAAACCATTGTATGGCTAAGAAACCATATCAATGCTTTTACAGTTCTATTTCGCAATACTTATCTTACTGTACATACTTTTTATAATAACAAGTCTTGCAATTGTGGCAATACATTTCTCTTGTACGAGAAGAAAGACTGTTCAATAAATGTTAACCCTTTATTGACAAACGCCCGTCTCTCTATTCTCTACATCTCGTGAAAGTAAACTGCACTAGACTGACTGAGTGAAATACATGTCTATTGTTTCACACGACCCTAGAGATTGACTCTTGATCTGAGGAGCAAAGTTGTCATGTTGCACGGTTGTTGGAAAGCTGAATCCCTTCTTGTCTGTGCCAAGGAAGCTGATCACTTCCTATGCAGAGAAGAAAGTTTCCAGTGACCTCTGAGCTAGTTGGTAACACAACCCAATTAAGTTTAGCATAGTCAGTGGAGGCCTGGAATATCCGCAGTTCCACGTCGATACTACTGTTTATGTTATTCCAATGCGCAGGGCCTAGTGGGAAACTAGGAACTACACTACATGGCGCCCAACGTTTGGTAAGGCGATAAACTAACGCAAGACGTTAGAGTAACTCAGTCGTGCATATTTCACACAGACCCCTTTCTCCCGTAAATACTCCAATAGACGTCTGGAGTGGGTGAAAGGTTAAAATCCGCCCGACCTTAGTAGGAAGAGATTCCTATGTAAAGCTCTAGGTTTATTCAACGTTGAAGGATACAGTGTTCCAAAATATTGTGCATCTAATCTTTGTCTCCTTGGAGACCTACTCTGCAAACCTTGCATTTTTACAATGCCAGAAAATAACGGAACCACTGGGGCCGCAGTAGATGCGACTCAGCAAGGTCCCGAATACACGGACCCGGATGCTATTATCATCCCGGTCCACTTAAGAAGATCTATGACTTTAAAACTTATAGAGAACGGACTGACACCTCAAGGTGGTACAGTTATTTTCGTGATAGAGGCTCACGAGTATTGGCAGACAGAGGTATTCTTTTCATGGATAAACTTTCCAGCGGTAAACGCTAGAACAAAAGAGTTTCACTATTACAAAATAGAGAAACCTCCGGAAGAGTACGCTCCTTTCGAGGAGATTGAAATTCCACTTAAATTTCAAGAGCACCTGCTCTGGTTTAATGGCGCCCTAAAACACAATGATCACATTACCAGGCTCGGTCCACTAGGTAGACCAGGAGCAACGTGGCCGGTTCTAGCCAGCTACACACCACATCCTGACATTGTAAAAATGTCTAAGGAAGAGCTGTTAGTACAGCTAAGCACATTAATAAAAATACATAGGCAATTAGTCCAATATGTAATGCGGACTGCAACAGTCCAGCCAGCTGTTAATGTACCACAGCTGACCCCTCATCAGGGGAACACTAATAAAATTACACCACAGAACATACAGTCATGTCTTGGTAAAACACCCGTAAAACGGGAACAAATTCCTTTCTGGTTAGCACAGAAAATCACTCAAATAGAGGCAGTATTTCCTGATACTACCCCTATTGAGAAACACAGAATCTTGACCATCTGCCTTCCAATGGGAATCGCACCACACGTGGAGGACTGCGACACTTGGGGTACAGTCTTTGCTTCCATTTACACAAAAACACACAGTGTTCCGTCTATGGCGGTAATACCAGAAGTGCTAAAACAGATTCAGAATGAATTCGGTCCAGAGCCCGCTTTAAATCTAGGTATGAAATTACTGAAAGACTTCAAGCAGGTCTCAGCTATATTATTAGCCAATATAAGAGGAGAAGCAGCATCTGTGGCGATCCGCCAGAAGTTGAAGGAAACAGATATAAAAGATCCTGTTGAGCTTGCAAAAATCATAGAAAAATGCTATGAAGAGTTAGGTAGAGACAGCTTGGGTGGGAAACCAGTAAAGCCCCAACTGCTCGAAAATCCTGAAAAATTATTTATTAAAAATAATTTAAACACTCCTAAAAAGAGCTGGGATGGAAATAAACAATCCACTCCCAAGGAAAAAGTTTTCCAGTCCAGAGGAAGGTCTCCTCGACGGAGGGAAAGAACTCCGACTCGAGAACGCCAGTCTCCCCAGAGGGAGCCCTCTGAGAAAAGATATAACCTTAGAAATAGGGATAATCTGAAAAAACCTGATAGATATCAAAGTATTGATACACGTCCCTCTCGATCTTTTCCACAGAATTCGGAAAGAAGTGGACGGTCAGACCCAGGAGAGCACACCAAGTCCAAAGACAAGGAACCTGCTCAAAATAAGGAATCTCAATTTCAGAAAAAGAAGGTAGCCAGTATTAGAGTAATCAACCATGCCGAGAATACTGAGGACACAGTTGAAAAACGGGGAGTGGGCATTGACAATGTTGGACAGTGCAGCAGAAATCAGTATAGCGCGCAAGATCTTGATGAGTCATCTGGAGACAGTGGACACGAATGAATACATTCAAGTTGAAACTGCCGACGCCAGACTTAGCGAGCCCCATAAAATATACGAAATAACATTGCGTATAGAGGGTGATAAGACTAGGAGAATTAAGGGTCTGTTTTGGGATAAGCTCTCAAAAGGCTATGATATTCTGTTAGCTGAAAAAGATTGGCCCCCAGAGTTTGTCAGGGAGTGCCCTCGTGGCGAAGAAGTGATTATGCCTGCCTTCTCGAATCACATTCCGATTCACAAAAAATATACATATGCAAGGAAATGGGCAGTGGCCCAGGCACCTGCATTATATAAAAATCATGTAGGATGGGATGAGGATTCACTTCCTCACAAAATCCAATTAAAAAGTGAACCAACTGCCCAACGGCAGTATCCCATAAAGAAAGAAGCTAAAAACCAAGTCAGGGAGATCTTAGATCAACTTGAATACCAGGGGGTGATTGAAACATGCACCTCTCAAATGAACAATCCTTTGTTTCCTGTCTCCAAGCCAGACAATTCATATCGTCTAGTTTTGGACTACAGACACCTTAATACATGTTGCAAAACTTTTGCAGTACAAAACTCGCATAGTGCAGCCCTAATGAATAACATAGTTGGGAAAAAATATAAAACGACATTAGACATATCTAATGGTTTCTTTTGTCAAAACATTGCACCGGAAAGCAGATATTTGACCGCTTTCTCTGCATTTGGGTCACAGAAAAAATTCTGTCGAATCCCACAGGGGTTCAAGAACAGCCCAGGACTATTCTCAGCTAGGGTAACAGAGTTACTACAAATCTATGATGATGAAGCATTATCTTACGTAGATGATATTTATCTCACGGACGACGACTTGGATACTCACTTGAAAAGAGTGAACACCATTATACTTGGGTTCGCAGCAGAGGGTTACAAATTCAACTTTAAAAAGTCTCGAATTGCCCATCTGACACTACTGTTCTTAGGGTACGAGTTATCAAGTGAAGGGAAAAGCCTAGCGGACAACTTCTTAGAGAAGTGCGCTGTACTCCAAGCTCCAAAAACGCTGAAGAATTTACAATCCATTCTAGGTCTTCTGAATTTCGGAAGAACTTACATTCTAAATTACGCAGAGAGGGTTAAACCTCTCTACGAACTAATTAAACCTGATTTTAAACAAATCAATTGGACTCAAAAACACACAGAAATTTTGAGATCACTGCAAACAGACATGTTAGCAAAAACAAAATTAGATACACGTGACAACGCGATCGATCTTCTAATCCGAGTCATCCCAGGAAGATGCGGATTCACGTACCTAACCTCTAATGAGGGAGAAAAGGTACCAATTTCAATTAAATCTCACTTGTACACACAAGCAGAAAAAGCATTCAGTCCCACAGAAAGAACTGTGAAAGCAGTGCAAATCGCATTAGCAAATGAACGAGAACTAGCACACGGCAAACGGATTAATATCCTTACAGCGGAATCCGCCTTTGAGGCGCTATTCAGCCCAGTAAACCTGCCTACAGTGCCACTGGATCCGAAATGGATACAGTGTATAGATTCTCTAGGAGCGGAAGATGTGAAATACTATTTCGCCCCGCAATTTGAAGAACTGAATGATTTAGAGTATGAAGAAGAATATCCTCTGCCAATCGAAATTCTGCCTCTCCCACAATACGCCTGTATAATCTATACAGATAGCTTTGTACAGCATTTCAACGTAGAGAGAAAATCCTACGATGCAGCATGTGCGATGATTAAAGGTCGTTGGCTCTGCGGTAAATTCAGACCGAAAGTAACAAAAACTGAATCTGTAAGAAACTGTCCGGTTCAGAGAACTGAAATCAGATCTTTAAAGATGGCGCTTGAAAATGCAGAACGTGAATTCCCGACACTAATAGTGTGCGATTCTCATTTTTGCGTCAACTCTTACAACAATAAACTGCAGAGTTGGATTGAAAACGATTACAAAGATGACACAGGTGCCACAATAAAGCATAAATTGCTCTGGAACGAGGTAGCTCTTTTACACAAAGAACTACAAAAGACTCACGTGATTCACGCACAGAGTCTTCGACGTGATGGCGTTCACGTTGCAGGGAATTCATTGGCTAATACAGCCAAAGCGGAAGCAACTAAACCGGCGTCCGTAGCCACAAAAAAGCGTACAGATAAATACATAGACGGGGAAACCATGCTGGCAGTAAAAACGACCGTAAAAGGCGACTGTGCAGCACTACCCATAAACTATCCACTCAATTATGCATACATAATCGATGCAAACTCCGTTCCTTTTGCTCGAATCCCTGGAGTGGGGGACAGAGTAATTCCAAACAGGAGCAGGAGGGGCTTCCTCTTACTGGAAGCACACATGGGGTTGGGTCTGAGACACCAAACAATCAAAGCCTCTCTGAAAGAATTACAATCAGAGTACTGGTGGCCAGGAATGAGTATAGATATTCAATGTTTTGATCAAAATTGTGAAGACTGCAACAGAGATCGCAGTAATGAACAGGCCAGTGTAGTTTCAGGATCCCTTCTAGACAGCATAAGGCGGTCTATCTGCGCAATAAAAGAAGAGAAGCGCGTCCCATTGTACACCATTAAGACGAAAAGCACTTAAAAAATGAGGCCTCCAGCGCTCGGCTGATGCTAGAACGGTTATAAAAGATTTGCGAGTCTTTATCGGCACATACGCAATTACCACGTTCCATTCTGACCAGGATCCTGCTTTTAGCTCTCGAGCTTATAAGGAGGCCATGGCTAGCATGGGAATTGGGTTGCGGTATTCTTGTCCGTCATACCCCGGAAGGGAACAGTGTGGTAGAAAGAAAAAACCGTGACATAAAGCAATCTATAACAGCGAAGGTATTAGGTTCAGGCGCTGGGTGGGTCAAACATTTAATAAGTGTCCAAACTAGTCTTAACAACATGCCAAGAAATTCTCTAAAAGGTTTCAGCCCATACGAACTATTGTTCGGAATTAGAATGCGTGTTCAGGACCTCGATAGTCAGATGTCAGTGGTACAAGAAAAAACAACAGACTTTGACATCAAAGATCGTTTGGCTGTTTTACAGGAACTGAATGAAACAAGAAAATCTTTAAGCAACGTAAAGTTAAAGCAACAGCCAAGTACCACTGACGAGGCAGCAACAGCCCCAGCAAGGCCTGTCTGGATTCCAAAGATTGGGGATCTAGTCAGAGAAAAGATCGCGGTTAAGAAGGAATTTGGGCCTTCTTACAGAAAAGCAGTACCTGTCTTGGCAGTCACCGGAACAAGATCAGTTGTGCTACCGCCCCTTGCTGGTAAAAAGGAGAACAGAGTCGTGTCTATCGATCTGGTAAAACCACAAGCATGTGGCCTATAATCAACAGTAGGCCCAGTGGACTCCCAAGAAACAACAGAATACCCAAACTTGCAACAATCCAAGAGGTTCAAACTGAAAGACTCATCACATTCGATCAGCCTGCAGTGCACAATGAAGGACTATGCAATAATGCCATGGAACTCGTGCCTCTTGAAACACAGATTGAAACAGTTCGTCAAGAAACAACACCAGTCTACAATGATGTGGCATCAGAAAGTGCTACCGAGAGACAGATTGAAAGAACAATCCCATCAATTGACAGAACTGCCTCTGGTTATTTCATCAACTTCGACAACTTCTCTGAAGATCAAAACGACCCCGAAGTGATGCCAGAAACTAAAATGACTTTTAAAGAAAAAGCAACGGAACTCTTTCATCAACTAAAGGAAATCTACCTTATTTCCCCTTGGCTAGAGTTCTGGTTCGGTCTAGGTGTATTTTTCCTCCTGCTTTGGCTCATCATGGTACTGTGTTTGGGAAAATTCATTGAAGGAAAATATATTACAATGGACACAGCAAGTCAGAACATCAACCTAGTCCTGAAACCACACAGATCATCCCACGTGAAGAAAAGAGAACTGTCAACAGTAAATGTCACAGCAATTCCAATACCTGGTGGGGTAGTATGGGAGAAAACAGACTATGAGATGCAAACAGACATGTTAGCAAAAACAAAATTAGATACACGTGACAACGCGATCGATCTTCTAATCCGAGTCATCCCAGGAAGATGCGGATTCACGTACCTAACCTCTAATGAGGGAGAAAAGGTACCAATTTCAATTAAATCTCACTTGTACACACAAGCAGAAAAAGCATTCAGTCCCACAGAAAGAACTGTGAAAGCAGTGCAAATCGCATTAGCAAATGAACGAGAACTAGCACACGGCAAACGGATTAATATCCTTACAGCGGAATCCGCCTTTGAGGCGCTATTCAGCCCAGTAAACCTGCCTACAGTGCCACTGGATCCGAAATGGATACAGTGTATAGATTCTCTAGGAGCGGAAGATGTGAAATACTATTTCGCCCCGCAATTTGAAGAACTGAATGATTTAGAGTATGAAGAAGAATATCCTCTGCCAATCGAAATTCTGCCTCTCCCACAATACGCCTGTATAATCTATACAGATAGCTTTGTACAGCATTTCAACGTAGAGAGAAAATCCTACGATGCAGCATGTGCGATGATTAAAGGTCGTTGGCTCTGCGGTAAATTCAGACCGAAAGTAACAAAAACTGAATCTGTAAGAAACTGTCCGGTTCAGAGAACTGAAATCAGATCTTTAAAGATGGCGCTTGAAAATGCAGAACGTGAATTCCCGACACTAATAGTGTGCGATTCTCATTTTTGCGTCAACTCTTACAACAATAAACTGCAGAGTTGGATTGAAAACGATTACAAAGATGACACAGGTGCCACAATAAAGCATAAATTGCTCTGGAACGAGGTAGCTCTTTTACACAAAGAACTACAAAAGACTCACGTGATTCACGCACAGAGTCTTCGACGTGATGGCGTTCACGTTGCAGGGAATTCATTGGCTAATACAGCCAAAGCGGAAGCAACTAAACCGGCGTCCGTAGCCACAAAAAAGCGTACAGATAAATACATAGACGGGGAAACCATGCTGGCAGTAAAAACGACCGTAAAAAGGCGACTGTGCAGCACTACCCATAAACTATCCACTCAATTATGCATACATAATCGATGCAAACTCCGTTCCTTTTGCTCGAATCCCTGGAGTGGGGGACAGAGTAATTCCAAACAGGAGCAGGAGGGGCTTCCTCTTACTGGAAGCACACATGGGGTTGGGTCTGAGACACCAAACAATCAAAGCCTCTCTGAAAGAATTACAATCAGAGTACTGGTGGCCAGGAATGAGTATAGATATTCAATGTTTTGATCAAAATTGTGAAGACTGCAACAGAGATCGCAGTAATGAACAGGCCAGTGTAGTTTCAGGATCCCTTCTAGACAGCATAAGGCGGTCTATCTGCGCAATAAAAGAAGAGAAGCGCGTCCCATTGTACACCATTAAGACGAAAAGCACTTAAAAAATGAGGCCTCCAGCGCTCGGCTGATGCTAGAACGGTTATAAAAGATTTGCGAGTCTTTATCGGCACATACGCAATTACCACGTTCCATTCTGACCAGGATCCTGCTTTTAGCTCTCGAGCTTATAAGGAGGCCATGGCTAGCATGGGAATTGGGTTGCGGTATTCTTGTCCGTCATACCCCGGAAGGGAACAGTGTGGTAGAAAGAAAAAACCGTGACATAAAGCAATCTATAACAGCGAAGGTATTAGGTTCAGGCGCTGGGTGGGTCAAACATTTAATAAGTGTCCAAACTAGTCTTAACAACATGCCAAGAAATTCTCTAAAAGGTTTCAGCCCATACGAACTATTGTTCGGAATTAGAATGCGTGTTCAGGACCTCGATAGTCAGATGTCAGTGGTACAAGAAAAAACAACAGACTTTGACATCAAAGATCGTTTGGCTGTTTTACAGGAACTGAATGAAACAAGAAAATCTTTAAGCAACGTAAAGTTAAAGCAACAGCCAAGTACCACTGACGAGGCAGCAACAGCCCCAGCAAGGCCTGTCTGGATTCCAAAGATTGGGGATCTAGTCAGAGAAAAGATCGCGGTTAAGAAGGAATTTGGGCCTTCTTACAGAAAAGCAGTACCTGTCTTGGCAGTCACCGGAACAAGATCAGTTGTGCTACCGCCCCTTGCTGGTAAAAAGGAGAACAGAGTCGTGTCTATCGATCTGGTAAAACCACAAGCATGTGGCCTATAATCAACAGTAGGCCCAGTGGACTCCCAAGAAACAACAGAATACCCAAACTTGCAACAATCCAAGAGGTTCAAACTGAAAGACTCATCACATTCGATCAGCCTGCAGTGCACAATGAAGGACTATGCAATAATGCCATGGAACTCGTGCCTCTTGAAACACAGATTGAAACAGTTCGTCAAGAAACAACACCAGTCTACAATGATGTGGCATCAGAAAGTGCTACCGAGAGACAGATTGAAAGAACAATCCCATCAATTGACAGAACTGCCTCTGGTTATTTCATCAACTTCGACAACTTCTCTGAAGATCAAAACGACCCCGAAGTGATGCCAGAAACTAAAATGACTTTTAAAGAAAAAGCAACGGAACTCTTTCATCAACTAAAGGAAATCTACCTTATTTCCCCTTGGCTAGAGTTCTGGTTCGGTCTAGGTGTATTTTTCCTCCTGCTTTGGCTCATCATGGTACTGTGTTTGGGAAAATTCATTGAAGGAAAATATATTACAATGGACACAGCAAGTCAGAACATCAACCTAGTCCTGAAACCACACAGATCATCCCACGTGAAGAAAAGAGAACTGTCAACAGTAAATGTCACAGCAATTCCAATACCTGGTGGGGTAGTATGGGAGAAAACAGACTATGAGATGTATGGTCCGGTCGAAATCCTGAAGTATCCTCATCAACTAAAGGTTTCCTTAAGTGACTTTGTGACACCTAGTACATTCTCTGATGATTGGGACTTTAACAGTATTAATGACATGATGTCTGATTTAGTAATGTCAGCTAGATTCACAGATCATGATTATTTACAAGGTTCATCTAGTTATGAGCAGTTATTCTGTTACACCCACTATGGGGATCATTACTTGCATAAATCTGCACAGCCTAGAAATGTTTTTATGTATAATCAATGGGAACATTGTTCTACACCACCTAAAAGCAGTTCTAAAGCATTTTTTGAGAAATTCAAATACTTCTCAGGGTTTAACACCAGTGATGCAGAAACGTTTTATTACAAACTGTTAGATAAAACAGGAATGAAAACAATGCTGACAAATTCTAAATTGATATATTCAGAAGCATTTTATGACAAAATGATGACATTTTGTTTTGATTATTGGAAAAATAATATTGAAACGAAAACAATTTGGGGTACAAAAGATTGGCAGGTGCAAGGCATTGAAGCACTATTTAGAACCTGCATGATACCAGAACAAATGTTGTTTTTAAATGACAAAATACACCAAACATCTTGTCTTGGCCTAGCTAAGATCAAAGACCTTAAAACACCGTCTATACCAAAGCCAATACCTGAGAATAAAACCACAGATATTGAGTTAGACGTTTCACAAATTTTACATTTGAACAGATCACATCCTGATTGGAAAAAGTGGTTAATCTGGCCTACTGACACAAACAGCTGTCAAGATAGATTCCTGAATAAAACACAGGGGTTAAAAATGACCAGATTAGACTCAAGATATTCCCAGAGATAACATCCAGGGATAATAACAACATACAGTGTAGGGAAACTCTGCCTTGAATAGCTAACAACATCCACACTGGCTGAAATTAATCAACACTTGTCTTTACTAAAAGATGGTGCTGATTTGCGGGATTTCATTCTTGGACCACGCAAACAGCGTCAAAAGCGTTTGATAGCGACCAGTATCTATGCTGCTTACAACGAGGCTTGGAAAGTAAAGCAAATTGAAACTGCTGAGAAAATACGAGAAATTGATCGTATTAATTTGGAGAAATCACTTTCTGTAGTAGACAATGGGTTAATGAGTCTGTCTTCCAGAATATATTCGTTGGACAATATTGTATCCTCTGCCTTTGATGTGATAGACAGAGACTTGCTAATGTTACAACATGGCCAGTCTCAATTACGCTCTATTATAGAACTAGGCTGGACGCTGCAAAATCTTCGTTCAGGCTATGTGCCTTGGCGTTTAATCAACACAACGTCATTATTTTCCAGTTTTAACCTTACTGATAAACAGATCAGTTTGGCACAGAAAGGAGCAGACTATACAATCCTGAGCATCGAAAAACTCTAGAGATTACCATTGACAATGTCAGAGAGTCCTGTCATTGAATGGATAATACACGGAATTATCACAATTCCGATAACAACTTTCCGATTTAAAAAGTGCCTTGAGTACATACCTGCTGGCCAATATGAACAATTGGGTAAAGGATATGTAAAATCTGAATGGAAATTACCATACACTCATTCTTGCTATAGTGACAGTGACAAAAATGTATTTCTTAGTGGTGAGAACTGTAAACATTCACTAAGCGGTATACTTTTGTGTCAAGGTATTAATTTACACGGAGCATGTGATGGAAATTCTAACAACCTTTCATGCCACCAGCTAGTCACACCTGCAACTCAGATAGAGCCCTTCTTTATGCAACTTTCAAACGGGAGTTACATTCTTAGAACGGATCACAGATGTTGTGGCCTCGTGCCAGGGAAAAGTTATCTAGTAGAAGTAACATCCATGGTCAAATGCTGTATGCAAGCATTGTTTCCGAGTGGGCCTGCAGACACAGTGAATCCCATCTGACCTCGTCTGAATCTCTATTCTATACGAATTGATACTTTAAGCAAAATGAAATCTGTACTTTTACAGACAACAGTGCCTATAACGTCATCAAAAGAGACGTATGATCTTCTAGTTGCAAGGACAGCTACTGAAGTTCATGACCTTTTATCAACATATTGCCCCGTGCATTTCGTAGAAATGTTCAGCCAACTCCTTAACATGTCTAGTGCAACAAGCATCCCAGGCATATTTAAGACAGTCTTTACGGGACTGCTAACACCCTTCCAGGCAATTTTGGGAATCGTTCCTAATTTTGTACACTCTGTTTTTGGCGGCATACCATTATTTTTGGGACTTGTAGCAGGGATTTTATTTTTGATCCTCCTGCTTCGTTATGGCAAGCCTCGGCTCAGACATAGCTCCCATGGGAATGGAAGAGACAATCCTAGCAATGCGCTACCGGGACAAGATAACTAACGTCCTTGGATTGGCCAGGCTGAGAGATCTAAACATGACCTGGTTCCTTTCATTCAGACCGATATGGCAAAATTGCATTTTACCTGTGCTACGGTGTATGCTTTGCGGCGATGAATGAGTGTTGGACATCTGTCTTTCACTTCCATCAGCAGTACCAATGGACGTCGATACTTTGCTCAGTCCAATAACGGCTCACGCATTGTGTTGTCCCCAGCGGCTACCAATCCTGATGACGGCATTCGTGGAGACTCCTGTGCTACAGCCAAGTGGTAACAGTGGAGCGAGTGACAAAAGCAACATCATCCAGGTACAACGTTCTGTGAGCATTGCTGGTCCCGTCTATGATGACAGCAATCATTCTCACACCTGCCAAGTTACAGCGCTATCTAATTTGGTTGAACTATCACCTGAATTTGTAGACCAATTCTTTGAGAGCCTGTCTGATACGATGTTCTCACCCGTACAGAAACAATAACTTTTAGAAGCTTTTCCGACACACAGCGTTCCCATGAACTCTGAATTCGGCCTTCAGTTTTGATCAACAAAAACTGCAAAAAGCTTTGGAACTCTATTTTTCCCCGTTCAAGCAATAATTCTTTGAATTGGACATTTTTTAATATTGACCTTTTTTTGGCACGAACAATTCTTTGCTTAACGTAAAAACTATTCTTAGAGAACAGAAGCTTCACACTTCTATTTCTAAACACATCTAGAGACATAACAATATTACACCAGCCTCTAGCACATGTTATTACAATGCATTTTTATGTGATGATTTATCTCGCCCTTCTTCTGTCAGAGATACTTCATGTGTAATTCCTTTTGCATAATCGTTCATTGATTTCATATGCAATAATTTTTGAATGATTTCTATGCTTCAAAAAACGTGCAGTACCTAAATTTCATGTATTTCAAGTACGCCTATTTCGAATGCATTTATGTATTTTGGGGTGGGCAATGTTACACATACATCTAATTGCTTTAGTTTTAGTAATTTGATGGACATGAAAACGTGGAGTGGGTGTTGCGTGTTTATCTAGGTTCCTGATCGATACTGTGACCTTATGCCCCTATTCGGCTATAAATCCATTTATTCCCTATATTGGCATATCCGTTCAAGTGCGATTTTCAGAAAAGTCATCTCTGGCCTCACACGAACAGAGCCACATTCCAGCATAGCTCTCTGCCACTTCCTTTGCGACCAATTAGTGCAATGACAGAGCAGAAGTCACTATCTGATATTCCTAGATTAACACTCCGAGTTCTTCAACAAGATAAAAACTCAGCAAACCTGGAAATCCCCGCTTGCTGTGTTTTGATTAGTAATGGAACTCTAATGAGCAACTGATAACTATCACTTCCTAGTGACATCTTTAATTGACGTCTTATGTCCAGCAAACTTGCGTCAAACCCGGCACCTGTCAGGTATAAATATTACCAACGCTGCCTTAAGCAATGAGCTACTGTTGCTGATGCCAGCTGCCTGCAAGACCCCGTGTTGGTGAATCTAGCACTCTGTCGCTGCAGCCTGCTGTCCCCTTGGTGGTGAAGCTACTGATACCATTATCGCTGCTAAAGCGCGAACGATGGTGCAGTACGCTTAGGAGCTGAACAGCCGTCCCTCTGCGAAGACATCCAGCAGATTCCAGCTGCCCGCGGACGCTGTCCCCCCTCCTTCCTCGACGCGCTGAAGAGACCCGCTGCCTTTCTCGTGCAGAGAAATCCAGCTCCGGCGTTTCCGGTCTACCCTCGCGGGTGACTGGGATATCGAGAGTGACCCCTGAAGGAGATACCAATCCTCCATCATTCTATTCAGAGGTATGGTGTTGACTAAACCCTTAGACGAGAATTCTTGAAACAAACCTTGGCAAAACCAACTTAACTTAAAGCTACTTACTTACTCCCCTTCCACGTGTTAGGCTTAGGTCAGGCACACTGGGGTAGGCTTAGTTAGAAGCACCAGTTGAGTATGTTAGCCTAATGTATATATGACTGTATATATAATTTATTACTTTTAAACCATTGTATGGCTAAGAAACCATATCAATGCTTTTACAGTTCTATTTCGCAATACTTATCTTACTGTACGTACTTTTTATAATAACAAGTCTTGCAATTGTGGCAATACATTTCTCTTGTACGAGAAGAAAGACTGTTCAATAAATGTTAACCCTTTATTGACCAACGCCCGTCTCTCTATTCTCTACATCTCTTGAAAGTAAACTGCACTAGACTGACTGAGTGAAATACATGTCTATTGTTTCACACGACCCTAGAGATTGACTCTTGATCTGAGGAGCAAAGTTGTCATGTTGCACGGTTGTTGGAAAGCTGAATCCCTTCTTGTCTGTGCCAAGGAAGCTGATCACTTCCTATGCAGAGAAGAAAGTTTCCAGTGACCTCTGAGCTAGTTGGTAACACAACCCAATTAAGTTTAGCATAGTCAGTGGAGGCCTGGAATATCCGCAGTTCCACGTCGATACTACTGTTTATGTTATTCCAATGCGCAGGGCCTAGTGGGAAACTAGGAACTACACTACAATAGTTGATGCCGAAATGTACATGCTATGCGCACCACCTTGAATGCTGCTCCTCACTACTGGCTGTCATTGCCAGTCAAACACAGAGACTGGAGCTGCAAATGATGTCCACTCGGTCCTGCAAATAATAGGAGCTTGGGAAGCAGGCAGTTCGATTCTGCGCAGTGTGTCTTCAAAAATCATGATGACAAACTGCGCAGAATAATTTTCTCAGCTCCCCGGTTGCCTGCAGCCTCTACCCCATCCTTTCCCAACACGTCACAGGGTGGAACCAACCTCCTTGTGACGAGTTGGGAAAGGGCAGGGTGCCATCCTCTCCAGTCCCTGACTGACGTGAAGCCCCTGGTGCTACAGGGCTTCAGCCTGAAGCTCCCGGGGCTAACTTTACCTGCACGTCATCAGGGGGTGGAGACTGGTCCTCAAGGCTATAGTATTTGCTGAGCTGATGACATCACAGACCTCCTGGCTGTGAGCTCGTCCACTCGGCAAATACTGTAGACTCAGGACCGGCCCACAAGCAGCATTAGGGAATGCAAGAAGTGTGTCACATGACATGAGACTTGCATCCCTGCAACAGCCACTGCTCCAATCTAGACTTGTATGTGTGTGCGTGCATTTTTTTAGTTTTTAAACAGATAAAAACAGTTTCTTTTCTATTCTTCAATTGCCGATCCTCGGGGGGTGAAAGTAAAGGGGGCAGAGCCCCGACGCCCTCACTCAGAAACCGCCAAAATGAATGTGTCCTTGTGTCACGTAACTAGTGCTCATGTAAAGAACTCCAATACCTTGGGTCGGGTTTGCGCTATATAAAAAACGCAAAAGAAAAAAAAGATACACACCCTAAATTAACCTGTGCTTATCCTCTGGTAGCTTGGAACAGAGCAGTCAGGCTTAAGTTAAGAGGTAATGTGTAAAGTATTTGTGCAACACTTAAATTACAGTAACTTTGTGAAAGCACCACAAAAAGACTCCACAAAGGTTTAAACAAATAGAGAATATTTATCTGGGAAAAACAAGACCAAAATGACAAAATCCAATCAGTAGAAGGCGAGACATGAATTTTTAAAGATTAAATGTGAGAACAGTGCTTATCGGTCAAAACATTTACTTGAAGTCACGGGGGACCTGGGCAAAATCAAAGTTCAGGCTGACTGCGATGACAGGCAGGCCCGCTACAGAATCTAGACAGGTACCATTGAAGAAATACCTTGGATGGACTTTTTGTTGACATCTGAAGTGTCCTTTGTCATCGTCTAGCCGCGCAAAGAGGGTCCTGCGTCGTCGTCAAGCTCCATTGAAGTGAATGTAATGCATCGTTGTCGAGTAGAGCAGACTTTAGATTCTTTGGTGTTGTGCAGCCTCTGCATTGGTGTCAAAGGGCAGTGCAGCGTAAATTCTCATGCAGTCGAGGCAATGCATATTTTTTTGCAGAAATCAGCTGCAGAACCCACTTTTAAGGCCCAGGACTGTCTGGGGCACCTCAGGCAAGGGTAGTACTCACAGATGGCAGAGTCCAGCAGCACCAGCAGAATTGCAGGAAGTCTTTTGTGTCCCTAAGACTTCTGAAAACAGGAGGCAAGTCAGAAAGCTCTTGGAGTCACCCTGTGTTCGAGTGAGATGGGTCCAGGCGTTGCCCTCAGCCGGAGATCAGCAGGCAGCAGAGCAGCTCAGCAAAGCAGAGAAGCAGTTCTTCAGCAGTCAGTCACAGCAAAGTGGCATTCCTTACAGCACAGCACTTTTTACTCCAGCAGAGTTCTTCCCAAGTCCAGTAGTGTACTGATTTGGTAGGGTCAGAGCCCTGGTACTCACACCCAAAAGTGCCTTTGATGTAGGGGTGTCTTCAAAGGAGTTCTCTGAAGTACACAAGGGTTCCCTTTCAACACATTCCTGTCTACCAGGCTATCTGTGGGAGGTAATCAGCCCTTTGTGTGAGGATAGGACACAGCCTATTTAAAAGTAAGTGTGAGTCACCTCAGAATGTAGATGAATGCAGATGAGTCCTCTGTCACACCCATCCCTTCCTTTTTTGGTTGCTGTCTAGAGGGATTACACAAAGTGTAGCTGTCACCTAGCCCAGATGTCTATTAGAGATAGGTTGCAGGCACACAGAGCAAAGTTAAGAGCAGATAAATGTCAACTTTCTAAAAGTGGCCTTTTTAAAATGGCAATTTCAAATTCAACTTTACGAATAAAGAGCATATTTCACCACCATTTCAAAGATATGAAACATGATGCAGCTATTTATTTCCTTTCTGATCAGGAATTACAGCTCATTATAGATTAGTCACCTATAATACCCTGATTAAAACTGTAGGGGCATATCTACAAGCGGCAGTGATAATTATCGCTGGCCGTCTATAGCATGCAAAATCCTAACGCCGCCTAACGCCGGTTTCTATCGTCCGGTCAGCGCAATATGTACAAAGCGCATCGCTGAGGCGATAGAAATCCCGGCACAAGCGGCGTTAAGCAGAAAATATCGCAGGAATACCAGCGATAGCATACACAATCAGAGGAAACCTTGTAAATAGGGAGAGGTGGATCTAGCATTATGATCCACCTCCCATTCGAAATATTGCTAAGTCGTGTCATTATAAAGCGTAAGGAACCTGCGATAATGCCTGTTAGCGCTAGTTTAAATATCGCTAGGCCGGCTAGTGATTTCCCTGTTGATAGGGAGAACCTCTGTCAGCAAATAATTTTGCTGTATTTCGTGTGTCTTTCACAGGGGAACGCCTACCTCGCATCTCCTTAGAGATGCGAGGTGAGGCAAAAGGATAATGGGCCCTACAGCAGGAATTCACAGGTTAGCGTGCCCATGCTGATAGGGCGTTAAAATTATCTCTGCTTTTCGTCCGAAAACGGACGCAAAAGCAGCAATAATTATAACTCTGGCCATTGATGATATGCCCCGTATTTCCTTTTTATCCCCCAACACTCACTTGTAAATTATCACAATAATATGATGGTCTTGCTCGTAAATATTGAATGTTTTGTATGATCTTGAATGTATTGAATTCATTGACATGGATATGTATTTTCAAAAATATGCAAATATAGGTATTTGATTTTGTACAAGTGTATATATAAGGTTTTTTGTGGTGGAGTCACAGTTTATTTTTATTAACTTTTTTTGTATAAATAAGATGTAAAATAATTTGTTTGTAAATATGTATATATTTGATGAGTACTATACCAATTTTTGTATATGTTTTAATTTTTACAGCCCTGATGAAGTCAGCAAGGATGAAGCACGTTGGCTGGGCTGATTATTTGTCTGTATCTTCAAAAGAATAGAAATAAATCAAGACAATTTCATCAAGACCACTTTACTCCGGTGTATTACTAATAATTATTCCTGTTGATTCTGGTTGGACTTAATGCAAATATTGCAGATAAATGTTATTACGTTTTAATATTGTTGATGATTGAAATATTGCATAAGAAATTGACGAGATGATAATGGTATAGTAATTATCTTAACTATTAAGAATAATATATGTCCCGATAACAAATGCATATTCTCAGAACAATGCTGGCAGTGTACACAGGCAATAGAAGGCTGTTGGGGACCGAACCAGTAAGGGTTTGGGGTCAGAGCATGGGGTCTGTTGTTTTATTGGGTGTGATTAAAGAAGCGCTACTTTTATAGCGTCAGTTTAGGGCCACACATCTTTACATTTGTTTTTATTGAACACGTTTTCAAATGTAAACTTTTCACAGCATATTCAGGCCATTATAATACATACTGAGAGATCTCTGTGCATGCACACACCACATGTTGTGGGCTGTGCCACCAGGAAGATGTGAAGGTGAAGGAGTGAAGTAGTGTGGCTCACTGGTTAGAGGCGGCAGACCCGAGAGCAGAGGACGGCCCGGGACCAGGGTTCGATTCCCGGCGCGGCAGGTTTCTGGACCAGGGTCAGCGGACTCGATAATTCTCTCGCCTCGGTGCCCACTCTGATCAGCAATCACACTCGGCAACTCTGGGCATTAGCTTGCCTCATCTTCACTAACGGCCCCACCAGACCGCCGGGGATGCCTGGTCTCACCCTGGAGATACCCATTAAGGGACCATCTCTCAGGGAAGCCAGGAAGGGTTTCGCAGCGGTCGAAGCGCCTCGGGACCCTCCGGGTAAGTAGTGCGCTATATAAATGCCTATACATACAAGGTTCATATCATCAACATTTTGGTTCCAGGAATGAGCATATAGGCATGTTTACATTTTGACATATATTAAAAGGCTTTTTTAAGTGGTATGTATTTGATGATTCTGCACAACAGCACCCTTACGAGTTCCAACATATTGCCATTTTGGCGTGTCATTCTTCCATGTATATCACAATTAGAGAGATAGACTTATTTAGTTATCACACATCCTCCAACACTTCAAGCACAGACACTGAAATAAGGCAATAAAGTTAAGATGGGGAACCAGTTGTATTTAAAATAGAATAGAAAGTCTCACCCACATTATAGTATCATACTTTATCATAGGCTAAGTCATCCCATCCTGACAAGATAGTAATGTCAGAGTAGCCTCAACCTCAATGAGAGGGAGATCAGAATAAATGTTGCTGAATAGGGAAGGGATTCATATCGCTATTAAAACTGCCTCTTTCTATTCCCAAAAGGATTCATTTCATTCAAGGCTACATAGGGCAGGATTGAAACACAAAAATCGAATGCACAGTGAGAATAATGTGTCAGTCATCCTTTACAACTGCCCATATGTTTTGATCCCCAATAATGCTCCTCACAGGGTCTTGGGCCTTTGTCAGAGTTGATGGAATCCCTAATCTTAAGTCTTACCTTACCAATGGGTTTTATGACCTAGTACCAAGATTCTGAGTTAATCAGGTAAATTATCTTGGTGGCAGGGCACACCTTCTTTAGTCACACATTCTTTAAGAGGTGAGCCCCTTGGGAAACCTTCAAGTGCTTCCGTCTCACAATTAACCTAGAGGTTGGATTAGAGTTAACATCAATTGAGCGTCATATAGATTTGTTGTATGTAATTTTTTCTTTGATGGACTGGCATGCATTTTGCAGATCTGGGTTTATGTTTAACAACTCCACCCAATAAGAGCATTATATCTGTCTAAATGGAATGAGACACTAAAAGTACAGAAGACTGAGAAAGGTTAAAATGTCTTGATTGCTAAAGTTATCAACAGTGCAAAACCCTTGATGTTCTACATTATCACACATAGTGTCTGCTTCTGGGCTTACAATGCGCATAAGACGAAGACTGCCTGGCATAGAGAGATTGCCCATCACTGGAAGTCCCCCCATGGCCAATCGCATAGCCAGTGGTGGGCCGAGGTGAGAGCATAAGCTATGGCTGAAGGTAAGGTGTTGCACGCTGAGGACTACAGAGGGCTCTGCAGGTGACCATTAGCAGACCTGTGGGGGTAGGGGGTTGCTAGCTTCCTGGAGCATGAGAATCACTATATAGCTGAGAGAAGATTGGGCGATCTCCTGTTTCCCTAAGGCGCTCGCTAGTGAACCTCAACAGTGTTGGAGGTCTGGTTGAGTGGAGATGAAACATGAGGGTCAGGTATGACTGTGACATGGAGGAGACCATTAGACACATGGCCCTCTTCTACCCCGGACACAACAATCCCACACCCTAGCTTTCAATGCCCCAAACCGCTTGGTTAGAGATTAAGAGGAGTTGATTGGATAGACGATATAACTGCCTCTTGGTAAAGTTAAGTTGGTCATTGTAATGCTGTTGGGTCAAGTTAGGCCCATGGCTTGCTCCCAAAGACTCATTGGTGAATGAGACCTAAATGACCAGAGGCAAAAGTCAAACCGGAAGTTGCTCCTGAATTGGACAGTGAATGTGCTTCATAGTTATAACACTAGCTGTTAATCGTGAATGGTGTAATACATTTGCACCTTTGAGCTGTATGTCCTGTTGTGTGCGTAAAGCAAATAAAGATATATATATATATATATGTATAAAAAAAAATATATATATATATATTACCTACTGGCGGTCGCCAGTAGGTATATATAGTTAGGACCTAGTTTCCATTGGAAATTCGCAACATTCTATTGGGAATAACTTTGATGCCGGTTGAGGAATCTATGTGATTTTCTCATAGAAGATGGCCCGCTCCGCTCCTTCCTTGAAAGTTTTGGGGGGATTCGTGAAGTGGGGGCTGAGAAAAAAGGGGGGTCCCAAAACGTGTTTTCCCCATGTTAATTTCCATAGGGCGATTAGACACGGCTACAGCCCGAACCGCTGAACGAAATTACACCAAATTTGGCAAAATGGTAGAGTCTAGTTCGCAGATCGCCCTTTTGTTTAAATGGTGTAAATCCCTTCAGTAGTTGTTGAGAAATCAAATGTGAAAAAATGTATATATCTATAAGCGCGCACCGTGCGTGCACCTTCCCGTGCACAAGCTGCATGCTGATTGGCTGCCACTGTCTGTCAACACTCCAAAACAGAAATTGATGGCAGCCATCTTGTGCCTCGGTAGACTGAGGCACAAGAAAGCAGAAAAACAAGTGTGTAGAACTCAAAAAGGGGGCAGGGTAGAAGCACCCTGACCCCCTCGGCCTGCTCAGGGGGTCCCACAGGGTCCCCCAAGGCAAAAAAATTGTATATATTTTTTTCAAAAATCGCGGGGTGCGCGCACCGTAAGCGCACCCCGCGATTTTCCCCCCAAAAATAATTATTTTTTATGGGCCTTGGGGGTCTTCTACCCTGCCCCCTTTTTGAGTTCTAAAACTTTCCGAGCAGGAGCTGCATGCTCATTGGCTTTCAACACTTCAAACCAGGAAGTGTTGGCAGCCATCTTGTGCTCAGTAGACTGAGGCACAAGAAAGCAGAAAAAACAAATGAGTAGGACACAAAAAGTGGGCAGGGTAGAAAAACCCTGACCCCCTAGGCCTACCCAGGTGGTCCCACAAGGACCCCCAAGGCCAATTTTTTTTTCTTCATAAAAACGCGTTTTTTTTCTTCAAATTACCCCCCCAGGGGGACAAAATCGCGGGGGCATAGTGATAAAGAATTGTGGGGGGGCCCAATCCCCCCTACACTGCCCCAGGGTCCACCACCCCCTGGAGAAAAGCAACACAGTCCCCTGGCGCATAATGGAGGCTCATGGTGGGCTAGTTGGCCCCTAGGGACACCCAGTATGCAAGGGAACTTAATCCCCCAATTTAGAACACTCTACAGGGCATGTTTGCACAGTTTAAGTCGGGGAATTAATTCCTGTTCAATCCAGAGGTCCCCTAGAGGGAACTAGTCCAACCGGTATCTCCAGTAAGCGCCACGGAGCTGCGCTGCAGAGTGTTATAAAAAGGGGGCGTGCCCTCTGAACACCTGCCTGCAAAAATGTAGTAAATCGGTATAAAAAAAATAACAATTAATACATTTAAAAATTGTCATTTATAAAACCTTTGAAATTCAATGAAAAAACCATAGATTTGAGGCCTGATATAGTTAGAAATTAGAATTTAAAAAACCATTGAAATTTACTGAAAAAACCATAGGTTTCAGGCCTTATATAGTTAGGAATTAGCATTAAAAAAACCTTGCAAATTCACTGAAAAAACCATAGGTTTCAGGCCTTATATAGTTAGGAATTAGCATTTAAAAAATCTTGCAAATTCACTGAAAAAACCATAGGTTTCAGGCCTTATATAGTTAGGAATTAGCATTTAAAAAACCTTTGAAATTCACTGAAAAAACCATACGTTTCAGGCCTTATATAGTTAGGAATTAGCATTTAAAAAGCCTTTGAAATTCACTCAAAAAACTATAAGTTTTAGGGGTGTTATAGTTAGCTGGACATTTCACTCATACAAAACCATTGAAATTGCTCCTATATAGTTAGTTGTACTAACTATATTTCGCGCACCCGCAATCCACTGCTGACGATGTCACATATTACATCATTCATGACATGGTCAGTGACATCACTGATGACATCTCAAATGACATCACTGATGACATCACTAATGACATCATCCATGTGACAATCACATACACCTTTTCATACACTAGTAAAGTCTTTCATCACTCTTCGCAAAATACAGAGTATCATATTTGAACCCACTGACACAGCAATACAAGTATCTAAAAACCCACTCAGTGATTCCAAGATGTATACACACATCTAATCACTTACCTGTAGATTCACTCATACATGCTGTCAATGAACAATAGAACACTATCAAAAATACTTATACACCTATATCAACATTTCACACCAGCACACAACCTATTCACATATGAAGTTATCCTACTCACTTATGCAAACAATGGATCATACTTACATACTTACTTCTCTTACATACTTACTTATCTCCACATTTATACAAACACCACTTCATCTATTCATTTAGATAGTAAGTCATACTTAGTGTATTATAAAATCATTATTACAAGTATACAGTTATCCATGCAGTCACTCACACAATCATTGAGTCTTATGTATACTTATTTATATACAACAACTGACACATACACTGCCTTTTATTTTTGTAGTTTGTTGGACATGTACCATTGAGAAATATATTTGCTCATCACCACACCCATAAAGATATTCACTCACCCAAACAACTGTTAGAACATGTAGTTTTAACTTCATATATCTACTGAATCAACTATTCACACATCTTTGAGCAGTCACACACCCCCCACCGAACCACACACACATTCACTCTCCCATACAAATACTCAGGTAACTAATCAATAACTAATTTAGACTTTCACATAGCTAGTAACTAACTGGAGAACCAGTTTACACAACAACTGACAAAGTGATACAGATATTCACACAGTTTAATCACTATCCACTATATTTAGTGAGACACTATAAATTGGTAAAGTAAACAGTCAATTACACTGCTACTAAATCCTCCATCCAAATATTTTTTTATATATCCACTCATTCTTCAATGCAAATTGCTATATATATAATGCATATTTAAATAACGAAGCAAACCACATTCACTAGATGATGTCATCAGTGATGTCATCAGTGATGTCATTTGAGATGTCATCAGTGATGTCACTGACCATGTCATGAATGATGTAATATGTGACATCATCAGCAGTGGATTGCGGGTGCGCAAAATATAGTTAGTACAACTCACTATATAGGAGCAATTTCAATGGTTTTGTATGAGTGAAATGTCCAGCTAACTATAACACCCCTAAAACTTTTGAGTGAATATATAATATTCCCCAATACAATGTTGAATTAAAGGGAAAATCCGTTTACAGCATTATTTCTGCCAATGACTTCTGAATATCAGGACTGCTTCCAGGGACTACGTCCTCCACGTTAACCCTGGGGAATGTCTCCCCAGAGTGAGGCCTTACACATGTGGTAATACGCATTATATACATCATGCTTGGCAGGACTCCATTCTTCCAGCCACTATTAATCCTTTCTCTATACCACTATGTCTTTTGGAATGAGTATTTGCACCATGTTCCCCCCACTTCAGAATCACCAATCCCCGTGGGATCAGTAATTCCGTCTGCAGGAACACTGATGAGGTTTCACCAGGCCACTGAGAATGAAGGTCTCGGTGTTAATGCCACATATTTCATTAGGCAACAAATTCCTTACACTTACGAAATATATGTCAATTTTGTATTTTGTGGCAAAGACCATATACAATTTGAATTAAAAGTGTCACTTAGACCAGTGTGATGATAACAGATATAAAAAAAATACATTCCACAGTGCCAAACATATTTGTGCCATGTTTTTCACCTGTTTTTTCACCCAGTTAATAGCGGTGAGCTAAGTGAGTTTTGGAGAATGATTTGCGCAACAGGTGTTTGCACCCATTTTGTGTGAGCTGTCGACCCTACCTCTTACCACAAGGTACAGCTTAGTGGTAAATAACACAAACACAGAAGTGAGCACTCTTTGCCCTCATCTCCTAATGGGGGCAAGGGTTAAAAAGGACGCAAATATCATTTGCGCCAGTTTTTTCTTTCCAAATGGCCCAGGAAATGGTGGAAGCTACCAAATATTATGAAATAATGTTGAATAATTATCTTTTGAAAAGGTGTAAGATATGCAATGTTTCAAAATATGTTGATTTCTTGGGTTACAATTGGTAGGAAAATAGAAAAAGGTTTTTTGTTTAGTTTGAAGCTGTTGGTCCATTTTCAAAGGGAAATATATAGGTCATGGCATTACACCCGAGACATACTTTGAAGCTTGGTTTCAGAAAGAGCAAACCATTTCCTAACTGTGCAGCAATTGTGAGCACAGCATGTGCTGGTCTGGTCAGGCCACTCCAAATGTCCCACTTTAGTATTCCTAAAGAAGATTCACCACCTGCATGGATGTTCCCTGCTGTTATTTGCTTTTTTTTCTACATGTCATGCTGACTTTGCCAGCTGCATAAAGGTATCCTCATTGAATCACTATTTTCTGTATCTGGTTTGACAGTAGTTACTTTGAATCGTCTGTTTGATTTGCAGGATAACAATTGTAGCAGTATTTTTCCTAAAGGGCATTTTGACAACGTGTGCAAAATGCAGAAAGCGCTCCCTCTTTGGAGAGCACGTTCATTACGATTTTCAGATTTCAGAATATTTATTCAAGTCACTTTAAAGCTACCTGTACACACAGACGGCAATTTTGAAAGTAAAGTGGAACCAATTTCATTACATTGAAACTAAGAAGATGTACTAAGTAGACCTTGTGTAAAACCCGTAACTTTTGTTTCACACTATACTATTTACAAGCGCGCACACACACACTCACACAGACACCCCGTGATTTTATTGCATAGAATAAAATGGCTCAAAACACATAGGGGCATATTATCAAGGGGGTTTATCTCCGCTTTTTTGGCTTAAAAGCCAAGAAAGCGGAGATAAAATTATCTCCCTATTACCTAGCTGTTGCTAACACCAGTTAGCGACAGCTAGTAGGAGATAGCGACCATCTTGGGCCCCGCTTTGCATGTCAGTGATATTTATCACAAATGACATGCAAAGTGGGCGTGCCAAGATGTAAGTGACTGGAAACAGTCGCTAACATCGCTATTTCCTATTACCAACTTTTGGAGATATTCACGCTAAGCGAGAATATCTCCAAAAGCTAACACCTGCCCCAGAGCAGTTCTTAGCCATGTTATCCAATGGGAGGTGGATAACATGGCTAAGAGCATTAGCTCGGTAATGCATGAATATCGCTGACTTTTCAGCGATATTCATGCATTTCGGACGATTTTTATCGCTTAGGAGATAAACCTTGATAATAGCAAGGTTCCTAAGTGATAAAAATCGCTGCAGCTCGGCGATAAAAATATCCCCGCTAAACCAACATAGCGATAATTAGCACTAGTTGTTGGTAATATGCCCCATAGTGCCTCATGTACTACATTTTGGCACACGGCAGCGCAGCAAGACATCTTGCTGCTCTGCTGTGCGTCAAAATAAAAGGGCAGGAATGCGCTGTATCTACAAGATACAGTGCATTCCTAACCTTCTCCCCAGCACCAACGCACAAACAGCAGCAGTGCCCCAAAGCAGACATTTTTGCTTCATATTGCAAGGGTGCCTGCTTTGCGGGTATGATTGTTTTAGGAGGAAAATACCATCAATTATTGTTTTTGTGCAGGAAGGTGTGCCTTCCTAAATAAAAACAATAATTAATGGCATTTTCCTCTTTCTATGCATGCTGCAGAATGCAGCACTCATAGAAAGAGGAAAAAACAAGGAAAAATAACATTATTTCTCCTGGATGTGCCTCTCCTACACCTCTCATGGGGAGTGTTAGATTTGAGTGTCTCTAGTTGGCAGAGGTAGGGACGTGTGACAAATAGGGACCCTCTCCTCTAGTCAGGAGAAGGGGATTATACTCCTAAAATAACCCCTGCTCACCCCCATGGTAGCTTGGCAGGAGCAGAAAGGCTTTACTTTATAGGCGATGTAAGTTAAGCGGTTGGGACCACATACAGTAACCCAGTGACAACACTACAAATGGACACCACACAGGTTTTATATAAAAAATAAGTAGACTTTATATAGAGTTACCACAAGACCATAAACGCCAAAAATACACACTATGATTACTTTAAGATGGTAGATTTAAGCTTAGTTCAGTTCAGTTCAGTTCGTAGATGCGACACTCTGCGTCAATGTACCTTAAGTTGCGTTACGCTTCCACGACAAGCAATGACGCAGCGATGGGAAATGCGGCAAAGTTCAGATACAAAGAAATAAAGACGTGAAGATCTTCCAGATGCTGCACGCTTCTCGGGGTTGCGAGAAGCTCTCGGTTCGATGCGTGGACTGCAGCGGCGACACCCTTACGATGCGACAACAACAGCTCCAGCTGCGACGCTCTTCTCCCACGATGCGTGAAGCTTCCGCTCAATGCGACAACTACAGTGGCGACATCCAAGCTGCGACGGCAGCAGCTCCGAAGGCGGAGCGCTTCTCGGGGATGCGAGGTGCTCTTGGTCGATGCGGTGCAATGTGACAGTTCGAGTGGCGACACCCTCCTTCGGAGTTGCGACGGCAGGCACAGCAACGGCGACATGCTCCGACCTCGTTGCGGGATTTTTCTCCTGATGCGGTGCAGTGCGACAACTACAGCGGCGACACCCTCCTTCGGAGTTGCAACGGCAGCAGCAGCGACGGCGACACACCTCCTCTTCGTTGTGGCACGCTTCTCTCCAATGTGGTGCAGTGCGACAGTTCCAGTGGCGACACCCTCCTTCGGAGTTGCGACGGAAGGCATGACGACGGCAACACGCTTCTTCTCGTTGAGTCGTGCTTCCAGCTCCTTGCGACACGCAGTCCCTCAGAAGGCCCAAAACAGCACCAGGCACCTCCAAAGAACTCTGGCGAGCGGGTGGTGAAGTCTGTTGCCCTGAGACTTCAGCAGAAGGCAAGTTCTTTTCCAAGCCCTTGGAGATCCTTCACAAGTTGAAAGTAAAGTACACAAAGTTCCTTTCTCCTTCCTTTGGCAGAAAGGCAAGCACTGCAGACCAATCCCCCAAGTAGCACTTCAGCTTGGGAATAGTCTCTCCTCAGTTTCTTCAGGTTCCTCTCCTCCGTAAAGGTTTCTTCTTGAAGTCCAAAGTGATCTAATTTCATGGGATCAGGGTCCCAATATTTATACCCCAAAATCCTTTGTTCTCTGATGGTAGAGGGGCCCATGCCCAGTCCAAACCAGTTCTTAAGCACTCTGTTTACCAGACTTCTCCTTTCCTTTCACAGTGCAGGGCAGGCACATCAGACCCCCAACAGGAGGGAGGTGGACCCAGCATTGTGGAAGGCAAGTACAGTCCTGGAGCACTTTGTTTACAGGACTCATTCTCCTCTTTCAGTGTGCAGGGCAGAGACACCAGCCGCTCCCCAGGGGGTGGAGCCAGCATTGTAGGAGGCAGGCACAGCCCTATTCAAGGTTCAGGTGCAACTCCTCCCTTCCCTCTAGATGCAGATTTCTCTATTCACCACCGGGTGACTCAGCTTGTCTCCTGGAATTCCCCAGCCCTGGCACTCACAAAACCACGCATAGGAATACACAACCTAGCAGAGGCAGGTTTGAATGGTTATACAAGCAAATACCTACTTTCTAAAAGTGGTATTTGCAAACACAGAATATTCAGGCACACTAAACTCGAATTTCTACCATGTTCTCTGAGACAGTTAGGATTATAAAATGTAATAACTCTAACAGCCCATTCTGGCCTATGGAGAACAGGTAGCCTTGAAATAGTGAAAAACGAAAATGGCTGTAATTCACTATTAGGACATGCCACACACTTCAGGGCTTGTCCTACCTTCCGGTCCAGGGAAGACATGGCTTGGCAGTTTGGGGCTGGACTGTTCCCATGAGGCACAGGGCCAATACTGATTTGCACATGGCTATGTCTAAACTAGGGTTGCTCGGTGGGCAAAATAACGATGGATTAAACCCAGATCTGTGACTGGGGGTGAATGTTTTGCCATTGTGTAACATTCCGTCCATCATCTTGTGTGTTTTGCTGTTCACCGTATGTGGGAAGGGTATGCCCAGACGTGGGTCCCGTGCTTACTAAGCCACTGGAGTCAAGCTATCCTGGCTGAAGACAGCTGATAGCCAGAAACCAGTCCTAGGATGCTTGATTCCGGTCCAGGGAAGACATGGCTTGGCAGTTCGGGCTAGACTGTTCCCATGAAGCTCAGGGTCAAGACTGATTTGCATATGGCCATGTCTGAACTGGGGTGGCTTGGTGAGCAAAATAACGATGGATTAAACCCAGATCTGTGACTAGGAGTGAATGTTTTGCCATTGTGCAACATTCCGTCCATCATCTTGTGTGTTTTTCTTGTCCTACCTTATACTTACAATGCACCCTGCCCTTGGCCCTACCATAGGGGTGACTGATATGAAGAAAAGGGAAGGTTTAGGGACTGGCAAGTGGGTGCACTTTCCCAGTCAGCATGACAGTACCAGACTGCACGCAGGCTCTGCAATGGCACACCTTAGACAGATTTTACAAGGCTCCTTCTGTGGGTGGCACAACCAGTGCTGCAGGCCCACCAGCAGCAGTTGGATTTACACGCTCTGGGCGGGCACACTCAGTGCACTAGAGTAGGGTCTGACAAGTAAACCAAATAGCCAAACATGGAACCACTGATTAGTACATCAATTTACAATAGGGAGCACTTGCACTGTGCACTGGATGGCAGTGGCACAGTGCCCAAAGCATCTAAAAGCAGCAAAAATACATGAGGCAACAGAAAAAAATGGAAGGGAGACCCACGCCAATGGTCCCAGGTCTAGCAGGGAGGCATAGGATTCTGAAGCATTTTCAGTTTTACACAACATTGTACATCTGGGAATGTGTCAGGTTCCATGGATGTTGCATGGGAACACCCACAGCTACACCCATAGAACGCCCCTTTCACGCATAGTAATGGGTGAAAGGGGCCCATATTTACAAGGCCATGAAAAGTAATGCAGGGAGACTTAACATGGCCTTATAAATATGACGAAGCCCACTGCACTGCTGGTGCATCAAAAAAAGTGACGCACCGGCAGCGCAATGGGCTTGTAAATGAGGCCCACACTGTGGTATTGTCTGTGTAAATCAGTACTGCTCTGAACCACACCACCAGCAGGAAGGCTTGTGGCTTTAGTAAGTTGGCTTTTCGCTTTAACACATATAAATACAGGACTGATTCCTACTCCTCCACCGCCTAAGCACTGATGAAGAAGTTTCTGCAGTACGCAAAAGAGTAAGTGATGATCCCAAGCTCTGAATGGAAAGGCAAGAAAAGCAACCCACCATAAAGTTGGTACCTTGTCCAACATATAACCCTTGCTTCTAGTCAGGGTATGCGGGATACACGCTTTAGATAACCCCTGTTCACCCCCTTGGTAGCTTGGCATGAGTAGACAAACTTATCCCAAAGGCAATGTGTAAAGTATTTGTACTCGAAGCACACAGAAATACTTTGATAACACCACAAATGGACACCACACTAGTTTAGGAAAAAAATGATCTCTATCTACACTCAACAAGATTAAAATCACAAAAATCCAACATACAGGTAATAAGATATGACTTTAAAACAGTTATTGCAAAAATAAAGCTTGTAAAAAACAAATAGCTCCACCTGGGGCTATTGTGACATCATAACAGCAATGAGTCCAAAGTACAGCGCCAACCGCGAGGTGCGCGGCATGGGGCCCAAAGTCACACGGACTCCCAAACAAAAATATCTTAGAAACGAAGTCTATGACGATCCATGGCGTTGTGGAGGTGAGGCGTTGGTGCCGAGGTCGAGGCCGGCTCCCTGGTTGCCATGGGGGAGGCGAGGTGTCGTGTTCGACAGGAGGTGACGTGTCGTGTCCAGGACAGGGAAAGACGGTTGGTTCAACTGTGAGGCGCCGGTTCCAGTGACAATGAAAGTCGAAGAGTTCGTGGAGTCACCCTCGGGGGTTATTGGTGCATCGATAACAGGATGCAAGTGCTGGAGGTGACTGAGTTGGTGCGAGCACTTACGTTGGGAAATGCCGATAACTGCAGGCATCGAAGGGCGTTGGAGTTGCAGTGCAGGCCAGGCGGTGCATTGTTCACTTCACAAGCAGTCCCCCTTGACTCTGTGCAGGTCGCAGCATCACAGGGGCGTCGCTGATGGTGTCAGAGACAGTTTTTCTTACTTCTTTCATGTTTCTTCCAGCTCCCAACAGCAGGAACAACCTCCAGAGGCCCAAAACTGGAATAGGCACCTACTGGCTGGTCAGAACTCTCAGCAATAGAGTTTATAGGGAGAAGTCTTTGTGGCTCTGAGCCTTTAGAACTGGAGGCCAGCAAACGTAGGCCCTTGGAGATTCTTCTTCAAGCAGATTCACAGCAAAGTTCCAGTCTTTGACCTATCCTTGGCAGAAGCAGCAACTGCATGCCAGCCCAACACAGCACACAGCAAAGGGGCAGTACTCCTTCTCACAGTTCTTCAGCACTTTTCCTTGGCAAAGGTTCATATTGAGTCCAGAACTGATCAATAGTTCTGGGGTTTTAGGTTTAATACTTATACCCCAAAATGTCTTTGTTCTCTTTGTGCAACGGTCTCTGAGCCCATGTTAACCAGTTCTGACCTCACTGGTGCAGTATGACCAGAGGGGGTGGAGACAGCATTGCGCAAGGGAGACAGCCCCTATTGAGGTGCAAGGAAATCTCCTCCCACTACTCTAAATGCAGCCAAGCCCCATCCAGCTCAGTTCTGAGTCGTCCAGGAAGGGTCAGGCACACCTCAACAGCCCCAGTGGCAGTCTTCAGTAAATGCACATCGCCAGCCCCTGTCACTCCAAAACAAGATAGTCAATACACAAACAGGCAGAGGCACACATAATGGTTAAACAAGAAAATGCCTACTTTCTAAAAGTGGCATTTTCAAACACACTATTTAAAAAATATATTAACTAAAATGTGGGTAATTAAATTATAAGTACAGAGAGCCTAATATTATTTCTCCATTTTGCCCCAATGGGAAGTTATACTTTTAAGATGTTTCAAAGTATTTCCCATTCTATCCTAGGACAGTTCGCCTTTCAATAGTGAAAATGGAATTGGCAGAATTTCACTATCAGGACATGTCACTCATTCATTCATTCAAATTCCTTTATTCGGTACTTAAAAAGATACCATTAAAGTGCATAGCAAATACATACATACAATTTATATAAAAACAGTTAAAAAAATATAAAAAATTTCATATATATCTACAAAAAGGTACAGTTTGTCATTTTCAGGTAATGGGGGTTTCAGTCTGTGTTCAAGTGGAGTCTACAGATATTTCCCTTATGTTCCTCAATTTTATAGCAGATTTAATAAAGCTAATAACACTTAACAAAGTATGAGGATCTGGTGCCTTTTGCAAAAATAAAATGGCATCTTTGGCGTGCTTAAATTTTCGGTTTTTCAAGATCCTTACTAAAAACTTCTTTTTAGGTTCTGAAAAGCGGGGGCATAATAAAACAAAGTGAAGGGTGTCCTGCGGAGTCGCAGCCGCAGGAGCCCTTCGCCTCTACCGTAGATGTGTAACCAGCAGGACTTGCCAATAAATGATGTAATAAATTCAAACGAAACCTGGTCATGTAAAATCTTTCCTGCGCATTGTACAGTACAGCCAAATATGGTTCCATTTTAAAATTTGTGGTTACCACTGGTCCATGAGCCGCTACCGGGGGTTTTTTGTTTTCAGTGAGCGCCCTCCTATCAGTTGACCATGCTTCAAATGAATTTTTAAGCAATGTTTTGTTCTGTGTGGTCAGCTGCTCTGGGTCAGTGAACATGTTTTTGCAGCCAATGCGGACCAGGGTATCCCTAACGTATTTTAACCACGTGATTTGTTGTTCCCATTTGTCCCGGTTTAGACAGTCCATAATTATCTGTCTACTAAAGCTGGCTTCTGGGTTTGTCCATATCCTGATCCAGGCCATAAGAGGTCGAATCTTGATTTTATCCTCGATATAGGGTTCTCCCAGTTCCAGATGGGTTATATGTGCCGGGGTACTCTGAGGGACCTTAAGTAGTCTTTTGAAAAATTTATTTTCCTCCGTTTGTATTTGTTGTATGTGATTAATTTTGCAGCCCCACACTTCTGCTCCATATAACACTTTCGCGCAGGATACAGCTTTGTATAAGTTTAGTATCTGTTCCGGTGACCACCTACCAAGCCTCCTTCCATATGCCATTATAGCACCCGTAGAGGCCACCAATTTGGATGCATGCTTTTCGGCCAGATTTTTAAATTCTAGTTTCTCGTCGAAGAGGACGCCAAGGTAGGAAAATGTCTTAACTACTCCCATCTTATGACTACCTATACTGTACGAGAAGTTATTTTTTGCATTCCGGCCTGTGGTCATGACGAAAGATTTATCCAGGTTGGCTGAAAGGTCCAAAGAATTCATAAAATTTACGAACCCATTAATACGTTTTTGGAGTCCCAGTGGCGTTCGGGCTAGCAACACAGCGTCGTCCGCATAAAGGAGGACTGGTACTGAGCGCTGGCCGATCTTAGGGCAGTCCACTTCTAGTTCCATGAGGCTTTTGTCCAGATTGTTTATGTATAAAGAAAATAAAAACAGCGCTAAAATGCAGCCCTGCCGCACTCCACTTGTGCAAGGGAACGGTTCAGTCTTCATCCCTTCGTTGCTGTAACGGACTGTGGCCGTGGTCTCCCAGTGCAGAGCCTTTAAAATGTCTACTATTTCATAATCCACCCCCATCAAGATCATCAGGGCCCATAATTTCTGTCTATTTACACGATCGAAGGCAGCTGAGAGATCCATAAAACCCATATATATGGTTCCGTTGGCTGCAATGGTATATTTAGCGGTAAGTAAATATAGATTTAAGCATTGGTCTGTTGTGGATCTCCCTTCCCTGAATCCATACTGTATATCAGTTAAAATGTGATGATCCTCTGCCCAGACTTGCAGGCGATTTAAAATGGCGCGTCCCATGATTTTTGCCGTAACGTCTATCAATGAAATGGGACGATAACATTGGGGGTCGTCCCGACTGCCTTTTTTATAGATGGGGACAATGGTTGCAGAGGACCATGAGCGGGGCAGTCCTGTCACAACTGCCTCGTTCAATACCCTGGTAGGGACGGGAGCCCACAACTCTATATTGCTCAGGTAGAGGTCAGGGGGAATGCCATCGGGACCAGGGGCTTTATTCTTGGAAAGCCCTTGAATGGCTGATTTTATTTCTTTTAGTGTGAACGATAAACATGTGGTTGTTGGTGGTTTTGACCCTTTTTCTTGCAGTGTGGCCCCATATGGTTGTAAAGACCACAGAAATGATTCCGCCATTGATCAGGAAGTATGGTATTTATTATGTCCGGCCCTCTCGGGTCTTTAAAGCAAGGTTCATTAATAATTTTCCAGAAAGCCGACATATCTCTACGCTCTGCCGCTTCCCTTAAATCCTCCCATGCTCGATATTGTAGAGAGTTTTTACGAGTTTTCAGGGCTTTTTTATAAATAGCTCTCTTCCCCGCGATCTTGGCTTTGTCTTTCGGTTGTTCCGTAAGGCTTTTTTTTAGCTCTTTTAGTGCCTTGGTGCAGTCATGGTCAAACCAGCGTGGCATTAACGGCTGTTTAGGTCCTGTTCGTGGTGAGGTTTTCAATAGATTGTTTATAAGTTTGGCAATTTCTTCAAATGCACTTACTACAGTTGGGCCTGTCACATTTTCATCTAGACAAATCTTTAAATGTGCTTGTCCCTTCCTCACTAGATCCCGATAGAATTTGTCCCCATCTATCTTTGCCCATTTGAGCCTTCTCCCCTGTGCGGTTACCTGTTCCAGGGCTTCCGGTCCACCCACTCTTAGGCTGAGATTCATGCATGTAGTGTTCAACTTCAGTGGATTATGGTCGCTGAAGGGACTCAAGATGATGTCACAATTTGTAATCCATTTTTTGAGAGTTGGGGACACCAAAATGAAGTCTATATAGGAGTGACAACCTCTTCCTTTAAATGTTGGGTTGGGTTCCTTCTTGTTATCTATCTTAATCAGGTCCATTGTGGGCACTAGATCATACCTCTTGGTGAAGTTTTCCATCTCCTTTCCTTCAACAGTGTGGGCAAAATGAGGCCCCTTTTCCTCCGTGCACCTTGACCAATCCTTGTTTATGGGTCTTAGTTTTTCACAAAGATGACAATTGAAGTCCCCTACTAGAATCGTGTATGGTACACCCTTAGCAGGATTAGATGAAGATAGATTTTTAAGGTATTCATCCAATTCTTTCAGAGCTTTATTTTTATTCTGTGAGCCCACTGAGTTATACCAGTTTATCAGGGTAATTTTTAGTCCTTTATGTGAAAAGCCGATTGCTTGTATGTTTCTAGAGGCACATTTTAGATCTGACCAGCGCCCCTGGATGTGAAGGTCCACATTTATGAGTAGTCCACCCATAGCTCTCCCAGATGATGCATTTGTTGCAGGGACTCCAAAACTTTTAAACCCGTCTAGTGGAAATTGACTGTGGTCAACAGTCCAGGTTTCCTGTAGACAGATGATGTGGAAATTGGTTATGAACTCTCTCCACTCCTCCACTCACACTAGTACATGTCCCACCTTTCACATACACTGCAGCCTGCCCATGGGTGTACCTTGGGAATACATAGGGGTGTCTTACATGTAAGAAAAGGGAAGATTAGGGCCTGGCAAGTGGGGCACTCACCAAGTCGACATGGCAGTTACCAAACTGCGTACAGACACTGAAGTGGCAGGTCTGAGATACCTTTACAGGGTTACTCATGTGGGCGGCACAATCAGTGTTGCAGGCCCATTAGTAGAATTTGATATACAGGCCCTGGCACACTCAGTGCACTTTACTATGGACTTACTAGTAAATCAGATATGTCAATCATGGAACTACCAATCCATAAACACAATATACCCAGAGAGCATTGGAGAACCGGGCCTTTAAACCCAGCGGCGTCAGGGCCACGCCTGCAATCTCCGGATTCACCTGCCTTGGTATACAGAGACACGGAATACTTCTGGGTGGTGTCAGAGACCAAGTTTATTAGCTGCAGCTGGTTAGGTCATAGAAGTACAACACAGTGTAAGTTCTCAGGAGACTGCTCACTTTACTAAGGCGAGACGTCTCTTTTTATGCAGGAAAAACACATTATAAATGCACACCCACTGCACAAAATTCTGACCAATCGGTAACATTTTAAAACAAAGTATGACACAGCAAAAACTCAATTTAGAGTAACCCAACCCAAAAGTTAATTATTAGGAATGTCTTAAATACATTTTCCAAAAGCTGAACAAACCCATAATTGAAAGCATGACCCATGTAATTGAAGAAACATAGGAAAGAACAGTTATAGCTGATGAACAAGATAAGGCAGATTGCAAGGAAACTAAAAGTTAACGATGTCCTGAACATTGATTGGCAATTTCAAAACGAGATCGATCAGGGAAATTGGTTTTGCGAGGCCAGTTTCAGGTGAAGAGGTCAGTTTCTATAGTTCACTCCAGTGTCAGAAGGAAACCTAGTTAATGTATACATAAACAAAGAAGGCCAGGTCACTTTGTTCGTCAGGCTGCCTTCATGAGCCTACGTGAGGGCAAAATAATTTGGTGGCACAGTACAAAATAGAACCCATATTTTAAAATGGAGTTGTGCAATCTAGTGTACATGGAAATTACAGAACCTCAGCATATGCACTTTAGCACTGATCAGCAGTGGCAAAGTACCCAGAGTCCTAAAGCCAACAACAACAGGTCAGGAAAAAATAGAAGGAAGAAGCAAAATGTTTGAGGATAACACTGCTAAAAGGGCGAAGTCCAACAAATCTCAACTATTCCGGCAGTTTATTCCACAAACCTTCCGCTTTAGCTGTAAAGGAAGATCCTCCTCTATGTTGTTTCTGAAAATGAGGAACCCCAATGAAGCCCACAGAGCTAGCACGCAATAGCCTCCAGGGCTGTATGGCACAATGCGTTCATTCAGGTACCTTGGTTCCCTTTTATGGAGATCTTGATGTTTTACGGTCATTACTTTACACCTAAGGCGTTGCCAGACTGGCAGCAAATGAAGTCTTTCCTGAAATAGTGACACTGAGGGACATTTTGGAGTTTTAAAAAGTAAACGGGCAGCCATATTCTGTTTGTCCTCTAACTGCTGGATTTGGTATTTTGGTAGACCAAAGTACAGGATATTGGCATAGTCCAGCCTAGATAGAATCTATAGTCTATATTATTTATATTTATAATAGTATTTATAGAAGAAGACCTTTTACAGATGTTGCTAGACCACGGATGTATGACGTTACAACGCATACTTTTACAACGCCTACCTTTACAACGCAATTTTTACACCGCAACATCCATTACAACGCATCCCATTACAACGAATTCTTTGAAACTACCTTTACAAAGCATTCCACTACAACGCATACTACAGTTACAACGCATACCA